>NC_092773.1:34119442-34719442 GCF_047496795.1 Chiloscyllium punctatum
GCGATTTTTTGCTCTCCTAAGTGCATTTTTCAGTCCCTTCCTGTCTGCCTTGTTACCTACTTGAGTCCTGTCTGAACTTTGCTTCCTCAGCCTGAGGTGAACTTCGTTCTCCTTTTTGACGAGATGTTCAACATCCCTTGTCAATTAGTCTTTCTTCACCCTACTATTCCTTTCTTGACGCAACATTGTATCTCCCATTTTATAATCTATACTTCTGTCAATGAAAGAGAGCATTCTATGTGTCTTCTTCACAATATTATCTATATGCACTGGTTCCTTTCACATCTTTGCGTTTCCACAAGACATCACACTTCATTTACCTGTCTCACTGTAATCCAATTCATGTTCATTATTTTTCACTGATTGGTCTACCTTCATTTATAAACTCTCATTTATCAGAGTTAAACTCTATCTGAACCTATCCGGCCCACTCCATCAAACCATCCAAATCATTTTGGACTCTCAAATGTTCTCTATAATGTTCACTGCATGGCTAGATTTTTCATTATCTGCAAATATCCCAGTTATGCTCCCAAGTCCAAGTCCAACTGTTTAATGCAAAAAACAAACATCATGGAGTCCGGCACTGAGCCGTGCAGAACATCGTGGTTGAAAGCATAGCACAGCGGGTCAGACAGCATCCGAAGAGCCGGAGATGCGACGCTTCGGTCATAAGCCCTTATGTCTGAACTACTGTGCTTTTCCAGCACCATATACTCGACTCCGATCTCCAGCGTCTGCAGTCCTTTCTCCTGCAGAACATCTCCTGATAAAACGCAGATTCTCAAGACAGCACTTGACTGTTACCCCTTGTTTCATGTCACTACCTTAACTTTGCATTCATGTTGCGGTATTATTCTAAATCAGGTGGGCTTTTACAATATAACTAGGAACAGGTAATAAATTCTGGCACAAACGCCGCTGGCCTTAGTGTACGAGCGATATTTCTTTTTGAAAAATACCCTTCCCAGAGCTTATAGCTTTTATTCTTATCGTATTCGTATATTTTGCCCTAACTGTCACAAATCAAACTGAGTTGTGATTATTATCCCCAATATATACATCTTCTGTATTGTCATTCACCTTTCCAAGCTCATTTCCCTTTTCTATGCCCAGGATTCCTGCAATTTTTGGACTCCGAGGTACAGGCTACGAAATGGTTTCTTGAATACATTTTAATAGTTTTGTTACCTCTCGAGTTGCACAGTAGAGCTATCTCTGTTCATATTTGAATAGTTCGAATCCCTCACCAACACTGCCCTATTTTGCTTACACGATTCTGTAATTTGGTGACCAACTCAATTACTCATCTTGCTTTGACTGTTTGAGGGTACATAGTGCACAGCAATAACGTTTTTGTCATTATATTTGATATTAATTCTGCCTGTATAGGATCAGTTGATGATCTTCCAAAATCTCATTCATGTTGACCACATTACTTCATCAATATTTCCATCAGTCCCTGCTTCCTCCTACTGTACATCTAACTCGCGCTACTCCTCTATTTCCAGAAATAGTGATTTAATTCATAAACGAGAGCAGACATAAAGACTAAAGGGACAGTGTGATCTTATTGACAGATATATATCATAATATGTAGGATAGTATCAAGTATGACAATAAACCAGTCATGGCTGACGAGAGAAGTTAAGGGGAATGTAAAGTTGAAGGAACAAATCCCTATAAGAAGGACAAAGCTAATGAGAGTCCTACAGATGGCAATAAATTCATATGCCAGCAACGGAGGAGAGGGAAGGCAAACGTGGAAAATAAAACCGACAATAAATGCACTTCCTTCACTACAAACGCAAGGAAGAATAGGATAAAACTGTAAGACGAAAATGGAATCGGGATAAATATTCATGGGGAACAAGGAAATGGCAGATGAGGAAAACCGTTCCTTTGCACGACACTTCACAGTGGAAGAAATTTCGGCTATTCTGTTATTTACAAATAACAGGGGAACGGAATTAAGAACAATCGCGATTCCTAAGGAAGGTATATAAGCCAAAATAATAGGGGAAAAGGCAGATATGTCTCCTCTTCTGGATGACTTATATCATAGGTCTCCTAAAGAAGTTGTTACATGCACGTGCACACATGTTGTCGCGAGACACCGGTGAAGTGTGAGATGGCTGGAAAACTGCCTGGCTGAGACTCCTAATGAAAAATAGAAGGAGGTAATTTATTGGAGGTGTTCAATAAAATGGATAGAGGGAGGCAGTATATTATTGTATTTTAATTTCCAGAAGGCATTTAATACCGTACCTCACAGAAGCTTAAGAGTTAAGAGGTCATATAATATTTTGGTGTGGATAAAAAAAAATATTAACTGGCAGGAAACAGCAAGAGCGGGTACTGGATGGGTTTTCAGCTGTAAGGTTGTAAACAATGAGCTTCCACAGAGATCAGTGAGGGGATCGCGACTGTTCACAATATATTCTAATTACATAGATTAATGAAGCCAATACACTGCAAACAAATTTGCAAAGGTTACAGAAATAGGTAGAAAGGGAAGTTGCAATAGGGGTATAAACAGTTTACAGAGATACTAATAGGTGAAGGGAGTGAGAAAACGTTTGATAATTAATGTATGATGTTGGGAAATGTGAAGTTGTACACTTTGGAAGGGAGATCGAAAATAACGTTAGATTATTGAAATGGAAAAAAAACTGAAGAAAACTGCAATACAAAGGGAACACAGAAACTTAGCACAAAGGTTTACTGCTAATTTGGTTCAGGTGATAGTGAGAGTACTGTAAGCAGTTGTAGTCTCTTATTTAAAAGGCATATCATATGGTCTCATTTACGTTAGACAACATTCAATAAGATATCCTCTAGAATGGAGGAACTTTGTCATGAGCAAAGGTTAAGCTGATTGGGACTCCAGTCAGTGGAGTGAAGAAGAATGAGAGGTGAACTCATTGAAATAGAGAGGATTTTAAATAGGTTTAACAGAGTGAATGCTGAGCGAATATTACTCTACATTGGACACTCTGGGATCGGAGCAATACCTCAGATTAAAAGGCACTAACTAAACTCGGAGATAAGGAGGAATGTCTTCTTTTTGAGCGAACTCTGTGCCGCAGACAACTGTAAGGGCCGAGGTCTTTTTCCAAATTTCATGTGAAAAATCAATACATAGATGCTCGATCAACTGTGACTCAAGGCTTGCAGTAAAAGATAGTAAAACCGATGCAAGAATTCTTGCATCAGCCATGATCCAATTGAATGTCACAGCTGAATTCAAGGGCTAAATAATCGAGTTCATGTTTGGTTTTCTGTGCTCCTATGATGCCATGGTTGTGTAATTGACTGCCATTTTAATTCAGAGTCGCAGGCTGGGTTGATGATATTCGATGGTGCATTGCATAATGTTCTTTGACTGTTTAGAGGAGGCAGGGACGTAGTGGATAACGTCAATGGGGTTCAGAACCCTAGCAAAATGTTCCAAGGACACAGGCTCATAAGCAACAAAGGCTGTTTATATTAATTCTGTTAAATCTGGTGGCGGAAGTATTGCGGGGAGAGGGGCGTTGTTAGTGGATAACGATGGGCATAATTGTGTATGTTTAAAAATGTAAGGGCATGGCAAAGGCAGATAGGACAGAATGTTCTGCCGTGCTGGAGAGTTCAATGCCCAGGAGCATCGATTTTAGGAAGCAAGCAGCAGGTTAGATTCAATTGAATATAACAGTTTTTCAATCAATGGTTTGTGGTCGTCCAGAAGTCTGACTGTCAGGCTGGGAGAGACAGAAGAACTCAACTTTGAAGAAGTAGGTAAATATTCGCTTGTGTTATTAAGTCGTTCAAGGTTATGCGAACAGTGCTGGAAACAACATTTGAATCACCCGCTGATTGGTTTTGACTGGACTTTAGGCTGTTGACATCGATGATTCTCTGAATATGTTCAGAACATACGTCGGTGACAAAAAACTTTCCACAGCTTCGTGACACTGAGTGAAGACTTTTCTCCGCATCCCATTTCAAAATAGTCTGCCATGTATCCTGGGACTTTTTCCTTCGTTCGAGGCTCTTTTGTTGGAGGAAAGATCCTTCTTACATCTGGCATATCCACTGTTGTTCGCGTCTGATATGTTTTAATTAGATCCCACCCTTGTTTTTCTGGACCCCAGAGAATACAGGTCCAGTCGAACTAACCTCCTCTTTTGGGGGCACTTCTACCATATCTAATATCAGCATTGCAGTTTTGGCATTGATATCCATTCTGAAGTGGAAAGATCAAAACTGCCCGTGGTACTCCAGGTGTCGGCTCACCATGTTACTAACTAAAGTAAGGCAGACCATGCCTTCATTCTCCCGGCTTTGATTATGGGATTTGAGACATCATGTTGTGGCTGTATCGGGCGTTGCAGATCCCACTTTACGTAAACTGCGTAAATTCTGCTTGCCATTGCATAGGAAGAATGCAAATAAACTTGAGACAGTGCAAGTAAGGTTACACGGATGTTGCGTGGATTCGTAGGCTGGAATTACCATTTAATGCCCTTTAATCAAAAGGGACATTGTGTATAAGGATAAGCAAGTCATGTTGTAACATTTTAGAAATTCCTTTTGAACACACGTGGAATATTGCATCGCGTGCGGGTCAGCACACTACCAGAAGGATATGGATGCTTTGGACAGGGTCGCGAAAATGTTTACAGGGTTGTTGCCTGGTATGTGGGATGTTAGGTTGAGCTTGTCCAGAACATTGATCAGGAAATTGATGAGGAGTCTCCTGGAATTCTTTCTCCAGTACTGATTACCCAATTATTGGAAGGATATTATTAAGCTGAAGAGTGTTAAGTAGAGACATACCACCATGTTACCAGCTATAAAAGGTTTGTGGAAAAATCCAAGAATGGACAGGCATGAACCTTTTTCCACTGGAGTGCAGGAGACTGAGAGACAACCTGATAGAAGTTGGGACAATAATGACAGTCACAGACAGAGTTAGTGGTATTCATCTCTTCACTCTGATGGGCGGATTTTAAGACTGGGGCAACGTTTTTAAGATGAAAAGAGATTTTTCAAAATGACACGAAAGGATCATTACTTACACAGAGGATGGTCGGAATGTGGAATGATCTCCCAACAAAGTGGTGGATGTTGGTAAAATTATGTTGTTTCATAGGCATTTGATTCGCTACATGATTAGGAAAGGTGCCGAAGGACATGGGCTAGGAACAGGCAGGTGGAACTAGTTTAGGTTAGGATGAGAGTCGGCATCGACTGGCTGGTCCGAAACCTCCACTTCAGTGTTATACGAAGCTAAGACTCTATCATTTTCCTGGAAAGTTGGGTTGATTGAGTCTGTTTTCACTGGAACGCAAGAAGCTGAGGGGGCAACCTGACAGTAGTTCATATGTTGACGAATACCTTCATTTATAGAAAGAGTGGAGAGGTGAAGTACGAAAGGAGATAAGTTCCAAGTGCGGGCAAGACGTCGAAAATAGATGTGCCAGGCAAATGTTCCATGCAAAGTGTGGGTGCCCGGAGTGTCTGCCAGAGATGACACCACACGAACATTCAAGACTCAGTTGTGTATATATATGAGTCGGTAGGGAATAAAGTGATACAGATCCTGAAAGTGAACGCAGTTTTCACATGAAAAGGAAAGATATGTTGGCACAGGCTTCGAGGGCCGCAGAGTCTTTTTCTGTGCGGAATTGTTCTTTCCTCTTCAGAGGTCGGGCTTGTTTCCCAGCAGCATAGCAGGCTGAGCGCAGATCTGATAGATATTTATAAAATCATGTGAAACATGGATTCAGTGAATATTGAAGTTCTTATTGCCAGGAAAAGTGAGTCCAGAACTAGTGGGCATAGGTTTTAGGTGAGATTTGTTACGACATGGCGTAAGCCATCTACTAATTTGAAGCAGTAACACCGAAAAGAGTTACCCTGTGCTGGCCTGTTAAAATTCAAGAGGGAAGGAGCTACCCCAAAAATCACTATTTAAAGTAAAAGCTAACAAAAATTAAGAACTCTAACAACGAATAATTAACTAACAACTATTTACAAATCCTTTCTCTAAACCTTTTCGCTTCCCCTGTACTGTGCAGGTCCAATAAAGCCTCCGATTAAGATTTACCCAAAAATCATAAAACAAAACTTCGAATCTTCTCTTTGTGCCTTCCTGTGTAGATTTGCTCTTAGAACATAGAACATAGAACAATACAGCACAGAATGTTGTGCCGAACATTTATCCTAGCTTAAGCACCCGCCCATGTACCGATCCAATTGGCGCTTAAAGGTCACCAATGATTCTGACTCTGCCACTCCCACAGGCAGTGCATTCCATGCCCCCACCATTCTCTGGGTAAAGAACCTACCCCTGACATCCCCCTATACCTTCCACCCTTCACCTTAAATTTATGTCCCCTTGTAACACTCTGTTATACCTGGGGAAAACGTTTCTGACTGTCTACTCTGTCTATTCCTCTGATCATCTTATAAATCTTTGTCCAGTCACTCCTCATCCTTCACCGTTCCAATGAGAAAAGTCCTAGCACTCTCAACCTATCCTCGAACGACCTGTTCTCCATTCCAGGCAACATCCTGGTAAATCTTCTCTGCACACTTTACAAAGCTTCCACATCTTTCCTAAAGTGAGGCGACCAGAACTGCACACAGTTCTCCAAAGGTGGCCGAAGCAACGTCCCGTACAACTGCAACATCACTTCACGACTCTTGAATTCAATTCCTCTGCTAATGAACGCTAAAAATTCGATGTTATTTCTTTTTCTGTGCAAACTCCTTCTCCAGGCACGTACATTTCAGAGCGTTGTTACTAGCAGCCAACATCTGTTGTTCTTTTAGCAGTTATCTATCTCGCTCTCTGACGCTCTGTGTAACGGATATTTTAAAGCCAAAACATTGGATCATTTCATAGGTTTTAATATTGTCGAAACAGTATATTCACATTTGATTGGAGTTTTGTATCTTGGGAGGTATTTTGAACTGATTGGCTGAATTTGAATTTGTTTTTTGTTTAATCCAGGCAACACAGCTCCTAGGTAGTTCTTTGACCAAGTGTTATATTGTTACCTTGTTCAGAACACTGTGCAAGCCTGAAATTCCCGTTCCCATAAAGGGATAGTACACCCAGAACTTCATAATAGAAGGTAAGATTAAAATGAAACCTGAGCGACATTTATTTCACACTGACAGTGCTGTGTGTATGGAATGAGCTTCCAGAGGAAGTTCTGGGGGTGGGTACAACTACACTATTTCACAAATATCCGAATGGTATATGAATAAGAAGGATAGATATATTTGAGCCAGTTACTGCCAAATAGTTTGAGTTCATATTTATTATACTTCGTGGCAGATGAGTTCGATTGAACAGTCTGTTTCCACGTTGTATCACTCGATGACTCGACTTACCCATTCTCTCATTGCTGTAATAGTAGACACGCAAGTTTCGTTTAAACGTGAAAGACACTTGAGGTAATGTAAATCGATGTGACAACATCGGATAGCGGAAGGAAAGTATTAGAGTCGATTCTGAATGGATATCAGCAGTAATACACGAACAGTGCAAATTCACGTCCTGTTTCTGACAATATTCAGAAAGAGAAAATAAATCTGGCAGTGTGTTATCTTGAGAAATCTGACCACATTTGCAGCATCCGCTGGAGACTTTGGATTTGAGAGAGAAATTGAGGATGGAGAGTTGATGGAGCAATGTAGGAATTATGTGGGAGAGAAACAGAAATTGAGGATTATAAATGGGAATAAGAACACCCCTTCAGAGTTTCTGCTTTTGAACAAATTGAGACAAAAGAAACTGAGAGGATTAATCAAAGGGACGAGGGTAAATGGAGAAAGCAGTTTATTAAACACAGTGCGTCCTCAGCTCAATTAATAAGGACATAGACGACAATTGCAAGGAAGCATGACTGAACTTGTAAAGGATACTTTTATTAACCTTATAGGATATTGTGTGCACTTGTGGGTGTGGCACTATAGGTAAGATGGGAATGGATTGGACAGAATGCAGCGGGGATTTACAAAAACGGTTTCTGGGATGAGAAACTGTTGTTGTGAGGATAGACTGAAGCCGTTTA
This sequence comes from Chiloscyllium punctatum, assembly GCF_047496795.1. NCBI lineage: Eukaryota > Metazoa > Chordata > Chondrichthyes > Orectolobiformes > Hemiscylliidae > Chiloscyllium > Chiloscyllium punctatum. The sequence continues at coordinate 34,127,515 of NC_092773.1, forward strand.
CAGAGTTCACCTTGGATGGAGGAAAGTTGAGAGGAAGATCAAATAGAAGTTTTCAAAATCGTGAGCAGGCTGAACAGAGATGATTGTGAAAAGCTCTTTTCAATCGTAAAAGGAACAAGAAGCTGAGGGAATTGATTAATGTTTTATGTGCAAAACAAGCAAAGGTGACATGAAGGCAGACATCTTCTTTACTCAATGAATGGTTAAAGTTCGAATGCACGACTAAAGTTTATGATGGAGGCGGGTACAAAAAAAGGGATTAGGAAAAGAAAATTACTGCAGGTAATGGAATCTAAAATTCTGGAAATGACAGCGAGTCAGGCAGCATCGGTGAAGCGAAAGCAATTTAGACGACTTTAACGTGTTGCTATTGTATCTGAGTCCACCATTTCCTCCACACATTGCATGAAAAATCTGCCCTTATGGTCTATTCAAAGTCTTTTCCATGCCATCTAGAATTTGTGCAGTCTGGATGTAGGTTCCGGGATGGTGGAAGGGTGGCGTGGGATCTTTGGTTATTCAGGCTATCTATAGCCTTTATGATTTTATAGACTTCTTTTAGGTCAATCACCAGCCACCGATGGTCAGGGTAAGTAGACTCAGCCGATCCAGTTTTTCACCATAGCTCGAATCCTCCAACTCTGCAACATGCTTGTCATTCTTCCTCACACTTTCAAGTTTAACAACATCTCTCTTATAGCAGGAACACCAAACTAAACGCAATATTCCCAAAGTGGCCTAATCAATGTCATGTATAGTCACAACATGACATCCCAACTTCAGTACACAATGCAAAGATCAATATCGATAGAGCACACCAAATGTTTTCTTCAGTACCTCGTGTACCAGTTACTCCACCTTCAACTAACTATGAACCTATACGCACGGTCTCTTTGCTCAGCAACACTGCCCACATCCCTACAATTAAACGTATAAGTTTTTTCTGATTTGTTTTGGAAAAATCCAACACCTCACACTTGTCTAAATTAAACTCCATCTGCCATTTCGCACGCCATCTCGCCATCTGAACTATGTCCCGTAGAGATAACTTTCTTCCATGTCCACAACAGTACAATTTTGGTTTCTACTCCAAACTAGCTAACGGTTTCCCTGTATTCACATTGAAATCATAGACTCGTCAAGTTTTAGACACTTACAGCGAGAAAACCGGACGTTTCAGGCAACTTGCACTTGTTGCCCAGTTTTAACAATTAAATAGCTTCTAATGCCCTGCATTTGGTTAATACATTTCCATTCTACAACACTGCCTAAATGTTTTTAAATAACAAAGGTGTATTCTTTTCTGGCACTACCCCTCTTCGGCAGGTCCAGAAAAATAAATGCTCATCTGGATCCTTTCGCATCTGCCTCTCTCACCTACAATTATACCTTCTAGTTTTAGACTCCCCTTAATGAATAAAACTGTTGGTTGTCTACCGTATCTATGCTTCTCATGATTTTAAAGACTCTGTCTCCTACTCTACACGAAAAATGTATCCGCCAATGCAGACATTCCTTTCAATTCAAATGTTCAGTCCATTCACGTTCGATCGACTTCGTTTTCATTCTGGATTCGTGGTGCTGGAAGAGCACAGCAGTTCAGGCAGGCTTTTGCCCGAAACGTCGATTTCGCTGCTCGTTGGATGCTGCCTGAGCTTCTGTGCTCTTCCAGCACCACTAATCCAGAATTTGGTTTCTAGCATCTGCAGTTATTGTTTTTACCTCGTTCTTTTTCATTCTTTCCAGTTTGATAATACCCTTTCCATAACACTGCGAGCAGAATTGAACACTGTCCTCCAAACGTGACCTCACCAATGTCTTGACCAGCTGCAGCGCGTAGTTCAAACTTCAATACTTAATGTTCTGAACAATGAAACGAAGCATGATGAAAGCCTACCTTACCAGGAATAAGTGAGGAGTGCAGATCCTGGAGACGGAACTCTAGAATGTGGTGCTGCGAAAGCACAGCAGATCAGGCAACATCAGAGAAGTAGGAGAATCAACGTTTTGTGCATACTTGTTACTCCACTTCGAAGGAGCTGTGATCCTGTACACCGTGATCTCTTTGTTCTATAACTCTCCACAGGGCCTTACCATTGACTGTGGAAACTTGCCCTACTTTGACACCAAAATGCAACAGCTTGTATTTATCTAAGTTAACTCCATTTATCTTTCCAGCATCCTCTGGCCCAAATGACCAAACTCACGCTGCAATCCCAGAAAATCGTTTCAGTGTCTACTACACTATCAATCTTGAATTCTTTTGAAACCTGAACAGCTATATCTCCTAACTTCTCATCCAAATAATTGATATGAATGACGACTAACAATGGACTCAGCACTAAACCCTGCCTCAGACCGCTAGTTCATGTCTTCCAGACCACAAAACAACCATCCACTGTCTCCAATCGTCGAAACTATTTTGGCGAGCTCCATTTGCTTATCTCACCCTGGATCTCGTGAGATTTAACCTTAGCTGATACGAAACCATTCCGATATATTTGTCCAAAGCGCGAAACCATGCAGATTGTCCCAAATGAGAGCTTACCTCTTCGAATGGCTACAAATCAACCTCTCAGAATACCCTATAACAACTTATCCTACATAGTCGTTTAGCTCATGGTCTGTCGTTTCTCCTCATTTCCCAACAGGCGTTCAAAAATAATGGTACTACATTATTCACACTCGAATCTTTGGAAACTTCACCGGTGGTTGTTGATAATACAAGTATTTCCATAAAGGGTACCAATCCTTCCTCCCTAGCCTCCGACAAAAACAGGGGCTACACCTTATAAGCCCGGTGGGATTCACTATCGAAAATGTTTAAGTCTTCTGACACCTCCCCTTCAGGGTATGGGGCAGGAATGTAAGATAGATGTTCCAGGGTTTAGATATTTCAAAAAGAACAGGGAAGGGTCTAAAAGAAGAGGGGGTGTACCAATGTTTATTAGAGCGTGCATCGCAGCTGCCATAAAGGAGATTGTTAAGGAGGGTTTGCCGACTGTGTCAGTATGATTGGAAGTCAGTAACTGCAAAGGAACAGTCACTTTGTTGTGTATTTTTTTTCTATAGACCGCACAGTAGCAACACAAAAGTGGAAGAACAGTTTGGGCAGCAGATCTTGGAAATGAGCAGTTGTAACAGAGTTGTTGTTATGGTTGACTTCAACTTCCTCAATATTCATTGGAATTTCCTTCTTGCAGAGGGTCTGGATGGAACTGATTTTGTTGGGTGGTCGAGGAAGCATTGCTCATTCAATATGTCGGGAGGCCAAGTCGGGGGAGGCCATATTGGATTTGGTGTGGGAAACGAGCCAGTCAAGGTATCATATCTCTTGGTGGGAGAGCGTTTCTGTGACAGTGATCAAAGCTACTCGCTTTTATCACAGCCACAAAGAGGGACAGGAGCCGACAGTTTAGGAAGGCATTTAATTCAGTGAGGGGAAATTATACTGCTGTTAGACAGGAGTTCTGAAATAAAAAATAGGGCAATTGATCTACGGGAATTGCACAACATAACTGTGGAGGCTGTTCAAGGAGCACTTGTTGCGAGTGTCGGATAACTTTGTCCCAGTGTGACTGGCAAGGAAAATAAGGTGAATGAAGCTTGCCTGCCAACGGAGAGGCGCTTCTCGTGAAGAGGAAGACGGAAGCTGACTGAAGATTGAGGAAGGAAGGAATTGGCACAACTTTAGAAGAGTACAGGGTAGTTATGAAAGAACTCAAAATGGACGAGGAGATCTAGTAGGGGACAGTACACAAGCTTGACAGGAAGAATTACGGATAACTAAATGTGTTGTACACTTAGCAGTAGAATAAGACTATAATCAGTGAGGGTTGGGCTGATCAGATCGTGATGGCAACTTGTGCCTAGAGTCTGACGAGGTCGGGTGGCAATATTACACACAGGGATGCTTTCTAAGAAATGATGCTCTTCCTTATAGACAATTGGAATGTGGCATAATATGAGGTTAATGAAAATTATCAGGAGATCTGCTATTGCCATGTCTATCAAGTAGTGAGTGACACATTTGGAGAAACCACATTTTTGCCGGATCAATATCACAACTGTTACTACATTAGCCGCAAGGAAAACAAACAACGGAGTTATAGTTTCTGCTTGGAATAATATCAGTCTTCTGGAGCATTGTCTGAGATGTCCAAATGACACTAAGTACTAATTAATGGAGCAAGAGATTGTGCCAAGGGTAACGTTATTTGTTGAATAGAAATATTACCATTTGATATTAAAATGATTTTTAAAATGTCTGTTCAATTTTTTCTTATGGTTTCAATTAATTTTTCACAGTAGCAGAAACCGTAGAAAATCAACATGTTTTACAGAATGCTGTACAGAGATTAGACGCAGTGGATGCTTTTCTTTCATAGAATCATCGTATCCCCACAATGCGAAAGAGTCCATTTATCCCAAACAGTTCTACACCAACCCTTCGAACATTATCCCACCCAGAACCAGTGTCATCCCCATAAATCGACACTTCCCCACAATAATGCATCTGACCATACACATCCCCAAACACGAAGAAAAAAATAACATGGCGAATTCATCGAACCTGCACACAGAGTACAAGCATCATAGAGATGTACAGCATGGAAACGTCTTTCGGTTCTACTCGAACATGCCGACCAAATATCCCAATTATCTGCTCACATTTGCCAGCGATTGGCATATATCCCTCTGAACTATTCCTATTCACATAGCCATCCAGATGCCATCTAAATGTTGCAATTATACTAACCCCCACTATTTCCTCTGGTAGTTCATTACATACACGCATTAACCTCTGCATGAAAGATTGCCCCTTAGGATGTCTGACACGTTTATGGACGTGATCAGGCACCCTCAAAGTATCTTAAGCAGGTAGACTAGACAGGTTTTCATCTTATGTTAGAGATAAACGTAAGTTTCTGTGTTCGATATAGAATTCAACTGGCAAACTACTCAGCATTAAGCAAAGCACAGGTTTCCTGATAAAGGGCTTGTGCCCGAAAAGTCGATTCTCCTACTGCTCGCATGCTGTGCTTTTCCAGCACCACGTTCTACCTTATATCTAATCACTTTTTAACTTTAATCAATTCTGACAAATTCCTGCGTTTTGAATGATGCAATCCTAAATTGCAGTGAAGAATCTGAGTCAGATTCTGAGCAAGGCTTCAGATATACAGTTCAGTGTTTGGCCAGATATGTCATTTTTTTGTATGTTCCGACCACTCCGGCTGAGGTTGGGAGAGTGATTGTGACACTGCTTAAACATGTAATGACCTCAGGACAGTTACTTTCCCTTTAAATTATACATTGAAATAAAAAGACCACCTTGAATGGAGTCTAAAATAGACTTCCAAATAGTCAGAGGGAAATTGGGGAAAAAACATGTAGGGAGATCTCCGGTATATCTAAGAATAATAAGACTGTAATCGTAGGTGGTTTTAGTCTTCAAAACATTGGCTGGGGATACTATTACGTTGAACATTTGGCTGTTTAACGATTTGTTAAATGAATGCATGAAAACGTTCTTTCTCAAAAATGCAAGGTTTTGTAGGAGAGAAGGAGCAAGTCTTGACCTTCTCTTGTGCGATAAGAGAGAACAACTGTCTAAAGCAATGTGAGGAGAACACTTTTGACCGAGTGATCTCATTTGTGTTTGCTTTAAAATATTATCGAAAATGATAAGCCTTCCATAAAAGAACACAGATTTTAGTTTGACAAAAGCAAAATCCAACGAAATGAGACAAGAAGTTCCTAAAATTATTCAGTGCAGACTGTTCGCATAAAAGGACATTTGAAAAGCAAACGTTTCAAATGTGAAAGGACGAGAGACTTGTGTAATTGTGATCATGTTACACTAAAAGGTAAGGCTGCTAGGATTCAAGAAACTTAAATGAATAAACACATTGCGGTTCTGATCAAAAATTTTAAAATATATATATATTATTTATACACAACTAGATTCAAATGAAGTTCTTGAACAGCATAAACAATTGAAGGACATTCGCACGAGGGAGTTCAGCACGGCAATGACGGGAAACGAGACACCCTTGGCAAATGAATGGATAATCCAAAGAGATTCAACAAGTACATTAAAGCAAGTCAACAACTACAGCGATAAGAGTTAAAAGTCGTTAAAGTCTAACAGTGGAGAAAGAAATGGAGGCTAAAGAGCTCAAGGAGATAAATATTGGTAATTTGAAAACGTTACAGTAGAGGAAGTGTGGAATGTCTCAGAAAACATAGGGTAGATAAATCTCCAAGACTGGATCTAGCATATCCCAAGAGACAGTAGGGGGGAAATTGCAGGCCCCTTACAGAAATATAGGTGTCATCTATATTGAAGTGTGGGGTAACTGGAGAGTGGCAAATGTTATGCCTTTGTTTCAGAAGAAATTTAAGGAGCAGACTCACAATAGACCAGTGAGTCTGAATGCAGTGATGGGTAAGTTGTTAGAGATTATACTGAAAGATAGAATTCACATTCTTTTGGACAATCAAGGGATGATTAGGAATCGTCAGCATGGGTTTGCGTGAGGAAAGTCATATTTCACAAACTTGATTGAGTTTTTTGATGAAGTAACCAAGGTGATTGACGGGTTCATTGCAATAGAAATCGTTTACTTGGACTTTAGCAAAGCCTTTAACGAGGTTGCACAAGTTAGACTAATTCGAAAAGTGAGATCACATGGGATTGTGAAATTAGCTTGCCAGTTGCATACAAAATTGGCTTAACAACAGTAGACAGGGAGTGATTGTGGAGGGTGGTTTTGTGACTGGAGACCTGTGACAAGGGGTTATCCAGATGGTTCAGTGCTGAGTATACTATTTATTGTCACTCATATGCATGGTTGATTTGATTTGATTTGTCATCATGTGTACTTAAGTATAGTGAAAACTTTTGATTTTGTGCCTTACAGACAGATCATAGTAACCACGTATCTACAGATTTTAGGCGATTTAGACAGCGTGATGCACACAGGTAACACTGGAGGTGCATGAATGAAAATCAACATTAATATGGTCAACATTATTTGTCGTTATTGAGTAACTGTTCTTGAAGCGATTTGTGCTTGTGTTCAAGCGTCCGTATCTCTGCCTGACAAAAGAGGTTGCAAAACAGCATTCCCGAGATGAGAGATCCCTTTGCTGATATTGGTAGGCTTTCCACAGCTGCGAGAAGTGTAAAATTAGTCCAAAGGTGGAAGTTTGGTTTCCATGATGGTTGTGTACGCAACTCTGTGTAGTTTCTTACCGTCCTGTGCACAGCAATTTTAAATTGCGCCTCAATAAAAGTTGATGAGGTTCCTTTCGAACATGCCAAAATTTCTTCGGCGCCTGAGGAAGGAGAGGCGTTGTTGCACTTTCTTGAACGTTGCATCAACGTGGGAAGTCCAGGACAGTTTGTCGGTTATTGGCACTCCAGGAGCATCGTGGTCTTCACAGTTTCGATCTCAGCTCCATTCATGCACGTCACCTGCGTTTTCCTGCTGCCTGACTAAGGAGATTGGCTGAATAGCGGCAGATAGAGTTTAATTTGAATAAATTAATTCCGTTAGAAAAAATCAAATAAAGACAGGTTTTATGGTATTAAACGTAGGGTATTTGGCAGAGTTGCCAAACAGCTTCACCCAGCGGTTCAGGCATAAAATGATTCAAAATTTGCATCACATATGTATGCTGTGGCTAAGAAGGCATTAAAAAGCATGCTTTCTCACATTACTCAAACTCTTGAGAGCAAAAGTTGGAATGCCATGTCGAGGATATTCAAGATGTTAATGACACATCATCGGTAACACTGTGTCCAGGAGGTTACAGTTAAATACACGAAAAAGAAGCATTTGGAAGGATATTGGTCAAGAGCAGGGAGGTGAGACTCATTTAGATTGGGAGCATTCTCGGCATTGCAAGGTTGGACCGACGTGTCCTTTTCCATGTGGTATGACTTTATGACTCTGAGACTATAAATCAATTCTGAAATTTGCATCTTTACATATCAAAGCCGATATATCCTGCCAAGCCTATTTTTTCCAAGTTCGTACTACTGCAATTAAAATTATTACTTCTCCAATATAGGAATGAATGAACGAAAATATCTTCAGACACATTCCGTCACTGAACACCTTGTGAACGTATTTTCACTCCCTGCCCGGTGCCCTGCCTCACATTGGATCGTTTGGTTTATATCATATTTCCGAGTCCAACATTCAAAACACATCACTTCACCTATCACTATATTTCACAAATAGGAGGCCAAGATATGGGAACGTACAATATGTAAGATGTGTTTTGATTTGAAAGACAGCAGGAGTTAGTCTGACGGAGTCAGTCAGGCAATTTACCATTGTTCACTGCAGCCATCTGATGTGAGCACAGCAATGTCATTTACTTCATAAACTAGAAAAGCCACGGAAGCGTTTGGAATTAACAGTCCATGTGCTGCCAACTGCTGTGGAGATTCACCAGACTGATAGGTTGAAAAGAAGGGTTCAATGACGACAGAGTTAAATGACGCAAACCCCGTGTTATACCCCTGGAACATAGAAAGATTTCCAGCCATTATACTTTTTGAAATAATAATGGAAATTGCGATGTTAACTGGAGAGACAACATCTTGCTGCATCTGCAAGGGGAAAATCATTTAAAATTTTAACAATGCCCTCGGTTCTGATATAAGGTAATAGTTCCGATCCTGTGTGATCCCACGTTACAAGAAAATCGTGGAACAGCAACACCTTTTAAATCAGTTTGACCGGAACCCAGTTAGAGTCAATACAGATAAGCGATTTTTACAATTTACAACTGATTGTCTATTGCAAGCAACAGCTTTATAGCCAACTCGTGTTGAAGAAACGAGTATTATAACTGAACCGACTACCGGAAACCCTTTGGAAGTCCCCATGTCATCTTCAGCATGGAGTTCTCTATTTATTGCACGACCTCCAAACGATTCTCAATAAAGAATCCCAGGTCACGTACAACATGAGCGTTTTGGAATAAAATCCTACGACACTCTCTCTATCAAACATTTCTAACAGAGGTCGAATTAAGGTTTCAATACAGAATAAAGAGGTGTCTATTGCTTAAAACAATGGGTTTATCTGTACAATGCCCTCATAAAATGCTGCAAGGGCTGGAACAGTTAAGCGATATTCCATTGGAAGTATTGCGAGATCGTGAATCCAAAATCCCAGCTCCTGTTCTGGGGAAAAGAGCTCGTACAAGCCACAGCAGATAGAGTTATTCCAATGCACAGTACGCAACCAGACCCTTGGTCCAACTCATCCATGCCATCGAGATATTCTAACATTATCTAATCTCATTTGCCTGCACTTGGCCATTATCCTTGTAAACGCTTCCTTTTCATATACCCACCCAGATACCTTTTAAATTTTGCACCTGCACTAGCCTCCACCATTTCCTCTGACTGCTCATTCCATACATGCACCGTCTCTATGTAATGAAATTGCATAATGAAATTTAGCTATCTATTAATTCTTTCCCTTCTCATCCGGAGATTATGCCCTGTCGTTCTGTACACCTCCATCGCAGTGAAAAGACCTTGTCCTTTTACCATATCCACACCCCTCTTGATTTCATAAAGCTCGATAACTTCACCCATATGGTTCCGACGCTCTTGCAAATACAGTTGTGGAATTGGATTTCAATTAAAAAAAACTCGAAATAAGGATGTACTCTTAGCTCCGAAATCATTGTGGATTGTCAGAAAATCCCAACTGCTTCACTAAAGCACGTCAGAAAAGGAAATCTAGCATCCTCACCTCGTCTGGCCAAATTGTCATTTCAGACCCACAGCAACATGAATAACTCTCAGTTGCCCTCTGAAGTGTTCTAGCAAGCCAGTTAGTTCTACCAATGGTTACAAACACTCAAAGAAATTGGATGGATTTCTGGGCATCGTTCTCAGCATCAGAAAAGATATATCCCGTTCACACTGCACAGTCCTCCTCAGTCTGTGGGCTAATTCTAAAATTGGAAGAGATTTCTGACAGACTCGTCAAGCTTCCAAAGACATACTCGCGGAATCGTACCCAGCCAATCACCAAATGTGGATATGTCCTGTCTCACCATCAGTACAGACCCAGCAGAGGTGGCGGCACCATGATACGCAATGGAGAGGCAGTTGCTGTGCGAGTCCTGAAAACATGTTCCAGACTGCACGACGTCTCATGGCTTCATGTTAAGCATGGACAAGGAAATCTCTTGCTGATTGACATGAAACGTCCTGCCTCTGCTGATGAAAGAGTGGTCCTCTTCGTCGAAGAGCATGAAGAGAAAGCACTGAGGATGGCAAGAAAAGAAATTTTTCTCTGATTTGTGGACTTCAATATTCACCACCATGAATAGTTTGGCAGCAGTACTGCAGGTAGAGCTAGACTGGTCCTCAAGAACGTAGGTGCTAGACTGTGTCTGCGTCTAGTGGTGAGGAGAACGACAAAAGGTAAATCATACTTAACTTCATCCTTACCAATCTTCCAGCTGCGGATATCTCTGTCGATGACAATATCAGTATGACAGGACAATCCTAATGGAGATAGAGACGGCCCGACATTTAAATTAACGTGCATTCATGCTGTGCGGCATGAACTCCGTGCTAAATGGGACATACTTAGATCAGGCCAAGCAGCTCAAGACTGGGCATCCATGAGGCGATGTGGATCATCAGAAGCATCTGAATTATACTCCAGCACAATTTGTAATCTCATGGTCGGGCATAGCGCCCACTCAGTCAGTCCAATCAATCCATCAATCCTGTTTCAATGGAGAGTGCAGGAGGGCATGTGAGAAGCATCACAAGGCAAAACTGAAGATCCAAATTTAACCTGGTGAAGCCAGCAAACAGGACGACTTGTATGGCAAACAGCATAAGCAGCAAGTGAGAGGCAGAGCTCAGTGATCCCTCAACCAACAGATCAGACGTTCTGCAGTCCTGCCACATATATGCTTTAAGATAGCTGAACAACTCACTGGAGGAACGGGCTCACAAATGTCCCCATCCACAATGATGGAAGAGACCAGCACAGCAGTGCCAAGCATAAGAATGAATCTTTCGCAACAACGTTCCACCAGGATTGGTCAGTGGATGATTCATCTCCGAACGCTCCAGTGGTCCCCAGCTTGACAGATACCAGTCTTCAGCCGATTCGTTTCCCTTTGCTTTATATCAATAAACGGTTGGAAAAACTGGATACTTGAAGCATTCGGGCAACAGTACATAAGACCTTTGTTCCAGAACTTGCCCTCCCCTAGTCAAGCTGAGCCAGTAGTTTTGAAACACTGGTAACCACCCAGCAATGTGAAAAATTACAGAAGAATGGCCTGTACATGAAAAGCAGGACAAATCCAACCCGTTCAAATACCGCTCCATCAGTCTACCGTGGGTTATCAGTGAAGTGATGGAAGGTTTTATCAACAGTGCTATCAAGCAGAAATAGCTGAGCAATAACCTGTTCGGTGACATCCAGTTTGCGTTCCGCCAGGGCCACTCAACTCCGGAATTCCTGACATCCTTGGTCCACACGTGGCCAAAAACAGCTGAATTCAGGAGGTGAGGTGGAGTGACTGAACTTGCCTGGATCCTCTGAGAAATAAGATCCACTTCTGAACCACATGTAAATAATGGAGGTTAGTCCATCTCTCCCAAACAAACTACAGAAGCAATCGCGTGGGCAGATTGAGAGAAGTCATTCGCTGAAACCCAACCTCCAGTCATTTTCATGTGGGCTGACTTATCATTTAAGTGGCTTATCTGCCTTCAGCAAATCAAGGGATTTGAGTTGGGTTTTGGGTTGGGCAGGCAATGCCAAAGCGTTTCATTGCTGATTGCTCAGAGGGCACTGAAAATGGAACAACGTTGCTGTGCATTTGGAGTCATTTGGAAATAAAGCAAGGTAAGGGCAACACATGCACATCCTGAAACGACATTAGTGAACTGAGACTTTTTTTCAGAAACCGGCAGCGTTTTCAAGGGTGACACTGGAATATGTTAATTTTCCACTTAATTTCATTCAAATTGCGCTATTTATCCTTGCGAAATTAAACACAGGAGAACATTGTCTCGGGTTCTGGATTATAGCCCAAAGAAAAGAGAACTCACCCATGTCCCTCATCAGGATTTGCAGAACATTTCACGCAAGTTGAAAACAAGAAGGAAGTTCATTCAGCTTGTGACGATACTGTTACGTTAACAAGATTATTTTGCCCTTGTTTTCTTTTAAGAGTGGTCGTAAAGGCAAAGTTACCAAGGGCTCTGTGAATATTCGAGTTTACCAATGGGCAGTGGAGGGGCCAGCTTACCCAGTTCAGTTTTTAAAAAAATCTAGTTTAGTTTAGCTGTTGCAGTTAGAAGCTGCTGAAGTCCAGGAAAGGTTCCCAAGTTTCAGCAGATGATTTATGACTAACTTTTCTCTGTAAAATCTCTTTCAAAATTGATCCCTCCTTCCCATGAAAACGTGAGTGTCTGTGTGCTATTGGATTGGAATGGGTCCTTAGTTATATAACTGCATCGGGTCCCTTGACGTTTTTCAGCAGTTAAGCCATTCTAAATTTCATTTCGTGCTGTTTGTCTTCCAACTTTAATATTTAAATAAATTCTGTTTTGCCTAAAGCCGATTACTTTGAAGGTGCATCACACTTGGAATATCCATATCATATCTGCTTTTAAAATAAGAAATGTTAGGGTCTGCACAACCTTCTTAAAATATTTTGAGGGTATCCAGCTTGATCCAAACCAACGTTTGAACAACGTAATATTTTGGAGAAACATTCCACAGTCATCGGAGTTGGCGCCACAGCAAGTTAAATCCTGGCAAGCTGTCGACAGCAGATTTTTATCTCAAGGATTTTCAATCTACTTGCAGGTCTGAGGATGCCCTGACTGACAATTTACGATTACCAACGCTGCAACCATGAACCTGAGAACTAATCCGAAAGCTGGAAAAATAGGCCCCACAACCACAGGAATAAGAACTGAAATCCCAATAAAAAGACATCAAGGTGGCCGACCAGATCAACGATAAGACCGCCAGAACACTGAACATCAGGACCGCTGACCAGGAACTCATTAGAATCACTGATATACTTTCTGAAAAGTTTGAATTCCCTCAGCGATTTCAACAGACACACACGCTGTTCCAACCTTTTTCGCAGGCCCACATGAAGAGCACCCACGAATCGATCAGTCCCGCTGACATCCAGGATTGACTGGGAGCACCCACCCACGCAGGAAATATGGGTGCCACGCTGGATATCAGGGTGGGTCAGAAACTCCATGTTGTGTCCATGGAAATGTCCATGGATACCCAATGGTTTGGAGGAAATCAGAGGATTGGAAGGGAAAGTTGAGAAGGGGAAGGCAGATGAGTATGTCAGTGGAAGGGCATTGTTTGATGCAGCGTGAGATTAAGAAAAGTAGGGTGAGGAGGCATTCGTCCTGGCAGATAGATGTTTACATAGATTGGATGTCGATGGTTAAGCTCAGGAGTCAGGGACTGGGGAAATCAATTTTTTGGAGCTGGAGAAGTGGGTGGGCGGTTTCCCAAAAGGTAGGCAGTGAATACCTGGGTTAAGGGGTACTGGAAGATGTCAGAGAATGCAGATATGAGTTCAATGGGATAGGAAAAGTCTGAAACAATGTGTCGATCAGGGAAGTCAGGTTTGTTAATCTTCAGTAGGAGGTAGAATCGGGCAGAGAGGGGTGAATGGGCGATTAGTTTGGAGATTTCCAGAAATTATGAGGTTGTGAAAGGTCTCTGAGTTTATGGTTTGAGATGGCATGTGAGCGTGTCATCAAAGGGGCAGCAGAAGGATGTCTTGGCGCCTGGCTTCAGTGGTGTAGGCGTCGCTTAGCCAGACTACGACTGGGCCCACCCTCGGCTGCGTCTTGGATGGTGAGTTTGGTGTTTGAGAGGACGCAGGGGATGTCTACGCTTTGTGAGGGCTGGTCGTTGGTATGGGTGAGGGGGTTGACAGGTTGAGGCGGTTGATGTCGTGGTGTCAGTTACAAATGATGACGTCAAGGGTGGTTAACAGGCCAGTAACAGTGGAGCTGAAAATGTGTTGCTGGAAAAGCGCAGCAGATCAGGCAGCATCCAAAGAGCAGGAGAATCGACGTTTCGGGTATGAGCCTTTCTTCAGGAAAAAAGAAGGGCTCATGCCTGAAACATCGATTCCCCTGCTCCTTGGATGCTGCCTGACATGCTGCGCTTTTCCAGCAACACATTTTCAGCTCTGATCTCCAGCATCTGCAGTCCTCACTTTCACTTGTAACAGGGGAGGACAGCTTTATCGTTTGAGTTGGAGGTGAGACAAGTGATCCTCACTGAGTGAGCGGGAGACTTGATTAAAAAAGTAGGCCCGGTGTCGGGGCAGCAGAAGAAATTTTCAAGGTGGTAACGCATGTCAAGCTCGTTAATCTGGGAGCGTCGAGGGATGCAGGTGAGACCTTTGCTGATGACTAAACTCCACTTAGGGAGAGGTCTGCAGGAGCAGGGAATACACAGGAAGGCTGGGAGCAATAACCTTGGGAAGGGCTGGAGCTGTGTGTGGCAGAGACAGCCTCTGGACTGAGTACAATTTTCAGATCAAAATGACGTCACTAGCAGAAGTGACGCCCAAAATGGACGGGAAAGCTGGGCAAACAGTGTTGTCTGTGGTGGCTGAAGTGACGTCACGTGCAGTGGCAGTGAAATTGCAGACTGCTTTCCGCTGTGACGTCCCTGACTGAGGAGAGGAAGCAGTTGATGGAATCAGCCGTGTCCTGGTGACTGATGACTTGGAGTATGTGGCTGGGGCGGTGGTTGCTGTGGAAGTGGAAGTGACGTGCAGAGTATGTATTCTGTCTGTGCCGAAGGCAGTGCAGCTACGCAGTCGTTTTCGTGGCAATCGCTGAGTTGGTTTTCTGAACAGTGATCACAGAAATTGTGTGTTCGGCAGTGGCTGAGGTACGTGGGGCGGCGAGGGCGAAAGTGACATGAAAGTTCGCCGCGGTAGTGGTGCAAAGAGCGGCAGTGTCAGAGGCCAGGGGCCAGGGGAAGGCTCTGATATGTTCAAGGAGCCCCGAGTATTGTAGTAAATATCTGCAAATTTGCTAAATTTACGTTCTTTTATGTCCGCTATGGTGATGAAAGATCATTTTGTTCTGGGCCTGAATTCGTTAGAGGATGTAAAACAGCAGAAGTCCGTTGCAGGTCTGGTAGTGTGTGGCCCTGAAGCGGACCAAGGCTGGCTGCACGTCGAATTGGAAGCACCGAGCAAAAGATTTGAATGTAAGCACACAGTTTACATAGTACAGGTTGTATAAGTGAGTTCAACGCTGGCAAGATTGGGATTATTTGACGCTGGAGAATCCGTTCTATCGTTAAATAGCCATCGAGAGAAAAGCTGTTCCTGAACCTCTGTTGCTTGTGTATCTCTGAACAACGTCAGTTGAGTGGGAGCAGCGGCAGAGTAAAAGCGAACCCGGGAGACTACAGCTAAGGTAAGACAGTTTGTTTCAAAATTACTTAAATGTAGCGGGCAGCGGAAGTGAGGTTGGAGCGCATAGCTGGGCGGGAAGGTAATTGATTAGTATTTGAGTGGGTGTGTTCTAGACCCCAGGTCCTACTTTCGTAGGGCCTCCTCTAACCTAACTTTAAAGTCCACAGGTAAGTGACTCAGTGTTATTGACGCAGTGTTCTTGTTTTTTGGAGACTAAGTGTAGAGTCATGGCAGCGCAGGCAGTGGAATGTTCCTCCTGCAGGATGTTTGAGGTAGGGGTGACCACTGATACTCCTGCCGACTTCGTCTGGAGGAAATGCAGTCAGACCCTGATCCTCACCGAACGAGTTAGGGAACTGGAACTGGAGCTGGACGAACTGAGGATTATTAGAGAGGCTGAGACGGTGATTGATAGAAGCTACAGGGACATAGTTACGCCGGAGAACAGAGGTAGCTGGGTAACAGTTAGAGGTGGGAAGGGGAAGAAGCAGGCAGTGCAGGGTTCCCCTGTGGTCGTTCCCCTGAAAAATAAGTATACAGCTTTGGAAACTGTTGGGGGGGACAGCCTTGCAGGTGTAAGCTGCAGTGAAGGGGTCTGTGGCTCTGAGACTCAGAAGTGAAAGGGGGAGAGGAGGAGAGCGCTAGTTATAGGGGACTCTCTAGTTAGAGGGACGGACAGGCGGTTCTGTGGACATGGGCGAGACTCTCGGATGGTTTGTTGCCTCCCGGGTGCTCGGGCCCGAGACGTCTCGGACCGTGTCTTCAGAATCCTTAAGGGGGAGGGTGTGCAGCCAGACGTCGTGGTACACATTGGCACCAACGACATAGGTAGGAGGAGGGGTGGCGAGGTCATGCAAGAGCTCAAGGATATAGGCTGGAAGCTAAGAGCTAGGACAGACAGAGTCGTCATCTCTGGGTTGTTGCCGATGCCACGTGACAGTGATGCAAAGAATAGGGAGAGAGTGCAGTTGAACACGTGGCTGCAAGGATGGTGTAGGAGGGAGGGCTTCAGATATTTGGACAATTGGACTGCATTCTGGGGAAGGTGGGAACTGTACAAACAGGACGGGTTGCACCTGAACCAGAAGGGCACCAATATCCTGGGGGGTAGGTTTGCTAGCACTCTTCAGGGGGGTTTAAACTAATTTGGCAGGGGGATGGGATCCGGACTTGTAGTCCAGCAAGTAAGCTAGCTGTGTGTCAGGATGCCCAAGACTGTAGGGAAGCTGTGGAGAAGGTAGCACTGACAGGGACTACTTGCAGACACAGAGATGGGCTCAAGTGCGTATACTTCAACGCAAGGAGTATCAGAAATAAGGTGGGTGAACTTAAGGCGTGGATCGGTACCTGGGACTACGATGTTGTGGCCATCACGGAAACATGGATAGATGAGGGACAGGAATGGCTGTTGGAGGTTCCTGGTTACAGATGTTTCAGTAAGATTAGGGAGGGTGGTAAAAAAAGGAGGGGGGTGGCATTGCTAATTAGAAATGGTATAACGGCTGCAGAAAGGAAGTTTGAGGGGGATCTGCCTCTGGAGGTAGTATGGGCTGAAGTCAGAAATAGGAAAAGTGCAGTCACCTTGTTGGGTGTTTACTATAGGCCCCCCAATAGCAGCGGAGATGTGGAGAAACAGATTGGGAAACAGATTTTGGAAAGGTGAAGAAGCCACAGGGTCGTGGTCATGGGCGACTTCAACTTCCCAAATATTGATTGGAAGCTCTTTAGATCAAGTAGATTGGATGGGGCGGTGTTTGTGCAGTGTGTCCAGGAAGCTTTTCTAACGCAGTGTGTAGATTGTCCAACCAGAGGGGAGGCCATATTGGATTTGGTACTCGGTAATGAACAGGGACAAGTGGTGGGCTTGTTAGTGGGCGAACATTTTGGTGATGGTGACCACAATTCTGTGACTTTCACCTTGGTTATGGAGAGAGATAGGTGCGCACAACAAGGTAGATTTTACAATTGGGGGAAGGGAAATTACGATGCTGTAAGACAGGATTTGAGGAGCATACGTTGGGAGCATAGGCTGTCAGGGAAGGATGTGGTGGAAATGTGGAACTTTTTCAAGGAGCAGATACGACGTGTCCATGATATGTATGTACCTATCAGGCAGGAAAGAAATGGTCGTGTGAGGGAGCCTTGGTTGACGAGGGAGGTTGAATGTCTAGCAAAGAGGAAGAAGGAGGCTTACATAAGGTTGAGGAAACAGGGTTCAGACAGAGCAGTGGAGGGATACAGGATAGCCAGAAGGGACCTGAAGAAAGGGATTAGGAGAGCTAAGAGAGAGCATGAAAAATCCTTGGCGGATAGGATCAAGGATAACCCCAAGGCATTTTATGCGTATGTGAGAAACCTGAGAATGACGACAACGAGGGTAGGTCCGATCAAGGACAGTAGTGGGAGACTGTGTATTGAGTCGGAAGAGATAGGAGAGGTCTTGAACAAGTACTTCTCTTCAGTATTTACGAACAAGAGGGACCGTATTGTTGAAGAGGAGAGTGTGAAACGGACTGGTAAGCTAGAAGAGATACCTGTTAGGAAGGAAGATGTGTTGGACATTTTGAACAACTTGAGGATAGACAAGTCCCCCGGGCCTGACGGGATATATCCTAGGATTATGTGGGAAGCAAGAGAGGAAATTACAGTACCGTTGGCAATGATCTTCTCGTCTTCACTGGCAACGGGCTGGTACCAGGGGACTGGAGAGTAGCGAATGTTGTGCCCCTGTTCAAAAAAGGGAATAGGGATAACCCCGGGAATTACAGGCCAGTTAGTCTTACTTCTGTGGTAGGCAAAGTAATGGAAAGGGTACTGAGGGATAGGATTTACGAGTATCTGGAAAGACACTGCTTGATTAGGGACAGCCAGCACGGATTTGTGAAGGGTAGGTCTTGCCTTACAAGTCTTATTGAATTCTTCGAGGAGGTGACCAAGCATGTGGATGAGGTAGAGCAGTGGATGTAGTGTACATGGATTTTAGTAAGGCATTTGATAAGGTTCCCCATGGTAGGCTTATGTGGAAAGTCAGGAGGCATGGGATAGAGGGAAATTTGGCCAATTGGACAGAAAACTGGCTAACCGGTCGAAGGCAGAGAGTGGTGGTAGATGGTAAATATTCAGCCTGGAGACCAATTACAAGTGGAGTTCCGCAGGGATCAGTTCTGGGTCCTCTGCTGTTTGTAATTATTATTAATGACTTAGATGAGGGAGTCGAAGGGTGTGTCAGTAAATTTGCAGATGATACGAAGATAGGTGGAGTTGTGGACAGTGAGGACGGCTGTTGTCGGCTGCAGAGGGACTTAGATATGATGCAGAGCTGGGCTGAGGAGTGGCAGATGGAGTTCAACCCTGCCAAGTGTGAGGTTGTCCATTTTGGAAGAACAAATAAGAATGCGGAATACAGGGTTAATGGTAGGGTTCTTAGTCAGGTGGAGGAACAGAGGGATCTTGGGGTCTATGTACATAGATCTTTGAAGGTTGCCACTCAGGTGGATAGAGTTTGTAAGAAGGCCTATGGAGTATTATCGTTCATTAGCAGAGGGATTGAATTCAAGAGTCATGAAGTGATGTTGCAGCTGTACAGGACTTTGGTTAGGCCACAGTTGGAGTACTGTGTGCAGTTCTGGTCGCCTCACTTTAGGAAAGATATGGAAACTTTGCAGAGGGTGCAGAGAAGATTTACCAGGATGTTGCCTGGAATGGAGAGTAGGTCGTACGAGGATAGATTGAGAGTTCTCGGCCTTTTCTCGTTGGAACGGCGAAGGATGAGGGGTGACTTGATAGAGGTTTATAAGATGATCAGGGGAATAGATAGAGTAGACAGTCAGAAACTTTTTCCCCGGGTACAACAGAGTGTTACAAGGGGACATAAATTTAAGGTGAAGGGTGGAAGGTATAGGGGAGATGTCAGGGGTGGGTTCTTTACCCAGAGAGTGGTGGGGGCATGGAATACGCTGCCCGTGGGAGTGGTAGAGTCAGAATCATTGGCGACCTTTAAGCGGCATTTGGATAGGTACATGGATGGGTGCTTAATCTCGGTTGGAAGTTCGGCACAACATCGTGGGCCGAAGGGCCTGTTCTGTGCTGTATTGTTCTATGTTCTATGTTGTAGGATATAAGAAGTAGAGTGTGATTGGTCTTTGATGATTTTGACAACCTTTCCGTGGCAGCGAGCAGAGTAAATCAAGTCCATGGATGGAACGTTGGTGCTCGTGGTGGCTCGTGTAATTGCATCTATCTTTCTGTTTTGCGTGCTTTAGTGTATTAATGAGTGTATCTCTGTGCAATTAGAAGTTGGTCGTTTTGGACTGAATCCATGGAATTGGGTATCAAGCGGTTTAACACTGTTGTGTTTGAAGTAATGCAGCATCACAATATCCTGGCCATCCCATTCCAACTCAAAATCACCCGATTTTTTAAAACATATGTCGGAGGTTCCACGACAACCTCTTGAATTGATGGAGAAGCAGCGTTCCGAAAGCATTTAGAAGAAACCTGTTGTGATTGTAACCTGGTATCATGTGACTCATGACATTGTCCACCCATATCCGAAATTAGCACCTCCACATCATGAAAAGGCATCAGAGACTGTGAATCTCTCAGATTTCACGTTTGATTTTTTTCTTCAAAGACTGCCTTTGGAGGCTCACAGCAGTTTTGCCCGAATTCCTCGCAATGTTGTCCCTGAGATATTAGCAGAATTTCATTAACACGCCGATTCCTTGCCCGTCTGAAACATTGGGTATGTTTCCGGGCTTTTGAATCCATTCTGACTATAATTCGGAAATGGGCAGAAAAGGTATTCTAGGCTTTAAAAAGTGCCATAAAGTTAATCTCAGCCTCCTCCAAAATGCATCTCCAGAAAGCCTGCTTCATGCAGACGATCACTCTGTCATATGCAATCATGACAACACTGAGACATAATATTATTAGATTCAGTCAATCAGTGGAAGACTATGTTGACAACAATCCCAGTCAAAAACGTGCAGAACAAATGCTCATCACAAACCGTCCATCATCTGAACTCACACAAATATCCTGTTCATCCACCATTTATGGAAATACTGGCCTTTGTTGAATTACACTATCAAAATGACTTTAGTTAAGCATTCTGAAACCCGCGAATGCATTCTTCCATGGCACTGTCTCGCAATCTCTCCTTCTGTGTTTATTTCACAAACTCCTTCACTTGGTTGATATTCACAATGATTTTCACACCCATAGCACATGTTTTTGAAGAAAAGAATATGGAGCTGCAAGTGAATGGAGGCTGCATATTCTGTCACTTCCAGCATGTGCTGCAAGTTTCCCCACGCTGGGCAGTGATTTCACAGAGTGTGACCTATCAGCTACCTGGCGTGGTGTACACAGATTCCCATACTGAATAGATGTCTACTACCGATTTTTAGTTTTATGCACATGTTCTACTCTGGACAGATTGACTAGTTGCATTGATCACGAACCTGGTCTGTACAGTACTTCATATTGAACAGATATCTTTTCTGGTGTCTGGGTTGGTTCTGTGAGATGAATTTAAAATGTGATGTAACTATCCAACTTAGCGGACTGACAACGCCTTTGCTTTATTGCCTCATTCTTGTGATTGGAACCTCCAAACTCTCACTCCACTAATTTTGCAGTGTGACGATTCACAGTGTTGCATGTTGGTGAATAGCCACTGTTCTGGCAGCAGCCACAGTCTCTTCATTCAGACGCAGTCAGCCATTCCCACCCTCTTCAGGTTTCTGCATAAAATGAAACGTTAGCCTCTTAGATAAAACCTGCCCCTTGATACACGTTCGAAATACTTTCCTCCTCATCTCTCCCCAATACCAACCAACTACATTAAAATATCTTGTGTGACCTGAGAACAGTAGAGCCATTGAGATCATAAGTGTGCAGATCATCAGGGAGATGGAGCAACATTTCCAGTGCCTGAATGGTTCAGTGAGAACGAAACAAGTATGCACTGTACCACTAATCACTGCAATCTCTCTATTTATGTAGTAAACAGCCTTTTATTCTTCCTGAACAACTTACAGCTGTTCTTCCTGAACAGTTATAGAAATCATCTTTGATCTGTCAAACTGTTATCTAATGCTAATCCATTTTACAGACTCTCGACCTCGTCTTTACAACTTAATCTCTGCTAATTTTAGCGCTATCGACAAATTTACTTGGAATTAATTTGTTATATTCATCGAAAGCATTCCTTTCTGTTGCAGCAAACAGAGGACCCAGCACTTCTCACTGCAAATGTTAATTTCTGTGAAACTGGTAGGCACAAATTTATCCCAAATGTATCCCTGCTTCCGGCTAATTACACCATCCTCACCCTATTCCCATGCAGAAGCTTTGAAAAGATGAATGTTTCCTTCCATTTCCTGAGAGACATGAACGATTAAATGATCTGCTCCACATGCCGAGTAACATGCTGAAATGTCTGAACGGCCTCATTCTGTTCCTGTTTTCAACAATTATTGAGCTGAATAGATTGCTTCAGTTTAGGTGTAGTTTTGAATAGCGCTAGACGTTTCTGAATCATCAGTGGACAGTCCTCTTCTGACTTTATGATGGAGCAAAAGCCATTGATACTGTAGCTGATGTGCTTCATCAATGCCCAGTTTCTATTTCTTTCGTACTTTGGACGTATGTCCTAGGTCACAGGAGGTATTTTCAGATGGACAAAGGGTTGTTCCTTCAATACGAGGCTCTGATGTTACCTCCAGCAGGACTGTGTGTAGGGTGGTCCTCCAGATACTGTTGGGGACAGATACATCTGCGACACGCAGTTTGCTGGGAATGTTTCCCTCTTGTTGGTTTTCTCATCACTTCCAAAAGTCTGGTTGCTGTCTATTTGAGGCCTAGCCCTGCGCGGTCTGTTGTCGGCCTGTGCAGACACTGTTGGCGGTGGGTATTGCTCTCCCACGTCTGGAGCATCGGTACTTCTCCTATGGGCCGCAGTGGAAATTCCAGAAAAAAAACATCTTGTGTAATGAAAAATCGCTTAAGTCAAATCATGCAGACCATGGGAAAGGGGGCTTGAGGCCGACGAGCAAAAACAAAGTACGCACAATCGCTCAAAAGCCACCCAATGGCCGAAGACAAAGTTTAGCACAGCCAGAATGAAGGCTAAAATCATATTTCTTAACAATACAAAAGGAAATTTAAAACACTTCATTAAAAACAAATGTTAATGCAGGGACAGAGGGTCATCATCATGACCAAATCCAGGCACAATTGTGATTTCAGAAGTGGACGGCTGTGTTTGATTATCTTCCATCTGTTTATTGGGAATTGCTCTGGGTTGCGTGATATTCGTCGGCTAGAATAATGTAGAAAGGCGAATGTTATGTAGAGGAGTAATGCAGTACTGCAGGAATTTATCAGGGCTTACAGCGGAACGATATAGTAATACTCTTCTCTGAGAGGGAGATCAATGAATAATAATCAGTTTTATTTTTTGAGATGGATTCGCTCGATATATAGTAGACCATAAATCGATAGGACGTAATAGAAGAAACAAGGGCAATCAGCCCATCGGGTTGCTCTGCCAGTTCATCATTTGCGAAAGATTTCTCAACCCCCTTCTCCGGCTTTCTGCTTTAACCCCCGATCCACTTGATACTCAAGAAACTATCTATCTTAGGCTGAAACTTATTCAATGACCTAGCCGCCACATCCTTCAGTGGCAATAAATTCCATGGATTCACCATTCTCTGGCTGAAGAAGTTTATCTTTACATAGGCTCCTGAAATCCTACCTCTGATCGAGAATGGCCTGTCCAGGCTATTCAATATTCTGTATGTTTCAATTAAGAGCCGGCTCATCCTATTCAACTACATCCAATATAGACCCAAGGTCTTGAAACATTCCTCATATGTTAACATTTTCGTTTCTGTCAACGTTCTTGTGAATGTCCTCTGAATACGCTCCAGGAGCAGTGCACCCTTCCAGTGGCACGCGAAACAGCGCTCAATACTCCAAATATGCTCAGATAAGGGTCGTAAGGGTCCTCAGAATTACATACCTGCTTTTCTATATTCAAGTCCTCTAAAAATAAATGTCAACATAATATTTGCATTTTTCATTTATGACTCCAAATGCAAGGTCCCCTTGAGAGAATTCTGGAAAAGCGCAACAGGTCAGGCAGCATCCAAGGAACAGGATAATCGACATTTCGGGCATAGGCCCTTCTTCAGGATTGAGGAAAGTGTGTCCAGCAGGCTAGGATAAAAGGTAGGGTGGAGGGACTTAGGGGAGGGGCGTTTGAAATGCGATAGGTGGAAGGAGGTCACGATGAGGTTGATAGGCCGGAGTGGGGTGGGGGCGGAGATTTCAGGAAGAAGATTGCAGGTTCGGAAGGCGGTGCTGAGTTCGAGGGATTTGACTGAGACAAGGTGGGGGAGGGGAAATGTGGAAACCGGAGAAATTTGAGTTCATCCCTTGTGGTTGGAGGGTTCCTAGGCGGAAGATGAGGCGCTCTTCCTCCAACCGTCGTATTGCTATGGTCTGGCGATGGAGGAGTCCAAGGACCTGCATGTCATTGGTGGAGTGGTAAGGGGAGTTGAAGCATTGAGTTACGGGGTTGTTGTGTTGGTTGATCCGGGTGTCCCAGAGGTGTTCTCTGAAACGTTCCACAAGTAGGCGGCCTCTCTCCCCAATATAGAGGAGGCCACATCGGGTGCAGCGGAAGCAATAGACGATGTGTGTGGAGATGCAGGTGAATTTGTGGCGGCTATGGAAGTATCCCTTGGGGCCTTGGAGGGAAGTAAGTGTGGAGGTGTGGGCGCAAGTTTTGCATTTCTTGCGGTTGCAGGGGAAGGTGCCGGGAGTGGAGGTTGGGTTAGTGGGGGGTGTGGCAGGAGGTAGAAACAGGCGGTGGGGGGTTGTGGGACTATGAGGTTGGAGCACCGCCCGTTTCTACCTCCTGCCCAAAATCCACAAACATGACTGCCCCGGCTGACCCATTGTCTCAGCCTGCTCCTGCCCCACTGAACCCATCTCTGCATATCTCGACATGGTCCTGTCCCCCTCAGTCCAAAAACTCCCCACCTATGTTCGGGACACCACCCACGCCCTCCACGTCCTCCATGATTTTCGCTTCCCCGGTCCCCAACGCCTTATATTCACCGTGGACATCCAGTCCCTGTACACCTCCATCCCCCATCACGAAGGACTCAAAGCCCTCCACTTCTTCCTTTGCCGCCGACACAACCAGTACCCTTCCACTGACACCCTCCTTCGACTGACTGATCTGGTCCTTACCCTGAATTTCTTTTTCCAATCCTCCCACTTCCTCTAAACCAAAGAAGTAGCCATGGGCACCCGCATGGGCCCCAGCTATGGCTGCCTCTTCGTAGGATATGTGGAACAGTCCATCTTCCACAGCTACACTGGCACCACTCCCCACCTTTTCCTCCGCTACATCGATGACTGTATCGGTGCTGCCTCGTGCTCCCATGAGGAGGTTGAACAGTTCATCCACTTTACCCCCACCTTCCACCCGGACCTCAAATTCACCTGGACAGTCTCAGACTCCTCCCTCCCCTTCCTAGACCTTTCCATTTCTATCTCTGGCGACCGAATCAACATGGACATTTACTATAAACGGACCGACTTCCACAGCTACCCAGACTACACCTCCTCCCACCCTGCCCCCTGTAAAAACGCCATCCCATATTCTCAATTCCTTCGTCTCCGCCGCATCTGCTCCCAGGAGGACCAGTTCCAAAATCGTACAACCCAGACGTCCTTCTTCTTCAAGGACCGAAATTTCCCCCAGAGGTGGTCGACGATGCCCTCCACCGCATCTCTTCCACTTCCCGCTCCTCCGCCCTTGAGCCCCGCCCCTCCAACCGCCACCAGAACTGAACCCCACTCGTCCTCACCTATCACCCCACCAACCTCCATGTACAGCGTATTATCCGCCGTCATTTCCGCCACCTCCAAATGGACCCCACCACCAGGAATATATATTTCCCTTTCCTCCCCTATCAGCATTCCGAAAAGACCACTCCCTCCGTGACTCCCGCGTCAGGTCCACACCCCCCACCAACCCAACCTCCACTCCCGGCACCTTCCCCTGCAACCGCAAGAAATGCAAAACTTGCGCCCACACCTCCCCACTTACTTCTCTCCAAGGCCCCAAGGGATACTTCCATATCTGCCACAAATTCACCTGCACCTCCACACACATCATTTATTGCATCCGCTGCACCCGATGTGGCCTCCTCTATATTGGGGAGACAGGCCGCCTACTTGTGGAACGTTTCAGAGAACACCACTGGGACACCCGGACCAAACAATCCAACCACCCCATAGCTCAACACTTCATCTCCCCCTCCCACTCCACCAAGGACATGCGGGTCCTTGGACTCCTCCATCGCCAGACCATAGCAACACGACGGTTGCAGTAAGAGCGCCTCATCTTCCGCCTAGGAACCCTCCAACCACAAGGGATGAACTCAGATTTCTGCAGTTTCCTCAGTTCCCCTCCCCCACCTTGTCTCAGTCAAATCCCTCGAACTCAGCACCGCCTGCCAAACCTGCAATCTTCTTCCTGACCTCTCCGCCCCCACCCCTCTCCGGCCTATCACCCTCACCTTGACCTCCTTCCACCTATCGCATTTCCAACGCCCCTCCCCCAAGTCCCTCCACCCTACCTTTTATCTTCGCCTGCTGGACACACTTTCCTCATTCCTGAAGATGGGCTTATGCCCGAAACATCGATTCTCTTGTTCCTTGGGTGCTGCCTGACCTGCTGCATTTTTCCAGCAACACATTTTGAGCTCTGATCCCCAACATCTGCAGTCCTTACTTTTTCCTTGAGAGAATCCTGGACAAGAACTCAGAAGCCTTTTTGCACTTCAGCCTACTGAATTTCTCTGCATTTAGAAAATAGACTCTGTCTTTATTCTTCCTACCGAAGTGTATGACCTCAGACTTTCCATTTTCATCTTCAATTGCCCCACATTTTTTCCTGTCTCCAAAATTTTCCAAAATTTTCTGCAGCTTGTCTGCCTTCCCAATGTTGCCTGTCCCTCTTAATATACTTGTATAGTCTGCAAACCTAGCCATAATGCTCTGAGTCCCTTCTTCCGTTTCGTTTATGTACAAAATGAAAGGTTGTCGTGTCGACATCTCGTTCTGCAGAACACCACTTGTCTGCACACTGAGAAGGACCCGTTCATCCCCACTTCCTGCTTTTTGCTAGGCAGCGAAGCTTCTCTCCATGCTAGTATTTTGCGTCTGACACCATTGGCCCTTGTCTAACTCAGTAGTTTCCAGTGTGGAACCTTGTCAAAGGTCTTAGTGAGGTCCTTCTATTGGCTGTCCTTCTTTTAACATGCTCCCTACTTCCTCAAAGAATTCAAATAGATTTGTGAAGCATGACCTCGTGTTGTTGAAACCATGCTAAATTTACACTACTTAACCATATATGTCCCAGTATTCAGGAATGCCAGCCTTGACAATGGATTCCAGGATCTACCACATGGCCAAGGTTAAGACAATCAGTCTGTAATTTTCCTTATTTTGTCTTACTCCCTTTTTTGAAAAAAAGGTGTGCCACCGTAGCGATTTAGCAGTGCTCAGGGACTTTCCCTGACTCTAACGATACCGGGAAGATTAACATTAACGCCTTCACTTTGTTTTCAGCTATCTCACTTCGAAATCTGACGTATAGTCCATCTGTTCCAGATGGTTTATTCACCTTTCTGCCACTCAGTTTTTTTTACTGCTTTCTCCTTTGAATGGACACGGTGCTCTTCTGTGCCCTGCCAGTCTCTTGGATTTTGGGATATTACCAATAACTTCCACCGTGAAGACTGATTAGAACTGATTACTCAGTTCCTCATCCATTTTCTTGATCCAAACTATTATCTATCCAGCCGCCTGTTCCAGCGGCCAATCTGCACTTTTGCCTTTTCCCCCTTTATGCAGTCTTCAATTACATTAGCAGGCTTCCATTGTATTACGCATTAGCTTAGCTTAATATTTAAACTTCTCCCTCCTTATTTCTTTTATTTTTTATGTTGTCTTCTGTTGGTCTTTGTAAGCTTCCCAATTCTCTGGTTTCCCACTCCCATTCGCCATTTTGCAGTCTTTCTCCTTTGCTCAAATGTTTATCTTATTTACTTACTGAGCCATGTTTGCCTCATCCTCCTCGGAGGACAGTTAGTTTTTGTCTCGGGATGAATCTCTGCTGTGTCTCCTGAACTTCTCCCAAAAACTCCTACTATTGCTGAACCACTACCTTTCCTACTCGTCTCTTCACCCAGTAAATTCTACCCAGCTCCTCCTTCATGTGTCTGAAATTGTTTTTATTCAGTTGTGATATAGATACCTCTGATTACAGCTTGTCCCTCTCAAACTGCAGCTACACTCAATCTTGTTATGTTCACTGCCTCCCAAGGGTTCCTTCATCTTATGGTTCCTCATCAAGTCTGACACATTGCTCAGCACTAAATCCATTATTGTTTACTCCCAAGTGGGCACAACCACAGGATGCTCCAGAAAGCCATCTCATAGACATTTTACGAATTCATTTTCTTGCAATCCATTCTAAACCTGAATTTCCCAGTTTATCTGCATATTGAAATTCCACCATGATCACGACAACTTTGTCTCTCCTACACATACTGTCTGTCTCTTAGTCTATCGTGCGCCTCAACTCCTGACTATTGTTTGAAGTCCTGTCCAGAACTCCACCATTGCGATTCCTCCATTTTAGCCACACACGTTCTACATCATCTGTCCATAACGTTTTTTTTAATTATTGGCTCAATTTCATTTCTTACCATCAGGCATACTTACCCTTCTGCTCACCTGCCTACCATTTTGAACGCATGGATATCCTTCGATATACAGCTCCCGATCGTAATCCCATTGCAGCCACGGCTTTATGATGCCTGTCACATCATACCTGCCAATTTAACTTGTGACGCAAGCTCATTTGCCTTATTCCTTATACATCGTGCAATCAGATATAACACCTTCAGTCCTCTGTTAACCGTCCCGCTTCTCATTGGCAGCCGTTTATCCTGTGTGATTGCAGCTTGATTGTAAGCGCCTTCCAAACATTATTTCTATTTGTGTCTGTGCTGTAAACTTTAATAAACTCTCCTGAGGTCTGCACTTTTCTCTCCTCATTTAATTTGGATTTTCTATTTTGCCCCATAAGTTAACCCTTCCCCCACCACCGTTTACTTTATAGCCCTGTCTACCACCCGAGGAATGCAATTCATTCCGAATCTGCTCCCAGCACGTTTCAGATAAAGACCATTCCATGGGAGAAAGTCTCTTCTTCCCCATTGCTGATGACAAGGTTCCATGAATTCAACCTCAGTTCTCCCACCAAACATTTATCTGCTTAATCTCCCTGACCCTGTGTCATGTAGCTCGTGGTTCAGGTCGTAATCCAGAGTTTTTCACCTTTCTGCTTCAGATTTTTAACTTAGCTCCGAGCTATTCATGCTCTCGTGGCAGCTGTTCTGCCAGAGTTAATTTCTGTCGTTGGTACCCATGTGGACAACGACCATTGGACCTTTTCACTCCCACTCCAAGTTCCTCTGTAGTCAAGATCAGATATCCTGAATCAAAGTGCCAGGCAGGCAATACACATTTCGGATCTCTCTATCCTGGGCACAGAGAACAGTGTCTCGGTTTTCAAACTATACTGTCCCCAGTTATAACAACATTTCACTTCTCTTCCCCCACTTGAATGGCTCCCTGCACCATGGTGCTGTCGTCATTCGACTCATCGTCCCTGCAATTCGCATTCCCATCTACATCGGGAGAAAAATAAGTGAACCTGTTAGATAACCAACTCTACCTCCTGGACCACTGTACCTGGCACACTCACAGCAACACCCTCCTGTCCCTAACCATTGTTTAGCTAGCTCTCCCCAGTGTTTGACGTTCAGACTCCAACTCATCGACTCTAAGCCGGAGTTCTTCCACCAACCAATATTTGTTGCCCATATGGTCATTGCTAAACACAATAGGCGATAACAGCTCTCACAAGATGCAGAAACAACACATCATCTGATCCTCCATCCCCTTTATATCAGTTTTGAAGTTATTCTTATTTTAGCTTGCAACTGTTTTGTGTCTCTACTTTTTTTCTCCATCTGAATGCAAGCTGTAACCAATGAATTAAAAAGATTCAATTCAGCACAGGTTCAAATTTAGCGGACGCCATATTAGCCAATCAAATCAATGTACTCCTGTGTCATTACTTTACAGTTTCGAATCAGTCAAAATCTTTTTCAATCAGAATTTCTTCCCGCCCTCTTTCCCTCTGCTTGAGTCCTGAAATGAAATTCAGTGCCTCTGTTATTCTCTGATGGCAGCTGATATCATTACCTGTGCAGAACGGGTTGGAAAGCCGGGCGATGGTACCAGCGCATGCGCAGAATGGTGCAGAGAATTTGGCATTCACATTGGTGCATTTCCAGAGATCAGTGCAGATATTACACCGTTGACATTGGAACTTTCACAGAACTGTGCGGAGACTTTGCGTTTGACATCAACACATTTGCAGTGAACAGTGCACAAGACTTCGCTGTTGACATTGGCGCATTTACAGAGAAGTGCAGAAATGTCACTGTTGACGTCGATGATTGCACATATCACTACATGTACAGAATGGTGTGGAGACTTCGGCGCATGCACCAAAAGAAGTGCACCAAACAGTTGCCACTGGCTTCACGTTATTGCCCACATGTGGAAAGGTTTTGAAAAATACTCTTCCCGAAGCCAAATCACACTGCAGTCCTTTCTGGATTCACTATTGGGAATTTCAAGTTCAATCCTTTCCTGATTGTGTACAGCGGTGCCATCAATATTGATGGTTCTGCCACAGATTCACAGAGATACAGAGCAAGGAAATAGGCCCTTTTGTCCAACTCGGCCATGCTGACCAGATATCCTAACTCAATCTAACCCCATTTGCTGGCACTTGGCTCATATCCCGCTCAACAATTTCCATTCATGCTGTGCCTCCCACCACCACCTCCTCTGACTACTCATTCAATACACGCACCAATGTCTGCGTGAAAATGTTGTCCTTGAAGTCCTTTTATCTTTTTTCCCTCATATTTAACCAATGTCCTCTCGTTCTGGACTACCTTAGCCAAGGAAAACTTAGTTGTCATTTCGGGGACATCGTGGAACACGATTAATCCAGGGATGGTGACCGTTCTTCATGAAATCAGGTCTGATTCTGTGAGTACAATGATGCCAGCCTGTTCTACGAGCAGTCACAATTAGGAATAAAAGTAACAATGGGGAAGGGAATAACGGTTTTTAAAAAGCTGAATAAAAGTCAATATCTGTTAATGTGCATTTCTTCTCAAAAAGTTTGAGAAATTCACTTTGTGAATTATCGGAAATGCATATGATTGAACAGCATTAGAGAGACACGGCGACAGGATGATCGATAGTAGGAACTAGATATTCAGGATATTTCATATTCATTCGTGTTACCTAAAAATGAAAAGTGACTGGGGAGATGTCTGAGTTGCGGATGGCATCGGTACAACTATAAAATAGGATATGACATCAAATGATCAAGAGATTGTCTTAATCTTGTTGATTTTATTATGCAAAGTGTCAGGTGAGTCGAGTTTGTGAAGAAATTTCCACCGAGAGGCAGAGTGAGTCTCATCAAACATACTGGACAGAAGGATCTTTCTGATGTGGGTTTTATGACTCTACCGCATTCTATATTTAGCATTTTCCAGAAAATTCTAAAACCAATACCCGAGGAACATTCTGTAACCGACATCATTTGGAAACGGCGGATATTAGTTAACTTGTAAAATATGAGCTCCTGAGGGGAGAAATCCTGTTCCAGACAGTCGGAGATTTTGTTTTGAAGTTGTCTTTCTTTGAAGGCAGTTAAATTGATGAATGTGTTTTTCCTGCGTTTACCTTTCTTGGTGACAGAGGATTGACTGAAATGCAGAAAAAAAAGACAGAAATGGCCAACCTTCGGTTGCCTTCAAGAAATGAGGAACAATTCTTCAGGTCAGCATTGTTTTCCCTCTTCGGATTAGGAAGTGGAAAGAAGCGACTGCATCTGCTCTCGAATAAATGAGGGTGTTGGAATTATTTCGCAATCATCTGTTGTTATGAATATGTGCCTGTGTGTTTGGGATGTGATCATTTCTTTTGCTTTATGTCACATTTTTGTAAGTAATTCACGAATTGCCATTTGTTCTTTCTGCTTCTAATACTTCAATGAATATCTGAACAACGTGATACATTTGATAATCGCACTGGGTCTTCGATCAAAATGGTAACTTTGCCTCCAAGATGATATATAATTTGCTTGTTTTCCTTCCTCACAGTTAACTTAGTGACGATCTTTGTCCTTCTTTATAAAGATTGTGGATTGTCTCTGTGTGTCAGACTTTACCTGGGAGCCATGGCAGTGGCAGATCTACTGGTCACCATTCTTGATCTGACATTGAGACACATTCCCATGGTTTATTGGGGACAGTTTTATTTCCTGCAGTCTATCCGCGTGTGTACTATCCTCGCAGTCCTGCTTTATGCAGCCACTGACTGTTCTGTCTGGTTCACTGTCACTTTCACCTTCGATCGATTTGTTGCCATTTGTTCTCAGAAGTTGAAAAGTAAATATTGCAATGAGATAACTGTGGCTTTGGTTCTGGGAACGATCACTGTGCTGAGCTGTTCAAAGAACATTTTATGGTATTTTGTGCTCTCAGCTTGGTATTCTCTGTGAAACCCCTGGTTTTGTAATGTAGCAACAGATTTTTATTACTCTCGTGCTTGAGCCACAATTGAGTTCCTCCACACCACTTTCTGACCCCAGGACTCCCATTTGTCCTGCTTCTGCTGCTCAATGCTTTCACCGTCAGACATAGAACATAGAACATAGAACATAGAACAATACAGCACAGAACAGGCCCTTCGGCCCACGATGTTGTGCCGAACGTCTATCCTAGACTAAGCACCCATCCATGTACCTATCCAAATGCCGCTTAAAGGTCGCCAATGAATCTGACTCTACCACTCCCACGGGCAGCGCATTCCATGCCCCCACCACTCTCTGGGTAAAGAACCCACCCCTGACATCTCCCCTATACGTTCCACCCTTCACCTTAAATTTATGTCCCCTTGTAACACTCTGTTGTACCCGGGGAAAAAGTTTCTGACTGTCTACTCTATCTATTCCTCTGATCATCTTATAAACCTCTATCAAGTCACCCCTCATCCTTCGCCGTTCCAACGAGAAAAGGCCGAGAACTCTCAACCTATCCTCTTACGACCTACTCTCCATTCCAGGCAACATCCTGGTAAATCTTCTCTGCACCCTCTCCAAAGCTTCCACATCTTTCCTAAAGTGAGGCGACCAGAACTGCACACAGTACTCCAAATGTGGCCTAACCAAAGTCCTGTACAGCTGCAACATCACCTCACGACTCTTGAATTCAATCCCTCTGCTAATGAACGATAATACTCCATAGGCCTTCTTACCAACTCTATCCACCTGAGTGGCTACCTTCAAAGATCTATGTACATAGACCCCAAGATCCCTCTGTTCCTCCACCTGACCAAGAACCCTACAATTAACCCTGTATTCCGCATTCTTATTTGTTCTTCCAAAATGGACAACTTCACACTTGGCAGGGTTGAACTCCATCTGCCACTCCTCAGCCCAGCTCTGCATCATATCTAAGTCCCTCTGCAGCCGACAACAGCCCTCCTCACTGTCCACAACTCCACCTATCTTTGTATCATCTGCAAATTTACTGACCCACCCTTCGACTCCCTCATCTAAGTCATTAATAAAAATTACAAACAGCAGAGGACCCAGAACTGATCCCTGCGGAACTCCACTTGTAACTGAACTCCATGCTGAATATTTACCATCTACTACCACTCTCTGACTTCGACCGGTTCGCCAGTTTTCTATCCAATTGGCCAAATTTCCCTCTATCCCATGCCTCCTGACTTTCCGCATAAGCCTACCATGGGGAACCTTATCAAATGCCTTACTAAAATCCATGTACACTACATCCACTGCTCTACCCTCATCCACATGCTTGGTCACCTCCTCGAAGAATTCAATAAGTCTTGTAAGGCAAGACCTACCCTTCACAAATCCGTGCTGGCTGTCCCTAATCAAGCAGTGCCATTCCAGATACTCGTAAATCCTATCCCTCAGTACCCTTTCCATTACTTTGCCTACCACAGAAGTAAGACTAACTGGCCTGTAATTCCCGGGGTTATCCCTATTCCCTTTTTTGAACAGGGGCACAACATTCGCTACTCTCAAGTCCCCTGGTACCACCCCCGTTGCCAGTGAAGACGAGAAGATCATTGCCAACGGTACTGTAATTTCCTCTCTTGCTTCCCACATAATCCTAGGATATATCCCGTCAGGCCCGGGGGACTTGTCTATCCTCAAGTTGTTCAAAATGTCCATCACATCTTCCTTCCTAACAGATATCTCTTCTAGCTTATCAGTCCGTTTCACACTCTCCTCTTCAACAATACAGTCCCTCTCGTTCGTAAATACTGAAGAGAAGTACTTGTCCAAGACCTCTCCTATCTCTTCCGACTCAATACACAGTCTCCCACCACTGTCCTTGATCGGACCTACCCTCGTTCTCGTCATTCTCAGGTTTCTCACATACGCATAGAATGCCTTGGGGTTATCCTTGATCCTATCCGCCAGGGATTTTTCATGCCCTCTCTTAGCTCTCCTAATCCCTTTCTTCAGGTCCCTTCTGGCTATCCTGTATCCCTCCACTGCTCTGTCTGAACCTTGTTTCCTCAACCTTATGTAACCCTCCTTCTTCCTCTTTACGAGACATTCAACCTCCCTCGTCAACCAAGGCTCCCTCCCACGACCATTTCTTTCCTGCCTGATCGGTACATACATATCAAGGACACGTCGTATCTGCTCCTTGAAAAAGTCCCACATTTCCACCACATCCTTCCCTGACAGCCTATGCTCCCAACGTATGCTCCTCAAATCCTGTCTTACAGCATCGTAATTTCCCTTCCCCCAGTTGTAAAAACTTCCTTGTTGTGCGCACCTATCTCTCTCCATAACCAAGGTGAAAGTCACAGAATTGTGGTCGCCATCACCAAAATGTTCACCCACTAACAAGCCCACCACTTGTCCCGGTTCGTTACCGAGTACCAAATCCAATATGGCCTCCCCTCTGGTTGGACAATCTACATACTGCGTTAGAAAAGCTTCCTGGACACACTGCACAAACACCGCCCCATCCAATCTACTTGATCTAAAGAGCTTCCAATCAATATTTGGGAAGTTGAAGTCGCCCATGACTACGACCCTGTGGCTTCTGCACCTTTCCAAAATCTGTTTCCCAATCTGTTTCTCCACATCTCTGCTGCTATTGGGGGGCCTATAATAAACACCCAACAAGGTGACTGCACCTTTCCTATTTCTGACTTCAGCCCATACTACCTCCAGAGGCAGATCCCCCTCAAACTTTCTTTCTGCAGCCGTTATACCATTTCTAATTAGCAATGCCACCCCCCCTCCTTTTTTACCACCCTCCCTAATCTTACTGAAACATCTGTAACCAGGAACCTCCAACAGCCATTCCTGTCCCTCATCTATCCATGTTTCCGTGATGGCCACAACATCGTAGTCCCAGGTACCGATCCACGCCTTAAGTTCACCCACCTTATTTCTGATACTCCTTGCATTGAAGTATACGCACTTGAGCCCATGTCTGTGTCTGCAAGTAGTCCCTGTCAGTGCTACCTTCTCCACAGCCTCCCTACAGTCTTGGACAGCCTGACACACAGCTAGCTTACTTGCTGGACTACAAGTCCGGATCCCATCCCCCTGCCAAATTAGTTTAAACCCCCCCGAAGAGTGCTAGCAAACCTACCCCCCAGGATATTGGTGCCCTTCTGGTTCAGGTGCAACCCGTCCTGTTTATACAGGTCCCACCTTCCCCAGAATGCAGTCCAATTGTCCAAATATCTGAAGCCCTCCCTCCTACACCATCCTTGCAGCCACGTGTTCAACTGCACTCTCTCCCTATTCGTTGCCTCTCTGTCACGTGGCACCGGCAACAACCCAGAGATGACGACTCTGTCTGTCCTAGCTTTTAGCTTCCAGCCTAACTCCTTGAGCTCTTGAATGACCTCCCCACCCCTCTTCCTACCTATGTCGTTGGTGCCAATGTGTACCACGACTTCTGGCTGCACACCCTCCCCCTTAAGGATTCTGAAGACACGGTTCGAGACGTCTCGGACCCTAGCACCCGGGAGGCAACAAACCATCCGAGAGTCTCGCCCATGTCCACAGAATCGCCTGTCCGTCCCTCTAACTAGAGAGTCCCCTATAACTAGCGCTCTCTTCTTCTCCCCCATTCCCTTCTGAATCTCAGAGCCACAGACCCCTTCACTGCAGCTTACACCTGCAAGGCTGTCCCCCCCAACAGTTTCCAAAGCTGCATACTTAATATTTTAATGACCAGCAGAGCCCGCAGGAGACTTCAGGTTCACACCACTCGGGACATTCGGTGTGACGCAGAAATGAGAAATCGCAAATAATCCATCATTTTACTGTTTGTGATCCCGGCCAATTTCAGTATATTATGGTCCACGTTAATGGTTTACTTTATATGGTACCGGATGTGGTTTATTTGATACCAGTCCGTCTATTTACATTACTTTGTGCGCGAATTGGGCTTCATGCTACAACTTCTGATTGCTGCACAAACACCGCAATTTATGCCATTACTCAGACTAAGTTCAGAAAGCAGCTGAAGAATATGCTGAAATATCCCTTTACTCAAGTTCATCAGTCAATCAAATTCACTCATTTATCAATCCATCCGGGATTTTCTCATTTCAGTTCAATATTTCAGCAATGAAGCAATCTGTCGCTATGAGAGCAGACTGAGGGTATTCCTGGCTGATCCAAACCTGATCCCACTGGTGGTTACAGGGACACATTGCAATGTTTCTAAAACTCAGGGCACCGTGAGAATATGCACCATTGGAATGATTGTGTCTGTAACACCAACTTTTAAAACAAAAAAATGTTAATCTAGAAGGGCCTAGCAGCAAAGTGAACTCTATTGTTGTTTGACTTTGTGTTGAAGAAACTGAGCTGGAAACAAAGCGATTCGACCAGAAGTCATGGTCCTCAGAGAAGGGAGGTGACATGGGCATGGGTTCAGGAGTTGGAGTTAAATCACTCTGTCGTTGCTTTTATCTCCGGGCTACATCCCCCGACCAAGCCTCAGAACAGTTTATCTCTCTTCCTTGCTCTTTTTCACTCTATATCTCCTTCGAACTCTCGCAAAATCCTTCTTTCTCCCCTCCCAAACATATTATCTCTCTTTTCTCAATGTCTCTCCCTCCCCACTTTCTGTCAGTCCCTCTGTCCCCCTCTTACTCTCTTTACCAATTTATCACCCTCTCCATGCCTCTCTTTCTCTATTCCTCGCTCTCTTTCCATTGTGAAGGTAACACGTTGTTGTGGGATCGGAGGATGCTGCATGCGACCATAGTATGGGTGAGAACAAAGTTATTTCTTAAGGAAACGTTGCAGATGTAGTTCATCAAGTCATTACTAGGAGAGCAACGTGGGTGTAACATCACTCTGTGTACATCAGTGCATTGAACCGTGTGGGATGGCACTGCACAAGGTACACGACAGATAGTCATGTAACTCGACCAAGGTGGTTTATCTCATATACTGAAGGCAATGATGCCCTGAGGCATAGTACATTGGTGAGTCCATGCAGCTGCCAGGACAACTGATGAATGTTCTCAGTGCGAAAACTACCAGACAGGAATATTCCCTCCCAAATGGAGAATGCTTCAGCGGTCATGGATATTCAGCGTCCAATCTTCAGTTTAGCGTCCCCCAAGGCAACCTTCCAGATAAACAACAACGCAGAGTCGCCAAGTTCAATACACATGAAGACAGCCTTAACTCTGATCTTGGCTTCATGTCTCACTCCATGTAAAACTATGATACTATTCTGTAAAATCTTCTTTACTGTCCCACTTTAAGACTATCACCTGATAACTTGTTGCAATCTCTCTACGTAAATTAGTTTGTGCGGATTTGGAGTACTTGTTACTTTGGTCAGACTTTCTGTATGTAAATGTTATACTTATCATGCTATTCCAGACAATTGGTTTGTCTCCAGCATCATCCTATGCTTTTTTGCAATTATCTTGTCGACAGAAATTAACCAGATGTTACATCATCCCTTTTCTTGGTACTTAGATGTTGACACGCTACTGTCACTGTCTGATACTTTGATCACCCAAAGGGAGTACTTGTTCGGCCTGCGGATACTCCATGCACACCATTATTGTGATATTTTGATCTCTCTGCATGTAAGTTCTGTGCCTGTGTTGTGCGCTTCTCCACACTTCAACTAACGAAGGAGCAGCGCTCAGAAAGCTTGTGATTTGAAGTATACCTAAAAACCATAACATGGTGTCGTTTGACTCCGGAGGTTTGCAAATCCAGCATCACAAAGAGCAGCTTTTTTTCCAGCAAGTCTGAGTTGACGGTAATAGCTCAGTTTGAGGATTAAACTATGTATACCTGCGAGACTTCCTGGGTTGAAATCCTGCACAAACGCCGTGTTTCTTTTTCTTTCTCTTCATTACGCCAAATTGTTTGATTAGCTTTCCAGAAAAAAAACCTGCTGTGGCCTCTTGAGGTCGGATTCAGATTCGGGAATAGTGGTGTCACTGCAGCGTGCATGGCATAATAGCGCACGTGTTAAAAGCGAAAGTAAGTGTTTCGAGATGTTTAGCCACACAGTGAGACGTTAAATGAATTCTCTATCTGGGTTACCACACAGTTTCGGACGTCTCCGGAAGTGGGAAAGTGAAGTGAGTGGAGACAGAGTTGAGATGTTGACATCAATGATACTGTGTATAGGGAATTTCAGCAATGGAGGTCGACTGGAAAGTTGGGACAGTTGTCCTTTGAGAAAGAACAGCTGAAAGCTCCTGTGATTGAATCTTTTCAACTCATGACGGGTTTTGACAGAGGACGTAAGGCAGTGAAACGAAGGAGAGATGTTCATCAGCGATGTAAAGGCATAAAGAAAATTAACAAAAGTGCAATGAGAAAGAGCGTTTTCATACCGGAACAGTAGTCACAATTCTGTAAGGTGTTTAAAATTCATAGACAAAGCCAAGCCTGTTCTCAAAGGAAGTGGCCCTAAATTGGGGTTATGTGGGAGACTTTTAAAGACAAGTTGATTAGTGTTCAAACTGACGTGTCCCTGTGAAAATGACGGATAAAAAATGTCAAAATTACAGGACCATGGATGATAGGTGTAATGGTGAGTCAAAATTACAGTGTTGCTGGAAAGGCACAACAGGTCAGGCAGAATCCGAGAAGCAGGAGAATGATTCCTGAAGAAGGGCTCCTGCCCGTAACGTCGATTTTCCTGCACCTCGGGTTCTGCCTGACCTCCTCTACTTTGGCACCAACACTCTAATATTGACTCTAAACTCTAGCATCTGCAGTCCTCACTTTCACCTCGGTGTAATGGTGAGACTAGCTAAGAGGAGAAATGAAGCATGCATATGTTCCAAGCGACAGAAATCAGATGAAGCTTTTGATGAATATTGTGAAAGTCAGACCAATTGAATCGAAGAGTTCAGAGGACGAAAAGGGTTTATAATGAAATATAATTAGTAAACAAAGTTAAAGAACATCCCAATGTATTTTAATGCATGCATAATAAACAAAGGGATTACAAGAGAAAGGGTTTCCCCACTCAAGACAAAGGTGGAAAGTTACGCTTGCAGTCAGAGAAAATTGGTACGTTTATTACTGAGTATTTTGCATTGATTTTCATGTAGTAGAGGGACACGATGGTTTTTGAGCTAAGGTAGAGATATTCGGTTACTCTGTTTAACGTCAGAAGAAGGAGAGAGGAAATATCGGGTATTCTAAAAGGATTTAATCTCTAGTTCCAGATGGGATCCATCTCTGGTTATTGAGGGTAGGGGGAGAGGATATAGATAGGACTTTAACTGATATTTTTGCAGCATCCTTGAACAGCAGCGAGGTCCCGGAGGAACGGGAGAATTCCTGATGCCGTCCTCTTGTTTAAGAAGTGTAACAGGGATAATCCAAGTAATTATCGATTGGTGAGCCTGACGTCAGTGGTAGGGAACCTGCTGAAGAATTGCTGAGGGATAACATCTGTTCCCATCTGAAAGAAAATAGGCTGATCAGCGACAGTCAACATGATTTTGTGGAGGCCAGATCATATATTACCAAATTAATACAATTGTTTGAAGAAGTGACAAATTTGATTGATGAGGGAAGGGCTGCAGATGTCATATACATGGACATCAGTAAGACGTGCGATAAAGTTTGCCATGGTAGGCTAACGGAGATAGTGAAATCGCATGGGGTCCAGTTTGTACTACCTAGCTGGAGAGAGAAATAGCTGTGTAACAGGAGAAACAGAGAAGTAGCAGAAGGGAGTTTCGCAAAATGAAGAACTGTCACCAGTGGTGTTCCACAAGGATCGGTGCTGGGACCACTATTATTTGGGATATGCATAAATGATCTGGAGGAAGGTACAGCTGGTCTGATAAGCAAGTTTGCAGATGACACTAATATTGGTGGAGTAGCAGAAAGTGTACAGGACTTTCAGAGAATGCAATAGAGTTAAGTACATTGGACAGTTTGGCGGAGGAAAACCAGATGGAGTTCAATCCAGGCAAATGCGAGGCTATACATTTTCGAATATCTACTTCTAGAGAGAACTATACGGTGAATGTAAGAGCTGTGGGGGGGAAATGATGGACAGAGAGATTTGTTTGTTGAGGTGCATTTTATGCTGAAGGGGGAATTGCATGTCGATAGAGTGGTTCCGAAGACATACAACATGTTTTCCTTCATCGTACGGGGTATTGTGTATAAGTTGCAGCATTGTACGTAACCCTTGCCCACACTTCACCAAAACTATGCAAATTAGAAAGGGCACATATGGATTTATCAGGATGATGGAAAGTATGCAGGATTGTATTCATGAGATGTTGATAAGGTGGAAAAGCTGCAGCTGAACCCTGGAATTTTGGGAAGCAAACGAAGAGGTTTTCCAGATGTTGCGAGTTTCACAGTGTTTAAGAAGGAGGAAATTTCCCTCTTTCGAGTGGAACAAGATCAGAGATTCCAAATTATCGACTTCCCAGAACCAAATGTAGAAGCTGATTCAAGAATGTTTCAAAGATTTATGACTGGCAAACAGGGAGTTAACGTAATTGGCGAAGAGAGTCTGTGGCAGGACAGACTGGGAGGGATGGTGGATGGCAGAGCAGTGCATGAAGGGAAGGGCGGGGAAACCAATTGGAAGTATAATGACGTTAGATACAAAGATATTTCCTAAACAGACAATTAAAACTGAGTATGAAATCATTTTTGGTTTTGAGAGTTGCGGCGGACTAAGCAAAGTGAAGCCCATTATATACTGCAAAGCAATGGATCAGGATTCTTTTTTAAAGTAGAAGCAATTTAGACGGAAATAAAGATCGTGAACACGTGCAGCTAAAGAGCATCGACGAAAAAGATCACATGGTTTTGAAACGTATTGCAAAAGATTCACTATGAAGGATTGTCAATGCAACCGAGAATTATTTTTTAATTGAAATGGAAAGTTATAACCTAACAATTAGGAAGTGAACCGTCACTCCCATTCCATTCTCCAGCCAGTGCTGTAAAAAAAAATCATTTACGTGATTTTGAGTCCATTAAATACATTTTGATCTCGCCCAAGAAATCCACCATGATACTCTGTCTGCTTGCGTTTCCAAACCTTGGTCCTTCTCAGCAGCAAGTGTAAAAAGGGGAAACGAGTGCAGCGCCAGAGGGCACACCAGGGTTACCACCACATATACAGAAATGTGTATCTCCTACAACTGATGCACTTGCCAAAGAGCAGAATAGGATGTGGGAACAAAGAGTGGGGCGGAACTTTGGAATTTGTTGCCCTAGGGACTGTGGAGCCTTAGTTAGACCATCACTCTACTTGTTTTTCACATTTCCAGCATCTACATTGTTATGATTTTGTTTTCTGTGAAGGTGGTTAACAGGAGCAAGAAATTGGTTCTGACTCGCTCTGTGGTAGTCAGACTGGAAACTCCGAAATATTAGCCCTGTGAGATCAGACAACACCGCGTGCAGCAGAGTGGGAAATAGAGGGAAAGTGACAACTCAACATTGGGCACAATTTCTCGAAAAGGAAACGAAGGCTTCCATTCAAAGTTTTGTCATCAACACAAGAGATTCTAATGAGTGTTACAATCAATGGATTACGTTTTAATCAGAGGGCAGTACTGAATCTGGAACTCTGTGCTCAATGTATGGTAAAGCTGTCAACTATCAGAATATTTCAGAAGTTTTCAGATGATGAATTGAATCGTCACACTTCTCATGGGCAAGGGCCAAGTACCGAAAATTAGGACAAGCATAGACGATGAAGACCGGGAAAACAATGAGACGACGGGCTGCTTTCTTTGTCCTAAGGGAGAGTTAGGTGTGTTGTGCGCGGCTCCGTGGCGCGACAAAGAGCGCGGTGGAGTTCTATTCCATCACCGAAGTGGTAGTCCAATTTTATGAACACGAATTTCGCTGGAGTTGCACTTTTGTTCTGTTTCCGAGTCGATGGATGATTGTTTTTAGTATTCTAACTTCCCACGGAGACAGATGAAAGAGCAGAAGTTTTATAAAATTTATTTAGAAGAAATGATCATTGAATCAGAAATGAATCCTTTCCGCTCGTGGTTACGATTCGGCGCGTTCACTGCCACAGACTGGCTTCGAAACTCTGTTAGGGAATCAGGAATTATTTTTACTGATAGGGACAAAAGCATAAACAGAGCAGCTCTGACACGAATAATTCCAATGTCTCGAATCAGTAAATCTCTGCAAGAACATTAGAGAAATTGCCCTGGCGCCTTAAAGGAAGTGAAAGCGCCTGGACAGACCCTGCTCAGTCCGCCTGTTCACCCTTCATTCCCCATCAATTCCGGAAATCAAAATGGTTCTAAAGGTGCACAATGCTGGAGACACTGTTTTGTTAGATGTCTCCTTTCCATTCCTCAGAGACTCAGTCATTGGTTGGGTGGGTTTCGGAAATGGTAAAGTGCCTTTGAGCCTTGGGTGGAAATATTTCACTGTCCCCTCCGCTGACAGTGCTGTCACATGACCTCTGTTGATCTCGGGGACATTCAGTGATGTGAGACAGTGAAATGAACATAATTTCTGCAGATGAAGAATTTTACCTTCATCAATTATTTACGGCAACGGGAAAGGTTAATTTTGAAGTAAACAAAATTGTAAACTGCACTTCAGCCAGAGATGAACCCTGGAGCTCAAGCTTTGCAATCGGGTGTGTTATTTATTGCACTACCCATACGGAGCATAGAAACGTGAATCAGGGTTGTTTCTAAGAAAGAACATTAAGTTGCTAATGATCCAAGTGTAGTAACATAGTCAGTCACTTGTTCTCTCATTTTAATTGCATGAATTATGCTGTGAGATGCCTCAGCGTATCGATATTCGAATGTATTCCACACATCTCAACACTGAACCAACTCGTCTCTCTTCTGTTGTGACTGAATGAGGTCGAGCATAATTCCTGGTTCCTCCCTGTGACATACTGACTGGACCCAATCTCCCCAGTTCATTACAGGATGCATCAACGAGAAAGACAGAGGGTGAGAACTGAGATGATGAAACACTGAAGTGGAAAAGGGTGGCATGAGGAAGACAAAGGGACAGACAACCAGGTGGAGAGAAAAAGAAGAGGATTGGAGAGAGAAAGAAGTGGATTGAAGAGAGGCAGACAGCGCGGGGAGGAAGGAAACAGGAAGTACACGATTTTTCGTTCTCCTTTGTCAGTAATAATTTCTCACTTCCCTTCATTCTGCACAGCAATGACCCGTTGGCTGCGAACTTGCACGTCATGGTAACATGTTCAACTGCAAGTCCAGAAGTTTCATGATCAAATGGTGTCAGTTTAATGGCGTATGGTGACAGTATATCGCTCCTGGTTTTTATCAGGACAGAGCTTGCTCTCTGGGCAACTGACTGGTCAGCAGCTTTCAGGTACATGTGACGCTATTCTGTCAGTTTTCATTAGAATCAGTGTTGCAATGATATGGCAGGTCCAAACACAAACTGTTCAGCCTGGCATCAAAACACGCAGTCTCCTTCCTCTGGGCAGATGATTCGTTAAGTTGGTGAGAGCGCGGTGTTACCAACATTATACTCATATTGTTCCATTTTATCTGTAAGCACACGAC
Organism: Chiloscyllium punctatum; assembly: GCF_047496795.1. NCBI lineage: Eukaryota > Metazoa > Chordata > Chondrichthyes > Orectolobiformes > Hemiscylliidae > Chiloscyllium > Chiloscyllium punctatum. The sequence goes on from NC_092773.1 coordinate 34,171,357, forward strand.
TTTCTGTATCAATCTATCTGTAATTTCCAGCTCCGCCTGTTAAAGCAGCTGACAGTGAGTTCGAAAAGAAATGCTTCTAGTCAACAACAATTCCTTTCGTCACACTGGTGGCATGATCTTTATTCAACATCAGGAAAGGAAACTGCAGTCCCACAGCCTCTTTTCACATGAACAGTGAGGGTGAATTTATAAACTGCCTTTGTAAAATCCAGTGGTGAACAATCAGTTTATTTCCAATGATTTTTGATGCTGTCCGCTTGCTGATTGTTGTCTGAGTTACAGACAAAGTCTCCAGAAATTAAATGTCATGTGGGTTTGAGCCAGAACAACAGAACAAGAGTCGAAATCAGAAATGTGAAAATCGTCTAATATTCAGATGTCCACGAAAATCATTCTAAGACAAGAGACTGAAGAAGCCGGTTATGCGAGATTTCGGATTAAAAAAAAATCCCAGAAAACGCAGCAGACCCTGCCACATTTGCAGAGAAGAAAAGCAGAGTTCAGGTGTCAGTTTTAACATAGTTTATCAGAGCTGGAAATGCTGCTGGCCTGCTGATCATTGCAGGAATGTTTTATTTGTCTTCCCTCAGCTTCAGAGAGGTGATGTGAAACAGCCTTAGAAGCAGTCTGCATGAAGGAATGTGTAATTTGCAAATACATAGGAAAGTGCAGGTCACGCTCTGACAGTTTCTGAGGGATTGAGGAGATGACTGCAGAGAAGTCGCAGCAGCAACTGCACGATCGACATTGCCACCGTTCTGCGTGTTCGGCTGATGTCGCTATTGTTGCGGACAAATTTATCATTCCCGCCAGAAGAGAACATCAAATCAGAATACGGACCAACAGTAGGAGGATGTTCAGCCTAATGCCTCTGTTTAGCTATTCAATTGTATCATTGATGATCTGTTCAGGCTCAAATCCACCTCCCTGTTTTTGCTTTATTACTCGAGATAAACTCGAGCCTGATCACAATGTTATATATTACCGGTAAATATCGGAGTGTTAGATTACTGTTATGACGTATGCGAGTTTGCAAGCAATTGAAAAACATATAACGAGCTGGAGCCAGTTTTGCAATTTAATTCAACGCAGGTTCAGACTTATAAGAAAGGTCAGAATCTAAACTAGAACTTCCGTTGCTCTCTGCGCAGATGTGCCTTCATGAGTTGATTATTTGCAGCATTTTTCTTTATAATTGGAACAGTTCATTTGAACAGATCCTCCCTGAATCTGCAAGCATGTGTCTTGCAGAAAATGATTTTGCTTCAGGTTAAAATAGCCAAGCGTCCTTTCCCAATGTTGATGTCCCAATGTTCCCTGCTGCATGTAAACAGAAGTAACTGCAGCTGAGGTTGGAGCCCACAGCCTGATGTCCCAGTGCTCCCTGCTGCTCCATGACAATAGAAGCTGCTCCGGGGAGTTTGGAGCTCGCAAGCTGATGTCTAAATGCTCCATGCTCAATGTAACTAGATCAGTTCCTCGTGACTATTGCAGCCCGCAGCCTCATGTCCCAATGTTCACTGCTCCAGCTGAATCGAAGCTGCTACAGATGAGGTTGGATCTCCAAGCCTGATGTCTCAATGCACCCTGCTCCATGTCAATAGGACCTGCTAAAGTTGAGGTGGGAGCTCCCTGCCTATGAATTTCATGCACCTCGATACCGTCTGAGGACAACGATTACATCATTGGTGCACAGAATTGTTGAACGCTCGTTTCCATTTCCATATCTTGTTGGATCTTCTTGGCTGCACCACTCAGTTTCTCTGCTTCTGGGCCTGCAACTGGGATTATATGTGATCGTCTGCAGCAGTAGATACTGATTTAATTGGAGGACTGGTGAAGCAACCGATGTCCAACTGCATTGTTCTGAAAAATATATTTCAACAATAACCTGAACAATCCTATGATCTTTTGATGTTTTGTAGAAATTTATCGATCTTGGTATTCACCATACTCAATAATGGAATTTTCATAGCCTCTCTAGACTTGAAGTTACGGATTCAACCCATTCTGAGTTTCCACGTCAGAGTCCAATGTTTTGCCAGTATTCCTGTTGCACATCTGATGCTGTTGCTGACATACCGGTGCCACTGAACTTGTCATTTTGTTGTTAACTCACTTCTCCAAGTCGCGCTGTGATCATATAGTGGTTAGTGCTCGGAATTGTGGCTTCAGCAACCTCAACTTGAATGCAATCGCAGCAATGGGCATTCTTCCTGTTTAACATCATGTAACATTTGCTGAAGAAAACGCGGGAAAGAGGCAAACAATTTGAAACGATTCTTTTCTCCGAGCTGACGATTGTTTAAACTTTCAAACAGCTTGTCTGATATCTCTGCGAATCATATTTCAGGGTTTAAACCCACACATTCACGGGGTCTTCTCTCCCTGTCACAATTACTAAGCGTCTTTCCATCCCTGCTGCCAATTCCCTGAGGCAGCACTGAACAAACTAACTCTCATTTTCACATTGGCGCCGTTCACTCTCTGCTGCTGGTTTCACTGTTGCTGGGCGAACGAGCCCCAAGCTCAATATCAAGATCTTCAAGCACTTGATCCATTTTGATACCGCAGTTGTGATATCAATGCTCATGTATAGCTTTTACTGGCATGGACCAAAGAGTGTTGGAGCATCAGGATCAGGAAAAGGACACAGGGCAGTATTCAGGATAAGAGACTTCATTTGAAAAGAACAGTTTCGCTGGTTTTCTGCGTCACTAATTTCATTTTCCCATTCGCCTGTCGCTAGTTTATTCACATTGTAGCAGCAACATGATAGCCATGGAAACGGTGCAGAGGTCATTTTCCAGGATATTGTCTGGACTGAAGAGGTTGAGGTAGTAAGAGGGATTGGACATATTGGATATATTATGTTTTAACTTGGAGCAGGGGTGTTTGAGAATAGACATGATGAAGATGTACAAAAAAGAATATTGATAGGGCAGAATGAAAACAACTGTGCCCTTGCCGTGGAAAATTAACATTTATTGTAAAATCTGTAAAAGCAGATTGAAAAAAGAAGTAAAGGCCTGACTTTGCAAGCATTTGCAGACAGACAGAAAATGTACCGACAGTATAGTACAAGGACAGTGACCTATCATATCAACAGTCAAGGAATGAGAAAAACAACTCCATATGTGTGAAAGGAACTCGAATGTTCCAGGGTCCAGGCCTTGTGATGAGATAACGAAAAGTGAAGTATAGAATGAAGGGAATATGAGAAAACCGTCAGGTGCCCGTTACATGCAGCATCTTGCCAATGTATTCGGGACGACTCTGCAGAGTCCAAAAATCAACTTTTTCTTTCCTCTTGCTCGCACTTGAGTCGAGTTGATTTAATTTCCACGACTGTAAAAGTGGGGGCTCACCGGGACCTCGCTCCTACGTAAGATTCTGAAGAATCCCAGGAGGCGTAGGCATCAGCGTCTGGAAGGATTTTTCACTTCATCTAGAGCGTTAAATTGGCCACTTTGCGTGAGAGTGCTGGAAATGTGTGGATCGCCCCGGCACAAGCATTTGAATTGAAGAGTGTCGTGGTAAGGTTGTAGCTTACCTAACCCGATATAGAGACTAGTTTTAATAGAGGACATAAATCAGGAAGAGAGTCCAGTGTACTCTTGCGTGGTATTCGAGTAAAACTCAACGGAAGGGATTACCTTGTCCAGTGTGCTTAAGCGACAACAAGGTTTAGGTTGGTTTGAGATTTGGAGCCATCACTGGCTGAGTTTGACTCGCCAAAGACTCGCCAGGTATGTGGTTTTTTGGTTTACAAAAAAACAAGGCATTGAGGCGGATGCGCCCACTGTTTGTGGTCCTCCGAGGTAAAAGCAAGTCACATTGGCAATCAAGATAACGGTACTGAGAGAGAGAGAGCGCTGAACAGTTTTCCAATAACGCTAAAAATGGGCTCAGCAAAAGAAAGCAAAAAGAGGGTCCGCAGAGGACTTACAATGGTCAACCAAACATCCAATACATGTCAAATAATTATGGTACAGAGTCAGTAAAACAGTTAGAATTGTGGATCAAGGAACGTGTTTTTACGGAGGAAGGAAGTTTTAGTAAAAGGCAGTTCGAAATACTGAGGTCACAGTTAGAAGAGAGAAACAGGAGAAACGGAAGGGAAAAGTAGAACCTGTGAATTGGAGTGCTTATACCATGTGGAAGGCTGAGTATGATATCAGGGAAAGGAAATCTCATGTAAAAGATAGATCAAATAGGCGTACAAACACCAGCGCACATGCAGACGTGCGCGGAATACAACGTGATGAAGCTGTACAGTGTCTTAAATCTGTTTCAGATCCTGTCCTTGATGACTGCCCTGCGAGACCTAAAGCACCCCGCTACGAGATCCAACTGGCGATTTTTCCAAATCAGCGGCCACAAGCCTCAGGGTCTGCTGAATCACTGGTAGCATCTCATACCCGCAACAAATTGAAGCAAAATGTCCAAAAGGACAATGGCCACATCAAGACAGAAAGGCATTCAGGGCCTGTCCGCGATCACACCGTGACGGACGATGAGTCAGATGGCGAGAGTACTGGCTTCGCTTTTTCATTCAAATGGAAATTGTGTTCCTTCACTTGACTTTGTCAAGGTTGCTGTGAGTCCCACACCATATATAATGAGGCTCTACGTGGGAGTCTGGTGACTCATTTTTTCTGGCTTAATAATTCTGCAGTATGTAGACGATTGCTTAATTACAACACCAACAGAGGAATAGTGTGAGAGTAATATCCTTGCGTTGCTCTGCCATCTTGCCAGGGAAGGGCACAAAACTCGTCTCGCAAAAATACAATTTGTGCAACAACTTCTGAAGTTCTTAATTCACTTAATATCTAAACTAGGGAAGGCCATTAGTGAAGACAGAGTTCAAGGAATCCAGAAAATTGCAAAACCTCACATGAAGAAAAACAATTGCCATCCTTTTTAGGCATATGCTCCTACTATAGACTGTTTATCCCACATTACTCAATGCTTGAGGCACTGGGAAGTGGCGCATGGCAAAGTGTTGCAATACCAGAGTTAATTGCAATGGACCCCAGAGGCCAAGGGTGCCTTTGTTGACTTGAAAAAGGCACTACAACCTACACCTATACTGGGGATTACGAATCCAAACAAGCCTTTTGTTCAAACGGTAGATGAGAAGCATAGATGCATGACATCTCTGCTGTTGCAGGAGCATGGAGAACAATTGAGAGCGGTAGCTTATTTTTCGGTTAATCTCGACCCCCTAGCGGCAGGATTGCCTAAATGCCTGCGAGACGAGGCCGCAGATGAAAAGGCTGTTGTAGCGTCCAGGGACATATTCGGCTATGGTGAATTAACCCTACTGGTCCCACATGCGGTATCCTTACTTCTTTTCGAGCAGAAGGCAACACACATGTCTGCAAAACCTTGGCTCAGATACAATGCTGTATTATTCGAGATGCCGAACATTACAATTATGAAATGTAACGTCCTTAACCAAGCTAGCCTTCTCCCCGCAGAAGGAGATGAAGACCCACATGACTGTGTTACTGTAACTAATGAAATTTGCAGCCCTTGGCCAGACTTGCAGGATTCTGCACTTCAGAATCCAGATATGGATTGTTTTTGTGGATGGGTCAGCATTCAGGAGCAAGGAGACAAGTCGGGATACTGTTGGTCTGCAGTAGTAACTACTCACGAGATAGTCAAAGCGGGATCACTCACTTCTCATCTGTCAGCGCAAGCAGCAGAGCTGATTGCCTTGACTGAAGTCTGTAAATTGGCTGAGGGAAGGAGAGTGAATATTTACACTGAGAGTAGATACGCATTTGGGGTTGTACATGATTTTGGAACCCTGTGAAAACACAAGTGTGTCTTGACCCACACCGAAAAGCCCACCACAAACCGTGGCCTGATTTCTGACTTCACGGAACCGGTCCTATTGGATGAATCAATCACTGTGTGCAAATGTGAAGCTCATACGAAAAATAACGGTTCCGTTTCTCAAGGCAATACAGAGGCGGACGCAATGGCGGACCAAGTGATCAGTTTGACATGTGTATGACAAAAATGTGTAATCCAACATCTGACATAAGGGCATTACAGTTGCAGGCCACACTGGAGGAGATGGGTGGGTGGACAAGGGCAGGGTGCCGCATGAGGGAAAGGATGTGATGTGGCACCAATGGTAAACCCTGTCTACCGCGATCATTATTTCCATTCTATGCCAAACTGACACGCGATAAGAACCGCGTGTCAAAAGGGGGGATGTATGACAGTATTTCCGCTCACTGATACACTAAGAGATTTACTCAATACTCCCAGAGATATTGTGAAAGAAGTGTTATCTGTGCCACTAATAATGTGGGGAGGGGAGTACATTGGAGTCAGGCAGCACACCTTCAACCCCAAAGACCCTTTGAACATTTACATACGGATTTTATTGAACTAACACCCAGCGAAGGGAAAAGGTATTGCCTAGTAATAGTTGATATGGTTCCCAAATGGGCAAAAGCGTTCCCCACATTTAAACAGGATGCCAGTGTAATAGCCAAAGCTCTGCTAACTGAAGTAATTCCGAGATGGGGCATTCCTCAGAGGCTTAGTAACGACATTAGGACACCATTTGGCAATAATGCCTGACAGCAGAGTAGTGATTACTTGGGAATAAACATGAGACAGCACTCTGCCTACCACCCAGCGAGCGGTGGGGCAGTGGATAGAGACAATGCTACCCTAAAAATTAAATTGACAAAATGCTGTGAGAAACTAGGGGTGACATGAACAAAGGCACTTCCAATTGTGCTAATCTAAATGGGATTTAGAAGGAGAGGAAGGGGCAATCATAGCCGGTTTGAGATTTCGTTTGGTAGGCCGCTCAATACAGGAATTGGCACAAGACTTAAGGTAAGACAGATAACAGTGCTACTGTAAAATTAAAACTCTCTACACTTCTGTCTCAATTACAGAATCAAGTGAAGGCAGCGCTACCCCAGCCAGCAGAAGGGAAGCTGCACGATCTAGAACCGGGAGACTAGTTAGTGGTGAGAGGCTTCAGGAAGAAACGTTGGAAGGCGAAGAGGTGGCTAGGGCCGTATCAACTGGTCCTTAAAACACAGACAGCTGTTAAGAATGCCGGAAGAGCATCGTGGTTACGCTGCTGACACTGCAAACGAGGAGACAGTGGAACCAAATAAGTGCAAATAGTGAAACTCCGATAACCAGATTGGACTTATACACATATGAATTGTAAAGTTGCTCGATGTCTCATATAAATGTGGGGCTGCCTCAGCTGACACAGCCAATAAGCGTCCTCGAACGACTATTCGTAATGGCAGGGGCGTCTGGGATGCAGCCACGGAAGGTAATCATAACTGAGGGTGAAAAGGGGAACTTTTAATGCGACACATGGCCTTTCAGTAACCAGGACGACTATAAATGGGGCAATATATTTTATTGCAGGGGCAGTTGTGGCCCCAACGACTGGTACTTATAGTATCCACTACAGCTACAGGGATGCCTGAAATGGGAAATAGGTATTCTATTATCAACGAAGGAAGTGCCAGGGCATGGGTAATAATAACCAAGATCAGAAGGGAGATGAGGGAGACTGGTGGCGTGGAATATATAGACCCTTCTCTGACATTTATAGACAGGTGAATACAATGGTACTGTCACCTCACCCCCGCACCCCCACCCCCAGAGATATAGCGCAGAATGTCTTACAGGAAATCGTTCAACAAACCAAATCATGGACATAACAACAAGCAGGCCAAAGGGCAATAATCTCACGCCATAATCTGGAGAGCGTCGGCTGGGGCTCGGGAGCGCATCTAACTCGGTAATGGAATTGCCCTTCATGAGATAAATGACATCAATGCAATGGCAGTAACTTGGGAGGTGAGAAGGGCTATCGGTAGATGTGAAGGTAGACGGAGACGAGTTACTGAAAAATTAGACAATGGGGAAGGAAATTTGCTACAAACTTCCATGGAGGATGCATTTGGAAAGGAATTAAGCAGAAGTACGGCAGGATGTACGTCACAATTTTTCACTCGTACAAGAAGAAAATTCGTTATGCACAGAAAAGTATTTTATTTAATGAGGTAGGCATATGAATAAGACTACCTACAAAGAAGGATACTTGTTTCATGACCAGCAGAGAGAACTCAGAAACAAGCGAATTTACATAATGTAAATAAAGTGCACGTATTTTTAATTACTTAGCTTGGATTGCCTAGTTATGTTTTCAACTGTATTCCTGGGCTAACTATGGCCAAGCTAATTTGCTAACACTCCTCATGATGAATGAATCAAATTGGCCTGTCGCATTCATTAGTCTGAGTTGAAGGGCTTTTGCCCGAAACGTCGATTTCGAAGCAACTTGGATGCTGCCTGAACTGCTGTGCTCTTCCAGCACCACTAATCCAGCATTCATTAGTCTGTAGTCTTAATTTGGTTTCATCCATCTGTGAAGTGATCAGGGGAAAAGGATATGTTTTAACTTTCCCCTTTCTTTCCATATGCTAATGTAAAAGTCCATAGTAGTGTATCTAGCTCAACATTATTGAACATAAACATACATATGCAAACAATTTATAGTCGTTGGGGCATCTTTTGTTCAATTCATATTTAGCACAAACAACAAAGAAGGTTAAATATTTTCGCCGAAATCGGACGTTATCTGTATCAAAGACCCATATCTTGGTTCTGATCACACAGCCATTCACTGAGTGCATTCTTGAAGATTCCTTCTTAAAGAATCCAGCACATTTCCAGATAAACAAGCCCTACCAACCTCAAAGTTTCTGTTTCCCTGATGTCATGAATATCAATCCTAACTGGTTACTTCCCATCTTCTGCAAGTCGAAAAATAATAAAATTACTTTTTCAAAATATCTCAAGCATGCCCAGTGCATTTGACGTACGGATTGGTCATATTGAACGGACGTTCAAGTGGAATTGCTGGACCTAACTCCATATGTTTCAAAGATAGCGTTAGTTCGTCAGATATTCATTTAGTTAATTTCATGAAGTGTTGCAGCACAAATCTACCCTCTGTTTAAAGCAGATACGTGCTTCTCCTGCTGTGCACGGAGACAGACAAGCGTTGTTCAATTACTTTTACATTTCTTAATTCTTCGGATTAATACATTATCCCTTGCATGAAAAAGAACGCGAATTTTAGAAAATTATTTGATCGTTGACCTTCTTTTGTTCACTGTAATTTTTTAAAGCTTGTTGGTGCGTTCTGTTCCTCATTTCATGAACTACTTGATGGTAACTTCCTGTTTTCTGAAATGGTCAACATTGTTGTAGTTTCCACTAGCTTTGGATAAATTATCCATCCCTTTCAGTGTAGTAGCAGCCTTAGCTTTTCTAAGCCAGGTACGTAAAAAAAATCCCTTGAGATCTGCAGATGCTGAAAACTGAAACAATAAATGCTGGTAGCAGTGAAAGCAACGGGCAGTAGTTGATGAGAAAAAACGAAGAATTTCAATTTCCTGGCAAATATGCTCCGACCTCAAAACTGAAAATTCTAAAAACATGGCACAGCCATTTTGTCGTATTTGATATATAATATTTCAGGTTAAATGTGAACTATATTTTTATATATCTACTTATGCCTATGGGCTTTTAAAATTCCCCTTTTATTTCCAAAGCAGTCGGCTAAACTGAACGATTGTGCTCAATTTGACTTACATAATTTTCCATGTCAACTTTATCAACATATGAACAGAGGATGTTAGAGCAACAGCATGTCATTCCGCTTATATGTCCTGCACCACCATTCAATACGAACAAGTTTATCTTCCAATTCAGTACCCTGTTTATGTCTCTAATCATACCATTTAATTCTTTCAGCTGAAGAAATATTAAATTCAATGGTCTCATATCCATAATTTTGTAATGATGCTTTTACTTTGAGAATAATAGTATAACTTGGTGCACCAAAAGACAGAATTTCCGTAGCTTGCTTTCACTCAATTTGTTAAATGTAAACACTTCAGGAAACAACCGTTTGATTTTATTGAAAAGGATCCGTTGGAATGCATTGACCAAGTTCAGAAGAATATTCGTATTGAAGCCTTTCCTTTTCCAAAATAATTCGATGCCCTTATTACATGTTCCAAGTTAAATATAAAACCATAGATATAAATATCTGAACAATGCAGTAAATTTAATGAGAGTATTAGAGATGAAAAATAGGAAGCCACAGTTTGGAAATGTGTGCAGTAATTCGAGTATTGGCTATAACATGAAGATTTTTTAAAAAGTTTTTTTTTTAAAAAACGGGGCGATCCGGTATTTCACGACACCTTCAACGAAACAAAATGGAGAAATTTCTCTGGTGATGGGGGTTAAAATCTCTCCGTGCAAAATCGTCTCGTTCTTCATATATAAAACAAAAGAAAACTTGGGAGTGTGGGGAATACAGAGAGAGAGAGAGGGGTCTGGGAGAGGGATGACTTGGAGACACCAGCCAATGTAGAAACATCTCTGAAATGTTTAAGACGCAGAAATACTGATTCATTCTGTAGATATCTCCCTCAGTGAGAGGTGTTGGACAACAACAATGCAAATGCGGATGTTTCCCTGAGAGACAAAGAGAGACAGGGAGGAGGCAGCTGACAGATCCCAGTCTGTGTCCAGATAGTCCCTGACAAAGGGATGGGCACTGTGAGACACAAGTCTGTATGCTGCAATATTTAGGAGAGAGAACGAGAAAGGTACAGGTCTGAGAAAACTCTATCAGAGAGACAGAGAGAGAGACAGGTAGAAGACTAAGAGATGCCAAGTCATTTTTTCAGATTCCTCTGTGAGAGAGACAGCGGACTCAGAGACCCTGATCAGTGTACAGATCCTTCTTGTTCTGGGTGAATTGCTCATCGGAGCCGAATGGCTTGGCTGTATGCAGTCGGCTTTCCATTGAAAGGCGCTGTACAATATTGAGCATGTGTGACAGCAGCTGGACGCACAGCACAGACCATCTCATTATGTCTGAACTTAAAAGTGCAGCACTCAGGAGTGCAACATAGAAGTAAAAAAAAAGCAGTTAAAAAAAAGGATAGTCTAAATAGCTTAAGCGTATGAAATGACTGGGATATCAAAAATCAGCACGATGACATGACATACTGGAGGATAAAGACTATTGAGTGAGTTAGCCAGCGGAATCACAGTGTATAATTTGGGATGTTGCCAGTATAGAAAACCATTTTAAGTGCGAAGGACAATAATGGTAAGTGAGAAGTATCTGCCATGCGCGAGGTATGATCAAGACTTTCAAATCCGTAAAGTTCGACAGATTGTTTAGCTAATCAGGCAGGTGTGTGTGTGTTTGTGTGTGCGTGTGTGTATTTGTCTTTGTCCATATGCATATGTGATTGCGCGTGTGCTTGTGATTCTTTTTTCTTTTTCTTTCAGTCCCATTTCTAAGTAGCTCACAAAACGTTTATAAAAGCCGAACAACCGACTCTCAAGTCTATGGTCACTGAGACAAAATTTGCAAGCATTAAGTAAGACTGTGGGCGCCTCCTAGCAGAGCGCTTTAGGGAACATCTCCGAGACACCCGCACCAATCAACCAAACCGCCCCGTGGCCCAACATTTCAACTCCCCCTCCCACTCTGCCGAGGACATGGAGGTCCTGGGCCTCCTTCACCGCCGCTCCCTCACCACCCGACGCCTGGAGGAAGAACGCCTCATCTTCCGCCTCGGAACACTTCAACCCCAGGGCATCAATGTGGACTTCAACAGCTTCCTCATTTCCCCTTCCCCCACCTCATCCTAGTTTCTACTTCCAGCTCAGTTACTGTCTCCTTGACTTGTCCGACCTGCCTATCTTCTTTTCCACCTATCCACTCCAACCTCTCCTCCTTGACCTATCACCTTCATCTCCTCCCCCACTCACCCATTGTACTCTATGCTACTCTCTCCGCACCCCCACCCTCCTCTAGCTTATCTCTCCATGCTTCAGGCTCACTGCCTTTATTCCTGATGAAGGGCTTTTACCCGAAACGTTAATTTCGCTGCTCGTTGGATGCTGCCTGAACTGCTGTGCTCTTCCAGCACCACTGATCCAGTATTTGATTTTCAGCATCTGCAGTCATTGTTTTTACCTACATTATGGACTGCTGCATAGCCTCATTCCATACTTTGCCTCCAACATTTTCAGGAGTTTCTCTCTCGAAAATAATTACTTTCGTACTATTTCAAATAAAGTAAACAGAAAAATCAATTTTAGATTTTACCATGCAACTGGCAGTCTTGTAAAATGAACGAAACCATCGTCCGTTATTTGAAATGCCGTGCGCTGAGAAGTGATGCCTTTTCGATATTAGAGAAAAGAGACACAAAAATCAGATTTTAAACTGAGACCTAGAATGGTGATTGGGTTAAATAATGTTCATTTAACATTGCCTTGCCAATATGTTTTCCACTGAAGCCCCTCGCATGAATAATAGATGAATAAGATGGATATTATGGGGAAATTCATCAACGGGCTTGTTAAAAGGTTGAGGATGGAGTACTGCCAGTACCCTGGCAACTAAGTCATAAAACAGCGTGCAAGACCCAGTTCTCTTGAGGAATGTACCAATGCCACTGAGTGGGTGTCATAAGAATATCTGGATATGTTCAGAAACTATCTCGTGGTTTGAGGGTTCACTCTTGGCCAGTGATTCGTGAGTTACGTTGAGGCTGCAATTAATGAAGAACACTTAAAAGCAGCACAGACACCAGTGGATTGCCAATGCATTTTTTTTCTTTTGGCAGTAAACAAATGTCGTCGTTTATTTTAAGTAAGTAGTTAGTTAGTGTGACTCAGTAGACACACCAATAAGAGCCAGCAGAGGATAATACCCTGCTTGGATAATCCGAAGTCTGCAATAGTTCCGCCAATGATGCAGTTGTTTGTCATTCCTTGTGAAAAGTATGAAAAGCGCATTCTGTAAGCTCCTGGTGACTGCTGTCACGTTATGACTTCTTGTTATCACAGTCATATCCATTCTTGTCAGATTCCAATTTGCTGTTCTTGGAATATTCTGCACTGTTTTCATATTCCACTGTATTTTCCGATCCTTTGATTGAAAATTCAGACACTGCCATTCGGAATTATTGAATGATGTAACGTTCCAATTTATTGCAGTCAGACTCCAAAGTCTCCCTCTCTGTACATTCAAATTTTCCTGTTTGCTCCATAAGATCATACAGTGAAAAGGATCGTTTATTAATAGGAGTTGCAAAGCCTCCAGTATGAAAATTAAGCTTCTTCTGAATGGCGTTAAAGTCTCCAGTGAGACAGGTCGTATCCTTGGAGGCTGACAAATCTTACTGTCACATAACAAACAGGTTCAGTTAACCACTTACACAAAAATAACAATCATACCACGATAATATTGCACACTGTATAAGCGGAGAACTCGTTTCGTTGATATATGTGAAGTTTCTGTTATAAAGGGTTTCTTTAGACTTTACACGGTGACGCAGTGGCTCAGTATTGAGCACTACTGCCTGAAAGTGCCATGAAACTAGATTAGACAACAGCCTTCGATGACCGTGCGCAGTTTGTGCATTCTCCCTATGCCTGTGTAGATTTCGGCCAGGTTCTCTGTTTTCCTGCTACTTTCTACATATCTGCAGGTTTGCTGCGTTTGCCAAGGTAACTGTGGGATCAGAGCAGTAGGGTCTTGGACTGGATCTGGATGCATGCTCTTCGGAGAGTCGGGGAGTTGCGATAGCCCAAATGACCTCTGTTATAATGGCACATGATTAAGTTGAAAAGATGGTCACTTAGGGATGTTTCGCTCACACAATACCCAAATGCGTTTGATACTTAACGTGCATAGGATGTTCGCAGATCGTTTGGAAGTCGCCATAGACATATAATATGTAAGAATAGATTTTCCTTCGGAAGAAACATGAGAATATAAACAGGTTTCTGTAAATAGGTAGTTCCAGAAACGTGTGTATTCAAATAGTGGAAACGTTTGTAAAACCTACATGAGAAACAATCTGAAGTTTGTTATTTCATAAAATGTAGAAGGAAAAGACTGATCCTAGACTGGCAGAGAACAAATTGCAGCCAAAACCTTATCTGCATTCTTTGTGAAAATATGTATAGGGCACGTCAAAGGGTAATGGTTTACACATAATTTAATAGAGAGTAAGAAAGTAGACTTATGAGGGCAGAGCAGTGGATATGATCTAAATATACTGCACTAATGTGATCAACAAAGTTCCCCAAGGTAGACTGATTAGCAAGATCGCATCACATTGAAAACAGTGAGAATTACCCATTTGCGTGCTATCACCCGATGAAGGAGCAACGCTCCGAAATCTAGTATGCTTCCAATTAAACTTGTTGGACTATAACCTGGTATTGTGTGATTTTTAACTTTATACACAACAGTCCAACATCGGCATCTCCAAATCATAATATGAGTATGTTTTGGCTTCTAAACGTGCCCTGCTTTCAATAAAAGTGTGTTTTGCTTGAGAGTAGTTGAACAGCTTGTAGATAGGATTGTGAATCTTTGGGAAAACTCTGAGCTCTCCAGACTCTCTGAACTACTCGGTCATAATATAGAACCACTAAGATTCAATATAGTCAGTTTATTGCCCCTCATTTGTCGGCAGTAGGCTGGCTTTTAGTTATAAAAATGCCTTTCACAGATGTAAACTATGCACACTGTGCCTTCTGAAAACAAATGAATGAACTTGAGAAGGAAGGTTTAGAAGCAGAATCCTGATCAACAGAAGATACAGCTGAGTAAATCCTGTGGGCAGCGATGAAAGCATTGCTTCGTAATTACTTTTGCCTCTGCCAAAAACACCCTGCCAGCGTCTTTGTGTGGACAGCAGTTTATCAGGGATTTACTGTTGTCATCGCTAGAGTTTCATGTCGACGGCTCATGACTGCTTACTTGTTGTTAAATGCGGCTTTGTAAAGTTCAGTGACACCCAGCAAGAACCGCAATCTGCTCCCTGCTTTTTCCAACATTAGCTCCAACTGACTAGTCGATTCGAAAATCCTTTGTTCTTTCTGAAACGTTCAGTGGATTAGTTGGGCATTGATATAAAACCTTGTGATGGTTAACACATCAGTATGTTCCCAAGAATTCCCTCTGACAGGATGGAATATCCTCCATTCTATTCGAGACAGAACGCTTGGCAAAAGAATGAAGTCGTTAACAAAAACATAGTTATGCACAAGTGAAACATGATAAATCTTTCATTCACTGTAAAACTATGTTACTCAGGTCTATAACAATGAAAAACAAAACAGTGTGCGAGTTAATGCCTGAGCGATAGGTACAACTGAGACAGCCCAGGCAAACCAACGTTGAACTTGAAGTGATTTAGCAAGATAATTTTAACAGCTGAGCATTTGAACCTTGAATAATGTCTGAAGCTTGTGAAAAAATTCTGCACGCCTGTCAGAATCTGTGGAGGGAAAACACAGATTTCAAATTTCGGTTACAGTGATCGTTTTTCAAAAGCATATTCAGCTAAGAGAGGTGGTATTAATGGTGGAAATTGGGCAATTTTGGGTTGGTAGAATATGTGGAAAGGAGTGACATGATCATTGGAGCAGGACACGAGACAAAGTGGCAGAGAAACAAACAGAGACAATGAAAGAGAGAGAGGGGAGAGATAAATGAAAGGGTAGGCAGACCAGAACAAATGTTGACAATAAACATTAGATTAGATTACCCACAGTGTGGAAACAGGCCCTTCGGCCCAATAAATCCACACCGACCCGCACCCCTACAACTAACACTACGGGCAATTTAGCATGGCCAATTCACCTGATCTGCACATCTTTGCACTGTGGGAGGAAACCTACGCAGACACGGGGAGAATGTGCAAACTCCACACAGTCAGTCGCCTGAGGCGAAAATTGAACCTGGGACGCTGGTGCTGTAAGGCAGCAGGGCTGACCACTGTGCCACTGTGCCACCGTACCGCCCTTAAGACATTGGAGAACAAAATCTTGAAAGTTGTGAATAGGGAGCGCTGAGTTGGTGAAATCAGGGCAAAATGCAACACGTTTCATGATTGGTCTGGAATGTGGACGTAAAAAAGGTCAAGAAAGGAAATATATTCATAGAGTCATAGAGTAATACAACATAAAAACAGGCTTTTGGCCTAAACTGGTCCATGATGATAATACGACCAAAACATATTATTCCAATTGCCCCCAGTTGGTCCATATCCATTTTGCAGAAACCCGTTATACAAGGAAAGGGGGTGGTCAGTTCGTCCAGCTCACTTTGTATGTGATTTGATTGATTTGTGCTGTCTGGATATTCACTGAAAGGAGGCAGTCAGTTTGAGACTGTCAGTTTGAGGCAGTCAGTTAGGTCCAAAAAACAGCTTCGTGAAACACACGGGTCCATGCTGGCACTCTCTGTCTAACATCTGTTCTGTAAGATCCTGTTTATTTTCCCTTTTGCGTGGCAAACAATAGTTCATGGGGCATGCTGAACGCATTGGGAACATCATAATCGAGCTGGTGTGACCTTATGCATTTCCGGTAGGTCAGGTTATTCCCCGTACAATACCCTTTTGTTTGTCTTCATTCTGTGTTCTTTTAATTTATTTCTTTTGTGTTTAAAGCAACGTGTAGTGACCAGATGCACCACTCCTGGAATTTTCGCGTTACCCATGCCTAAAACAACTTGCAAAATTCGTGTCTGGGCTACTTTCTTGAAATGGATTGAAGGAGTCCGATCTTTTCAATACAACTTAGGAGCTCTTTGCTGAATTAGTACTTAATTCCGATTTGGGATTATGGTTGGCTGGACCCGAAGGCTGCGCGAGGACTTTGTTCATCCCTTTTGTTCTAGGTGTTGAATTCTGCTGTTTTCAACCTTGGTTGTGATCGCAATGGCTTTCTTGGTCACCATTAGTTTTCTGGGGATAGATGACGTGTCCTTGTGTGTTTGCAAAAGTTGGTTGAAGCCAAGCTGCTGAAATTCACATATAAACTGGGGTTGGAGCTGCCTCTTTCGAATCGGAAAGGAGAAATATACACAGCAAAATATTGACATTTCAGTTTGCTGGAAATGCAATCAGGGTATTCAGAGATGGTCAGAATTCAATTGAAAATGAAACGGTTTCAGGTAGAGTGAAAATACAAGGGAAGGACAACATAAATGGAACAGTTTCAATTCTGATTAAAAGCGCAGGAAAGTGAAACAAATGACAAATCATTTTCGCAGAAGAAATAGAAAACAGTGAGAAAGACGCAGTGAAGAGAGAGAGAGAAAGAGAAGAGAGAGGATAGGAGAGAGGAAAGGACAAAGAGAGGGAGCTTGAAATTCAGAAATTGTCAATTTGACAAGTTTCAAAAATATACTTTCTGAAGTAATCAAAACTCATGTTGACGAGCACAGGTTTAAAAAAGCAAGTTTAACAGCTCCAATGACTGTCGATTATGCGTTGATCTAAAAATCAAAGTTTGACTTTCAAAATCAGTTTCAATCTTGGAAGCATAGACATTGGGGAAAAGAGAAACCCTCACGTCGAAAAGGTTATGTAGATCTCGGTGAAGGTAATAATTATAAATTATCGTAGTGTAGTAAGGAAACCCTTGAAGAGGACAGAGAAGTTAAGAAGCTCCGATGTTTTCACTGCAATAAAATAGGTCAGATGAAATCACACTGTTGGTGGTAAGGGAAAACATTGGGAAGCCAGACATAGAAAACAGTAAAAGCCTGGAAATTCTGTGGTAGCTGTAATGGAAAACACAGTGGAGGCTCGAAAGCTTCACCAGAATGGACAAAGTGGTCAGAGTTTGGTTTATTAAGATGTGCCAGATCATCTGAAATAGTGCACCTGCCATTGCACAGTTTGCTCACACAGAGCTGGAGCAGCAGCTGAAGAGTTTAAAATATTAGTAGACACAGGCTCTTTGCCGCCTCAATCTGTGACGTTGAAAGATGTGAGATGAACTTCCAAATAAAGGTCTCCAAAAAGGGTAAGAGTAACGGAAATTCACAGTCAGACAAGAAGTGCTCACATTCGTAAAGTGAGCTCAGAGTGTTCAGAAAAGAGTGGGGAAGACGTGGTAGGAATACTGGAGAAAATTCTAAATTCCAGGAATACAATTTGTGTTTACTAACGACACAGCTGATTCAGAGGAAGGAGTGCTGAGTATTGTGATTGAAAGCCAGTGGAACGTCATGCTACTGAACTATTGGAGGATCCACGTGCTGAGATTTGTGTGGTAACAAGGTAACAAAGTCACCAGTTGAAACATGAGAGACGGTTGAAGTGGAATTAGCAGAGACCCCTTTGATCAAATGTTTGAGACAAGCCAGGAGGCGGTAGCCGACGCAGAAGACATCTTCAGATCAAATAAATTAACGGGGTGACAGGAGAAAAATGAAAAATCGAAGTAATTGTATCAAGCACATACACAGAAAAATCATCCGACCGTATCCGTGAACAGTACCATCTTAAAAACAATGTTTTCATGAAGAAATGGTGACCATCGCATATTTAGGCACACGGGGAATGAGCAGAAGTCCATCAAATCGTATTGCCAGTGACGTTTAGAAAGTAGCTGTTGTTGGTGGCGCATGAGCTAATACGAAGTGCCATGACGGATTGAAAACAAGTCAAGGAAAAATGCAAAATCACTTTTACTCGCCTGGACTGCTGAAAGATACACTTTAATTTTGCCAGACATGATTTGCACATGTCAGATAATGTCAGAACAGAATGCATGACTGGAAAAGCACAGCAGGTCATTCAGCATTTAAGGTGAAGGAGAATCGACATATCAGGAAAAGGGTTTCATGAAGAATCAGGCTTTTGGGCTGGGAGTGCTGAGAGATAAACGGGAGAGTGGTGGGGCTGGGGTAAGATTGCTACGAATGTAATCGGTCGATGAAGAAGGGGGAATTTGACAGGTCAGAGAGGAAGGTGGAGGTGACAAATTCGACAGACGATATATAGGTCAAGAGGGCGATGTCCACTTGGAGGCTTAGGTCTGGCATAAGTTTGGGGGGCAGGAGAAGTGAAGAAACTGGTGAGATGCATATTAATGCCCTCTGTTGCAGAGTTCTAAGGTGGAAGATGAGGTGTTCCACCTCCAGGCGTTAGGCGTTTAGGGTTTGGCAATGGCGGAGTTCTGGGACCTCCATGCACTTTTTGTTGTGGGAGGAGGTGTAAAATGGTTCAGCCATGGGGCAGTGGTGTTGGTTGGTGCGGGTGTCCCAGACAGGTTTCTGAAATAATCCGCAATTTGGTGTCGTGTGTCTCCGATAGAGGAGACCACGTCTGGTGTAACAGACACAGTGCACGACACTTGCGAAAGTACGGGCAAATTTCTGTCGGATGTGAAAGTATCCTTGGACGGAAGTGAGTGGGGACGTCTATGCACAACTTATGTATTTTTTGCTGTAGCAGAAAAAGGTGCTGGGATTTGGTGTAAGCCGGTAGGGTGCGTGGATCTGACATGGGCATCGCAGATGGGATGGTCTCTCCTTTTGTTGTATTAGGTAGGTGGAATTTGTCAAGGAGAAAATGTACAGAACTACCAGGGGACGCGGAGAGTTCTTCAAGAAATAAGTATTTTATTTGCAAAGAAAAAACCGAGACAACAGGGAAGAGAATTCTTGATTGTCCCCGAACCCCAGAGTCCGTGGATCTGTGCATCTTTTTGTTATCATATTTTGTTAGCTTATCGGCACGCCCAACTGGGTCAATCATAGTTATCACTCTCCAGATCCATCATGACCAATTATGCGAGTACTTGTTTTCTCTCGTATTCTGCCGTTATGTTTTTCACCAACATTACAGTTAATAATATTCTAATGTCACGATTAGATGTTTTGCTTTCACCTCTGCCATTATGGTCTTCCATCCGAGGCCTTACTTTTTATAATAATAATGTCATATTTAGATATTTATTGTCTGCACAACTTGTCACAAGCTGCCATGTTGTTTTTTAGCAGACGAGGCTGACCTTACTAATTGTTGTTCTCTCAGCCTGTCAAAAGAAACTTTCAGCCCCAGTCTGATTCTGGTCATTGGTGAAGCAGCATTCGACTATTCTTAGCTCATCCTGCCACACTGGCACCATCCTGCCACGATAACCTTTTGACTAGTGTAACATTCCACAGATCTCTAGAAACAGATCGCCAGTAGTCATCATGCTTTGACCTTCTCATGCTTTCATGCTCATTATTTTTCATGTTCAGCAATTTGAGACCTACTGGTCGCACCTAGAGAAAGTAGACTAAAAGCTCAGACTCTCACAAGCTGTGTAGGTTCCAATATGGACTGAATAAATTTTTGAGACTGAGTCTTAACGGGTTCTCTCCCATTCCTGGCCTCCCATTGGCCTAAAATCTGCCCTCCAATAACTGGAAAAGGAAACAAATGACCCAAGTCTCCTTACAGTCTCGGACGCACATGTTCTTCAGAACTAGCATAAAAGTTCGCATGTGGATTTATCTTTTGCACTGTCGCGGGTGTCAGATCGAAATTGTGGGAGGAGATGTGACCCCGGTAAGCTGAAATGACCACAAGTGGCCATGCAGTGAAACGAACTGAAAATGACTTCTTAAATGTTAGGCACAAAAAAAAGACGAAGGCGACAACAAGTAAACCCGCAACTATAATAAGAGCAATTTGACAAACCATGTTCCCCACATCTGTATCATGCTATGACCACAAAGTGGTTGGTGATGTATTCTATTTCTCATTACCATATTGATCATCTTCCTCCACTGTCCCTCCCATAGTCTGCTGGGCTCTTACCTTGATTTCATTCAGAGTCCTTGATAGGCTGCCTCGTTTGATTTTCTCATATCTGCCATCCCTTGATTGCCCAACCACTATTTTTGTGATCATGTGCCATTCTCCAAATGTTTCTACATGCCTGGCCGTATGTCCTACGTATTTAGATTGATAACACTTATTTCCCAGCATGTTTACGTATGTTGCGCCGCCTGGAACACTCCACCACTTTTCCAGGAAAGCATTTCTCTTTAATTGCAAAATCATCGCCTGATCCCCTATAACTTTTTTTTCACTTCTTAAGTATTTTGGAGCCACGACATCCTGATGCCGCCGCCTCTCTAACGCCCCATCCTGACACTCATTGAATATCACTGTATCATAGTGTAGCTCAGACGTAGGCGGTTTTGCTCCAGGTAACATCATCAACACTTCTGCTTCCCACTTCCCCCAACTGTCTTGAATATCAATTGCTGTGTCAACTTTCCAATAAACATTAACATCTGTAACTTCTTGCATCACTAATTGTATTTTAGCCTTTTCTATGAGTAAGCCCTGCTGTGTGTAATCCAATCTTACTTCAAACTGTACTAAAACATCCCTACCTAACAATTAATTGTCCACTCTTTCGACGTGAGTATCTGGACAACTATCTCCCTGCCTTCCATTTCGAAACTTAATGGAGCTGTTTATCGAGTTAACTGTGATTTCCCCGAGAACCCCACAGTTTTAACATTTTTTTTTGACATGGGAAGGCAAAAGGCATACCACGGATGCACAGAGGTTTATGTAGCTCCAGAATCTATCATCACTGGTGTCTGCCGCCCTTATATATTAACTTGAACTACTGGTTATTCATCAGACTCACATATTGCTACAGGGCAGTGCCTCTTCCGGAAAAGTTCCTTGGGGCATTCCCGGCATGGCTCATACAGGTTAAAAGTTCCTGCTTGGCCTGTAAGTGTTTAGGAATTGGCTGCTCCACTGCCTAGGCCCACTGTGGGGCAAAAAAATTGTTCATAAATGGCCTCCAAAGTGTCCCGGTTGATAGCATCCCCAGCACATCAATTCTGGCCCACCTTGAACCTGATTATTTAGCATATTTCTTAGTCCCATGTTACTACTTCCCTGCCCTTGGGAACCCAGTTCTGGCTGCGTTGTTGTTTCTATCTGCCCTGCCCTGGATACGTGATATGCGTGAAAACTTCTCCAAAAACCTCTACTCCTGGCATGAGACTCCGGCCCCTGTCCGGCCACCTGATAACCTCCCCCCGCCTCCTTGCGCTGGAAACTGGTTAATGCCAGTATAGATTACTGCGTCGTATCTTACTGGCAACACCATTTTAGACTTCCCTTTTTCTATATTTTTAATCTCTTCGAGCTGCATTTGCGCCAGCTTCCTTTGCACCTCCTCCAGCTGTTCAGGCAATTTCTTTTTGTCATTTCGAACCATTTCAACTACATGAGCCATGCGGTCACTAAATTCCTGGTGGCTCACTGATAATGTCGGTCCCACCACCTCCTCCAGTCTTGTCCGGACATGAGAGGGCGTTACCTCAATTATGGAATTTCGGAACACTGTGGTCAGCAGCTGATTGCACTCCATGTCTTGCTCTGTTTCTAGACTCCACTATTTTAAACATTTTTTTCCATGAAGGCAACTGGGTTTTCATTCCCTCCCATTGGATTCCCTCTCAGAGATGGCAGTCTATGAAGTCCCGCCATACATTCTGTCTCACTCGATCAAACCCGAAAACATCAATCATTGTCTGCAGCAATTATGAAACGGGCTCGAACCACTATTTCCTTTAAGTTCGGCAGCCCTACTAAACTCACCAGCATTGGCTTCAAGTTTCTTATAGGCAGCAATCGCACTGTAGTTTCATCTTCAAAAGCCCAGTTCCTCTTTCCCGCTCCCTCATGTGAACTGCGCATTGCAATCATCAGCTCTTCCAGGTCGTGATTTCCTCAAGGAATGTATTGTGGGTTTCTTCCCCCTTTTATAAGTAGTGGCGGCATCCTTGGCGCTTTTTTGCCTTTACCAGAGCTACAACTCAATAATGCCCAATCAGACTCTGAGTCTGGTGCTACTTTCAGTTCCTCCCATTCCTTGGCTACTGGGGCGTTTCTCTTTTCTTCTCTATCTTCAATGATTTCTACTTTATCTGCGTCACCTCAACTTCTTCTCTTTTCAGCCTGCCTTCTATATTGCCATAATTCCACAACTGCTCTTTCTTCCCTCAGACCAACCAGTACGTTAAACTCACATTTCTGCTTGCTTTGCCCTTGTTGTCTTGCTTCGATTTGCCCCTGCCTGTCCCCTTTCTCTCTTTCTCTTTATACCCTCAGTGCATTTTAGTCTTCTTCACTTCTGTCACGTTCTAACTGTCGCACTATTTCTAATGTTCTCTTTAATTGCAGACAATGCTTCAATGCCTCGTCAGTCGAGCAGGGAGGGGGTCTACTCGACACATCCACATCTGCGTACAGGGGGAGTGTTGATTCTTTCTTTTCTTTTTCCATTAATCGCACAACTTGTTATCTTGCAGCTCGCCGAGTCAACATGGGTATCTGAGATGCTTCCCTCCGTTTCACATCCTCTTTCCTGAAAAGCTTTTGTATTTCCATATCCTGATCCCACTTTGGTTGCTATTTTAAGGTTTACCTTTAGTCTTACAGTTCTAAATTAGTCCTTCCATCTTATTGCACATGATTAGATATAAGATATCTCCTTTTGGACATTTAGTCAACAGCTTCTCAGCTCTATTTCCCCATTTTTCAGAAACCTTTGCAATATCATCCTCTGTTACATGTTATTTTTCGCCCAGTATTACAACTGCATTCCATTTATTCTTTATTAAACTCTCGTCCATTCAACTGTCAGGTAGTCCTTACATTGGACAACTGATCTATATTTTACCTAATCCGTATCCTTCGAAGCAGTTGGCTTTAAAAATTGGTATATTCGTGCTTTTAGTAAAACAAATTCTCCTTACTTATTTTGCCCTATCTGTTCAGCCCCTCATTTCCGTCCGATGGTATCTCAAGGGTCTAATATTCACCACCATGAATTTTATTATCACTCCGTCGACTTTTATTAACACCACGTGGAATTTTACTCAGCCAATTACTGCGTTCTATTCTTATTGTCCCCTTCCCGCACTGCGCAGTGTTCTTGATTAATTGGCCACGTGTATTTCAGCCGCAATTTAGCCCTCGCCTTTTGGATGTTGCACCCACCAGCAGGTTCCCGTACCTCCAAGCCACCGAGAACAAACCCAAGCCCACAGAATATAGACCGAATTAATGGTAAAATTGCTTCTTTTTTTCTGTTGAGTACACTTATTCTGTCAACCTCCGGAGTGCCCCTGGCAAACCGAGAAGCACCCACTTTTTGCCGCCATTTGTCCAGGTAGGTCTTTGCACGACTCTGCTTGCAGCGCCAAATAGGTCGTGGAGAAAATGTAGAGAATCAGCTGGAGAGGCGAGCAGTTCTTCAAGACGTAGGTCCATTATATGCAAACAAAAACAATGACAACAAGCGAATTCTCGATTGCCTCCGAACTTCAGAGTCCATTGCTCTTCATACCTCTTTGTTATAATTTTTTGTTAGCTTATCAGCATGCCCAAATGGGTTAGTCAGATCTACCTCTCTCTAGGTGTATCATAACCAATATTTAGCTCCTGTTTACTGTCCACTTCTGCCGCTCTGATATTTCCTGTCATTTTACATAATATTATTCTAATGTCACGATTAGATATTTTACTACCGCCTCTGCCACAATGGTCTTCCATCCAAGTTCCTTCTTTGTATTATTATCATAACATGTTTAGATATTTATTGTCCCCAACCTGTCGCAAACTGTCATGATGGTATTTAGCGTATGAGACTGAATTTACCAATTGCTACAGTAAACATTTGGCCCCAGTCTGACCCTACTCACTGGTGTCGCAGCATTCCATTATTAGTATACCATCCTGCCACAGCGGCGCCATTCTGCCACGGTGACATTTTGACTTGTGTAACATTCCACAGACTCATTTTAAGACATTGCTAGTGATCATCATGCTTTTACCCTTCCCATGCTTTCATGCTCTTGGTTCCAGGGCGGAGGAGCGGGCAATTTTGGAGATGCTTTGGACGGCATTGTCTAACACTTGGGATAGCAAATTGCGGAAGTTGAACAAGAAGGTCATCTGCGATTTTTTTGTGGTGCAATTAGCCATCCTGTGAATATCTGCGGTTAAGGAGGAGGAGCTGGGAAAAAGGGATGGAGGTTCTACATTCGGCAGGTAGTGAAGAGATGTAGGACAGGTAGCTGTGTGAGTCGGTGCGTTTGTAGGTGTCCGTAGGTCGCCAGAGATGGGAGTGGAGAGGTGGAGGAAGGGCAGAGCGCTGTCAATTTGGCATCTGGATGAAATATGTTACTGAAGTGGCGCTGATACAGTGATGCATGTAGCGGAGGAAAAGTTGGAAAGCAGCTGCAGAAGGTGGAATATTCCACACACCCAAAAAGAGGCAGGTATAGCACGGGCCCAGGTGGGTGCCCATTGATACCCCTATGGTTTGGAGAAAGTGGCAGAAATAGAAGGATACGTTTTCAGGATGAGTACTAGTTTGCCCATATGAATGAGGATGTCAACAGAAAGGCCCTGGTTGGGACGACGTGAGAGGAAGAAATGGAGGGCTTGGAGGCCTTCGTCGGGATGGGTAAATGTACACAGGGACAGTATGTCCGTGGGGCAGATGAGGTGTAGGGGGCCGTTTAAATAAACGTTTTGGAGGAAGTGAAGACTGTGGGCAGTGTCGCATACATAGGCGCAGAGTTGCAGTTGAACGAGTGGTGTCACGTTATGCAGAAATTAGTTCACTGGGACAGGAGCAGTTTGAGACAGTGGGTCGAAGGGGAAGTCAAATTTGTGAATCTTAATTAGGATGCAGAATCGGGAGGTGTGGTTGTTCTCGGACTTTGAGTTTGAATGCTTTCGATGGGAGATGCCCAGAAGTGATGAAATGTGAATGGTCCTGATCCTCAGAAAACACCACACCAAACTCCGTAAAGATCACGTCATCCTTCGTTACTTCCGCCACCTACAAGCAGATCCGACTCGTTGGGGTATAGTTCCCTCTCCACGACACTCAGCGCTCCTGAGAGACCAAACCCTCTGCGTATATGTTGTGAGATCCACACTCCCCATGCCCCCACCAGCTCACACTCTGCTTCCTGGTATTTTACCCTTCCACCATCAGAAGTGGAAAATGTGAATCCACTGCAGTCCGTTACCTCTGTCCAAGGCCCCAAAGGATCCTTCCACATCAAGCAGAAATATTCCTGTACTTCCACACATGTATAACTATATATACTATAACTTTTGCAACCAATGTGGTCTACTCGACATCAGGAACACGGCACACAAAATTGTGGATCATTTCAGAGAACATCTCTGGGAAGTCAGTTCCAAGCAACTCCACCACCTTGTAGCTGAACACTTCAACTCACCCTCCCACTCCAACAAGGACATGAAGGTCATGTACCTCTTCCATACCAAGCCCTAGCAAACCATGCCTGGAGGAAGAATGCCTTATCGTCCGCTTTGGGGCACTGCACCACACAGGATTAATGTGGATTTCATCACTTTTCTAAATTCCCCTCCCCTCCCACCTTCTCCTAGTCCCAACCCTCTATCTCAGCACCGCCCTCTTGAACTGTTCATCATCTTTCGCATTGATCCATTAAACTTGCCTCTCTTTATTATCCTGTTGTCCCTCACCTCATGTACAAATTGTATTCTCAGCTACATTCCCCACAGCCTCACCCCCTCGCGTTTAATTCTCAGTCCCTCGCCTCAGAATCATCTTATCTGGTGAAGGACTTACGCCCGAAAAGTCGATTCATCTGTTCCTCAGATGCAGCCTGACCTGATATGGTTTTCCAGCGCTGCACTCTCGACTCTGATATCCATCATGTGCAGTCCTCACTTTCTCCAACGTAATTAGAAAACCACAGGCAGTAATAAAACCCACATCTTTAATGTGTATTCCTGCATTTGAGAACGGTTTAGAAGATTATTAAATGATTTTGTAGAGTCCCAGAAGATACCAGAAACAAAAAAAAAGGATCAGTCTTTGTTAAAAATAATGGATGGATCCAGTTCATTTCCAGACTCATTCGGAGGCCATGTATTCCATTCTATTCTGTTTTGATATTAAATGCAGAAACAACAACACTCTCATTGTGATAAAATCCAGTCCAGATGAACTGAAATTCGTCTTGCACGAAACACTTGTGCAATTGTCTTCCAGCTTCTACCTATTCACAACGTAAGATATATTTCCCTGTTCATTTGCTGTTTCTTCCCAAACTGCCTGTCAAATTGTTCCAAAGAGTAACTGCATCTGAATGACATTGGGTTCAGGTGTTCGCGAAGACTGCTCACCGCGTTCGAGTAGATAATCGTCGTTAAAATGGATATCCCCATATTTCCTTAATAATTAAGCAAAGACGTCTGTCTCATCAAATTTAATTGACAATATTACGCAAAGAATGTAAGTCTGACCTTGAAAACGAAATCTATTTCTTTGATTGGGCGATTTTCGGGAACTTGGGCTGCTGAAGTTGATTCGACATCCTGAACTTGACGTTAGGCCTGGTAAATGAAGCGTCTGAGTGATAAAACCTTTCCTGCATTGGGTAAAATTCAAGGGGAACATGTATTTTATAGGTATGCATACAAATCACGATGGGAGTAGCGAAATGTTAAAATTTTTATCATCAAAAATGCGTATTTTCATTAGACTTTACCGATTCTATTCTGTTAGATTATTGTCGCCCCGACCTCCTCTTTCAAAATCAGAGATTAGTGCAAAATGTAATGTTCTCATGTCATTTGCCTTCCTTGATTTGCGCGTCGTCATCCACGATGCCGCATCACAAATATTAAATAAATCTTGCTCTGATTTCAAGTTCGTGCATGAATAAGAATGCAGTTTGCTTCGCCCTCGCATTTGCATTCATTTATTTTCTTAACTGTTTACTTCACTGTCCAACTCAGTCGAAGTCCGGTTATGTGCATCAAATGCAGCAAATCAAGTAAGTGGTTCTTTCTTCTCAAGTGACTCACACATCCTGCTATGCATCACAGAAAACTGTCAAAACATTTCAACCATATTGGACGTGATGGGGTGTCTTCCCTCAAATATCTCACC
Source organism: Chiloscyllium punctatum (assembly GCF_047496795.1). NCBI lineage: Eukaryota > Metazoa > Chordata > Chondrichthyes > Orectolobiformes > Hemiscylliidae > Chiloscyllium > Chiloscyllium punctatum. The sequence continues at coordinate 34,199,284 of NC_092773.1, forward strand.
ATGACCTAAGGTGTACTGCCACAGTTGGAACACGAGCATCTAATCGACAATGCAATAAATAGTCAAGGTCTCCCTTGTACACAAAAGCAGAACAAATCCAAGATGGCCAATTACAACAACTCAGCCTACTCTCCATCATCAGTAAAATGATAGAGAGTATCATCAACAGTGCAGTCAAGCAGGAGAAAAGAAATTAAAGTCTGGAGTAGATATAACCCAGGTCAATTTGAATTTCACACAGTGCAGCTGATTCCGAATGGTGAAATTGTGTTCCAGAACACGGCGCGGGAGGAAGTTGAGTCCAGCCCAGCCTGTGGAGATTATTCATGGAGCCAGACTCCAGGGCAGAGGCCAGCGAGGCCTCCAGTTATGACACCCACAAGTATAATCTGATCAACAACGCCCACTTTGGGTTCCACCATGACCTCACTACAACTTTCGTTCAAACATGGACAAAGGAGCTAAATTCCAGTGGTGAGGTAACATCAGCCCTTGTCATCAAGGCCGCATTCGACCACGTAAGTCATCAAGGAGCTCTATTATTACTGGAATCAATGGTTATCAGGAGGCAAAATCTCCAGTGGTTGAAGTCACACCAACTACAGTAGATTATAGTCATGTTTGCTGGCGCTCAGTCATCCCACCTCCAGCTTTTCTCTGCACAAGTTCTTCCGGGTGACGTTGCAGGCTAAATAAGCTTTACTTGCTTCATCAGTGGCCTTAACTTCATCACAGAGTCAGAAGTGGGGATGTTCGCATGTGCCTGCACAATGTTTTCCACAATTCATGAGTCAACACATACTGAAACAGTCCATGCACAAATGAAGTGAGACCTGGACAATATCGAGGGATGGGCTGACAAATGACAGGCAACATTTGCACAACAGAAATGCCAGACTCTGGCGATCAGTGTCAAAAATTGCAGTGCTGGAAAAGCACAGTCAGTCAGGCAGCACCCGAGGGTTAGGAAAGTCGACGTTACAAGCATAAGATCTTCATCATGAATGTGAAGTGGGGCCAAGGGAGATGACAGATCGATGGTTGGGCTGCACTGGGAGTAAAGTAGCTGATAGTGCAATAGCTGGTAGAAGGTGGTGGGGTTGATTGTGTAAGGTTGGAGTGATGGGTGGAGCATATGCGTGGGAAGGAAGATGTACATGTACGACATGTAACGATGGCAGTACCGAGTCCGAGGGGTGACTTTGGGATAAGGTAGGGGGAGGAGAGATGAGTAAAAATATTAAATCGACATTCCACCCGTGTGATTGGAGGGTTTGAAGATTGGATTGAAGGTGGACGATGAAGCACTTTTCCTCCAGTCTTCAGGTGGCTGGAATGTGGTGAAGGAGGATGCCAGGGAAGTGCATGCCCTTGCCACGGTGGAAGATGGCATTAAAGTTTTCGGCCACAGGGCAGTGAGGTTGTTTAGTGCGTGTGTCCCAGAGATTTTGACTGAAACATTCCACAAGTTGGCGTCACGTTTGAAAAATGTTGTGGAGACCACATTGAGTCCAACGAACGTTTGTTTTGGTGCAGGATAAACTGTGTCGATTGTGGAAGGATTTTTGGCTACTTGGATTGAGGTGACAGTTAGAATTGTGGGCACAGGTTTTACAAATCTTGCGGTGGCAAGGGAAGGTGCCGAGAGTGGAGCATGGAGTGGAGATGGGCGTGGACGCAACAAACGATTTGTGGAGGGAATGATCTGTGTGGAACGCAGTTAGGGGTAGGGAGGGAAATATATCCCTGGTGGCGGTGTCAGTTTGTCGGTGGCAGAAATGGTGGAGGATGATTTGGTCGATCTGGAGGTTGGTGGTTAGAAAGCGAAAACGGAGGTTTCTCTAATTATTGTGATTTTGCGAGAGCGGGTCAAGGGCGAATTGTGTGGTGTGGAGGAGCTGCGCTGAATGGTAATTTTGACAACGTGAGGAGGGAAATCGCTTTCGTTGAAGAAGGAGACCACCTGAGATTTTCTATGGTAGCATTGGTCCACTTGGTAGCAGAAAATTTGGCGTTGGAGGAATTACGAGTCTGAGATTGAGTTTTTACAGGAAGTGAGCAGCTGTCATCCAGGTAGCTTTGGGTGTCGGTGTATTTGAAGTAGATGTCTGTGTCGAGTCAGTCGCCATTCAATGAGCTTGGGCAGGTTCATGAAGATGTGGGAGGCCCATGATGGGCCAGGTGAACTAGAGGTAAGTGTGGAAGGTGTTCGTGAATTGATGACGTGATCCACCTCCTCGTGGGAGTGCAAGCTGCCGCCAATGCAGTCATCGATGTAGTGGAAGAAAATGTTGGGAATGGTGCCGAAGTTGCTGCAGTCGATGGATTGCTCCACGTACCCGACGAGGAGACTGAGATATCTTAGACACAAGAGACTGCCCATCACTAGCGCTTTGGGAGGGATAAAGTGCGATAATTTGAAGGAGACATTGTTGAGGCTATGACCATTAAGCACACGAGTCTATCTAACCACTGTCCCTTAACATTCAAGGTTCTACCAACACTGAATACCCCACTGTCACCACCCTAGAAGTTATCACTGCCTCGAAATTCCTGTGAACACATCACAGAAATGCAGTGGATGCAAACACAGTTCAGACACGAATAATATTTCGACATATATCTTGCCTTATGACTCCCCAAAACTTATCCGACATCTAAAAACACACATAATGAATCTGGTGGAATACTCCTTAATTATTTTTATTAGTGCCTCTCGAACAACACTCAAGAGGCTTGGCCTCATACTGGACAACGCAAAGCATTTGATATACAGTCCATCCGTAAGAATCTACTCCTACCACCAGCGATGCTCAGTAGTAGCACTGTGTAGAATTTGCAAGATGCATAGCAGTAATGATCCAGAGATCTTCAGAGAGGGCCTTTCCAACCCACAGCTTCTTGTCTTTGAAGGACACTGGCAGAAGATGCTTGGGAATGCCAACAGCGTTATGTTTCTCTCCAAGCTTCTTACCGAAGCCTCTTACCGTTATGACTTGGAAATATATTGCTATTCCTTCACTGTTCCTGAGTCAACATGCTGAAACTTCTAATCTTACATCACGATGAGTCAACCCAAAACAGGTGGAATTTCGCAATTCAAGAAGTTATCTTACCACGACTTTTGCAACAAAGCCTCGTGATGGGCAATTAACAAAAAAGGTTGGCTCGTCAACGATGTCCGCATCCTACAGATGATTTCTTTTCCAAATACCAAGCAGTGTCGAAAACCAATCTCGACACACTGTAGATATTTCTAAACATTCATTGGAGACCAGCCGAGCAGCTTGCAGTTGTGAATTCATTTCCTTCATCTCACTAATTTCACAGATTTGCTCTAACTTCAGATGATGTTACATGGTGATATGAAAAAACAATGAACAATCATTTGCACAACCTAGAATTTGAAGTTCATCTCATTTAATCAAAGAACATTGAAATGTTGTGCTATTGATTTCAAATATGATAAAGTAGAGGACTGCAAATGTCGGAGATTATAATCGACTGTTTGGTGCTGTAACAGTACAGGAGGTCAGGCAGCAGACGAGGAGCAGGAGAATCGACGTTTTGTTCAAAAGCCCTTCCTGATGATCCTCATTCTTGATGAAGGGTTTTTGCCTGAAACGTCAATTCTCCTCTCCCTCAGATCCTCTGAACGTGCTGTACAATCCCCGCACCACACTCTCGACTATCGATTTCATGTTCTATTGTCGACCGAGGCAGGTGATCAAGATGAAACAACAGTCTCTAAAATTTCAGAAAGTCCACGAAAATATGCGAAGAGGTGAATTGCCTTGAATAAGAGATCAAATTTTAGGAATTCCTGAATATTATCGAAATCTATCTATAACTGTGATCGCCTAGAAAAGTAGAAAGGACACGATGGACGGAAGTATTTAATTATGTTTCTCCAGGTGTCATACTGTGATATTTCAGCAATTTGTTACTGTTCACAATATTCGTCGATAAAGTGCTGTGCATACTATGTTATCGAGTTCAGTTAAGGCAGAGTGGTTCTAGACTGTGCTATTCAGGGGACTGAACGAATGTGTGGAGAGGCAACACACCAATAACATTATGGTACAATCAGAGCAGACAGAATAATTTTTGACAAGGGGACGGATGTTCAATGCCAAATTAATTCGATTTATCCACATCAGAGATAACGTCATGATCTGACTGGCTTCCTTTCACGAAATTATTTTATTTTTTGGAGTTCATTGTATACAACATCGATCGTTGCACGTTCAGCAACCCTTTTCAGTGAGTCGCAATCTCATATTCATATATTCCTATTGATCTATTCCGTTCAGTGTCTTACGTTCTTCAATAATGTTTCAAACATTGAATGTTTTTACCCGAGGAATTACCTCGAGACATGTTCCACAAAGTACATTGGAGTGACAATTATTCTGTGCTATATTTTATCCCTTGACCACTTAAGGTTGCGAAAATCATTGTGGAACATTTACAAATCTGTCACCCTTAAATGCTTCAGAAGGCATTTACTTATTGCAGAAATTTCACGACTGTTATCCAAGCCGGTTGTGTCTCTTCTAAAATGCACAACTCATCCTGGTACAATCGGCCTTGAAATACAAGTGGTTAACTGAATCCGTTTATTCCAAGACTAATTAATGCCTATTTATCAGAATGCTAATTATCTTATTTAAGGCTTTACCGTCAGGCGCCACGCATGTTGAAACCACATGGGAGGGTTTGGACCTACTATTAATTCGGGATTTCTCTCAATCTACTACCCTTTCGAGCGAACTGGGAACTGTGAATCCAGAAAGAAGAAGAGGTCGTTCATAACGTTAGAGTGAAATTTGAATCCTACACCAACTGAATAATACCCAATGCAACAGATATAAAGCTATCCACAGAAGATGCTAAACAGCACTTAAATGCGATAGAAGTGGATCATACTCCAAGAATAGTGATTTGGAAGATGATCACAACGGATATCAATATGACAATGTTATGTCAGAATGTGACAATCATTAACAGGAGCGTTCACTATGCGGTTCACGAACTTTCCAGACGTTATGACAAACTAGCAATGCATTCGCGAATTTATCACATCCTTCGAATTATCCAAGCAGGATATTATCCAATGCTGGCACTTGTTGGTGTCCCTGGTAAGGCAAGTTCTCTGTTTTCTTTTATTTCTTACGTCTGTGATCGGTTATACCTGCAAAACATTTGAAAGCTGCACAGGCCAAACCCAATGGTTTCAATCCAGTCTTGAAATGTTCTTTGCTTTTGACAATCTGAACTGCCCCTGAAACAATATTTAAGGAAAAACCCTTAATACATGAGACGTGTTCACACAGATATTTCTAACCAACCTGCTTAATATGTAAATTTCTACTTCTCGGGGAGTTGGTATTTCTGGCTCCGGGTATGGGACTAATACTATATCACAGGAAGCCTGAACCCATATGAATTCCAACAACAATCTCGCCCATTTACTCCATAATAATAATAATACACTTCATACTCAGGTATCATTTATTCCATGTGTGCCTGCGGAATCAGTCTGGGCAAAGCAATTTAAAATAACGGATGTTTAACAATAGCTTTCCTCATTTGAGTTCTCAGTTAAAAGTCTGATCACTTAGTGCATACTGCGTCTTTCCAGTGTAACATCTAAAACAAAAATCAATCAACATCTCACAGTATTTCAGATATTGTATCATGTTTTTGTTTATTTTCCGAAGTTCCAGTAGACTCCAAAAATCTACTATTCATCCCTTCCCTGATCATGACAAAACCAAAATGAGCTGGTATTTTAAAAGACAGAATGTCAGTAAAGTATTGGAAACATTGCATGAATGTAGACTTATATTAATTGACTCAGTGGCTGAAGTTTTAACATGCAATCTTCACACTGTTACGATAATAATACAATGGAATTTGGGTTCACAAACTTGTGTAAATACTCAGCGGCCTATTCAGTGCTCTAACTTAAAAAAGAAAAGAAAATGTTATGAACAACTCACGTTCAATCTTACATCCACGAAGATGTTCACACATGTAGTCACACACGTACAATTTTTAGCTCATCTGAACGTTTTGATCGTAACTGGTACATGACAAATGTACCTCACAAATCTTTATTGTGCTCAATAAATGGCAGTGTTGCTCGTCTGAAGCATGTGAAATCTCGTACCGTCAATCAGACGTCTAAATTTGTCAGTAGTCTTAATCGTCTAACGTGCCCGTGCCCTACTTTTTCCATATGCCCCTAATTTGTTTTGCTTATACTATTATTTACAGTTCTCTGTATTTCGCACTGACCATGGTTTTAGTCAATGCAAGAACTACTGAATACAATGCTATCAAGGTCAGAAACTGGTTGACATTCCAGGTTACGCAGGTAACCAATGCCACAGATGTTGTTCTGCTGTGAAAAGAATGATTCATTTCTGTCAACGTTGATTGTTTTATTGAAACTTTTTCGATGGTATTATACTATTTGCTGACGTATGATGGTCTCGAGTGTCTATGTACTTAGGATTATGGAAGAATGCTCCAATTTAAGTATAAACCTATGAACATAGAACATCGGACATTATAGTGCTGTACTCATCCTTTGGTACTCGATTTTACGCGGAACAATGGAACCAATCTGAAGGATATCTCTCCTACACGGTTCCATTTTCCTCCATATGTTTATCCAATGACAACTTAAATGCCCTTAAATTTGACGAATCTAATGCAGTTGCAGGCAAAGCGTTCCTTGCCTCTACCAATCTTTGAATTAAGAAACTACTTCTGACATCTGTTCTGCAACTATGACCCCTCAATTTATATCTATGTACCTTCGTGTGAGCTATAATTATCAGAGGAAAAGCTCTCACAGTTGACGCTATCTCACCATCTGATTATCTTGTATGTCTCAGCTAAGTTACCTCTCAACCTTCTTCTCACTCATGACATCACCCTCACCTCCCTTAATCTTTCCTTATAAGACCATCCCTCCAAACAACACAACAGCCGGATAAATCGCATCTGATCCCTTTCCTTGTTTTGAAACATGATTTCATTTCAGTTCAATCACAGGATGTCAGCGTTTAATAGTTTTACCGGTATTTCCTGCTCATCTTTCGTTACCATTGGGATTGATTGCAATTCATTGTGTTGACGATATGCACTGCTTTTGTTCAACAAAGGTCGAGCAGGAAGATTTGTAGATTTGTTGAGAATCCATTTGGATGCGTTGTCCCGGATAGTGTCCATCTTCTTGAATGTTGTTGCAGTTGCAGTCATTTGAGCAGTTTGGTACTATTTCATAACATCGTGACAGAAAACAAAAAGTTCATCAGAAATCTGAAGCAAAGGCAGGTAAGTCTGGAGAAATGGCAGCAGTAGTGAGCGGATAAAAGTAGAGACTACATTTTTGATTACGTGACCCTAATTCTAAATGAACCAAATTATTTAATCATACACCTGATTTATTCCCTGTTGACAGCCAAACAACGCGATGGGAATACAAATAGTAAGGGGCTAGCTGCATGTTTCCTTTGTCCTGCTACTAAAGCTACTGTATGCATATGAGTTTCGCTGTCAGATTCTGGTCAATGGTAACCACTACGATTTTGGCAGACTGTAATTCAGTGCTTGCAACACCATGGACTATCAATGACTCCGGTTAGGTTGCCTTCCGTTGGTGATAATCAGCGCTGGAACTTTCTGTGATACGCAGTCATTTTCAACTTATTAGAACTAGCACTTTTGCTTGCCAGGTCTTGTGCATATGGACATGGATTAGTGCATGCCTGCAGACTGAACTTTATTGATTATTTGATTGATTTATTGTTGTCACATGTACTGAGATACATGGAATACTGTTATTTTGATTGGTATACGGACAGATTCCAGCATAATAAGTGCATCAATTACCCAGAAATGTGTGCAGAATATCCCAGTGACTGAATTTACATGCATAGAGTGAGATCAGAAATAGTTTTTATGGTGGGGGTGTGTATGATCAGATTAAAAGTCTGAATTCAGCGAGGAAGAATTTATTTGTAAATGTATTTGCACATGCATTCAACGTTTCTATATTCTGCCCGACAGAAATTTATGCAATATTCCAAATATATCACCAATCTGTTATATGACGTGCCAAGTCTTGTACTCGATGCTCCGTTTGATGAAGGAAAGCAGGCTGTGTGCCTTCCTGACGACTCTGTCGAGCTGCGTTGTCACATTCAGGGCACAATGGACCTGAACACCGAGATTTCTGTGTACATCCATTTTCTCTCGGGCTTTTCCATTTGCTGGGTAGTTCGCTCTTTTATTGGACCTTCCACAATCCATCATCTCGCAATTGCTGAGTTTTAACATATGCTATTTCCAATATATCTATATTCTGTTGTATTTTCTGACAGTCTCCATTCACAATCTACTACTCCACCAATTTTATTGTCATCTACAAACTTGCTCCTCAGACGACCTATGCCTTCCTACAGATCATGTATGTATCTATCACACGTAACAGTGGTCCCAGCACTGATCCCTATGGAACACCAGTTGTCACAGTTCTCCATTTTGAGAAATTCCCTTCCGCTGTTACACTCTGTAACGTGTTGCCCAGCCAGTTCTTTATCCATCTCGCTAGTACACCCAGGATCCCATGCGACCTCTCTTTCTCTAACAGACTATCATGTGTAATCTTGTAAAATGTCTTATTAAAGTCGACGACTACAACATTTACACAGCACTTCGCTCAATCAACATTGTCACTTCCTCAAAGAATTTCTTAAATTGATAAGAAATGCTCTTTCGCGCAGAAAACAATGTGGCCTTTCATTGATAAGTCCATTTCATTCCAAATGTAAATCCATCCTATGTTACAATCACACGAAAAGAAAATGTTACAATCACAAGAAAAAAAAGGAAATAGAGAAGACTGACCTTATGAACACATTACAGAGTACGCTTCTTTGGTTGGAGTTTGGGGTGGGTGAGAGAAACTACTCCTCTCGTGTGCAGGGTTTAGCCGCTGCCCAATTGCATCAGGTAATTCCCCTTAAAAAAGTGCAATTCGATTGTTCAAATTGAGCTCCTTGTTCTCAGTGCTCCCGCTGCAGGTGAAAATGGTGGCCATTGACGTTCGAGGTAACTCCGTTCAGAGGGAAATTTACCTTCCAGGCAGCCTTGCGTTTCACTCTTACTACTCCTGCTGGTGCGAAAAATGAACACCAATGATTCGCGAGATAAGTCCTTTAAAAGAGAAACTTACCTGGTCGACAGTCTCCTGGTCATCACACATACTGTTCCCATTGCTGCTGAAAATGGAGGCAGCTGACACTGGAGATAACTCCTTTTAGAAGGAAATTTCCATTCCTGGCCGTCCCCTGATATTCACTCTCACAGCTGTTGCTGCTGTTAAAAATGTAGGACACAAGCCCTTTTAGAGGGAAACTGACAGTCCCCGCATCAACCTGACTGTGGATCTCTCAGCTCCAGCTGCTGCTGAAAATGAAAGGCGCTGATGCTCGAGGTAACTCCTTTTAGAGGGAAACATACATTCCCAGCAGCTCCCGGTCATCGCTTTCACCACACCAACGATTGTTGTAAACGTCGGATGCTTACTCATGACGTAAGTCTGTCAGAGGGAAATTTACCTTCCCAGCAGCCCTCTGCCTTCGATCTCACTGCCCCGCTGCTGATTAAACTAAGGCCACAAAATCTGGAGGCAAGTTCTTTTGGCAGAAATCTTATTTTGGCACAATACTCTGATTCTTCATCACACCACTCCCGTTGCTGATGAAAATGAAGGACGCTGAATCTCGAGGTCAGTACCTTTAGAGGTAAATTTGCCTCCCTGGCCTTCCCTGGTCCTCGATTTCACCGCCCCCGTGACAGCTGAAAATGGAAAGCGTTGACCGTCGATCTGAGTGCTTTCAGACGGAAACTTCTTTCCCGGCAGCCCCCTGGCGATCACTCTCATCAGTTCTTCTGCTGCGGGAAATGGAGGGTGCTAACTGTCAAGGTAAGACATTTTAGAGTTAACGTTACATTCCATGCAGCCCCCTGATCCTCGTTCTCGACCCTTTGCCCGCAACTGTAAATAGAGGCTGTTGAATCTCAAGTTAAGTCCTTTTGGAGGGAAATTTAAATTCCTGGCATTCTCCTGGTTCTCACTCTCACTGCTTCTGGTGTAAATCGAGGGCATTGACTCTCGAGGTTAGTCCTTTTAGAGGGACGTTTACTTCCCGGTGGCCCCCTGGTCCTCGCTGTCACTGCTCCCGCTGCTAGTGATAATGGAGGCTGATCACTCTTGAGACACATCCATTTTGGCGAATGTCAAAGGACCAAGGGAATTTTGTGGGCTGAAGTCGATGAGAATCATGATGAACCTATCGAATTGCTTTCAAATTACGCAAGTTAGCGGTACTAGGAGACAGTTAGAGACGCAAGCTGTGCGATTTGCTGTTGGCAGCAGGTTTGCAGTAGTCTTCTGGAAGAAGGTGGGGAGTTATGATCATCGTAAGGAGAAGTTAAATACGCCTGTGAAGTTTCCCACCAACTAGTCCGCACAAGATCTGAGTGCAGGACTGTGGATTCTATCCAGGCCAGTGGCTGTCCGGGAGTCATCTCTTAAGGAATTCGATCTGTGGTGGTAATCGTGGTTACGTTGCATCCCAGGCTGCTGTGATAACAAGCTTACAATGCTTTCAACTCATCATGTTGTCATATACCATTGCCCCCAATTGTGTTCAACTTCTCTTTGTTGTGTGTGAAAGTCTTTCCGTAATTGATAGTGCACAATCAAGATTTGTTTCGTGTTGCCCCTTGTGATCTCCGATGGACGTATAAACGTCTTACTTGGATTTTTTGTATCGAGCAAGTTTGTTGTACCTGTGTACCTTTGACTTAGAATTCATTTGGGGCAGGAACTCTCATTTCGTCCATGTTTTCCACATGGCAAACATTCAGATTACACTCTTCAGCGCACTGTCTTCTGCACACTAATGACTTTCGTGATGGTACTGGCATATTTGCTTAGACTGGGCACTGAGTACTTGAATGCAGCAGCGTCCACTTATTCTAGGAAGTCATGTAATAGCCATCCATTGCCCAGAACAATACTAACCTACTTTCGATATTAGATGCTCACGCATCAATTCCTTCTTGTCATTCAGGTGGAGCGGGAAACAGACCTACAATCTGATGTTCAAAAATGTGAATGGTAAATGGACTGATAGAAATCTTTGATGGTGGTGTATCTGCTGTCAAGGAAGTTCAGACGACTGGTGGAACAATTCACATATTGGTAGCCCGTGTTTAAGGTTCGCCTCGTTGAAGTCACCAAAAAGAAAGTTTAAGGAAGTCCAGCACATCTCCCAACATGGCAGTTTTTACGAATCGACCGCAGATGTGTTTGAGCAAAGCCTGCTATTCGTGGAGGTGTGCTATGGCGTCCTGGGCACGATTCGTGACTATAAGAATGGGAGGGCATGTTGCAGCCTGTTCAGTCGGGCTTCCACGATGTCGGATCACTGTGTTTCTTGTTCACGCGATGTCTGGGCTTTGGTTCCAACTTTCTGTGAATTCGGACCTGCTAGTTTCGGCAAGTCAATGCTTCATGAGAACTTGCCATCGTCTGGTTGGCTTGGTATAGGTCACCGTGGGGCTAGTTCTTGCTTGCAGGATGAATGGAACTCAGTTTTGTGTTTTCACGAGTAGGCAGGGTTTGTGCGAAGAAGGTAGGCCATTATTACCTTGGGCCTGAAATTGCAGAAAAGGTTTCTGAGCCCCGTCAACTGTAGAATCTTTAGAACTGAAAGAAGTTTCAAGCAAGCTTTGTTAGTATTTCTGATAGACTTGATATTAAGTGTAAAACAGCAAACTGAATTAAAACATGGAAATGCAAGATCTGCTATCGACCACTTGCAAAATGTTACCAAGCTCTGGTGCAATCTTGAATATGATTTATCATTGTTTTAACACAGTTTACAATTTATTCGTGTCGTGAAAGTGGAGGCGATACAGAATGTCTTTCCAGCTGCTGCCTTTTGAAGATTGCCAGACAATTTCAGTCTGCGTGTTGAGAGTTGTAAAGAAAGTCTGTTCCTTTCTGACGCAAAATCAAGAAATGGAACAATAGCATCAGAAATGAACAAGACATAAAAAAGGGAATAGTGAAGCAGCGAATGCTTCCTACCCTATGCTCCTATTTCGTTTTTAAGACCTGTCAAGTATTAGATGAAGACAACTTCCTTACACTTGATTATTCTTGGCAATTGTGCATCCACTTTTCCCATTCACTACAGCTGTGACCTGAACGATGTGACTGCTGCGTTCGGGCTTGAAAATCAAAATTTAAACGCAGGATTGATCAGGCAATAAAATCGTTTTCGTTTGCATCAATTGAGAATTTGGTCAGTAAGAACGTTATCAGTCAAAGTCTATACCAGTTTAAGTTGAGAACGAAACTTTAGTTCAGGTGGAAAAAAAACAACAACAATGTATGTTGCCCAAAGCATTTGTCGCAAATTCTATGCTTTTGGGGTTAGGTAAGTAAATGAAATTATCCTTCAATGAGTATTGTAAACTTGAGGCTGTCAACACATCGAAGTGCATTGCTTTTGCCCAGTACAGTCACAGTTGGCCAAAAAGCCATTTTTGTGTTATCATTATTTTTGACACAATCACATGAAACTATCAGGAAATTGTTGCATTCAGTCATTACCTGGAGGACCACACTGTCTATCGCATGTTCCACATATTCCAACTGAAATGGGTTAATGTTGTTCGAATTCTTTGCTTTCAGTGAAATATCATTAGTTGGTTAACGCCAACGTGGTCATTGATCTACATTAGTACATTAAAAAAGCAACGGCTTTTTCATGAAAGACATATCGTTGTGTGAGAAGTTTACGTTGCCAACCAATTTTAGGACTCCATCTCCTCCAAGTACACAAACACGGGAGCTATCCGCTGACCACTGTTTCGGGATCTTCAGCACTCCCAAAATTTTAATGCATTTAACACTGATGATGATACATTCAATTCGAATTCTGGAGACGTGGTTGATTTCAAAACCATGATCTGGAAGAGGGAGGAATGCTAAATGACTCAATGCGTACTTCAAAAATTTCAGCATGCCTCGGTTTTGTTAAGCAAATGTGTTTTATACCCCAACACCTTTTTTTTAAAAAAAAACCTTAGGTTGAATCAGTTTATTGCATCACATGAAACAGTAGCAATTGCAGAGAGACAAAGAAATAACAATTCAAAATTGATACAGAACTGGTTTACAAACTTTGCATTTACTTTCCACTAACAGTTAACATACTGACGGTTGTGATACTGCGTCGACAACAGTGTGGTCTCTCCAAATGTACGACACGATACATGGTGGCCATTGTGGTGACGGACCTACTTGTCATGATCTTCGACCTAATACTAAGACACATTGTACTTGTCTATCGCAATCATTTCCGTTTCCTGCGGGATATCCTCGTATGCAATCTGCATGCAGCAGTGTTAAATGCAGCCTCAGATGCATCTGCCTGGTTTACTGTCGCTTTTACGTTTGACCGATTTGTGACCATCTCTTCTAAAAAGTGGAGAAGAAAATATTGCCCCGTAAAGACAACAGATGTTGTTCTTGGAACACTTGGAATAATGTGCTGTTTAAAAAACACCAGCTGGTATTTTATGCTAACTGGTTCCTACCGATTGTGGAACAACCCCTGGTTTTGTGTCATGGCAAAAGAAGTTCAATTCTCTCGAGTCTGGACAGCAGTAGAGTTCTTGCATCACCTTCTATCACTGGCAGTTCCATTCGTATTTATTGTGCTGCTCAATGTTTTCACTATCAGACAGGTTTTAATGAGTAGCCGAAAACGGAAAATGCTCCAAGCTCATAGAATTTGGAAGTGTGATGAAGATTCCAAGAGACAGAGCAGAAGGAATTCTGTTATCTTCCTGTTTGTTATCTCAGGAACTTTCGTCCTATTACGTGCATTGATGACTCTGTTTTGTTTGTCGAAACGGATTTATAACTTGGGTTACAAGACGATACGATTACCTTATTTTGTCCTTGAACTGAGCTTCATTCTGCAAATCTCAGGCTGCTGCACAAACACTTGTGTGTATGCTGTTGTCCAATCAAGGTTCAGAATACATTTGAAGAATATGCTTAAGTATCCATTTTCCTCATTTTTTCAATTAATTCGACGATGGAAATAACTGAAGCCTTAGAAGTTTAGAATTGATTTTCATTATACTTAGCACAATAATACTATAATGCAAGTTTGCCGGCATATACTCCACGTGGTTAAGCAAACGTACTCCTGACGATTATCAGCAAATCGGGGTAGCTTTTGAATCTCATTGCCAAAGTGACCAAGTCTTTATCTGAGGACAGTTTATGTGATAACCATGTAGCCTGCGTTTGTTTCAGTATTCAATTACAACGTTAAAAATATATATGAACAAGTAGCTGAACAGGGAAGGCTTGGGAATGGAGCTGGTGGGTGGGACGAATTGAGTTTGGAATTCCGTTTCACATGTACTAGTTCAACACAATAGTTCGTTTATGACTCTATGATGATTATGCAGTGACCTCAGAGTGAGAGATGCAAGATACTGATCCTCTTGTCTGAAAACATGAAAAAAAAACACATTCAACCGATGGAGTTAACGCATCGAATTCGTATGTGTTGTTGTCGATCTTCAGTAATGCCATTGTCCTCTTGAACACGACAACAAAAATGATACCAGATGACCTAAATATGAATACAGAATCGATAGTGCTCAGATGAAAGGATCTTATTCAGCATGTTGGATCGATGCTGGCGTTGGATTTGGAAATTCGCTGTGAAGGATCCCTCATGTTTGCATTCTTTAGCAGAAGTCTTCACATTTCACATAATAATTAGTTTCGTTTTCCCTTACCTTTATTGCAACTGCAACGGATACACTTCCTGCAAAGGCATGTGGGATCATTTCTTGTCTTTCCATGATGTATGATTTTGACATCATTTCTATGGGCTTTCTGTTATTAATTGTTCTGAATTATCGTCCTCCACTTCTTCAATGGAGACGATTTTCACGATGTGTATTTCAATTTAAACTCCATGGAAAAGCAATGTTGGATTTCTTTGAACGTTAAATGATTTTGTGATCATCCAGTGACACCAGAATCAACATTGCAGCGAAATGATCATCCGTTACGCTCGCAAAGCTTGATTAACTGAGCATTGTAAGTTCGATTTGCTAAAGACCAATGCGCTGCATACACCATCAGCTGTGATCTCAAACTGGCATGCCAGATCAAATAAATTCGATGCAGGTATCACCCGCTATGCGAAAGTATAGGGTTCCAATAAACTTTTCATAAGCCAAAATTGTGGAAAGTGAAAACGCGTTAATTGAAGAGGGAAAAAAACCTGCCTTTTTGGATTGGTTTTCATGAGCGAAAACAGGCATGAATATCGGACTTTGGGAAAAGTGAAGTGGTATAAAGTGAGCTTTTGGAAATCAGGGGATACCTGTATGTATAAACCCTTCTGTCTCTTTACCTTCTTCTTTGCCGAAGTAATATGTTAAATGTAATACTTTAAAAGTGTCTTTGCCCAACAAAAATGACTCAAAGCAAACTTGTCGAAATTAATCTGCATTTGTTCTAATATCCATGTGGTATTCTTAAAGGCCTTGCAGGCTATTCATACAGATTTCGATTTTACCAACATGCCAAGTCTTCAGATAGGGCTCTAGATAGCTATGTTCAAACGTCAATGTATCTCAGAAAATCAGAACACGACTTTGGGAACTTCAAATCAGAGAGTCAGGAAGTGACAGAGTCACAGTGGCATACAACACTTAAACATAAACTTTCTTCCAATTCAACCATGCCGACCAGATATCCGAACCTATTCTGGCCCCAATTGCCAGCACTTGGAACATATCCCTTCAAATACTCCATATACATACACAACCAAATGGCTTTAAAGGGTGTAATTGTAGCAGCGTCCATCACTTCCCCCGGGAGTTTTTCAAAAAACGCACCACCCTTTGAGTGTAAAAGGTTGCCTGTTACGTCCCTTTTATATGTTTCTTCTCTCACGCTCAACCCATGTCCTCTAGTTCTGGGCTTCTCCACGGCAGTTAAAAAAAAACTTGTCTATGTATCCGATCCAAACCCCTCATGATTTTATGAACATCGACAATGACATCCCTTAAGCCTCCTACATTCCAGCGAAAACAACGACAGCTTATTCAGCCTTCTCCTGAGTGCTCAAATCCTCCATCCATGGCAACATTCTGGTAAGTGTTTTCTGAATGTGCGTATTTTTAACAGCGTCATTCCGCTAGGAAGGAGACAGGAATTGAACGCAACTTTCCAAAAAGGACCCAGGAAGTGTGGGAGATGTTCAGAAGTAGGTTTCTGCCAATGGCTGTTGACTCTCGATGGTGTGATAATTTAAGTCGAAAGAAAACTTTTGTTGTGAGTGTTTGTTGAGCAAATTGATTATGAGAAAGGGACAAAGGCAGAAATATTGTGATTAGCAAGGCATCAGCCACGGCAGAAATGGCTCAATGGGATGAATAGCCAAAATCTGTCTGCTACTCTTGTATCATTCTCATGTACTTTTCTCACGACCATTGGTACATGCGAGTCGAGAATTTCTTTTTGTCACATTAACAGTGTTCGTTGATATAGTACACCATGTAGAAAATACTACTGCTCGCAAATTGCATGGGTAATAAATAAATTGAATACGATAAATCATTGAATCATCAAATGGGCTGGCTTTGACTGGCGTTTGATTCAAGCTGCAGAAGACTTGTTTGGAGTTAAACAACTTTGAGCAATTGGAGAACATTATGTCGTAATCCTGCCTGTGCTTGTCGGCAGTGGGCAAACTTGGAGCAGCAATATTGCGAGTTACTCATGGCAGTTATCCAACCATCTATCAAGCTTTGGTCGATGTAGAACTAATCATACATTTCAATACAATGCCGTTTGAAGGTTGACCCTGACAAAGAAAAACATGTTATTTGTTTTCCACGTGGGAGATTCAGCAATAAACATACCATTAAACGTTATAAAAAATATATTGCATGACTGTTTCTTGCAACTTCCGAGCTAAAGCATGGTCATTTTTCTCATCATGCTGCGGAAGTGCATTCTATTTTCATTGCTTGAAGCGAATTGTTTTTTGGTGTAGTCATTGCCAAAGTCCACAATTCAGAAATTTGAAGAGTGAGTTAAAGTACCACCTACACCTGTGGTGTGTCAACATATGTCAGAACAAGATAAATACAAAATCTCTGGAAGTTCGTCACATGGATTGACGTCAATTATATCTTACAGTTTGAAGGATTGAACTCCAAAAGAAAAACAACCATATTATATGGTCGTCTCAATGGAATCTTTGCTCTGCTGTGTCTCAATTAACTGTGGCATTGCTTTTAAAACAATCTCTGTTGAGGCTAAACCTAAAGTTAGTTAACTCAATCCGCATTATTCTGATTTCGTACTGAACTGTAAAAAGGTCAAGGCTAATTATTGCAACTGCTATCTAGAAGTGTGCAGCAAATGCTAACCTTTTCTTGATATGCATATGATCAGCACAAACTTTAGATATGCAATATTTCTGATGTTGCATGCATAACGAAACTGCCATTTTATTTTCAAAGATTATGTTGTCCTTTGTTTTAATGATAGGAGGTCATACTGCAGAGGTGCCGAAGCATCTGCATTCATAATGGATGGGAAGTGATCAATTTCCCAGTACAGATTTTGTTTGCACTTCTGTTTTGTCTGTAACAGTCGTGAGATGTGCGAGCCCAGTTCGAGCTCTGAATTCCTTTTGAGATCTTCTCTATGGATGTAGTTCCCTCCTGACTGTGAGAATCTATCTTTGTCTTAACTTTTTTTTTGCCAGAGGCGTGTTTATAAAATGTTACTCCATTAGAATAATTAATAAGCTATAGTTCCTATATCAGGTCGGTTAAGTTTTCTAATAGGTTATTCTAAATTCTGTTTTCATGTGTTCGTACTTCAATTGCCGAGCTTAAATAACTTATCTTTAACTTCAGGCCGAATGACTTGACCAGCAGCATCATACCTGGAACAGGAACATTTAATCACATCTGTCTTTAAAATAAGAAAAAGAGTTAGGGTCTGGGCTACATTATTTAAATATTTTGAGGGAGGCTTGCCTTGTTCATAACACATGCTTTACACGGAGGAACGATGTCTATAAGTAACGGTTAACAATATTTGAAAATCTAACCTGATGATTATTGGAAGTTCAACAATTTCACGGCTGCACTTGTTTCCCACAGAAAGACAATAATCATCTCGTTCATATTCAGGGCGAGCTTACTCCACATTGTTTTGTAAAAAAAACCTCAGAGAGCGTCGCAACACTTGTTACAGAAGATCAGCCCCAGATGCAAATATTTTACAAAGATGTCCGGATTCATATGGGAAATGTTTTATTATACTGGCGGACAGTCGGGCAAATGATAGCTATACAGAATTGTGGTTAAAACAAGTGATGTTGAGGGGATGATCACAACAGGGCAATAAAGGCAAATATTCTTGAAATAGATTGAGAGAGGGAATGTTGGCAAAACAAAGTCAAACGCTCGTTGTCGCGGCAAACAGATAGAGAGATACAAAGTAAATCTGAAAGGGGATAAATAAGGAAAGAAAGAAGGGAGGAAAGAAGGAAAGAAAGAACGAACGAACGGAAGAAAGAAAGATAGAGAGAAATGTAGAAGCAAAAAAGTGCAGCAAGCATGATCATGTGGAGAATGAAGTTAAAAAAGCAATTTCATGCATCACTTTGTATGTATTGCGTATTCTGAATACTTTAAACCCCAACAGAACGAAGCCGGTTTTGGTATATACTGATTTTCTGATGACAGTCCGCTACAATATTTTGTCATCAGAGCTCAAAATGTTTCTTCCATGATTACCCCAGCGACGTTTTGGATATCAATGATTCGAGAACAAGTTAAAACAAAATGAAGGTACAGTAGTTAATGGCTGAACGAATGGCGACATTAATGACCATGTATTTCTGTGCTTTGGGCCAGGTTAAAACGAAATGGGTGCACCAAACCCCTAATGAAGTTCCCTTTCACTGTTCGTGTGGTCCAGTCAATATTTCCTCTGCTGATTTCCGGGCAGTCATCATGAGACTTTTCCTGATGTTTTAAAGTACACACGAGATACATCGTTCACGTTGTTCACCATTCTGGCCCAACAGGGTCTCGGTTGACTGCAAGTGAAGCACAGTGCACAGCTCTGGTCACCATACCACTTTCTTATAAAATATTGAAGAGTGATGAACAACTCCGATCTCATAAAACAACTGTACTTGACAATAATTCAGGCATTCCTCTTGTTTATTCAGTCCACATGTGTCGCATTGAATGAAAAGTGTGCAGAGACAGGGACTAACCAAATGTTCAGCAGTTGAAGCACCATGCACAGTTCTGGACTCCAAACCTCAGTTTCACAATGACATGAGGAAATTCACACATTCTCTGTATTTTTCGGGCACAGCACAAGAGGTTCACAGTGCACAGTTCAGATAATCCGAATGCCTCTTCGCCATGCACGCATTTTGCACCTCTAAATACGTTTGTTAAACGAGACTCTGATAGCGCTGGTTTCATAGATTTTACTTAGACCATATTTACAACACTTGATTCTTTCCTCATGGCAGAACGGAACACAGGATAAAGTGGAATGGTACAGGGATGAGTTCCCAAGATGAATACTGACTGGTTACTTCATAGAAGGTTGATGCTAGCGGTCAAGGGCATTTTTTTCAGAATGGAAGGCTGTGACGATTGGGGTTCAACAGGAATCAATTTTGGAACATCTGCTGTTCGTGATCTAAGCAAATGGTTTGAAAGGAAATGTTGCTCGTGTAATTCAGAAGTTTGGGGACGATGCAAAGGTCGCTGGATTTGTGGGTACTGAGGTGGACTATCAGCAGATGTAGGAGGGCATAATTCACTTGAAGACATGGGCACAAAAATGGCAGATGAAACTTAACCTGGTCAAGTGTGAGGTGTTGTATTTTGGAAAGTGACCTGCAGGTGGAAAATTTAAAGTGAACAGCAGAAACTTTCAGAGCATTGAAATGCCGACTGTTCGTAAGTTGCAGGTCCACAGATAATTAAACATGTCAGCGTAGGAAGATTACGTAGGAAAAAGAGACAATTACTAACCTCCCCTCCTTGGAATGGGAATTGAGTACAAGGATAGTAGCTTTACTGATATTTAATTTGGCCATACTCGGGACATTGAAAACAGTTCTGGTAACCATCCAAGTAGACGTATGTGGATGCTCTGCAGAGTGTACATAATTTTAAAGACAATCTTTACTTTGGGGAAAAGGCCTTTCGGCCCAACAAATCCACACTACCCCTCTGCAGACTATACCACCAAGACCTTATTACTTTCCGTATTACTGTACTTTTTACTGACTAGTGCACATCCCTGAACATTGAATTGAACTCCAATTATTTTGGCCAATCCACCGAACCTGCACATCCTTGGACTCTGGAAGAAAAACGGAGCTCTCAGAGGAAGCCCACATAGACATGAGCAGAATGTGCACACAAACGGTTGCCTGAGACTAGAATCGAAGTTCGGTTCCTGGCGCTGTGAGGCAGCAGTGCTAACCACTGAGCCACCATTCCGCCTCACCACTGAGTCACCTTGCTGCCCCGTTTATCGGGACGTTGCCTGTTTAGAGGGCTTGAGATGTGAAGAATGGTTGGATACATTGGACCTGCATTCATGAGAGCGCAGGAAGTTGAGGGGTGACCCACTGAATGTTGAAAATTGGTGAGTGCTTTGATAGAGTGGAAAGCATGAGGATTTTGCCCAACATAAGGTGTCAGTATGAAAAATCATTGGTTCAAGGTGGGACAGCACACATATAAGGGAAATGTGCGTGGCTTTTTTTGTGTTCAAAGGGTGGTGAGTGCCTGAAACGCTTTTTCAGAGGAGGTACTGGTGTAAGCAGATAAAATATCAGTATTCTAGAAGCACCGGGACGAATACACCTTTTTGGAAGGAAAGAGTGCTTTATGTATACTGTCAGCGCGGACAATTTTAGTGTGAAAGGGCGAAATGTGGCAGAACAGGCCTATATGTCCAAGGTGTCTGTTTTCGTAGTGTATTGTTCGTTGCTCTTTGTTATCGCGTTATAGAGTACCACAGAATGGAAGCAACAAGGGAGAGACTTCCGCTGATTACTTACTTTCCAGATTCTGCTTCTGTTCCCTTGAACAATGTTTTGGTATTGCAAGTACCATGCTAAGTTGTTCTGCAAGGTTAGAAGTGTTTTGTCCTCTTTCGCAATTACAGGCATCGAGTTAGACATTTTCACCAACATTTGAGTATAAAAAACAGTTTCCTTCGAATCTCCTGAATCTTGTCTCCCCTTGCTGTATGTCTATGTCCATGGCAATTCGCCCATCCATCTCGAGGAAAAGTGTCTTCCTATCCATGCTGTCCATGACTCTCTCATACACTTATATCCGGCAATCACGTCCCCTCTGTCTCAGGGAAACATCCCTGTCTGCATTTCTTCATGTAATTTAGATTGATTGTAGTTTGCACAATCAACATTTCTGCTGTCAATCTGCTTGGTTTTCTGACACATGAAACAATGTGTGGTTTTTCATACATCTTTAATAGATCATACAGAGAATAACATGCACCAAACGTCGCCAGTAAATGCATTATCAACCAGATTTGCAAAATAGTCTGTAATACAGCTCTCAGCATTCTTCATGAATGCATGACCTTGACAGTAATATTTCCTGGTTGGTGATGCCAGTGAACTCTTCATTTCTGTTTCTCAGTTTGTTCCTCCATCTTGACTTGCTCGAGTAATTTACAAGTAAGATAATTGTGATCAAAGGGATCGTAACACAAAAAGTTATAAGCGATGAAACACCTGTAGTGTGCCTCGGTGCACACAGTCAAGAAGGATCATCAATTTCACTTGAACAACGTCAGAATCCTTGCATCATCTAAACAGGGACACGCATCAGAATTCTTAGAGGCTCGGTTTTCAACCCACAACGCACCTACAATCATTTTGGCGCAGATCCCACATTTGAACCAATACAAAACAAAAGTGAGACCATCCAACTGAACAGACTATGGCATATAAATATCAAGCAGGAGGAAAAACAGTGTTTTGCGGAAGTTCGACTGATGACATTATGTGTCATGGTGATGAAACGTTTGCATGACAATCCAACGTCATGGCAGCTAATGTATAACAACGTTAACATATTGCTTTCAATGTGGTTGAACACGTGGAAAGGTGACTAGTACATTAATGGTTCCATGACGAAGTCTTATACTTTTAAAAATTCACAAATGCGGAATATTAGCAATTTTGCATCAAACTAACGTGGATGAGATTATAAAGGGACAGACACAATGATGCCAGATTAAGAGAAATTGCAGCTTCTTGGAAGGAGAATATCATAAATAAAAATAGCAGAACTGAACGAGATAATTTAAAAAGTAAACAACAAAGTGAGATTCAGAGCCGAGTGGAAAGGAAATAAAAGCGGTAAACATTAAGGAAATTACTAATTACAGTCTTCTGGTGTGATGCAGTTATCAATTGAAAGAGTAAGACATAGCTGGAAGCGTGAAGCGTCAGACAAAGAGGAATGCGAATTAAAATGCATAATATGAGAAAAGATTGCATCGTGTCTTTCAAAACCACTTGACATTCCAGATGAATACACCGATAATGAACGACGGGTGAAGATTTATTATAGACAGATGCTCGGAATCAGAGCTATCAAGATGCACAGATAAACCGCAGATCTTCAGTTACGTACCATTGCAGCAGCTCCTGGTCTGATCTGGCACATTGTGGTTGCCCATTCACCTAAATATGTCTGCAGAAAAAGAACTAAATAGCCCGATGCACAGCCGGCTCATGCAATTTTTTCACACAATTGTTGATTTGAGAAAGAGTTACGTAAAGGTAGCAGATCTACTTTGAACAAAGTATCATACAAACTCATAGACAGGGATTTCTGGAAACAACTCGTGCAGGACACAGCTTTGTAAGAGATCTGTGAGAACAGGCAGACTTAATTTTGCAGCAGGTATTAAAAATAATAGGATCAAACAACAACAGAAACAAATGACAATCTTCTGCTGACACGCGCCACACAGACCCCACTGTCACTATCCCCACACCCCAGAACCCCGAGGGCAACATTAGCCCAGCTCATGCCTCCACCCCCATTGCCCCCACCATCACACCCACTCCAGGTACTGGCTCCGACCCCACTCCCAGCTCCACACCCACACCAGATCCCAGCTCCCGGCCCTGCCGAGTTTTCACCATCCCTCCAGACCTCCCACTCACTGAGGACGAACGATCAGTCTTCAGCAAAGGACTCACCTTCATCCCCCTACGTCCACGCAGCAATGAATTTAATACACGATGTGACATCGAACAATTCTTCCGTCGCCTCCGCCTCCCAGCTAACTTTCACAATCAGGACTCCCGCCCACCTTCCGAGGACCCCTTCGCCCACCTCCAACACACTGCATCCACCTGGACATCCCGCGCTGGCCTATTATCTGCCCTCGACCTCTTCATTTCCAACTGCCGCCGGGACAATAACCGCCTCAACCTGTCGTCCCCCCTCCCCCACTCCAACCTCTCACCCTCACAACGCGCAGCGCTCCAATCCCTCTGCTTCAATCACAACCTCACCATTAAGCCAGCGGATAAAGGGGGCGCAATGATAGTCTGGCGAACTGACCTCTACACAGCTGAAGCCAAACGTCAACTCGAGGATACCTCTTCCTACTGCTCCCTCGACCATGACCTCACCCCCCATCACCACACCATCATCTCCCAGACCATACAGAACCTCATCACCTCAGGAGATCTCCCACTCACAGCTTCCAACCTCATAGTCCGGGAACCCCGTACTGCCCGGTTCTACCTCCTTCCCAAGATCCACAAGCCTGACCACCCTGGCCGACACATTGTCTCAGCATGCTCCTGCCCCACTGAACTCATCTCTACCTACCTTGACACTGTCCTATTCCCCCCAGTCCAGGAACTCCCCACATACGTTCGAGACACCACCCATGCCCTCCACATCCTCCAAGACTTCCGTTTCCCCGGCCCCCAACGCCTTATCTTCACCATGGATATCCAATCCCTCTACACCTCCATTCGCCATGACCAGGGCTTCCAAGCCCTCCGTTCTTTCCTCTCCAGACGTCCCCAACAGTACCTTTCCACTGACACTCTCATTCGTTTGGCCGAACTGGTCCTCACCCTGAACAATTTCTCCTTTGAATCCTCCCAATTCCTCCAGATCAAAGGCGTAGCCATGGGCATACGTATGGGCCCCAGCTATGCCTGTCTCTTTGTTGGCTATGTAGAGCAGTTGATCCTCCATAATTACACCAGCACCACTCCCCACCTCTTCCTCCGCTACATTGATGACTGCATTGGCGCCACCTCATGCTCCCGCGAGGAGGTTGAGCAATTCATCAACTTCACCAACACATTCCACCCTGACCTTGAATCTACCTGGACTATCTCTGACACCTCGCTCCCCTTCCTGGACCTCTCCAACTCCATTAGTGACGACCGACTTGACACTGACATTTTTTACAAACCCACCGATTCCCATAGCTACCTGGATTGCACCTCTTCCCACCCGATCTCTTCCAAAAATGCCATCCCGTATTCCCAATATCTCCGCCTTCGCCCTATCTGCTCCCAGGAGGACCAGTTCCACCATAGGACACACCAGATGGCCTCCTTCTTTAGAGACCGCAATTTCCCTTCCCACGTGGTTAAAGATGCCCTCCAATGCATCTCGTCCACATCCCGCAACTCCGCCCTCAGCCCCACCCCTCCAACCGTAACAAGGACAGAACGCCCCTGGTGCTCACCTTCCACCCTAGAAACCTTCGCATCAACCAAATCATCCACCGACATTTCCACCACCTCCAAAAAGACCCCACCACCAGGGATATATTTCCCTCCCGACCCCTTTCCGCCTTCCGCAAAGACCGTTCGTCCGTGACTACCTGGTCAGGTCCACACCCCGCTACGACCCACCCTCCCATTCTGACACTTACCCCTGCCACCGCAGGAACTGTAAAACCTGTGCCCACACCTCCTCCCTCACCTCTATCCAAGGCCCTAAAGGAGCCTTCCACATCCATCAAAGTTTCACCTGCATATCCACCAATATCTTTTATTGTATCCGTTGCTCCCGATGTGGTCTCGTCTACATTGGGGAGACTGGGCGCCTCCTAGCAGAACGCTTTAGGGAACATCTCCGAGATACCCGCACCAATCAACCAAACCGCCCCGTGGCCCAACATTTCAACTCCCCCTCCCACTCTGCCGAGGACATGGAGGTCCTGGGCCTCCTTCACCGCCGTTCCCTCACCACCACACGCTTGGAGGAAGAACGCCTCATCTTCCGCCTCGGAACACTTCAACCCCAGGGCATCAATGTGGACTTCAACAGCTTCCTCATTTCCCCTTCCCCCACCTCATTCTAGTTTCAAACTTCCAGCTCAGTAACTGTCTCCTTGACTTGTCCGGACTTGTCCGACCTGCCTATCTTCTTTTCCACCTATCCACTCCACCCTCTCCTCCTTGACCTATCACCTTCATCTCCTCCCCCACTCACCCATTGTACTGTATGCTACTCTCTCCCCACCCCCACCCTCCTCTAGCTTATCTCTCCACGCTTCAGGCTCACTGCCTTTATTCCTGATGAATGGCTTTTGCCCGAAACGTCGATTTCGCTGCTCGTTGGATGCTGCCTGAACTGCTGTGCTCTTCCAGCACCACTAATCCAGTATTTTAATCTTGTGGTTATGTCTTGTTAGAGTCTAGAAGATCAGAGTAGTTCATTAAGCTGTTGAAGCAGTTAAATTCTAGTCTTAATAACGAAAACAATGTTGTCGAATTGGGCAGAAAAGTTAATGAGAATGAGCCCAGTAACTTTCATCTCAGAAGTCAAAATGTGACGAGAATGTATTATAATGCAGCTGAATGACAGAAGGATACGAACGAACTGACCCTCCAACGTCAGGTGAAACAGAAACTGCCCACAACTCGTTCGGTAATGAATGACAACAGTGGCAGTCCGCATAAAACCTTTCGCATCTAACTAATATTATTTTACTGCTGATGTCAGGAACCAGACAGCAATTTGGAACGAATAACGTCCTGTTGTACCTCCTAGTACTAGAACAGTGGGAAATATAAACTGAACAGAATTTGATATCAAAAGCACTCAACACAAAGATTAACAAAATTCAAGCAATCCTTACAGATAAGGAAGTCTGACAAATGTCTGGGAAAGATTATAATCCTGAAGTTTTGAATATGTATAAAGGCATATATTGTAAGAGCCCAATGGTTGATGATTACGGTTTCTCATAAACTTGGGGAAGTAGGGCTGTCGATTGGGGTGTCCATCATTGAGCAGTTTGTTCGTCAGATTTGATGCAGTTAAAGGGGAAGGAACAATGGCATTGTTGCATGCAATCGTTGTGATTGAAAACGAATTAAGTGTTGTTTCCCCTGCAGAATTCTGTGGATCATTGACCTCTCATCCGGTCTAAGCTGACTAGTCAGAGGGCGACTGGACCCCACGTGAAAGCCATATTCGGAGTGGTTTCGATCTTCTCGTGCACCTGTTGTAAAGGATCCAAATAAAGAATTATTTCAGAAGAGATAAAACTTTGAAACAACTTTACCAATAGTTTCAAGAGCAGTATCTGCTGCACTGTTAAAAACATGACGAATGAACCTCACAAAGTACTAGAGTTGATCTTTCTCTGCATTTTTTTCCTCGACGTGACATTATGTTGTGCAGGTGTTCTATTACATTGAATGGGTTGGATTTTGATTTGCTTGGATAGCACGTAAAACGATATTCTTCAACGTAACTTGCTAAGATGCAAAAAAACTCAAATAAATCAAACTAAATGTAAAAAATCGAGGTCACCTCACTGATGCATTTGAAACACCCCGTTCACTGAATTCAAGTCTTTAAAACACCCTTCACAAATATTTCTGTCTTTGATAAGAAAGTCAATTATGGATCCAACAGACCCACGTATTTTGTAATCCACCTGGCATAATTTATTGACCAATTCTACCAGGAGAAAACTTGGAAAATACTTGAGTGAAGTCCATGTAGACACCATTCACTGTCGTACTCCCATCCATCACATCCTCAATAAATGAATCAAATGTTTGAGACAACATTTCCCCAGCACAAAGTCATGCGCACCCAAATACAGATAAATGCTGTCCATAGAATCTGAAGCAGTCATTTCGCTGCCATTAAGTGAGTCTCGGCGAACCATGATTTCCCAAAATAATATTTTTTTTCTTTCTCAACCATAGAAATGGCACTGGCTGTCCTCCAGTCTTCTGAGACATTACCTGCATTTAGAAAGCATAGAATGATCTCTGCGCAAGTCACAGCAATCTGCACATTTTTCTTCCGCATATTCATGGAATTACGTCCCAACAATACCGAGGGATTGATCCACATTAGTATCTTTTCCAAATGACAAATGACTCCTCATTAATATTTGCAGCTCTATAAAACTTTTGTTCGACCGCACTTGGAATACTGCGTCCAGTTCTGGTCGCCCTACTATAGGAAAGATGTGGATGCTTTCGAGAGGGTTTAGAGGAGATTTACCAGGATTCTGCCTGAGACTGGAGGGCTTATCTTATGAAGAGAGTTTGACTGATTTCGTACTTTTTTCATTAGAGAAAAGGAGGAGGAGAGGGGACCTAATTGAGGTATGCAAGATAATGAGATGCATAGATAGATTCGATAGCCAGAGACTATTTCCAAGGGCAAAAATGGCGAACATGAGGGGTCATAGCTTTAAGCTGGTTGGAGGAAAGTATAGAGGAGATGTCAGAGGTGGGTTCTTTTCACAGAGAGTTGTGAGTGCATGGAATGCGTTGCCAGCAGCAGTTGTGGAAGCGAGGTCATTGGGGATATTTAAGAGACTGCTAGACATGCATATGGTCACAGACATTTGAGGGTGCATACATGAGGATCTATGGTTGGCACAACATCGTGGGCTGAAGGGCCTGTTCTGTGCTGTACTTTTCTATGTTCTAATACTGAAATGTCAAAACATATCTGCGCAGCCATTTCAAATAGTACCGCTGTCCGTTATAAAATGCTGATGCAAATACGCATTAAAGGACTCATTCAAATTATCAGGCCCGAAACATAAATTTCCGTAGTCCTCTTTGAGGCGACGTCCTGTTTTCCTACCTATCTGGTGGTCCTAACATGCACATAAAACTTTTCGTGGTTCTCCTTAGTCCTACTTGCCAAGAGCATTTTATAGGCCCTTTCCCCCTTCTAATTCCTCATTGAAAATTATCTTCGTTGTTTTCTTTTCCTTCAGCAAGGTTCTAGATTTGCTTCAGTTTTCTAACGCTTCCTTATTTTTCTTTTCTTCTCGACTGTTCTTTCAATATCTCCTATTATCCAACTTTCCCAAATTCTGCCATCACTAGCTTTCATCCCTACAGAAACTCGGTTGGGCATAATATCTGATGAACTGGCTTTAAAACGCGTGCATCTGTTTGATGTGAATATGTGGATTTGTGTTCAGCAACTGCTCCATTCTAATTTGCCCACATACAGCTTGTTACTCTTGCTTTTACCCTTCAAACAATTTACGCTTTCAATTTGCGACCCGTTTTATCAAAACACATAAATATCGCGAATTTTACAGGACTATGATCACTGTTCGCCAAATTCTGCCCAGCGGAAACTTCAAACATCTCTTGAGGCTCGTTCCCAAATTACAGTGTCTAATGACACCCCTTTCCGGCTTGAAATATACACATATTGCTTCAAGAAACGCTCCTTCATAGAAATTCTGTCCCATCTCAACGGCTGGCACTGAGGAGGTCTCAGTCAATGTACAGAAAACTAAGTAATGAGCAATTGCAATAAACATAGATCGAATACGCGAATGTTTAAAATGTATTGAATTTCTTTTCACGTGAGCAAATATGGAATAGCCGAATCTGCCAGGAAGAAATAAAGGAAAGCATACATCAAAATCATCAGAACAAACAAAGCTCTGATATCTTGAGTCCTTTAAGCATCTACATGAGTTGCACCAAATAAATATGAACGAAAATTAAACATTTTCGATTACTACATCGGGAAAGGCTTTCAAAGTGGCAAGTAATAATCACCCACAGATGTATCAGGAAATAACTATTTGCAAGAAGAGAGAATCGATTCATCACTCCTTGACGTTCACTTGTAATTCCTTCAAATATTCCTGCACTGTCAATATCTTTTCTGTTTACATTAATGAAAAACGGAACTGACCAAGAAATGCATTACAGTGGCCTTAAGAAACCCAAATGCTCTCACAGTTGGAACCCATGACTCTCCTAACTCTGTGAATCATCAACATGGTTCAAATCAGGTGTGCGACAACAAATTCCCACTTTATATTATAAGTCCACATTGAACAACTTCCAACAAGCTTTACACCATGAGGTCACCTGCACCATTTAGTGAAGCAATTTACTCAAAGGAGCTGTTACTTTACTTGCAGACTTTTGAACAGGTTCTATAAAATACATAGATCCCTCAAAGTTGCAAACTCAGTTGGTAGGATTGTTAAGAAGGCTTATGATGTGTTGGCTTTCATTAGCCGTGGGATTGAGTTGAAGAGCCACAATGTTATGCTGTAGCTCTTTAAGTGCTGGTTCGACAACAGTTGGAATATTGTGGTTAGTTAGGGTCGCCACATTATAGGAAGGATGGTGAAATTATGGAGAGGGTGCAGAGGGGATTTTAAAAGGATTCTGCCTGGAATGAAGGACATCTTTTAAGTAAAATGGGATGAGGGTCCTCGGATCTATTTCTCTGGAACGAAGAAAGATATGAGGTCTTTTTGACAGTAGTGTAAATATGACGAGAGGCTTAAATAGAGTGGATAGACAGAAGCGCTTTCTCAGGGTGGAAATGTTCATTACGAGGGGGCATAATTTTAGAATCAAAGAAGAAAGGATTAGAGGAGATGTCAGAGGTAATATCTTTGCACAGAGAGTGGTCGGTGCGTGGAATGCAGTGCAAACAGTGTTAGTAGAGTCAAATGTATTAGGAACATTTAATGTTTCTTGGATATGCACATGGATAATAGTAAAATAAAGCATAAAGGTAAAAACAATGACTGCAGGTGCTGAAAATCAAATACTGGATTAGTGGTGCTGGAAGAGCACAGCAGTTCAGGCAGCATCCAACGAGCAGCGAAATCAACGTTTCGGGCAAAAGCCCTTCATCAGGAATAAAGGATTATTCCTGATGAAGGGCTTTTACCCGAAACGTTGATTTCGCTGCTCGTTGGATGCTGCCTGAACTGCTGTGCTCTTCCAGCACCACTAATCCAGTAAAATAAAGCACGTCTAGTTTAATTTGATCTTTGAGTCAGATGTAGGATGGGCACAATGTCGAAGGGCGTAGGCCCTGCAGTGTTCTGTACTTTCGATGCTCTGTGTAAGGTCATTTTTCACTCATTAGAAATCTGAAAAAGTAGTGATCAACTGTGTCTGCCTTCATCAGACATGAAATAATAGTAGCTCGGAATGGTTGTTCATTGAAACGTAATTTTTTTTTGAAATTGTGCATGCTGACATTTCTTTCATAACATATAAGTGGTCCAATGAGATACATTTGATGAGAAAAGGCAAGAGACTTTCAAAAGAGCAAAATATTTTTCATTACTTTCCGACTTAATCTTTAGACATTAGTGTCCCATTCGAAAATGGAGTTGGAGAAAGCGTGGACTGCAAATGCTGGAGATCAGATTTGAGAGTGTATTGCTGGGAAAGCACAGCAGGATAGATGGCATCCGAGGAGGAGGAGAAGCTGCGTTTCAGGCATAAGCAATGCAACAGGAATGGTACTCGTGGGCAAGGCTTGAGAGATACTTAGGAGGGCATTGGGTTTGAGCCAGAAGGTAGGTGAGAAAGGGCTAGCTGGATGAATGTGATGGAGGGGATAGGTCAGAGCGGGGAGTGCTGGACAGGTCCAGAGGGCGATGTCTAGCTGGAGGCTTGGGACTCCGATAACTGACAAATTTCCAGACGGTCTCCTTCTTCCATGATCGCAAACTCACATCTCGTGTGGTTGACAATGCCCTACAGAATATGTCGTCCTCTTGTTGCAGCACCGCCCTTGAACCCCACCATTCGCAACGCAACAAAGACAGAACCACGGGTGCTCAACTGCTACCCCAACACCATTCACATACATCGCATCGTCCTCCACTACTTCTGCCAAATCGAAAAGTACCCTACAAGCCAAGATATATTTCCCTCCCCACTCCTATCTGCTTTCCAGAAAGGCCATTGCCTCTGTAGCTCCCTCGTCAGGTCCACACAACGCTCCTGGCACATTTCCCTGCCTCTGCAGGAGATGAAAAACCAACCCCACACTTCTCCCCCCTACTCTGTTCAAGCCCCCAAGGGGTCTTTCACAGCTGTCAGAAATGCACATGTACCTCTAACAATATCATCGACTGCATCCGATACATTATTGTTTCCTCCTCTACTTCGGGATGGCAGAACGCCTTATTGCAGATCGTTTGTGAGATCATCTTTGGACAGCCACACACAACAACCGCACCTTCTCATGGCTGAACACTTCAACTACCCCACCCACTCCGTCAAAGACAAGCAGGTCCTGGGCCTCCTCCACCGCAAAACCTTGACCAGCTGACGCCTGAAGGAATAAACGCCACATATACCGTCTTTGTATCCTACAACTTAGGGGACAAATGTGGAATTCAACAGCTTCCTCATTTCCCCTTCCCCCACATTGTCCCAGCCTCAAGCCTTCAACTCAGCATCCTCCTCTGCACTTGTCCATCACTCCGCCTTTTGACCTATCACCTCCTTCACGTTTATCCACTAGTCGCTTTCTTAGCTACCTTCACAACCCACCCCACCTCCCTCCCATATATCACTCAGCCTCGGCCCACAAGCCTCATTTCTGATGAAGGGCTTCTGCTCTAAACGTCGATTCTCATGCTCAACGGATGCTTCCTGACCTGCTATACTTTTGCAGCAACCTGCTCAACTTCCATCACAAGGTAGGAGAATTCAAAACTGTATGATTGTTCAAAGAGAAGGGTGCGATTTTGATTGCAAAACTTACAGATCGTTTGTTTAGACCTCAGCGGTGTAGAAGCTTTTTGAAGTGAAATTGCAAAAATGTATTTTATATAAGGAAGATTCAGACCTATTAAGTTAGAATGTGCTACTTCTGAGTAACTTGTCTAAGAATTTCTGTCATGTACTTTTTGATTTTAGCTTTGCAGAATGTTGAAATGGGGAAAAAGAGATTCAGAACGGGATTGTCAGACTTCTCTTGAAGAATGGTTCCAATGTAATGACGTGCACAACAGCAACACGGATAGGACTTCGACCCTATGACACGAACTACAAAGTTGTTAAACACCATTTTCAGAACACGGCAAAGATTTAATTATTTTCCAATAGTTAGTGTTGAAAATGCAGCTTTTCCCGAAAGCATAGCAGTAGTACTTTCCTTGATATGCAGGATTAAATCAGAGTCAGTGACAGAGACTGAATCACAATCAGTGAGAGGGAATGAATGTCAAACATTGACAGGGATTGAACCTGAGTGATTGACCGTCTCTCAGTGAGCCGAATTGAATCTCAGTCAGTGACAGGAATTCGGCAGGCAAGAAGAGAATAGGATTTATTATGAAGTGTGGGCGAAGCAGAGTCAAATGTCAAAAGGGCATGAAGAAATTGGGGGATTAAACAGAAGACAGCCAATGATATTTCAATCAGAAACGTGTGAATTGATATCTGTGTTGACAAATGTAACTCGGAATAATAATCTTGGAAATAAAAAAGCACTGAGTGCGTAACCATATGAATGGAGGAGCATCATTAAAAATGGTGGACTCAAATTGGAAGCAAATGGACAATATCCAGAATGGAGTTCTTTGCTGAAAACGGGCGTGTCAGTTATTCTGTTGTGAACAAGGTGAATGTGTAAGTTGTGTAATGTTTTATTATGTTGGGGCAAGG
Organism: Chiloscyllium punctatum; assembly: GCF_047496795.1. Classification (NCBI taxonomy): domain Eukaryota; kingdom Metazoa; phylum Chordata; class Chondrichthyes; order Orectolobiformes; family Hemiscylliidae; genus Chiloscyllium; species Chiloscyllium punctatum. The sequence continues at coordinate 34,232,460 of NC_092773.1, forward strand.
TCAGATTGTGACGTGTTGTGGGATTTTGTAATGGAGACGGTGGACATCTGATACATTAAATGAAAATACATTAAAATACATGGAAAACTGACGAGAATGAATAGAAAATGGCTCGGTCACAGGACCGAAATTTCAGTGGTCAAGGTTGTTTGAATGGCTGGAGGCTGGCTCCAGCTGGCTACCACAAGGATCACGACTGGAACCGTGATTGATTGTTCCAAACAAACGTGATAGAGATTGAAACCAGTGCGACGGGATGAGAAGCAAATTTGTCGACGACACGAAGATTGATGGAGTTGTTGGAGTGACGAAGATGGTTGTAGCTAACAGGAAGATATAGATCGGTTGGCCAGTTGCGAAAACCAGTGGTAGATGGTGCTTAAGCCTTATTTTATCTGATAATTTTGATAGAAGAAACAAGATGAATGTGCATTTAATAAATGACAGAAAACCTGGACAGATTAAATGAATAGCGGCTTCTTGGTATATGCTTTCATGGATTCATAAAGTTGACAAAAGACGTTAATAAGATAGTTAACATGGAATATTTGACAATTGCTTTCGTCAGTTTTGGCATGGAGTATAAGCACAAAGAGGTTGTGCTGAAGCTGTAGAGAGCGTTAGCTACGCCCCAAAAGCGGCATTGTGTGCTGTTCTGTTCACTCCTTTTCAAGAATGATATGATAGCAGTCAAGCGGCAAAAGTGTACTTTCAGCAGGATGTTGCCTACGATGGATTTCTTAAGGTATAATGAGAGACAAGATAAGATTGGATTGCAATTTTCCAGCAAAGAATATTGACACAATTCAGATGCATACGATTGTGTGGGATGTGGAAAGGGTGAATAGAGAATAATTGTTCACCTTGGTTGATGCGTCACTCATGAGAAGTCATAATTTAGAGGAAGGGACAGGAGATTCATAAAGTATTTTGAAAAATAAACCTTTTTTAGCTCAGCAGGTAGTGCGAATCTGGAATAAACAATCCGTGAGTTAATGGAGACGAAAAGATCGAAACCTTCAACAGTATTAGGATGAGCACTTAAAACATCATGACATCGAAGGATATGGGACAAGTCCAGGAACTGGAGACTACTGCAAGTTTGCTGGTAGCTAAGCAATTGCAGAGTCCCTGGTCTCAAGGGCATTTTTGCGTTGTAATCATGAAGGAATCTATGGATCCATGAATATAAGTTCTCGAAAGAAACAACATTCCCAAACAGCTACTCCCTCATGAGTTCCAATTACTCAATTGCAGTGCGCCCAGGAAATTTGGAATATTAAACAAAAGCTCCAATCAGTGAACAAAAGCTCAAAAGCAATACAGTCCCTCCAAATATATATCAATATCGTCCGTGATGCCAACACGGATCCCCATGGAACACAATTTTTGAGAAATTCCCTTCCACGATTTCTCTCTGTAACCTGTTCTTCAGTCAGTTCTCCATCCATCTTGCCAGTACAACCTGGACAACATGCAACTTCACTTTCTCCATCAGCCCAGCATGGGGAAAAATATCAAACGCCTTATTTAAGTTCATGCATATGACGTCAATCAATCAACGTTGCGACTTCCTCAATGAATTTTATTCAGTTGGGAAGACATTACCTTCCCTGCGCAACATCATGTTGCCTATCACTGATGAGCCCATATTCTTTCAGATGGGATTGATCCGACACCTCGTATCTTCTCCAGCGACTTCCATACTACTGACGTCAGGTTCAACAGTCTATAGTTAACTGGATTATCCCCGCTACCCTCATTAAGCACGGGGATAACATGAGCAGTCCTGTGAGGCCTCATCCATGTTCTGGTATTCTTCAATGATACCTGCAAAGTCCCAAGCTATTTCCCCGCCTCCTTCCCTCAGTAACCTGGGATATATCCCATCCCGATCCGGGGACTTGTCCAATTTAATGTTTGCGAGAACATCCAACACTTCCTCCCTCCTTATGCCAACTTGCCCGAGAGTTAGCAAGCGTAAATCTCAGTCTTGTCCCTCTCCTCGGTGAGTGGCGATGCAAAGTACTCGTTAGGAATCCCACCCATTTTCTCTGACTCCACGCATAAAGTTCCTCCTTTGCACTTGAATGGGCCAACACTTTCCCTGGTTACTCGCTTGTCCATTAATATAGGAATAACAGGCTGTTGAGTCTTTTTTTTTACCCTGTTTGGTGAACATATCTCATGATCCATTTCAGAACTCTTAACGCCTTCTTTGAGATTGGCCCTTCATTGCTGAAATTCTTTTAAACTTTCGTCTGTCTTCAATTGTTTAGAGCTTATGAATGCATCCTTTTTCCTTTCAGCTCGTCTCACAATTTAACCTATCGTTCCTTGTTCCTTAATTTTGCCATTTCTATCCCAGAATTTCACAGGAAAATGTCTCTCCTGCAGTCTAATTAATCTTTCTTTAACAGTCTCCCAATAAAAACTGTGGATTTACCGGCAAACAGCTGGTCCTAATTTACATTCCCCAACTCCTGCTGAAATTTTTTATTCGAAAACTTACAGAAGTGTGTTCACTATTCCCAAATTAATCCCTTACTGAAACGTCAACCACAGGGTCGGGCTGATTCTCCAACAATAAGTCTATTACGGCATCTTCCCAAGTTGGTCCATTTACATACTGCTTTTGAAAATACCCCTGGGGTGCGCCTTGCACATTCTGCTTCATGTAGACCTCTAACACGAAGTGAATCCCAGTTAATGATGGGAAAATTAAAATCTCCTATCTCCACAAACCTGTAGATCCTACATCTTTGAAGAATCTGTTCATATGTTTGTCCCTCAGTCTCATGGCCTCCATTGGGAGGCCTGCAGATAGCTCCACTTTTCTTTCTGCACGTTTCCTATTTCTGAGCTCTGCCCATCCCACCTCACTACTCGAGTCTCCATGATGCCATTACAGCAAGCTGTAATATCCTCTTTGATCACTAATTCAACTCTTCCAAACATTTACCCTCCTGTTTCTCCGGCCTGGTTCCTCGATATCCTGAGATATTTAGCTGCTAATCATAACTCTTCTCTCAACCAAGTCCCAGTGATAGCAATGAAGTCACACAGCCAGGTATTAACCCAACACTTAAGTTCATCTGCCTTAGCTAAAACAATTCATGATTCAACGCAAATGCACTTCAGACTTCCAGTCATTTGCTTTAATAATCTGCAGTCTCCCTATTCTTCCCCTTTGTCACGCTGACTTCATTATCTAAGTATTTACGGTTTTAATTGCTGCCTATTTCTGTCCATTAAGCTTCTCATTTCTTTCCCATCCCCCTGCCGCATTAGTTTACACCGTCGCCAGGAATGTCAGCAAATGCACCCGCAAGGACGTTGGTTCCAGTCCAGTCCATGTGTCGACTGCGCAATTTGAAATAGTCACATCTTTCTCAGAATCGGCCTGAATGTTCCAAAAATCTGAACGCCTTCCTCTTGCACCATCGCTCAATTATTGCGTTCATTGTAGCTATTCTTTCATTTTGACTCTGTTTAGCATGTGAAACTGATAGCAGAGATTATAAGCTCTGAGCTCTTACTTTTTACTTATCACAAAATCACTAAATTCTGCTTGTCGGACCTTTTCCCTTTCTTCCCCACATTATTGGTGCTAATAAGCATCGCACCAACTGGCTGTTCACCTTCTCACCCAGACCCAACCGCCAACCCAATCCCATTAACGTTAGCAATCCAAACAACCTGCACTTCCCTGGACACTATGAGAAATTTAGCTCACTAATCTGTGTTTCTATAGACTTTAGGACCCAGACGAAACCCACACAAATTCTGTGAGAATTTGCAAACTCAACAAAGGCAGTCACTGAATGGTGAAATCGTGCCCGCGTGTCCGGCGATGTGAGACATCACTGGTAACAAGTGTGTCAATTTTAGAATGGGCTACCAGCCAAGGAAACATTCAGACAAAATCGTTTCAATTTGCCCAACTGTTTTCAGTGAAGCCCAGCAGTCTAAAGGAACTTAAAATAAATCAACCTGTCAGTACTTTGAATTGATATTGAATCTACATTGACAGGGATCTGTAAAAAAATTGATCGTTCTCACACATTTGCCGTGGTGCTTGCCATTTAACAGGCATTGTGGGCATTCACAAGTCGTTATGTTGCACTGGGGAAATGTCAGTGTTTCTCTGGACGAAAGTGCAGTGCCTGATTATTTTCAGCTGGTGTCAAGTTGATTGTTGATTTTTAATGTTTACGATTTCATTGGCAATTGAAGAAGGATTGGTGTAATTGGTGTAATTGAAACCTTTTCCTGCAAAATTGTGCATCAGTAAATGTAAAGATTTCCAGGATCAAGTCTGTGTGTCTATGTTTATTTCGGTTAACAAGTTGTTTGCCTTAATTTACAGGTATCCCAGCGAAGTTTAGCAAGGCTTAAGCAGGGCTTAGTGCAATACATCAAAAGTTGCAAAATCCCAAAGGACAACATCGATTTGAATAGTTCCGTTATTCTAGACACATTTAGTCAGTATTTGTACTGGTCTTTCAGAGTAAAACTCCCAGTCGTAGTGCATAAACACACTGTACAAAGGATGACCTGCGATCCAACAAATCTATCCCGCTAAAACAAATTTACCATCAACATTAGCCCCACTGCCTGGTATGTTATGCGACGTTCGCCACTCCACCAATAACATTAGTAGAAGCTGGTGAGGATTCTCGCCTGAGCTGTCCTTTTTGGCTGCGTGGTCGAGACGCCTCCACCCTCTTGGAGCAGAAGACTGAGTCTCAATTCACCCTAAATGTTCTGCCTTTCACGTTATATTGATGCCCATTATTAATGACAATTCAATTAGGGTAAAATCTGCATTCTATTAAACGTACCCATGCCCCTTCTAACGTAATACATCATTATGAGGGCTCTCTCAACTTTTTCTTCTTCGAAGTATCTACCCAACCATATCCAACTTCAATTCATAACTGAAAATTTCCTTCATTGTCGTGATGAAGCTCCAAGGCACTCACTCAAATGGCAGTCAACTACTTCCCGTAATGTGCTAATCACAGCTACAGAATTGATGTGAATTGGTATCACGGTTCGTGGCTGCAAATCCAGCTCCAACATAAGATCCCTGTTCTAATAATCTCAGCCATGTCTAATAAAGAGAAATGCTGAGTGTGTCTTCTTAACGAACCTATTATCTTATCGTGCTACCTTGAGGGAAGTTCTGCGCTTTCTGTATTTGAGCTGAGTCAACAGCGGTCAAATGGCTCCATGCAATTGTTCAACTGATCCACCAAACGGAGTTGAATCTCAAAATGGAACTAATATATTTCTCTGCACAGATGTTATGCAATTTCATGAGACTGGTTCAGCAATTTCTGGCTTTGTTTCTAATTTCCAGTGCACGATGTTCTTTTGGATATTTCTTTTTTTGTTATTCCACACTGTTAGAAGGAGAGGTGCAGGAAGACGTGTATCCAGGGCACTCCAGCGTGGTGCGAATGAAAGAGACAACTCGGGGCTGCTTTTGGTTGGCAAATGGGACCTCCAGAGAGAGATGAATGGGGCATTATGCGAATCATGTGCATTATTAAGTAATTTCCTTATTCAAAACGACACCCACCCACATAGCACATACCATCTATCTGCTCATTTGATCAATTCATTTATCGTCTCATTGTCAACCACCTGGCCCGTTTTTCTGTCGTCTCCAAACTTGCTTTGCGTCATGTTTCTGCTCATATTTTCGAGGAGCTAATAACGTGCGTCGGTTAACATTTCAGTATATCATGGCAAACACCAACACAGGAGGTTAGCCCATCACCTAACTCTGACTAAGAGGAAAGTTTATTCGTTCCCAGTGTACGTTGTCATCCGGACACTGGTAAAACTACACATAGCTCTGGTCTGAAACTTCTGAAAACACATCTTTCAGTTCACCAAGCAAATATATGACCAGAACCTCAAGCCGAGCGAAATATCTTCTCAAATATCAATAACTCGGGACTCCATTACACCTTTCCGGAAGAAAGCACTGGAACACAACGCATTAATTGGACTTCTAATTCACTCTGATGTAATGCAATTGGTGCCTTGCGCAAATTCGCTTGAATGCACGCGACTGTGCACTGATCGTATCACTGTGTACTTAGTTTAAATAACACTTGGATCTCTGTGCCCGTTTCTCACCAAAATGCACCTTGAATGGAGGACAACGTGTATTTGTCTAAATTTAACGTGTGATGAGGCGATGGTTGAAGTTTTGTGCATATTTCCAAAATTTGCATACATTGGAAAACCTGTCCTTCAAACAATAATTTCCATGACTTCACTTTCAGTATAGGTCGTTTAGGCTATATTTGGTGCAATGTGTTCAGTTAAGTTCTCAACGTATCTTCATTGCACCAGATCTGTATATTCACGGTTCTTTACTACTGACGTCATTGCATTTGTGTATTTTTCTTCACAAGTTCTTCACTTATTTTTCGTTCGGAGAATTGACCAAACCAATTGACAAAAACTTTACAGGCTCAAAGCATACATCACAAGCAGCCAATCTCCTTGAAGAGAAGAAAAAGAATAAACGATAGCGAAATTGGTATAATTGTCACACCTGTCTCAGGATTTGACTTATGTAAATGTAAATTTCTATAATTTAGCAATATTCGATCGCTTAGCCAGATGACCCCAGGTGCACTATTTCATTTCGTAAAAATATGGTTAACAAACAAATACATAACACAGAGTTTTGCGCCAAACTGCTTACAGTTCCATTTGGAAGTGCAATTACTTGCTTTCAGTATTAATTTATATCTACTCAATTGCCATAATCGTATCGCTTACACACAGTTATTGCATGCTTGGAGCATGGATAATTGCAGTTGCTATTAGTGCGTAGTTATCTCTTCCTTCTCTTTGCCCACACCCTTTCATCCTCAAATCCCCACCTAGTCATCTACTTTCCATTCATCAAATATTCAACGTGCTCTCATGTAAAATGAATTTAGGTTTGCTCAGTTTAGTCGCTGCAATTCTGTGACTATGCTCAAATCCTCTTTTGCTAGAAACGATTCGTCACATAGTGGTGTATTTGAGCTGAGTCAACAGCGGTAAAATGGTTCCATGCAATTGTTCAACTGATCCACCAAACGGAGTTGAATCTCAAAATGGAATTAATATATTTCTCTGCACAGATGTTATGCAATTTCATGAGACTGGTTCAGCAATTTCTGGCTTTGTTTCTAATTTCCAGTGCACGCTGTTCTTTTGGATTTTTCTTTTTTTGTTATTCCACACTGTTAGAAGGAGAGGTGCAGGAAGACGTGTATCCAGGGCACTCCAGCGTGGTGAGAATGAAAGAGACAGCTCGGGGCTGCTTTTGGTTGGCAAATGGGACCTCCAGAGAGAGATGAAAGGGGCATTATGCGAATCATGTGCATTTGTAAATAATTTGCTCTCATCATTTCATCTATCGGAATGGCCTCGAAAATGTGCCAACTGATTTATATCGATTTCTTGAGACTTGCAGAGGGAGAGGGAAAGATGATTGGTGCTCATGGGTAGAGGTAGCGTTCATGAAGTCGCATTAGCAATTCTGGTTGACTGGCTGGATGAAATACTGTCAAGTTCGTAACCCCAAAAAGATAATGAGCGACCATGATCCACAGATTATGTCTCAAGATTTCTCGTAGTACCGAAAAATTATGTTCCAGATTTGTGAGCTCAACTGTGGGGCATCGAGTGACAACTCACGAGGAGAAGAGAGTCGTCCACCTTGAAGCAGGACTCAATGGTTTCACAAGGGGGTTGGGAGCCAGGATGTCGATTCAACTATATGGTACATTGTAGCAGTGAATAAGACTGCAATGCAGAGAGTGTGTCATCGTGATATTATCGTTGAACTACGAATTCAGAGAACGAGAACATTTCCTGAGGGCCAGTTCCAAAACCTATACTAGCAGACTGTGAAGGTGAATTTCAATAAAGAAAATCAGGAAGTCAGAGTCAAATTTCGACCAATGAACCATTGCCAATGGTTAGTAAAATATATTAAGGTTCATGGATGTCCTGTAAGGAAGGAGACCACCATCCTGATCATGTCCAGCGTACAAACGAATCCAGACCAAGAACAATGTGTTTGACTCTTAGCAGCACTCTCGCAATAAGGAATTTTGGATAAACTTTGGCCATCCAACAATGCCCACTGCCCGTGAATGGATTAAAAATAAATATTATTTCACAGCACGTTCAGATTGAACTAACTAAATGAACATGAGCGTTATGTATTAACGCTGTCAGGCTCCTCCAAGTCCCAGATATGAAATTCGGTAACATGTATTCTCACTGAGGCAAACGACTGTTCCTCCATATAAACAACAGTCATGCTAAATTACAGTTAAATCATAACATCAAACGAACTTATGGTGGACAATAAAAGTTGACCACATCAACAGAATTTTTTTTTCTTTCAGGATATGGTACACAGCTGCCTGGTAAATCCATTGATGTTGATCCAAAGAACGACAATTTGATGAATAGACCGTGGATAATTTAATTTCAGACATCAACGCCCAACCACCTTCCGCCCCACGAGACCACAGTCCCACAGATAAACATATGAGTTGATGTTTACTTATGAACTTTAAAGTACATAATTTCGGAGCAACTTTCTGTTCTTGACATATGAAGCTTGGTACGTAATTGAATAATATCATAACTGATGTTATTAAATTACATTCATGCCAAAATAATCACATTGCACGTGTTTGTTTGGAGCAAGCGGAGGTAATATTGAATCATTTGTGAAAACATCGCCTTCGATCGTTTTACCATTTCAGGCGTTATTCGCGGTATCGAGGTGGCTCAGGACTGATGGGCTCTCTTTGACTCGGTTATTCCTCCCCCTATTCTTACATTAGTCATGAGAGCAGGGTTTCTTGGCGACAATGAAACTTTTCACTGTATTTTAATATTTGTCTATTCTAAAATAAACTTGACAATCAAATCAAATCAAATTTCAAGCAACATGCACGGCAAGTATGTGTCCAATCATCAACTGCTTCTATTTTTTGGCTGCGTTATTAACAACTAAAGCTTCAGTCATTTCATAAACACAGAAGAGAAAGTACAGTGACTGAAGAGGTTTCAGCAATCACAAGATTTCAAGATGCAGGACACCATTATAAAGACAGGGACAGTTCGAGGTTTCTGAGGAACGTACGAGGATCGGGAGGGCTTTGGACACTGTAGGATATCATGTTACAGAGATAGGGACAGTTTCAAAACAAAACGAAGTTACAAATATCGGGAGGGTTGGAGGGTTTTGGAGCGGGTTTGACATACATAGAGTGTTCTTAGACAGAAGGAGGAGAGTTCACATATAAGTAAGATTGTGGGGACTAGGGGCAGTTTTGGATATCGGGACTAAAAGAGAAACAAGGAAAGAGTGGCAGCTCTTGGTCATTTAATCATTCATCACACGGGCCTGCTGCACCATTCAATATGATAATGTCTGATCAGCTAACCGTCCCTGCTTGCATTCAAAAATTCTGATATGGCAGTGACTGTTGGCATTTAGTCCCTAGTAAGAGGAGGAGATTTTTCAGAGATCGGGAGGACCGTGAAACTTGAATAAATGGCAGAGTTAGGGATTTCTTTAAGAATGAGAGGACTTTACAGGGAAACAAACGTATGAAGCGATGGGATGTGGTGACATTCACAGGGAGAATTCCGGAGGCTCATGGATGTAATTTTAATTTTAAAAAGTGATGTCATATTGGGATGACGTTAAAAATACAAAGATTTGTATTGACTGATGGAGAGTACAGACATAGAAAGAATAGTATGCACCAGCAGAGTTTATAGAGTTGAGTGTGTTTTGCAGAGGAGTAGTTTATAGTCATCATTTGGATTGCAGATACTAAATATTATAATAGGGAGGGTAGCACAGGATGGTATCCACAGACAAGTAAGATTTTAATAGCTGAAGGATGGTGAAATGTCTGGGAGTTTAATGGTATATTAGACAGATAGTGAGTTTCATAGAATCTTTAAATAGTTGCAAAGATAGGGAGGATTTTCAGGTCTGGAAAGGATGACACAGATTGGGACTGCTCAAGGGACTGAATTTTTTTCACAGACAAGGGGCGCTGTCGTGGCTGGAGAACATCACCCAGGTCAGGACAATGTAGAGATTAATGACAATATTACAGACATGGACAATTATCCTGGTAGGAGGAGCAAATAGAGATAGACAATACTCTCGGCATGTATCGGCATAAAGATAGTTTGTATCAATGGGGGAAGTTCAGGGATTATGGTGTTAGCGATTGTAGAAGTTGACAGAGATAGGGATCTTTTTGTGTACGAGGGGAGGATACAAACCGAAAAATAATTATAGGGACTGAAGTACATTACAGAGATCACTGAGACAATATGGGCCAGGTTTGAAGACCAGGGTATCCCAGGGTGTGACATTGAGGACTGGTACAGCACAGGCAAAAGCAGGACTCTCACAAGATTACAACCACCAAATGAAGCCCAGAACCTCTCTGTTCCTTGTCCAGCACAGTATGTTAGTCACGTCTTGTGGGTCTAAATATCGAGCTTCTCCCTGTGCTGTTTACTGTGAATGAACTTACAGACGACTGCAGATATCACTTTTCATCTCTTTGGCTGACAAATCATCTTCAATGAGGTGATGGACGAAACCGGTGTTAAATATTCTGCTGAGTTAGGATTATCCTGATCAACTACAAGCGACAAAGTAATAGGCAGACTTAAAGGTTAGCTGATGCAGTGAGAGTCACAAATGTATAGTCGAATTGAGCCCACTAGATTTCTAGGAAACCTGAATCTCAATCCGTTTGTTGTGCTGCTGTATCTCTTTGAGTGAGGAGTTCTGTTGACTCAGGATCTCAGGGCAGCGACAAGTACGAGAGGCCTATGCAGAGGCAGCAATTAGATACATACAGTGTGGCAGACTACATGTAATTCTACTGAACGATACCAACTAACTGCTGGAAGATTTTAGGATCAAACAATGGTGTTAACAGTGGTTTTGAGACAGTGCGTACTGCTACCAGTTTTCCGGGCGAGTGCAGTATTATACTGGGATGGGCTCCTATGATCCCGTGTTAGCAGCAGTGTCTTGGTCAGTCATATAACATCGATTATCCAGAATGATTTAAACTGACACAGATGAGAGGTGACAGGGCGCAAGTTTGTGACAGGAAATTGTGATTTTAAAAATAAAGCACTGGTTCATTACTTTAATGAACAAAGAATTTGCAATGAGAAATATGCAATTGTAACTTAGGATTTCGATCTGATTGCTATAATGGAGACATGTCACTGTGAACAGAAATGTGGTTAATTAGTATTCACAGCTACGCAACATTGTGGAAAGCCAGTTAGAATGAGAAACTGGATGGGGTACTCTCATAGTTAGGGATACCAATGCGATGATCAAGAAAAGATAGAGTCGCAGATTATGAATGAGTGTGAATCCAAATTCTTGGGAATGAGGATCAGAATACTTAAGTTCAAGGACAGTGTTCAGCCCCGATAACAGTATTACATTCTTAGACACTACATAAAACAGGCAATTATTGAAATTTGTGATAATTATTAGGAAACCCAATCTTCATATTTAATTATCTCATTGGCAGTGGGTCACACGCGAGGACATACTCTCCTATCGTCAGGGTGAGTCTGCAGGTGGCTGTACAAACCGATGAAACTTCCACAAACACTGTTACAAATGTGGCAGCGGTTAGCCGTGATAAGGGGCTAGGTGGAGTGCTGGTGTGGCAGTGTGCTCCTTGTGCAGTTTTCTCCTGTATTCCCGCTTTTCACGATGGCAAGTTTCGAGGTTATCAACGCCTTCCCAATGCTCCTCCATCACTTTAGACAGTCTCGGGCCAATAATGCGCAAGTGTCTGTGGGAATGTTCGCATCAGCCAACTGAGGCTTTGAAGGTATTCCTGAGACACTTCCTCTGTCCACCTGGGGCTCACCTCGATTCGGGAGTACAGCAACAACTTGGGGAATCTAGTGTTCGTCATGGGGACGACGTACCCATCGCTTTGCCTCCGATCAAGGGGGTGGGGTAGGTTTCTCGTTGCTGGGGATGTTGGCCTGGTCGACGACGCTCGTTTTGGTTTTGTCTTCTCAGCAGTTTCATTGGACCTTGTACAGGCAGCTTTGGTGAGACTGGTCCAGCACCTTGAGGTATTCTTTCAGAGCCATACGCGAGGCTGGGAACCACAAGAGCTCTGGAAACCATGGGTTTGGTGCCGGAACTGATGTTCTCGTCCTCGAACACCTTTTACCTCAGATTGCCGAAGGCTGTGCTAACATACTGGAAGCAGTGGTGGATCACTTCATCAACAACTGTTATATTCGACAGGGCACATTCTATGTACTGGAATGTTCAAGGCCTGCTTATCAATCTTGACGATCAGCGGTTCACTCAGCAATGCAGGGCCAATTTGGTGGATTGCCTTTTTCTTGAGGATGGTTAGGGTACAACCAATGCTCTCACATGTCCCTATAAAGGCACTGAAAATTCTCTGGTGTACACTCTTTGAGGTTGGACACACAGAAACACCATCGACGTACTGCAGATCGATGTCACGGGTTTAGGTCCATTCAGCACATCCATTTTGGCGCGAGGAAGTTTCCGCCGCCTGTTTGGTGCAGCCCATTTTGCCACAGACCCATTTAGGCGCGGAATTACTTTTGCGCAGCTCATTTTTATTCTTTTTCAGGCTTAGTTAAAAACATTAATGAAGGCGATAAAAATACAACTAATGCTTTTCATCTTTATTAAAAACTTTAAAAAGAAAATGAAAGAAAAATGTTAATTACGAAAAATCCCAAAAATTGCGTTGACTCAAATGTATGTGCAATCCCTCGTGAAACCTCAACATCATTTCACACTAAATTTTCTTACGAGTGTTTGTATTCTTGCGTCTGCTTCCCTGAATTTCTTTAATTTCAATGGAATATCGTGCCAGTTGAAGACACTGTGTCCACGATGACACTGATTGGGCAGAGTTTGGTTTAGGTTTGAAGGCGGAGGGAGGATTGATTAATTTCCTGCTCGTTCTGAAGATTAACCCCCAACCCCCAACCCCAGCGTGGAGATGGTTGACGGTGAGGTGAAATGTTACAGCGAGATAAATCGGGCACAGTGCTGGGGCAATGACACAGCCCTGCTTGACTTCGGTCATAAAGGAGACTGAATCCGTGGGGAGCCATTTATTATTACCACAAATTCAATTTCTTCGTGGAGCAGTCGGAGTATAGTGAGACACTTCATGTTTTAGCCAAAGCAAGAAAGACGCTCAATAATCCTTCCCGAGTATGACGGCGTCAAAGGCCTTTGAAAGGTCTGATATTTGGATTTCTCCTGAAGCTGTAGCATGGAGAAACTCATTTCCATTGCACCTCTCCTTGGCCAGACGCCACTCTGCGATTCCAGGAGGAGATCCTCGGCCACAGGGAGAAGATCGTTGAGAAGGAGCTTGGAGATACTTCTTCCAATGCTCGACAATGGGGAGATTCCCCTGCAAGCGCCACAATTGAATTTGTTCCCCTTTCTAAACGGTGACTTCTTCGAGCTGTCACGGGATTTTCTCTTCCTTCTAGGTAAGTTAAACAATAACGTGTAGCTCGAGTATGAGCACTGTGCCTACGCACTCCAATGCCTCAGCCAGACTACTGTCTGCTCCAATGCCTTGAGCTGGTGGATGGCCTTCTCTACTTGGTGTGGGGCTGGGGCATTGCTGAGCCTGTGGTGATAGTTGGTCAACAACTCTCAGATAGATGACAGAGACCTGTTTGTGGAGGCCTCTGAAGTGTGTTATTTTTGTTGGCTTCTTTCTCTTTGGTAAACGTCACTCCATGCTTGGCTGGCGGAGGTGTGGGTCGTTGGGCGATTGGGTGATAAAATTTAATTTAAATGAATCATCACGTTTAGCGGTGACCACTCCAAGAACACACAGCAATCTGAAATTCAAATAAAGCAAATTGCATTAAAATGAGAGGAGTACTTTCCAAGATAACAAAGAAAACATACGACAATTCTTTACTGTAATGGCAAAATATTCAACACAAGAGCATTCCATTTCCCTGGACAAAATTTCAGCAAGAAGGACCAATCCTGGACTCACTCGAGTCTTTAACGATTATATTAGATTAAAGCAGGCTTCAAAGGCAGTCTCTAAAAAAACTATCAATTCTAACGACAGAGTGTTTCAGAAACTGATAAAAGGCTTCCAAAATGCTGAGGAAGATTGTAAAAGAAGACCAAGATTTCTCATAGCAAGAAGAGTGTTGTAGGAAGCTGAAACATTCCTTGTCCTTAAGGAGATGATAAAGCAGTCTTGAATGTGCTGGCAGTGATGTCAGACATATGAAGTGTGGCAAGGGACTGAATGACATTATAAAGCCAGTACGATCTGATGAAGCAGGAGGATTTCATAGATTTACTGAGGGCAATATGTCCCAGAGTTGGTTCAATAGATGTCAAGAGTCATGGCTCATGGGAAGAATTACAAATACAGAGCACGCTGTGGAGTCCAGGTCAGGTCATAAAGGTAACAAGTGTCAATCGGGTTTGACGGGACATTCACACCAGCGCATTCTCTCTCTCTCTCTCTCACTCTCTCTCTCTCTCTCTCTCTCTCTCAAACGTGGTCTGACCAGAGACTTGTAGAGATTCAGAAGTACTTGGACAAGTTGGGCTGAATGGCCTGTTTCAACGCTGTAAATCTTCATGTCTTTTTGACTCATTCTTTTACACGCCTGAGGTTTACTGTGATTACAACAGAGTACAGGCCGTTCGTCCCACGATGTTGTACCGAGCATTTGACTAACGAAAGTTTAATGTAACCTGCACACTAGCCAACTTATTGCCGTTAATGGGCTTGTGCCTAATGTCCCTGACTCAACGATTACCACTGGCAGTGCATTCCATGTATCCATCACTCTTTGCATGAAGAACATAACTCTGACATCTCGCCAGTACCTTCCTTCAATCACCATGAAATTTCCACCCCGTGTAACATCAATATCTGCCATGGTAAAATGCTCTGTCCATCAATCCCATCTGTGCCTCTCATTACCTTTATCGAAAATGATGATTGCACATGCAGGAGATCAGAGCAAAAATTATGGCATTGGAAAAGCACAGCCTGCCAGGCATCATCTGAGGTGCAGGAAAGTCCACTTCTCAAGCATAGGCATGTTCCTGATGATGAGCTTATGCTGAAACGTCGACTGTGCTACTCCTTCGATGCTGCATGACCGACAGTGCTTTACCAGCACATTATGTTTTGCCTCTCACTGTCTTTTACACCTCTATCAATTAATCTCTCTTCCTTATTTTCTCAACTGTGAGAAAAGTCTCAACTCATTCAAGCTCTCTTCATAAAACAAACTCTCCAATCCAGGCAGCATCCTGGTATATTTCCTCTGCACCATCTTGAAAGCATCTACAACATTCTCATAATAAACCGATCAGAACTGGACAAAATATTCCAAGTGTTGTCTTTCCAAAATGTGAAACGGCTGTCGCAAAAACCACGTGGCTCTTAAACGCAATCTCTCTATCAATGAAAGGCAAAACACTATTCCCCTTCTTAACAACCCCCGCAAGTCGGATGACAACTTTGATGTATCGATGTGCGTTTTCCCCAAGATCCCTCTTATCCTTCACACTACGAAGAATCCGATATTCACCCTTGTTAGCATTTAAATTCGAACATCCAAAGTGAATCACTTCGCATTTATCCAGGTTGAATTCCATCTGCCACTTCTCACCCCATCTGTGCATCATGTGAATGGCTTGTTATTGTCTGCAACACCACGGACTATTGTGGCATCGGCCAACCTACTCATCCACCCTTCTGCTTATTTATCCAAGTCCTTTATTAAAAATTACAAAGAACAGAGGCCCAAGAACAGATCCCTGTAGGACACCACTAGTCACTGATATCCAGGAAGTATGCTTTTCAATTACCACTGCTCACCACCTTCACCGACACTACAGCAGAATGTTGAAGGTTATTGAAGGTCACAAATAAGCAGCAGAGCTGAGCTGAGAGATGGCAAATGGAGTTTAACGCGGAAAAGTGAGATGTGATTCACTTTGGAAGGAGTAACAGGAAGATGGGCGACTGCGCTGTTGGTAAGATTCTTGGTAGTGTGGATTAGCAGAGAGACTATGGTATCCATATGTATAGATTCTTGGAAATTATCATCCATTTTGATATGTTTGTTCGCAGGTGTATGGTGTGTTAGCATTTATTGGTGGAAGGGTTGAGTTTCGTAGCCATGAGGTCATGTTGTAGATGTCCAAAATTCATTAGCGGCCCCACTTGGATAACTGTGCACAGTTCTGTTTGCTGCATTATGGGAAGGACATGGAAGCATTGGAAAGGGTGCAGAGGAGATTTACTAAGATGTTGTCTGGTATGGAATGGAGGTCCTATCAGGAAAGGCTGAGGGATTCGATGCTGTTTTTGTTAAAGAGTAGAAGGATCTATACTCACTGAGTAGCAAGGGCGTTGAATGCCTTGCCTGCCACACTAGTGGACTCTCCAAAATTAAGGGCATTTACATGGTTTTTGGATAAGCATATGGATGATAATGAATAAATGTAGCTGAGATTGGCTTCAGATTGGTATCACAGGTCGGCGAAATCGAGGTTTGAAGGTCTTGTACTGTACTGTAATGTTCTGTGTTCTAAGGCCAGGCCCGTACTTCACTCTCTCTCTCTCTCTCTCTCTCTCTCTCCATAGACTTTCACCATTTACCAGGTACAAATCATGAAGAATGATGCAGTTTTCTAAGTACAACTTTCATTTCCAAAATGTGAAACGGCTGTCGCAAAAACCACGTGACTCTGAAACGCAATCTCCCCATCATTGCCTTTCATTTCATCTGCAATATTTTGGTTTCTTTACAGAGATATCCAAGCATACTTTAACATCATTGGAACTGTCCAAGAAAGGATTTTGGGCTTTTTGTAAAAATAAGGAGTTAATCAGAAAACACGTGGCTTCTACTGAGTTAATCTTTGAGGAAAATCAATTTGTATTGCTACAATGATGCAATTATGACACACGTCTATCACTGGACTTGTCCTCGTGGCTGGTGTGCACAGACAATTACTCGCATTGCGTCAGCCAGAGAGTGAGGCTCATGCTACTGGAGATGAATAAAAAAATAATAAAAATTGCATTTCTCAATTTGACCAGGTGAAAACATCATTATTTCAGCCAGGAACTCAAACCCAGGCCTTGAACTTTGAGAAAGAAATACACTTAAATCATGTTGTAGTCCCTGAACGTTTACTAATCCAGTAATGGAAAACAATCCCAATCCAGGAAATGCCCTAACCTGCTTTGTTTGCAATCGTGGTATTTGCTGAACTTGTTCAATCACCTAATTAATCCCCAGAGCTCCTCATCGCCAATAAATGTGGAAAAATGTGCAGCGTAACTCCAAATGCTCTTCAAATGTGTGGGAGAAATGCATATATCACCAAAAGGTGTGTTGTTTTCCGTTTACTACAATTTCCTCGCAGTTGTCGGGATTCCAGGTAAAGTACGTCACTCTAGTATTATTAGCGTAATTGATTTGTTGTTTTACCGAAGACACAGTGAGGACAGCAGATGCTGGAGACTGGAGTGAAAAATTGTTGCGTTTAAATGGTTCTTGTGCTCCTCCGATACTGCCTGATCGACTTTGCTTTTCCAGCATCACACATGTTACACAACAAGAGTCAAAATGTGTGATGCTGGAAAAGCAAAGAGGGTCAGGCAGCATCGGAGGAAGAGAAGAGCCATTTAAGCGCCACACTTTATGACTCTAGTTGTGTAACCTGGCCTTCTTTCTTACTAGCAGCCTATACTAACATGATGAATATGCTATCTCCAACATGAAGTCGTCTGTTTTCCTATAAACTGTATATTCAATGAACAAAGAAAGTTGCTGCACAGGTCGAGGTCCTTTCACAATTCCAGTCTGCGCTGATCCATATCCTCAATCCAAGTCTGTCGCGGATTTTATAAGCGCCTGTATCTCATTTCCTCCTGCCCAAACATTACTTGACTCAGTGCATCTTAAATTACGTTACCGTGCCCACCTCTACTACCACCACCTTCGACGCATTTCAGGCTCCCAACACCCTCTGCATAAAGAACTCTCCACGCGTACCTCCCCTAAATTTTCCACTCTCAATTTCAACTCGTTAACCCTTGTAATTGAGTACCCCACTCTGGGAAAAAGATTGTTGCTTTCCATCCTATCCATACCTTACATGATTTTGTAGACCTCAATTAGGTATCCCCTCAACCTCGTTTTTTCTTCTGAAAATAATCCGAATCTACTCAACTTCTCATAATAGCTCGTCCTTTCCATAGCAGGCAACATCCTTCTGAATATCCTCTGCACTCTCTCCAAAAAATCCGCATCCCATTGATAATGTGACAAGCTGAAATGTTCACAGTATTCCAAACGTGGGTGAACCAAAGTCTGAAACAACTGTCACATTACCTGCCAACTCTTGTACTCAATAATATTTCGATTACGGAAAATATGCCATATGCCTTCTTGACTGCACTA
The DNA here is from genome assembly GCF_047496795.1 of Chiloscyllium punctatum. NCBI lineage: Eukaryota > Metazoa > Chordata > Chondrichthyes > Orectolobiformes > Hemiscylliidae > Chiloscyllium > Chiloscyllium punctatum. The sequence goes on from NC_092773.1 coordinate 34,251,060, forward strand.
TCGGTCTGCATTAGGGTCAACATTAGAGTGGTATTGAAAACCCACAGCAGGTCTGTCAGCATTTGAGGAGCAGGAAACAGGACGCTTCGGGCAAAAGCCATTCATCAGAACTCCTGATGAAGGACTTTTGCCAGAAACGTCGATTTTCCTGCTCTCCGGATGCTGCTTGACCTGTTTTGCATTTCCAGCAACTCTCTAAGGTTGACTCGAATCTCCAGCCACTGCAGTACCCACCTCCGATCTGCATTGTCACCTTAAGCACAATGGACCTGAATTCCCAGATCTCTGTGTACGTCAATTTTCCTCATGAACTTTCCATTTGACATATAGTTCGCTCGAGAATTGGATCTTCTGAAATGCATCATCTCAAATTTGCCCAGATACAAATCCATCTGTTATTTCTATGCCGAACTCTATCATCTACCTATATTCTCCTATAATCCCTGACAGTCCCCTTCACGATCTGCTCCTCCATCAGTCTTAGTGTCATCCACAAACTTGGCAATCAGACCACCTGTAACTTCCTCCAAATCAATTATATACATTACAGTGGTCCCAGCACGGTCACAGATCCCCATTTTGAGAAACTACCATTCAGTACTACTCTCTGTCTCATGTTGTGCAGCCAGTTCTCAATCTAATCACACTACTCACTGTGCAACTTCACCTTCTCCACCAGCCTACCATAGAGAACCTTATCGAACGCCGTTCTGAAGTCCATTTATGTAACATCAATAACCTTCCATTCATCAATTAATGTTGCCTCTTGCTAAAAGAATTCTATGAAGTCGGTAAGCCATAATTAGATTAGATTACTTATATTACGTACATTGTGGAAACAGGCCCTTCGGCCAAACAAGTCCACACTGACCCGCCGAAGCGCAACCCATCCATACCCCTACATTAACCCCTTACCTAACACTGCGGGCAATTTAGCATGGCCAATTCACCTGTCCTGCACATCTTTGGACTGTGGGAGGAAACCGAGTCCCGGAGGAAACCCACGCAGGCACAGGGAGAACGTACAAACTCCACACAGTCAGTCAATCTGCCCTATAAAATAACACGTTTCCTTTCACTAACAATCCCATTCTCTTACATTTCAGAATAGTTCCCATCCCTCAGTATCTTCTTCAGCAGCTTGTCTCCTATTGAAGTCAGGCGCTCCTTTCTATAATTAACTTTATTATCCCTTCTAAGCTTCTTAAACAAGGGGTCAACATTAGGAATTGCCCAGTCCTCTTGCACCTCATCCGTTTTCAAGTGTGCTGCAAAGAAATTTCTTAAGGTACCAGCTAGTTCCTCTTCATTTTTTCAGTAATCCCATCTGGACGTGGAGACTTTGCCAAATTACTGCCTTTTGGAATACCCAACAGTTCATCTCTGGCTTATGCCGACTTGTCACAGAGTAATCAAACATGTATCCCTAACCTCAACACCCGTCATGTTCCTCTCCTCGATAATACTAATGTAAAGTACTCATAAGGAATCTCGTCAACTTTTCTTGAGTCCAAGCATAACTTGCCCCCGTGTCCCTGAGTGGGACAACCGTTTGCTTTTTACACTCGTGTACCTTATATTCGAATAAAAGGATTCGACTTCGGATATTCCTTCACGCTGTTTGCTGAAGATATATCATGATCCCTTTTAGCCCTCTAAATTCCACGTTTCAAACTGGTCCAACATTGCCAATATTCTTCCAAAGAAATCTGTCTTCAGTCGCCTGGCTCATATGGACACTTGCTTTTTCGATTGAGCTAGTTTAACAATTTAACCTTTTATTCATGGTTTGCTAATCTTGCCACTGCTATTCTTAATTTTCATGAGAACATATCTCTCCTGAGCGCTAATCACCTTTGCTGACAAAGCCGCCCACATATCAAATGTCCAAACAGTTTTTCCCAAACAACGTTCCACAGCTCCTGCCGACCTTTGTTATAGTTGACCAATTTGGCACTCTTCCTTTTAGACCACGCTTGTCTTTGTCCATGCGTATTCTAAAATGTACGGAATTGTGATCATTATTCTGAACGTAATCCCCTACTGAATCTTCAATCACTTGGCCGAGCTCATTCCCCAACACCAGAGTACAAAGATTTGCGATAATCTTATTTTTAAAAAATGCTCAGAATTATTGTAATTTAACGTAGAACTTCATTTCATTTGTTCAGTTATTTCATTATTATTGTCCATGTGTCCGTTTATTATTTTGCAACGATGTAATCAAACTTGTTCCAATTTGAGTTATTTCAAGGTATTATGTGTGAACATTAGTAGCATGTATTTTCTTAACATCTGTAGTTTTGCATATCTTTACTAAATCAGAGTAATGAGACAGTGCCATTACAGCGTATTTTACCCACCTTGTGCACCTGGTCTCCAGCTCAACAATTCATTTCACGCTGTCCTGGTTTCACCCTCTCACAATATGCCTTTCACGAGAAATCCAATTTAATATTGTTTCATCACAGTATTAGACAGAATATTCCAGACCTTAACCCTGAATTCCTGTAAATTATTAATACATGATCGTCATTAGAATGGGGAAACAATTGTTCAATAATCATTTTGTTAGGTCCGTAAAATGATGTAGTTTGACCATTTACCACTGCCATCTTGGTCTAAGCATCGGTAAGTTGAGGTATTGAGACTAATGTGGGTGAACATTGCGATTTATTTATGTTGAACTTATACAGCATTGCCACAGTTGCTACAGCTGAAATTTCATTCGGATCCACAACATATATCATTGCCTGTTGATGGCATCGACGTGGATGAATTAAAAGACAGACGGCCCTTTTGTGTAAATGTGAACAGACGATGCTGTTTTCCATGTTGCAGTATTTGGAGCATTGTGGTGTCACTTTCAAACAGAAGTATAGAAATGCTCTTGTTCCAGTTGTTGCAAAGTTAAAATTACCACATTTCTGTCACAGTGCAATTCTGAATACTTTGTGGAAACGATTGAATCTATCTCTCAAGTGACCGATACATTGCAGTGTTTGCAACATTTAACACTTTCCGGCTGAATTTACTGAATGAACTGTTGTAATCCTGGAGTTTCTGAGCAACCACTGGCCAATAATATTGCCCATTTGGTGAAAGTTTGATTCGAGAGTCTATTCGAAATGATAATTAAATTGATCTTAGAGTTTAACGCTCATTGCTTAAAATTGCCCGAAATATCTTTCCAATTAACTATTGATACTTCAAAATTTAAGATTGATGGAAATGGAATTCCTTCATCACAGGCATGAAATACCTACCTATTGCATATTGAACGTTTGCTCTTACAGCGTGTTGCAACATTTCGCGTTGCTGCATTGAAGGAGAGGTTAGCTGAATAAGAGTTCATCCTCTGGGAGTTCCAGTAGTCCACGTCGACACTGAGTTTGCCAGCAAAATAAGAAAGAATTGCGTTTGTTGAAAGTTGAATGATTAACGTTCTTGTTTGCAAGTTCAATGGCATATTTTTCTCTATTTTCTCTTTCCATTATCTTTGCTTCAGCTAATTTGGCAGTGATTGTTGTTCTTTATCGAAGAAGATGTGGTCTTTCTGGATGTATCATCTATTACGTGATGTCCATGGCGTTAGCAGATCTCTTGGTTATCATTGTAACTGTAATTATAAACCGGATTGCTGGTATTTATTTACCATTCAGTTTCCTATCAATAACACCAATATGCAGTCTCCGTGTTGTCTTAATTTATGCAGCCATCGACAGTTCTGCCTGGTTAACCGTCGCTTTCACCATTGATCGATGTGTGGCCATTTGCTGCCAGCAGCTTAAAATCAAATATTGCACAGAAAATATAGCGGTCTGGGTTATAGGGATCTTCTGTACACTGAGCTGTCTAAAAAATGCCCTTTTGTATTTTGTGTTCGAACCTTTATACATAATGAATGATGTTCCTTGGTTCTGTGTTATCAAATTAGCATTTAGTACCACACCGTCATGGGCTGCATATGATTTGATTCGAACTATTTTAGCCCCGTGTCTCCCATTCATTCTAATTTTAATGCTGAATGCTCTGACAGTCAGACATATTTTCAAAGCTAATGAATCTCGAAGGAGGCTCCGGAGAGAGGGCAATGCAATGAATCACAGTGACCCAGAGATAGAGAAGCGGAAGAAGTCCATTGTTTTACTTTTTGCCATTTCAGGCAGTTTTATCCTGTTATATTCAGTATATTTTATAACAGTCCTTTATGTCCGAATTGCAAAAGTTGCATATTACTCACGTTCCAATTTTGGTGATTCATCCTTTATCCTGGAGGAAACCGGGTATATGCTTCAGTTTCTGAGTTCCTGTACAAATCCATTTATTTATGCTGGAACACAGAGTAAATTCAGAGCCGAGTTAAAAAACGGGGTGAGATTTACTCTGTACATATTTGTTAACTTTTTAAAATGTTTGAATTGTTTGAGAAGTTGAAAAGAAACGTAGATGTTGTATTTAAACCCGACATACCCTCCACCTGCCCACGTTACCTATGACCTCAATTCCGAAGTTCATTCATTTTTCAGCACTAATCACACTTACAAGCCATGCTGCAATGCTGCACGATGGTACTTCGTCAACTAAATCAGCAATTATAGTTTTGCCATCTCTGCAGGCTCAGGCATCGTGATTTCTCATCGTGATTGAGTTTATTTTTCGTAATCAGTAAGTGAGGAAATTTGCATATAAGGATTATCTTTGCATGGCTGTTTATGAAACTACCAAGATTAGAAAACTTCAGACATAACCGTTGTCTGACTGTCGCCATTGTCGTGGTATTATCACTCAGCTGGCCTTTCTTCCATGCACCCGACATGAGTGTTTATTCGTTCTTGCACTTTGTCAGATATTCACCCAATGCCTGATCAATACGACTAACAAGTCGAGAGTAAGTGCTCGAAACGCACAGCAGTTCAAGCACATCGGAGGAGCAGGAGAATCGACATTACAGGCATAAGTCATTCATCAGAAAGCCACTCATTTATTCCACTTCCAACCCCTCTTCAGCTGCGGACATGAACGACAGTAAATGTAGCATGTCATCACTTGTTTTAGTGTTTGCTATCTATCGTGAGATATACTCCCTACGTGTGCATACAATTCTAGTCATGATTGCCGTTGAATACATGCGGGCAGGTAATAGTGGTGGCATCTAATTTGTCCTCAATGCTGCTACAGACATGGTTCATATATGTGATCCTTCAAGACCGGATGTGTGCCAGTGAGTTTTAATTCATTAGTTCATTGAACAGTGAAGCAGTAAGGCTTCTGATAGCTGTTCCGATATTTGACCACACAGACCTTACCTTCAGTCAGTGCTTGTTCACCATTGTCCAATCCAGGAAATTTAATAACAATCTTCCAGTCCATGTATTCTCGTTTGGAACTGCATACAGATGCTTAGAACTGCGACATGAGTTGCAAAGCTCCTCGACTTTCATCATGCAGACGCGTCAGATATGACTAGAAATTCTCCTGGAACTACCGCAGGCAAAATGAAGACATTTGGACTCTAACAGCTGGAAAATAATAAAGATTAAATGGTAAACATTCATTCTGTTGTATAAATGGTGCATTTGTAACGTTTCCCTATGGTGCAGGGGCATTACGATTTTGAACGTAAATCTGGCCATCATTAAAACATGCGAGCAGTCATAGCTTCATGGGTGCCTTCCAAGGTTCGACAGTGGAAATTCAACACATCGACAGCGCATCATGAACTGAAGTTCTGAACATCAAGGTTTAGCTGGGTGGATGGTCTTCATTGGATCTGAGTATTGGGATTTGCTGAGAAATAATAGCATATTATTCAGAGATAGACAATTACAATGTTGATACTATCATGCGTTATTTCAGTGCTGCTCAGTGACAGAAGTTGATATCTGAAGTGAACACCATGAGACGGTTAGGGATGTGACAATTAGGAATCCATACTAAAGAAAAATCCTCTCACATTTTCAGATAAGTAGCTTTTATATTGCGCAAAGTGATCAACTCATATTTTTATATTTGTTTTCACATGCATTAGCAGCTACCTGACATTTCAATTTAATTTAAAAATGTAAACAAGATCAATTAAAATCATCAATAGTTTCACTCATTATGACTTGACACTTCAGAACACTATTGGTAAAGTCACTGTTGCATAATATTGTGAAACAGAGACGTAGATTGCAATAGTAAAGCAGAGCATGTACATGCAGCAGAGTCCTGATCACGGTTACGGTCATGGATGTGCCGAGCGATGTCACTGCTGGTGAATGGAGGGTTTAGGTTCGATGCTTCCCAGTGATTTTTTGTCTTGTCCTGGCATCGTTACAGATGATGCAAGGGGGAATAAATGGTTTCCAATGTGGGATAAATGAAAATGAACTTATCGACTTACTGAGCTCACACTAATTGTGGTGCTTACATGTAGAACATCATGCAGTCGTCCAAATCGCAAAAATAACAGGGCACCCCGAACCCCCGTCCCGTCCTGCACCACCACCACCCCCTCCCCCCCCAACACACACTCACGCGTGCACACACACTGCATAGAGCACTTCATTCAAACCTTCTACGAGTGGAATTACAGTGTAATATAATCCTCCCGCATGTCCAGATATTCCAAGTGCAGAGGGGGCATCAAGAGCTCCTTCAAATGAATGATCCTTCCACAAATTCATTACATGGGGAGACATTGTCCTGATTCAATTGAACATAGTTTTCATAAGCTCCAACCAACTCGGGAAGCAGCAAAAAACAACACTGTAGAATGGATTTTTAAAACTCTTTAATTTCAGAAAGACTGTCAAGAACTACTCAAGCATCCTGGTATACTCTTACATGTGCTAGTGCATCAACTTTCTATGTGTCTATTTCAAGTGTCATGTGTGCTTTCTTCCATGAGACAAAAACAGATATATTGTTGAACCCTATGTGGTTATAACAGCTAATAATGCACGCAGAGAGCTATACGGGAGGGTGACCACACACTACTGGTATAAAAAATGTTCTTTGCTAGTACCTCAATACATTTATATATCCATTGTTCCTTCACCATTTCAGCTTTACTGTTAACGATAGAATGAACATAATTTCTTTGAACTCTTATCATCTTTCTTGAAAAAATTCCCCTTGTCAGACATCCTTTTATCTGCAAACAGCCTATTCCAACAACGTTCTAATAGTTCAATCGTTTTGGCAACTACCTCAACAATTCAAAATCAAGACTCGAATTTCCTCCCCAGGAACATTTAACACAAATGTATTTCCTGATGAGTCTTCGAATCACACAGCGTAGAAACAGAACCTTCATTCCAACCAGTCCAACCAGTCCTTGCCGAACAGAATTCCGAACTAAGCCGGTCCCACCTATCTGCTGTTGGCCCATATGCCTCAGATCCTTTCCTGTTGATGTACTTATCAAAAAGTATACCTATTTTAATACCTTATGATTTTATAAACTTAAACAATGTCAACTCTCAGTCCCAGGTGCTCATGTGAAATGAGCTGCCATACTATCCAGCCTTCATAACTGAAACTTTTCATACACGTCATCATCATGGTAAGTAACGTTTGAACCCTGTTTATATTAATACTACGCTTCCTATATTTGGGCGAACAAAATCGACCACACTACTTCGGAACAAATGTCACCAATGTCCTGTACAACATTAACATAACGTTGCCACTCGTTTATTCAAAGTATTGAAAATGACAGAAAGTGGATAAGACGCTTTTTAAAACACCCTGAGTATATATGACGCAAACTTCAAAGAATTATGCACGTGAACTCCGATGTCCATCTGCTCAAAACAGAACCCAAGATGGACGAAGTTTTGTGGTTCAAAAATGCAATATCTCGCATTTATGCAGAATGAACTTCACCTGCTATTTCGCAGCCCTTCCACCCATATGATCAATGCTCTTTTGTGATCTTAGAACACCTTCTTCGCTGTCTAATGTATCATCAATGTTTGTATCATTCATAAGATTACTAACCATACCTTCTTTAATTTCATCTAAATCGCATATGTAACTGATAAACAAAAAAGACCCAAAACTGATTCCAGTAGAACATCACTTGTGACTGACCTACAGTCCGAAAAACAGCTCTACAACAACCATCTCCTACCATTATGAACAGTCTATTCAACTGGCAAGTTCACACTGAACTCCATGTGGGAGAAAGCGAGGACTTTAGATGCTGGAGCTCCCAGTCGGCAGTATGTTGCTGGAAAAGCACAACAGGTCAAGCAATATCCGAGCAGCTGGAGAATCGACGTTTAGTACAAGAGCCCTACATCAGCAAACTGATGAAGTTGCCTGAATAAGTGCTAATGCCCAACACGTCGATTCCCCTGCTCCTCAGATGCTGTCTTGCCTGCTGTACTTTACAGCACCATACTCCCGACATTTACATCCATGTGATTGAACTTTACCAATTAATCTGCTTTGCAGAACCTTCACAAAGTCTTTACCTAAGCCAAAGTAAACAGCGTTTAATAGTGTGACATCATCAATATTTTTGTAATTTGCTCAGAAATCTGAAAACAAGTTAATGAGTTACGAATGCCCTCGCATAAAATCATTTTGACTATCCCAAATCAGATTTTGCCTCTCTAAATGTTCAAAACTCCTATCTTTTCAGTTAATTTCCAACGATATACCAACACCTGAAATTAAAGGCCTATAGTGCCCTAATTCTCCTTATAAACTTTCTAAAACAAATATATATATATATATAATTTTATTCCACACCTACTTTAATCATCTGGTACCTCACCAAAGTGATCAATGAGGCAAATATTTCTGCATGCGGACTCGCACTTACTTCCATTTCTTCCCACCGTTGTCTGGGATAAATTAGATCAAGCTTGGAGATCTATACATCTTTACATTCCCTAAGCACTTTTTCTCCCTCCTCTATAAGGTGAACTGTTTATGAATGAGTTTCCTGCATTCCCTAGCCTCAATTTCGTTCTCCACAGTAAAGGCTCGACGTGAAATATTCGTTTAGTATGTCTTCCATCTCCTGGGGTTCAAAGACGACCTCCATGATGTGGAAAGGACCCTACCATCTCCCTACTTATGTTCTTACTCTTAATGTACATGTAGAATCTCTACATCATCCGTAAAATTATGTGCCAACGTTATCGCAAATCCCCCATTTGCCTTTATGTTATTTTTTTTCTCTAGCAATTCCCTGCGGTCTTTATATTGATGGAGAGATTCAATTCAATCTAGTCGTCTGTATTTGAAGTATTAATCTTTTTTTTTAAACAGAATCTCAATATCCTTCTACACTCGTTGTTCCTTCACCGTACTAGCCTTACCTTTCCCATTAAAATTAACGAAATGTCTCTGAACTCTTGCCATCACAATCTCACTTATCAGACCTCCTTTTATCCGTGAAAGGTCGATTCCTTCTTAAAGATCTTGTCTCGTGGTACTAAAACTTCCCAGACTCTACTTTTTCAGCTTTTACAGAAGAATTATCCAATTCCATAAACGTTTTGAAAGACTTAAAATTCCGATAGTCAGGTCCAACGTGTTTCTCTATGTTTTCTTCATTCATCTGTCCTGCCTTCCTGGGCAAAAAAAAGTTAGATTTTGCTCCTTCTTCAGTAAGATCATCCACATATTGGTACAGAAACCTTTCTTGTTCCAAGTTGACAAATACTTCACCATTCAAAGCTTTAACATTATGGTTACACCGCCAATCTTTGGATCATTCAGATCTACTATTTTCTCATGTCTAAAGAACCATCATTCGAAGTGATGACATGTATTTGATATGATATTAAAAGGAATATTGAATCTGAACTTTCAGTTGATCATTTGTTATAAATGCTGTGCCACATCACTTGTCCCAGTAAGTATCTTAAAACAATTTAATTCTTTACGAGTTGATTGATGTGTAAAGTCCATTTGACTCAGAGTGGGGCTGCGGGCTGTCACCAGTATGAAATAAGATTGATATTTCCTCCAGAACGTACTCGGTTTTTGGTATTGATTATACTGAGTGTCAAGGCGATTTGACATTATTAATTGCATATAATTAAAGATGCATCATTAATGACAACTTTTCTATGACTCGAGTAGAACGTTACTGTGAAGTCCAGCTCAGTGACTCGACTTTCGTGTTTTCCACGATTTTATAAATTCTGAAAGTGAGAAATTGTATTCACTTTTAAATTATTCTAATGTGCACTCTGCTGTATATATACATGTGATTATACCTCACTGATTGAATGCATTTTGTCTTTTTCGAGTGTTGTTTTTGTTTCTGAATGTTCTTGGCAGATTAGTTTTCACTGACGCTTCAGATTTCTCGATGGCCTGACTTCTGCTTCTCTATGCTGCTCTATCATCTGATGTTATGTCATCTTATTTTAGCTCTTAATAAATATGGAAATTAGAATATAAACAGATCTTCTTTCAACAGCAGGTGAATCAGCGTTACGTCTGCTGTAACAAAAAAGAGCTTTTCTGTGATAAACCGAGCATTTATAAATAGCTTTATTATCGAGTTCAGAGTTTGTGAGAAGTTTTGTAGCTCGGGTGCTCGTTGTTGTGGTTCTGTTCGCCGAGCTGGGAATTTGTGTTGCAGACGTTTCGTCCCTGTCTAGGTGAAATCCTCAGTGCTTGGGAGCCTCCTGTGAAGCGCTTCTGTGATGTTTCCTCCGGCATTTGTCGTGGTTTGAATCTACCACTTCCGGTTGTCAGTTCCAGCTGTCTGCTGCAGTGGTCGGTTTATTGGGTCCAGGTCGGTGTGCCAATTGATTGAATCTTTGGATGAGTGCCACGCCTCTAGGAATTCCCTGGCTGTTCTCTGTTTGGTTTGTCCTATAATAGTAGTGTTGTCCCAGTCGAATTCATGTTGCTTGTCATCTGCGTGTATGGCGACGAAGGTTAGCTGGTTGTGTCATTTCGTGGTTAGTTGGTGTTCATGGATTTGGTTTATTAGCTGTCTTCCTGTTTTGGCCTATGTAGTGTTTTGTGCAATCCTTGTGCAAAAGCAATGTCGTGTACAAAATCCCATGCAAGGACTGCACAAAACACAGCATAGGCCAAAGAGGAAGACAGCTAATGAACCGCATCCATGAACACCAACTAACCACGAAACGACACAATCAGCTATCCTTCGTTGCCACACACGCAGATGACAAGCAACATCAATTCGACTGGGACAACACTACTATTATATGTCAAGCCAAACAGAGAACAGCCAGGGAATTACTAGAGGCATGGCACTCATCCACAGATTCAATCAATAATCACATCGACCTGGACCCAATATACAGACCACTGCAGCGGACATCTGGAACTGATAACCGGAAGCGTCAGATTCAAACCACTACAAATGCCGGAGGAAACATCACAGAAGCGCTTCACAGGAGGCTCCCAAGCACTAAGGATGTAACTTATTATCGAATTGTTAATATCTCTCAAAATAAGCGAAAGCACAATTCAATGTCCCTTTCGATAAGCATCATGCGTAATCAAGTCGTTGTTAGCACTAAAATTGCAATTTCTAGCTCATTTGTCTCGGTGTTTCTTCTGCAATTTACAACAGTGGCTACAGGAAGATTCTAATTCCCTTACACCGGGCGAGGTTGCCGTGCAGAGCACTGCCTCAAATCATCTCTTCACCACTTGCATGAGGCCTGGCGATGTTTCGGTTAAACCAATGGTTCTCCCTCACTCGTAAAAGGATAGGAATACAGCAACTGTTGTTTAATGTGTGCACCTTCTTTAAGTCCACTGTGGACACGCAAAACACCTTTCGAGTTTGTATTGGTAAAATACATGATTTGCAGAAAGTATTATTTCTAATTTGTCAAAAATTCTTAAGTTTCTTTGAATCACCTGCTGACTCTATGTTTATTTCCACCAACTTGATCATTATTTGAGAACAGTACCGAAAATTACAAATGAATTGCCTTCGTCCTTAAAATGTTTCAAGAACAAATGGATAGTGAGCTGAATTTCTGAATCTTATCCCCGTGTCCAGCCTCTTGATGCATCGTGACTTTTGTCTATGTTTCGCGTCGTCTCTGTGTGTCAATGATACTTTGAGTCGTAACTTAAATTTTTGACTCTCCGACTCTCTCTGTACAGACTTTGATCGCAACCAGTAATGAAGACGTCGCCTGTCATGAAATGTAAATCCTTCGCTATTCTTTCTAGACTGATTCCTTTATTGGTTCGATGTGAAATCAAAGCTTTGCAACGGTTCAGATCACCACCTGCATTTTTATCAAAAATACCTGACATCACACCTGTGCCTGCGCTCAACTTGACAGGGCATTGTGAAGTGCGTGCCTGGAATAATCATAGTATTTTGGAACCTGTCCCTCATTCCACTAATGCTCTTTGTCAACGTTTTAATAATGTTTTCAACGTCATTGCCTTATTTTTATGTGCCCGTTAAGGTTATAATTTTGATTGAAAAATTTTGCCATCACAAGAGATTGTAAACTGATATGTTAAAAGACATGCTTGGCCTTATTCATATAAAAAGCAGATCCTCAGTGGTCATAATTTAAGATGTGTGCAAATTATCAGAAAGCACTTAGATTGGAGAGGTCAAATGTGGTCTCAAAGCTTTACTTGTGACAGGTCTAATGCTGTCTATATGGCAATAGCACAATATTATTGAAGGCAAGATCTGTACTGTTGCGACAGCATCCAACTCCAACATCCTAGAGAAATTAGTGTAACAACAGAGAATTTTAACCCAATTACGGGGAATACGGATTCTTATTTCGGGAAGAAATAGCAATTTGAAGGGAAGAGGTGAGTTACAAAAGAATGATATTAATTGATGAATGATAACCATGCGATTATATATAGAGACAACCAATACATACCTAATAGCAACTGGACGCAAAACATTCGAGGTGGCAGGAATTAAAAGATATGTCTAAAGACATTAGTTAGATTTAGATCGCAGTCAACTTAAAATAGATTTTCTGAGAGTTGAATCAGTAATAAATATTGCAATCTGATATTCATTATGACGATGGCCCCAGCGTGATGTGGACTCAGAACAAGCAATGGAATTAATAGATTTTGTAAGGACAACAAGCTCAGAAAAAAAAGTGAATAGGATTTTCATTTAAATAATAATTGAATCAGATAAATACACTGCAATAAACTACGTGCCTGAAGCCAGTACGTCAAAATGTTTTCTGAATACATAAAAAATGAATAAAAACACCAAGCTTCACTCAATTCTGGAAATTGCACACATTGTCCTTTATTTCCATTGCGTAATAGGACAGAACAGTAACTAATAAAAATAATATAAATTGTCACAGAGACACAATGATAATTATTGCAATTTTAATCCACTTACAGACGGAAAAAGTTGGATTGACAAACGCAGTCGAGTTAAAAGGTTCACAGGTTTAACTGAGATAGTTTCCTCGAACAAAATTGTATCTTCCAGTGGTAACAAGCTGTAAGGCAAGACGCACTCTTGTGTTGTGCAACGGAATAGCATGAATGATGTCATCACCAAGTATAAAGCATCTGTACTGATTAATCTCCTAATTCACTTTAAAGAAGACGCATGCAGATCGAACCTTATTTATCTGATCTTAACATAAACAATTATGTGTAAAAAAAGGAAATCTGGTTAAATAAATTGTGCAATTAAATATGGGACATAGGAGAGTAGGAGTTAAGAGGGAACCATCTGAAATGTAATTGATAAAATAACAGAATCAATACATTTCACACGTGAATGATAACTCAAAACAACTGTTTCTATCAATTTATAACAAAATAGAAATTGTCAATTTCATGAAAGATAAAATATGAGTCTGGAAAATTGATAATGGAAGCAAAAATAATTGATATCAAGAAGCTGTTCAAACTAATTAGATCTGCCATCACTATATGGGAAAATATATATTTTCAGAAGCGAAGGTTATTCAGAAATGAAATCGAGCGAGCATTTCAAGAAAAAGTCAAATTGTCAAAGAAATTGTATTGAAGAATAGTCTTGTAGCTGCAGCTGGTAAAAATGTAAGATCCTTTCGTACTTCATCCCAAAATTTAAGAAGAGGTTATCTGTGAGATATTTCATGAATTACCTTTTTATTTCAAAATTCTTTGGCTTCCATTGGTTGATATTTGATTGGCCGACAGGAAATCAGACTCTTTGGAATAAAGAGAAAGGTAACACCCCAGCAAAATTCAACACAGTTAGATTATTATTTATTTCAGTGGTAATTTTAAAGGGCAACCTGAAACAATTTACTGTAGGGCACGTGGAAAGATTGAAGATAATAAGACAGGGTTAGCACGTTTTATTTTTGTGGAAAGCACTTCACATTGAACAAAACCAGAGTTCTCGAAGGACTAATATGCTGCAGATTGAGGGAAAATGTCTGTACTTCGATTTGTCGAGAACATTTAACAAAATGCCACAGCAAATTTTACGGTGAGAAGTACTAGCTCATTGTATAAGTAGTCACGTACCGGCAGGGACTCATGATGGACTACCCAAGAGACAGCTGGCTTATGTGAGTCTGTTCGATTGTAAATATGTTACCAGATGTATACGCGCAAGACAGCTTCTGGACCCTCAAAATTACCTTAAAAGCCCCAAACCATCTTGTAAAGTGAAGTAGGTGGGAACTTCGTTTATGACACAAGGAGAGTGGCAAACACTCCACAGGTAACTAAGTAAAAAGACACAGACTGATTACGTCTGGATAAAACAAAAGGGAAATTTTGGAGCTTCAAACAACGAGGCAAAAGCATTATTGACATTTACAAACTGAATTGCAGAAAAGTTGAACAGGCCTTGTTTAGTTCAAAATGTAAACAGAACATACGATCTCACAGAAGTAATGCGTTTGAATGCCAACATGTCTCAAAATGGCTCAAACCTTTCGCGTTTTATTTGAATGAAGCGTTATGGCGATCTGACGTAAACTGGACATTGTGTTTGTGTACCCCCAATGATTGAATAAAATAGGTATCCAGGATCCAGGCCCGGAAAGCCTATTCCAGCTACTCGCTTATTTTTGCACTGAGGTGCGTTGACATTTCGGGGTCCCTTCGAACTGTGCTGATTTTGCTCTGGAAATTTTGCGTTGTCGTGGCAGCATGAGATTTATTTGTGTCACATTATTACCAAACTGTATGCAAACATAAAGCAACCGCTCCAAGAAAATAGAGAATATGTACTAAAAGTTACCAGTCATGATTCACAAACCAAACGATTATCAAGGCAGTTTATCGGAAATAAGAAGCACTTCCTTTCTTAGAAAGAATGTTAATCTAACATTGAAGTGGAGGTTGGCAAGGGGACAAAGTCAATCGAATCATGAGCAGTTGCCCCATGGCTATTGTTCAAAAGGATTAGTTGGTTGATTCACAAAATATTAATGGCCAACCCCCAAACTAACTAGCTAGATGGGAGGAAGAAGAAGATGATACCGGTGATGAGCCATGCTCTATTTCTGAGTGACGATCAGGATTTACCTTACTGTAGCTCAAGTGAAGATAAAGACTGCTTGTGGAGCATTCACCCCAAATGGCAGATGTCACCACTAAAGGACACAGGATGACTGCGATGTGGTATGTGGCTTCTGCTGTACAGATGAGCTCTGGAATGGAAAACCATTTGGGTCTGCGATGTGTTAGATGTTTGCTTTCTTTGCGGAAATAACTAATACACGACATCCAAACCGCTAATTCTTAACAAACGATATTCTGCTCCTGCTATTGCGAGCTTCCTGTCGTTAGCAATTAGTGGTTGTGGTCGAACTCAGAACTAAACAGATTGGCATTGAGATAGCGCTGTTTGGTTCGTGGCTTCGACTGTCACCACAACCAAGCCTGCTATCACTTTGTTATTCAAATATTTCTGCATTCCGTTCTGGTCAATAACCCCTACATCACTCAGATGTGAAGCTGCCATGGCATCTGAAGCGACTTGGTTGAAGACAAAAGAAAATCTAAAGATGCTGGAATCCATGTTAGACAGGCAGGGACCTGGAAAATCACAGCAAGAGCAGCAGCAGCAGCAGGTGGAGTCGACGTTTCTGATGCAAACTTTTTCACGACTGTGGGTGAGTATTGGGGGATCTGCAGATAAAGGGGCTGGGGGTGGCAATGTGGTGAAGTGGACATAGGTGAATACAGGTAGAGGGTACGACCTGGTTGATCAATGGGAGGAATGAATCAATTTGATGGCAGGAAGCATTGGAAGGGTTGGAGAGGAGCAAGGGTACTTTGCGTATAGAGATGAAGATTGTTTGAAATTGGAGAACTCCGTGTTGAGTCTTCCGGTATGTAGGCTGCCCAGTTGGAAGATGAAGTATTCTTCCTCCAATTTGCGCTGGTTAAGGAGGAGTCCAAAGATGATCATGTCGGAACGGGAGTGGTTATGGGAATTGAAATGGCCGAGAGTCCAGCTGTTCCCAACCTGATTTTCTGTATTCTTTGACTATCCAGTCTATCTATATTGCATTCCAGCCTGTGAACTTTTGTTTTGGTTCACCTGTCACCAATTTATTCCACTGCGAATTATCTTCAAAAGATGCCCATTTTGACGCAAAACCTGCAATTACACGACCACAATCACCTCCATCCAGGACTGCAAACAGTCCTTCCAGATGAGACAGAGTTTCACCTCCCTCTCTTACAAAATGGTTAACACCAGGGTGCTCCCGGTGTGGTCTTCTCTACACCCCCAATCACAGCCCATTTAAATTGCCCTTCCGACTTCCTATCTGACATTACTATACTGGGCCTACTGTATTGTCAGAGCAAGTCACAGGGCAAATTGGAGTAACGGTACCTTATCTGCCAACAGCCCAGAGGACTCAACATTGAGTTCTCCAATTTCAACTAACTTCCCTCCACATCCCCCGACGTGTTATACTAACACGTTTCTTGCAGCAAAAATTTGACTATTGGCCGAGTTGTTCATGCGGAAACAAACAACTGAGGACGTTGAGATCACATAGGTTGTCATTCAAAGTAGTGAAATAGCGTGCGCGTGCAATAAATGACATTGGAAGATATATGTGGCTGGCAGAGAAGGAAACTATCCATCCACATTTCACGAACTTTGTTTTTCCTTTTTGAGGGCAAACCTTTTATAAAACAAAAGACTGACGTGTGAGATATACTTAGAAGCCTGAAAATGAATTCAATCCACGCTGACCAGAATGTTGTTAAAACACGCAGCAGGGCACATTCAGGGAGAAATGCAAATGCCTTCAGGTCAACATATAAGCACAATGTAAGAATGTAACCCACTTAGATAATTTACACCCAACTTAATATAGACGTTTCTTCAGTGTTTTTCAAGAGAACTGCTGAATATATCCAGATGTGTTTGAATGGTTTTCCTTTAATTTGATTACTAAGCACCACGAACGGCACATGCTTATCGAAAACGAAAGTGATATAGAACATGGTCGACAGCCGTATCATAGCCTTCAATGATTTTTAATGCACTGCCTTCAGAACCTGTATACTACTCCAGTTTTTGTTTATTGCTGGACTGAATTTGCTTGCCAAAGCTTGTCGTTGTCAGAAAACACGAAATATCTGGCCAACTGTGGTTAAGGAATTAATCCTATCCCCAAATTGTTGTATTAAATGTCTATTTTCAGTGTGTTTGACTTTTTCAATCAAAGTCACACCAGGTATGACATTGAGTATGATATGAATGGTACCTGGCAAAAGACTACTTTACTGGAAGCATAGTTGACTCTTTTTCAATGCAATTTCATAAAATAAAGAATCATATAGTGCAGAAAAGGCCCTGAGCAGGATCTATCTCTTGTCTTCTGCTGATGTTCTGGTGCAGTAACATTTGCGGCTCAATGAATTTTTTATTTATGTTTAGATAACTGGCTGCGTGATTACAATGCTCCCTTCAGATTCACGTGTCTGATGCAGTATGAGTTTGAATTTCACCGCAGCCCGATCTGGTGTCTGTAAGTTCTGATTCAGGTGCACATGAAATATTCCCTTGTAATTAATCGAGCCAAAAATATAAGCTAAGTGTCTGCTTCATGTCTTTTTTAATCCCTTGAGTTTTACACTTTTTAAAAAAATAATCTAGTGTAAATCAGATTGTCTGCCGCACTAAACTTGACAAAACAAAGTTGAATATTTTTCAGATTCCTCAAGTCCCCATCATTTTTCGGGGTGCAGAACGTGTCTGTGTTTAGTGTTATTTGTCTCTTCATGAAATCAAATTTCGAAAAGTTGCAGGAGACACTTCGATAAATTACAGGGAGATATTACAAATTAATTTAATATAAAGGAATTGTGGGCAGATAATTTTTCACAATATAAACTGTGGTCACATCTGCAAAGCTAAGCATGGTCGCTTTTCTGCCGGAACTTCTTTTGTCACGTTGAACGTCCATATGCAACATTAAAGTTTAAAAAATGCAAGTCGAAATGCCCTTCCGATCAAGAATGCTCAACTCTGTGGTCAGATCTAAATTCAACACGCTGCAAAGCAGAATGCGAATTTGGATGATATATCTGGAAATGCTTAGAGTAATGCGAAGCATTGTAACAATCCTCTGACCTTAGGAGATATGTTTTTCCCAGAGTTTTTTTTTTGTAAAAGCTTTAAAGTAGAAGTGAGGAGCTGTTTATTGAAGATCCATGAAGTAAGTAACTGGTGAGGCCCTGTTGTTTTTTTTTGAGTGAATGAATGAAAAATAGAAAACTGAATTTGAGGAGTATTTTCCCACAGAACGAGATATTTTCGTTTCAGATTTTCTGTAATAGCAGTTGCTGCTGGGAACTTGAAGGTAGTTTTGGTGTTTACAGTAAAACTTTCCCTTCTATACACTCTCTTAACGTTTACTCTTGATGTTTCTCTCTTAGACTGGAGGATCGTGTTTGAGATTATCTATTTTTCTGAGCCTGCCTTTGTCAACGCGGTGCTTGTGCGCTTTTGCCAAAATTGGAACAGTTCATTAGTAATTGTCAATAATCTTTTGTTCCGTTGCGTTGTTTAAGAGAGTTAGGTTATTATAAATTATTCTGCTGTCATCCCATTCGAGTTGCATCCGCATTACAATGTCTGATACTTGTCTTTAAAATATGAAAGAAAGTCACGAGGATGGCTATAAACTTAAGATTTTTTGAAAGGTATTTTCCATAATGAACTGTGGGGTACTGTCTGGATCACATTCTCTAACACCAATTTGGGTTAGGATTACTGAACTCAAAGGCAATGAAAGGTGTTTTTTATGCTGCCTGTTGCTTTCAATTGATTTAAACAGTGTGCACCTTTTTTAATAATAGCTCCTTCAGTCAGTAAGATTCGCCAGCATGTGGATAAAGTCACTTCAGAGATTTTTCTGAAAGTGAGCATGGCAAATCTTTCTAAAGTGGTAATAAAGCTGAATTGGGGTTGCCTGTGCCTGTGAGGAGAGGGAACATAATTCTAGAAATCATTCAACCTTTACGATTGCCACGAAAGACATCGGAATCCTCGGAAATCGCTAAAGTCAATCAGAGACGAACAAACTCGAACATGAAAAGGAAGGGAAACAACTGAATGCATAAACTCAAAATTATCTTACGTAATTCGAGGTAAAAACAGGAACAGTGACGAGGACAAGAATGTAATGTAGTGCCAAAGGCCTCACTGAACGTTGTCATTCTTGAAGAAAAAGCTTGTCGGCCTTCTTCATTCCATTACTGAAAACTGCTCTATAAATGAAATGTCCAGGGACCATGTGGGCATTGTTGGTGCAATCACATTTGGTAGTTAGAACTGATGAAGTATTTGCAGCACTACCAGGGAAGTTATCTGAGGAGCATTGGCGGATGAAAAATACGACATGAACTGGCGTCAGGGGCCTACAGACAACATTTTAGGAAGCCAAGGAGCTAATGTGTTCAGACTTATATTGAGTTTGAAAGGATCAAACAAAGC
This sequence comes from Chiloscyllium punctatum, assembly GCF_047496795.1. Taxonomy (NCBI): domain Eukaryota; kingdom Metazoa; phylum Chordata; class Chondrichthyes; order Orectolobiformes; family Hemiscylliidae; genus Chiloscyllium; species Chiloscyllium punctatum. Next base: position 34,270,993 of record NC_092773.1, read on the forward strand.
AATTTTGAGAAATGAATAAAGATATTGAAAATGTGTCAAACATAGGACGCACCTCTAGAAACGACTAATGTGGATGGTTTTGAAAGTTCACTTCCTGAAGCTCTGAGAACTCATGTAGAAGAGTAGAGAGTTAAGTCAGATTCGCACCTGAAATAGCAGATGATCAGGTGTTCTTCCATAAATCAATGTTCGGCTTTCGACATCATATTCAGTCTGTCAAGGATAGAAATTGAGCAGAAGCGAAATCCCTTGATGTTAAACAAAATAAAGGTCTCGTGGAAAATAGTAAAGATAGTTTACCATAGGCTAAGAAGTAAAGCTGTGAGGGGGAATGAGCTGTAAAGAAATAAAGCTCAGGTGCGTTCACTGTGATAATTTATGGGACATGAAGTCATCGGTGCATTAGTAAAGAATGCACTGTGTAGGTGTATGTGGGAAAACAAGATGAACAAGCTACTTTTGTTGAACAGGTAATACAAAGCAAAGGGGATGATAAAGTGCTCCAAGTTAGTCCACAAACTTATCATGGGTTGCTTGAGAACAAAATGATAGACCTCTTAATATAATTTATTTGCAAGATCAAAGCTTCCTCTTGGGTGCCAAAAGGAACATGTAATTGTATTAACATGTTTAGAAATACAGGAGCAAGTCAATGTTTATTGATGACAATTTAATTCCAAATCAGTACTGACAGAAGAAAGGTGTTAGTAATTCGAATTCCTGCCGAGAAAAACAGTGTTCCGTTAAATGAAGTGAGTTTGGACAGTTTGATGTAAAGTGGTCATAAATATAATGTCTACAAAGGTTAAAAAGCCGGTGTAAAAGCAGGCAATTGAGGTGTTGCAGGTTTTTTTCTTCCTGGTTGTTTAGCAACAAGGTCACAAAGCCAACGACTGATATAAGAGATGAAATCAAGGAATGAAGATGAGGAAGTTGAAGCTCAGTTGTCAGAGGCCGTGTTTAATCAAATGGTCGAAGATTAACAACAGCAAGTGGAGGACAAAGGTGATATGTTTCCTTCAGAGAAATTAGCTGGAAGACAACAGTAAATGAAAAGAAAAACAAAATAAATTGTATCAAAATCACACAAAGAAGAAGCATCTGAGTGTATCCCTTAATGGCACTATCTTGAAAATAATGACTTTATGAGGATGTGGAGTCCATTACATATAAAGATGAATTTATTCCACTTGAATTCATGTCTTTGCATGAGGTGAAAGGACCAGTGAAATTGTTGTACATGAAATTGGCGAGTCAGAGTTCAGAGATCATGTATTTGGACTATACAGCATATTAAATTGAAAGCGGAAATGGCAGGGTTGAGCTAGTAGAAGCGATAAACCGTAACTTGGCATGTGATGAAGCAGTAAGCATTCAAGAAATCTTTAGTAGCAATTTTCCTGTAGGAGGTAAAGTATTAGTGTTACTTCCAGTTGTCGGTGAATCTTTAAAGGTATCACATGGGAAGGAAATTGAGTGAAGTGAACTATCCAGGAAACAGATTTCAGGGACTACGTCATGTGAATATGCTGAAGAGGTATTTCACATGTGAAGGTAAGTGAAACTGGAATGTATGACCAGTTATAACAGGGAATGAAGATCTCATGGCAGAGAATTCTGAATTGGAGATCCGCAAATTAAATTGGACAATAAGGAATCTCTCAATAATCGTGATCAATTACATATTTAACTTCCAGAGGAAAATCGAAATTACCTGAAAGAGATATGTGTGGATATGCCAGGAAATACTAGTCTACTTATATAGGATGTAGATGTGAGAAATGCTGTTCTAATGAAGCAACATCCTTTTCGACTTAAACTTATATTGTTGGCATAGTGTCAGAGACTGAACACTTGGTCAAATACAATATAGTTGAATTGAGTTACAATTAATGGAGTTCACCCATAAAAATGATGCCAAAACCATTATATGTCAGTTATGACAATGTCAAAGCAAATACAAAATTTTCTTCATATCGTTCTCTAAGTTTGAAAGCCTTTATTGTATGGTTGGGGAAAGCAACTTATGACTAAGTGTTAGACTTTCTTAGAGAATACTGGCAGATAATTCAATCTGAAAGAGTGGGGGAATTTTATGTTTTCATGTCATTGAACGAATTACGTTGAAAATTATGTTCCAGGGAAAGCGCACCTGGTCATGCAGCATCCGAGGAGCAAGAGAGCCAACGTTTCGAGCAGAATCTCCTCAAATTCTTCTTGAAGACCTTATCCTCGAAAGTTCGACTCTCCTGTTCCTCAGATGCTGCCTGTCTGGCTCTGCCTTTCCAGCAGCTCACTTTTCGACTCTGATCCTCAGCATCTGCAGTCCTCACTTTCTTCTACAGAATGGACGATACCAGTTGAAAGTTATGTCTGATAATTATGCCTGTCACGTTTTCAAAACTAACGAAACAATTCATTTTGGGTTTGCACAATTGTACTGCATGCATCTACGATCTGATGTCATTCAGTCTCACGTGGGATGAACATTTGCACTATTTATCAGAATTGTTTTCCCGACTTCCGGAGGCGGGCTACGTGTTTAACTGGCTAACAGTGAATTTGTGAAAGCCCAATTCTGCTTCCTGGGCCATGTTATTGGGCATTGACAGATGTCTCCTTGGGACGTGAAAATAAAACTTCCTGAGGAATTTTCCACATCATTGACGAAGAGGGAATTACTACACTTCCTCAGATTATGTATTTTTACAGGAAGTTCGTACTGGATGTTTGTATTGGGATCCCTCAACTAACTGTCCTGTTGAGGAAGTGCAGCAAATTTCAGTGAGCAGAAAAATATCAGAGGGCATTCTACAGTCTGAAATCTGTGTTGAATCACCTTCTGAGGAGCTGTCTATTGACCACCCATAAGTAGGCAGCAGCTGAGGCGTTTTTTTAAAGTCGGAAAAAATGGAGAGAGTCTGAATGGGAGGGTTAAGCTCCCAAAGATCTAAGATTTGTAATTTGAGTTTTTCGATGGTAGCAGTTCCAGCTGGCGTAGTGAAGCGAGGTTTTAAAGCTCTATTACATAATCTTTGCTATTTTCTTCCTTTCTCTGTCTCTCTCTCTCTGTCTCTGTCTCTCTCTCTCTCTCTCTCCCTCTCTCTCTCCCTCTCTCTCTCACTCACTCTTTCTGTCTGGCACTCTCTCGGGTTCTGTCTCCCTCTCGCAGAGTTTTCACTTAATGATTTCCTCCTCGACTGGAGAATTGCCTGTGAGGAGATTTATGTTTCTCAACAGTATGTAGAAGGCAGAAGAAGCGTTAATATTTTATGGATCGGTTAACTGATTGGTGAAAGTTCAGGTGAAAGGAGTACACTGCGGGAAATTGCGAAATCGTCTAATTTGAAATGCAAAAGAAAAAAACATAATTATGTGGTGAGACATTTGTGAGCTCTGGGAAGGAGAAAGTACATACATCACAGATGCGGGGGTACGCTGTAGAAGCAGAACATTGAACAGAATGCGATGTTTTATTCTGAAGGCAACAGTTATATTGGGCATTGATGGTCCCATGACTGGAACACTGTTTGCAATACGGTTCATTGCATTATGGGTAGGGTATTTTGGTTCGGACACGGGCCATATAATGTTTGATAGACGAACACCAGGAAAGAGCGGATTGCCTTATGCAGACATTTTGGACAGTCTAGGTCCTATACTCTGGAATTTCATAGAGTCTGCATGATGTAACAGAAAAAAATAGCCCTGGTTCGATTTGACCAGGTGAATTGGAAATGTTGAGTCTTATTGTCGAAAAATCTAGAATGATGGTTTATATGTTTGTAAGAAAGGTGTGTCTCGTTTAGAACAGAGAATGAATAAAAATGTATTTGACATAGATGGACATAATTTTTTAATCTCCAACGGAGTGAAAGATTGTCTTGGCCTTTCACCAAATGGAGGACTGAAATTAAAAGCAGATCAGTAAACATCTTATGAAATGGCAGTGAAGGTTTGAAGGATCAAGTGATCATTTCCTGTTCCATTTTGTGTGCTTGCATGTTACTCTGTGTTTTCTGATCTACACTAAGTTTCGTCAGGTAGCGTTTGTTGTATAAACACTTATCATTGTGTTCAACCTCTTCAAGATTATGAACACTACATAACTCTATAATAGCATCAAAGATGACAAATGTTTATGATTCACTTTCTTTTATCTTCCACTGACATTTATAAACGTCAGACGACGTTTGTGTCTGTTCAAGTCTTTGTCAAGTTTCAAGTCTGCAAGACATTTCTCATTTCACAAAATCTTCCACGTGTTGGAAGAATTTAACAGTTGCTACACGACATTAAAAGCACATTATCGGACCACGTGCTCCGCCAGTAACCGGATTGTGTTTGTGATTACACAGCAAAATCCACCGTGCTGCGATGTATCGTGTAAACTAATAATCTACTTAATCTGGTGAACTACAAACGGACGAAACATGACCTGTTTGCACTTGCATTTCGAAAGCTGACCCGAATAGGTGTTCTGTGCATGTAACGATCTTGGACGTACCTGGACATGTAAAAACAAAATAGACTTCTCCTGAACAATTTTGGGACATTCCTCTGTGCATTGCATTGAAGGAATTCACATTGACCTCATTGAACATATTTCAAATGTATCAGTTCAAATGTATTGTCAATTTTACTGCAATAAATATGAGGAATACGTGAATCTAATAGTCGTAAGGAAAACCTTGCTTTTTTGAACCTTTCTACATTGAATCTATCCAGCATGGACCAGGTTTTGTAAAATTTTGCTTGGATTGACCAACCTATATTGAAGAGTTTTACTTTAATATGTTATTATTTCATACAATGTTGGCACGCTAACATCTGTCATCCATCCACAGTTGCTCGAAAGGAAAACAGCCTCGAGTGACAGAGATATGAAGTCTGATTTATGGCAGAGAAGGATGGAAAGTTTAATCGGTTAAAGGATTTTGGTGAAATATGTTGATTTTGTCAAAAACCGATTGTGATTGCAGCCGTTAGCACCGATATTTATTTCGATTTTTTATTGAATTAACCATGAGATATTTCCTCAGAATATTTGCTGAGTAATCTTAGAATTATTAATTCTGTGAAATAACAGCGACTCTTCTGAGGCGAACGGATCTGATCAAGTTTCGTTTGTACAGAATATAATTATACTTAAACTGAACTGAACGAGCTTCTCCAAAAGTTAATCGTGCTGACCATGATTTGTCCAAAGAGAACCCAATGATAATGGCCTGCACCTCCTCATTTGTATTGCTTATGTTTAACAGGGCCTGGTTACGGTGTAGTAGGGCAACTCGTGATGAACTTGACCACTGTGATTTTGAAATAGCGACACTGATCTGGGGAACTTTGCAATTAAAAGTAATCATTGGCATATGAATCGTCGCACATTGAACCATCTGGAACGCTGCTGTCGATATTCGTTTCAATTGGCAGCTTAATCAAAGTTACTTCCTTGTGTCAAGAATCGCGGAAGCATCTCACAAGTGACCTGCAACCACGTGCATTGAGGAACCAATGTCAAGAAACTGGCTGCACTTTCCTTTCTTGTCAGCTTTTTCTGAGTAGTGATACCTTGCAATCAGGCAACTGAAGAGCATTGTTGAGCTTACATTCAAGGTTTCTTTGTTTTGACGATTTCACTTTCAAACTTGTAGATTTATGTTTAAAATGTTTTCTAAAATAGTTCAACTGTACTCTGTAAGTAATTCTATTGAAAATTATATCATTGCATCTGAGAAGACAAATATTTAATTCTACGCAAGGCAAACACAATCATTTCAGCTAAAATTCTTTTGCTTCACATAATCAAATCAATCTGGACAACTCCCTGGTGCCTGGCTTCACGAATATTTGTACCTGTGCTTCAGAGAAGTGCAGAAAGCATTTGAAGAGCATATGAACAATGCATGGATTAACGTCAGATTTTGTATTTCCCATTTATTCCCCCGTTATTGCAACAATGAGAGTTTCAGGTAAAACAATGTATTTTGTTAATGATTATGGTTTGCAATTTTGCCTGCATTGATTCTCTATTTCAAATGAAAATGGATCCTTTTAACAGGACAGCTTTTTTTTCCCCTTGAGGTGACGTTTCCCATTTTCTGCAAGACTTCTACGCTTTTTGGATATTAACTTTCCAATTTAATTAGATGAAATGTTAAGCTTACTGACATTATTAAGTTACATTTGCAGTTCATTCCGACAGCAGTTTGTGTTATCTTTCTCTTTGGAATAATTTCTATCCAAAAAGAATGTTTACTATGAAAAGAATTGCCAAATTAAATTATTTCATACGCATATTAATTCTCCCTGATGGTATAAGTGAAAGTTTGTCTTAAAACTGAGACTTTTAATTGCATTTTAAGCATAATATAGATTTCAAGCAAAAAAAACCGTCATTATACTATGGGTTTAGCATGCGTGATTAATCAGTGTATTGGACAAGCTTGCAAAAATGCCAGACAATTACAATTGTACATATCCTCTTTTTATCCCTAGAATTTCTCACGGTTGTTATATCAGTGTGCATCATTTTGTTAGTTGTTTCCTCTGTCCGTGCGAGTTTTGTTTTTCAAATATCAGAGTCATTGCGAAATACTGATATGTTGAGCTTTTGGAAAGTATCAATGCGGAGCACCAGGTTTTTGAACTTCACCACAAATTCCTTTAAATTTTTTCATCAGTCAAGGATAGGTTTTCATTTCCTTTGGTTCCCTATGGCGAACATTAACTATCCGTATTCTCTTCAGCTTGACTCCCGCTGTAGTTCTGTTGAAGTTATAGCAAATATTACATTAGTTTTCCATTGACTTGCAATTGTTTCAAAATCACGAATTTGCCTTTGCCAAAATACATGCATCAATTGAGACCATGAAAAAATTATTCTTCCGCTGCTCAGTCACCAATTTGGAAACTCAACATTCTCTGTTAGCTTTGATCAATAGATTTGAGCTAGAATTACACAATATAATGATGTTTCATCGCATGATTTAAGGTCCTTTTTACCAGGAAGTAACTATAGCCATCTACTCTTTTGACATGCTGCATCTTCATAAATGCTTACAACATTTTCTGTTCAGTATTTATTTCCTTCTATCATTTCATCATTTTCTACATTTGTTGTTTACATCTCATTTGACAGTGATTATTGTTCTGACTCAAGGAAAATCTGGTCTCTCTCGATTTGTCACTTTCTACATGGCGACGATGGCCACAACATGTCTCCTGGTCATGATTACCGGTGTAATTTTAAATCGAATTTTATGTAGACATTTGACATTCAGTTTCCTCTCCATCACTCCAACACTTACTCTTAGCTTTGTTATAACTTATGGCGTCAGAGATTCTTCTCTATGGGTCAGTGTTGCTTTTACTTTTGAGTAGTTTTTAACAATTTGCTCTCAGAAGCTGAAAACCAAATATCGTGCACGGAAACCTTCAGTTGTGATTGTTGTCTCTGTCCATATTCGAAGCTTTTCACAAAACAGTCCCTTGTATTTTACTTGTGGACCAGCCTTTGTAATTGGTAAGTTACCTTGTTACTGCAACACAAATGCAGTATTTTATTCCTCACCTGCGTGGATTGCATATGATTGCATGATGGTGGTTTTAACGACTTGCCTCCCGTTCATTATTGTATTTTTGCGGAATGTTCTAACCGTCAGACACATTCTAGCAGCTAGTAGAGCCTGGAGGCAGCTGCGGGTTCCGAGGAATGGGGAGAATCAGAGTGACCCAGAGATGGAGAAGAGGAGAAATTCTACTGTTTTCTCTACTGTATCTCGAGATATTGTATCATGTCTTATTCATTAGTTCGAATCACTTTCCTCTATGTCCATATTGCAAGCATTACTAATTCCTCAGCTTCAATTTCCATCGAATCCAATTTTATTCTTGAGGGAAGTGAATATATGCTTCAGCTGTTGATCTCCTGCACTTATCAATTTATTTATGCAGGTACTCAGAACAAATTCAGAAATGAGAAAATTCATGGAATGAAATATCCTTTGAATCTGATTATCAAATTATTCAGAGGTAAAAATCATTAAATCCTGAAATGAGTAAAAAGTGTTTTCCGTTCTTTACTTTAGGTTTTCAACATCTCACGTAATGTTCACGTTTTGAAACACCAATGTTTCCTTTGAGACTCGAATTCGCTGTGTTATTTTTAGAAAGTCTTTTGAACTCCAACTGTTCTCTGTGACATGTAGTATTATTCTCCTCACGAATCATACATTTTTAATTCTCAACAGTCCAGAGCTCCCCTACGTATTTCAACACATATCTGAGAGACAAAGTTTCCAAACTCTCTTCAGATGTTGCATAACAATTATTATCTACGAAAATAATAATAATAATAATAATAATAATAATAATAATAATAATAATAATAATAACAAGTTTTGGAATTCATCCCTGGAACAAGTTTAGCTTAAACAGATTCACAAGAAATATGACTGTAAATTCTCTTCATGCAGAAAACAAAACACAGTACTGCGAGTACTGAAGGTCCAAAACAAAACGGAAACTTTATTTGAGAAAGTGAAGAGATGGGGAATAACTTTGGAGAGAATGACAGCTTAAACGTTTTGAGTCCAGTGAACATTCTTCTGGACCTTTCGCAAGATTGACTCGAAACTTTAAGTATGGGTTCTCTCTCCACCAATACTTTGCATTTATAATATGATGCATTTGAAGTTCATATTGTTTCATTGTGAATTCAGGACCAAAAGTATTAGTGGGGAAAATCTGTGAGAAACCTTTAATTTTCTGTTTCGTCTCCATGTTTGTATTACAAAATTGGCCAATTAAATCAACATAACTGGCGTCAACACACATTAGAAGTCAAGCCTAAGCCATCATCCCTTTTTAGACAGTTCAAATTATACACATCAAAATAACGAATAAGTGTTTAAATGAAACAAGTGGGAACTGCTTTTGTGATTGGAAATGTACGACAGAATGCTTTCTGCACAGGTAGACAAACGCAGAAATGCAAATGGATTATAGACCACTCAAAGTGATTGTGTAATTGCACTATATCTTTCCGTGCACGGGAACGTCACTGGAATGGAGATCACATAGGATCCATTCCCAATTATCTTCAACGGGTATGATAATCTATCTAAAATTCAATGTATTGTCTGGATATATCAAAATACAGGTAAAGACCAGACAAAATTCATCAGTTGCGGTATTCTCCGAAAGCCAGAAGACAGTTGACTGAAATTCTTAATGGCATTAGCGAACCAGATCTTGCAAATGAATCCAAAGATATAATATAATTATCAATTGAAATTACCTCTCGAGCCTGGGTAAAGTAATGGGAGCTTCAATTTAATTCACAGGAGTTCTTAGCAAGGACTTCATATAGCAATAGGCAAGCTCACAATATCGAATGAACAGCAAATCACGAAATTCAACACGACCAATATTCTTATAATTCTCATTAAAAATAGAGGGCATGCAAAAAATGATGAATAGAGTAATATAAATTGTGCACTAGTACAATCTTCAGCACACACCGAGATCTGTTAATGCAGATAGAGATTATGCCAAGTCTCAAAATGTCATTGACTACCAGAACATGTTCACATCATATTATTCTTCTCTTTGCATTTTAACATTCTGGTTGATTGAAACTGATGTTAAAACCTGGTCAGCGGCGCGGAAAAGTAAGTGTTGATGGATCAACTCAGATTCAGGTGTTAATTGTCAGCCTTCTGAAGCAAGTAGATTTAACAAATTAGCCACGTGGTAGACCATCACTTTAGACCAGCAAATCAATTCGCTTGTATATTGGCAGTGTCAAAGTTGATATGGTGAATAAATGTGTAGCATGCTTTCAATTGTGAGCATATCGAGCAATTCTCTGTAATGAATTGAAATTATATCAGCCAGACTATTTTTATAGTAAAGTTGTCAGAGTTTGTTCATTGGCACAATGAGAAAGAAATCAAAACAGATTTTTAAAATCTGCAAGTGATCCACAGGGTGTAAAGACACGTTGCATATAAATGCCGGATTAATATTTCATGTAATAAAACGTAAAATGCGAAATCACGAACCAAAGAAAAACCCTCAGAGAGCGAAAGGCATTTAGGTCGGCATGCAGAGTAAAGGAGAGAGTGAGACACCTTTAAAAAAGAGAGCCTTGATTACTAATTTCGGAGTAATGTTTTCAATATACTATGATCTTTTTCTTTCGTGAAGAAGGTTGAGGAAATAAATGGTTTCGCGTTTTCTACTTTTAAAAGAAGGGTTTCTGGCATAATACGTTCATAAAGGTAACAATATCTGCAAATCAGTTGTCTTAAACTACGTTAAAAAGAACGTTTTTTCGGGTGTGTTGGTTCGTGGAAATTGTGCATTCCGAGGTATCTCAGTTGCTTTGAAGTGATACATTTGGCTGATAAATTTTACAATGCTGGCACTGACTGATCGACAAAAGTAAATAAAAAATGCATCAAGCACCTGTCATGTGTCTGCCAAGTTCTTCTTTCAAAGACATTCTGCACAAGTATGCAAGCGTTTGGACGAAAATAAATGTTAAGATTCAGAATCCAAAGCAGTTTTTGTTTTGCATCCAATTTGCAATTTTGAATGTTCTCATTTCAAAACTGCCCAAACATCTCGGCCAACGAATATCCAACACCTTTCATCGATAGTTATAAAGCACCAAACTATCAATTCTAAACGGAGGAGAAATAGAATGATGAATGGCTTCCCTGTTTGACATTCAAGCAGTTTGTTGCATCCCTTTTAATCAGTTCAGTTGAGATTAAGTTCTTGATGCCAGTTCAAAACCAGAATCAAGTATTATGAATGCATTAGGACCCAAGGTAACGAGAATGATATGATGTTGTCGTTATATGATAGATTTGAAGGAACCTCTCTCTTTAAATATTGTGTTTTTTATACAGTCCGGTATTGAACATTAACTGAAAAATTTGAAAACGTGCACGGAAGAAAAGAAGTAAGTTTGAAATAATTGAAGTATGAGAATTTGTATATTACCGTAATCCAGAAGGGTTTTCCAACTGCTTCATTGTTTCTGAATCGAATGATTCATTTTGTTACTTCGCTCTGTCATGTGTTTGTTTTCCAGCCTAATATTGTTTTGTAAATTCCATTAATTAAAATATGGACGACTAAATTTTCATTCTATATCGTGAGGAAGGCTTGCATGATCTGCTTCACTGGTTTTGTGAACGGGCCCTAGTTGGAGTTAGAAGCTCCTTGGATGCTGCCTGAACTGCTGTGCTCTTCCAGCACCACTAATCCAGAATCTGGAATTCTGGCAGGTATGCTACCGTAGTATATGGTAAACATGCAGAAAGACTTCCCGGTTCACGTGTTCTGTATGATTTTAATTCAAATTATTCCTGGACTGACTTATTTATTTAGCATAAATTCCAGTTAGCAAAATCAAAGGTCTCAACAGTATTGATATTTTGAGCAAAATAAATAATAAATTTGAACACATTTAATGCCTTAGAAGCGCGTGCATTCAGCAACCTAGACTAATGCATGCACACTTGCACATCAAGGCAGGGATTCATGGTCTCTCCCGGAACGCACAGACAAGTAACACTGTAAGTGATGCAGAGCAAATGACACACAGTCTACATAATGAATTTGTCTTTTTTTAATTTGCTATAACAGAGAATCGGGTAAACATGTACCTTAAGAATCGAGAAAAACGAGGGCCAGATCCAGAGAAATGCCTTCTATCATTCAATGTCGACAACAAAAGTTGAGAATGTTGCACATTTAGAAAATACAGCAATCACAAAACACAGCATCTCCTGTTCAAGACCGGTCTATCTTAACGTTATATACATAACAATCCTGATGTCTACAACAAAAAAAAATCTAGTCCATCTGCCTATTATGTCCTGACTGGTGAAAAACAATCACCTAAATCTCCAAAGCCATTTACCACTCGAGGCCAAAACGATGCATGCCTTAGAATTGCAAGCGTGCATTTCTTTTTTCTGAAATGTCATGATGGTTTCTGCCTTTCGGAGAACTAAAGACACTGTGTTCCACAGTCCCACACTCTGCTTTATATCTCATAGTTTATGCCAATGGCCGATGTCATTGATCTCTCCAAAGTCGAAATGTTTATGACTCTCTCCCAAAACTCTTTAGCTTATGATACATATCAGTAATATTACCTTTCAATCAACTCTGTACTCAGCAAAATAACACCAATATGTCCAATTACTCTTCATGACTGTAGCTTGCAGCCATGGCATTTTACTGGTAAATCTCCTTTGCATTCGCTCCAGTTCTATCACATCTCTCCCAATATGTCGATTTCTGAACTGTGCACAGAATACAACATTTGCCCTACACGACACCTTATGCAGTACTCTCGTAATGTCCCTGGTGTTAAACTCTTTGCCTTGACTATTAGAAGTAGGTATACCATATGACTTTTTGACAACTTCATCGAGTGTCGACTACAAATGTCGAATACAAACCAACAGACTCCCATAACGACCTGAACTACAGCTCTTACCACCCAGTCTCCTGCATTACCTCCAGCTCATTGTCCCAATTACTGCGCCTCTGTTGCATCTACTCAGACGAGGAGCCAATGTAGTGGTGAGTCTCCGAGATGTTCACCTGTTTTGAACAAAATACTTTCATTCCTTCTATCAACCAGAGGCCTCCGCCGCATCTCCTCCATACCCCGTTACACCACTCTCAAACCCTATCTGAAAGCAATGCAAACAGTCACTCAGCTACTCTCCTACCACACCACCAGCCCCAGCATTCATGCATCATCCTCAAACACATCTGCCACCTCTATGTGGATCGCACCTTCAAAACTTATTCCCCTTTCTGCCTTCCACAAGGTCCATTCCTTCTGACAGTTTTTTCCATGCCATCCTCGCCAACGAACCTCCAGCACCTTCCCCAACAACAAGAAAACATGCACGACCTGCCGGTACATACCACCCTCACATCTCCCCAGTCCCTCAGAAGGTTTGTTCAGATGAGACAGTGGTTTACCTGCCTCTCTTCCAACCTCCTTCACTGCATTAGGTGCTCCCGATGTGGTCTTGCAACGGCTCTCCAAACATCACAGCTGAGTCCGCAGGGACCGACTGGAACAAGCAGTCATCGTCCATTTATATTCCACTAATGTCTCTGTTTCTGACTTTACAATATTTGGCCTCTTGTTTGGTCAATATAAACCACATGTTCTATTGGAGGAACAACACCTTATCATCCACCTGGGCACCCTCCAGCCCGGACCACTCAACCTTGCGGTCTCCAGTTTCAAGTAACCTCCATCACCACCTCTGACGACCCCCTTCCCAGCTCCACGCACTCCCTTCTACTGCTCCCGGTCATCAACCAGATTCATGCCTCCCATTGACCAACCACGTCATAGTCTCTACCTGTCTTCACATATTCCCACATCGGTAACCTGCCCCCTCCTCCCCCTTATCTTGAGCTCCCCAACACGCACACGCGGTCCTACGAGCATCATGGATTTTTGTAACTCCTGATGTTGCCTGCGTGCTGTGTTTTTCCAGGCCCATGCCTAACTAATCTGATATATGAAAGGACAGATTCACATGCAAACAAAAGTTCCTCTGAAACTCGGCCCTTCCCATTGTTATGCTGCTCATCATTTGGCACAGGATATTTAACGTGCAAAGACGCCCGCTATATCTGTGTAACTATGATTCAATTTTAAACTCATCGCATGTGCTTGAACATGACTTACATCTCTCTATTTTCTGTCAGTTCATTTGTCTGTCAACATTCGTTAAAAATGTTTCTATTGTATCTGCGTCTACCATTTGCTCTGGCAGCGCATTCCACACAGTTACTAATCTCTGTAAAAATAATCCTCGCCTCGCATTAATCCTTTCAACTTGAGCGCTCATTTAAAACGGATGACAAATTGTACTTAATACTTCTGCCCTGGGAGAAAGACCTTGCATATGACGCTCTCGACGCGCCTTATGATTTTATATTCATCGAACGCATTCCTCCACTTCCGCTGATGCTCGAAAAAACCCAATCCAAGTTTGTCCGATCTATCCTTTTAGCTTGAACTTTGTAACCTAGGCAAAAGTGTTGTCAACCCTTTGTGAGCATGTACAAAATCCTTCACAGTGTTCCAAATGTTTGTCGAAAAGAAATGCACACAATACTCGAAATTGTGGACAGAATGAAGACTGGTATTGCTGCCAAGTCATTTGCAAACGTCTGTAGTACATGATCCAACGGATGAAGCAAGCACACCAGACAGATCTTTTCCCCTAGTGTTGCTACTTTTAGCGAGCTCAAGGTATTCCTATAACTCAATCCTTCTAAAGATTGAGCCATTTACTCTTTAATTTCCTCTTGCATTTGACCTCGTAAAATGCATTACCTCACACTGTCTGGATTAAATTCCGTCTGCCTTTTCTCCGTTAGGCTTTGCAACTGATCTTTTTTCCTGCTGTAGCCTTTGAAAACGTCACTCACTGTTCACGTTTCCACCAAATTTTAAGTCGTTTGCAAACTTAACAGTTCGACCGCCAACATTTACACTTTAGACATTCAATCAAAACGAATATTCTCTGCAAATACTTTGTGTCTTTTATGACCAAGCCTTTTTACTTTAAGTCCAAACTAACAACGTAGGCTCGTTACTGTGTAGCGTTGTCATGTGGATCCATTTACCATAAGTTATCTGCTCAAATGCTTCAGTAAATTCCATGCAGAAAACATCCATTGCCCTCTCATGATCGAGCCTCTTCGACACTTCCACGAACAATGTTCAGAAGTCAACGAGATCAGATTACAGTCCAACAGTTCATGTGAAATCACAAACTTTCAAAGCGATTCCCTCGTCAGGTGAACTAAAACTGAAGCAGGAAGGCACCCCTTTTTTTAGGCCGAAAAATCAATATGCAGAAGATCGACGTATCGGTATGATCTTTTAGTATGCCTGCCGTTTTATCTGTTTGCATGTAAATTCTGTGTCTGTGTGCTTCTCTCTCACATCACCTGACAAAGTTGCAGCAATCAATGAGCTTGTGATTTCACAATTTACTGGTATTTAACTTGGTGTGATCTGGCTTATGATCTTGCGCACCTTATCAAACACTGTGACCTCTACTTCAAAAATGGGGAAAACCCAATTCATCAGGGCTTAGAACCAACATTATTTCGTGAAGATGAGCGATCAGAAGAGCAAACTTACAAAATCTTGCACAACAAATAATGTTGGAAATTCAGTCAAAAATAAAAGGGAGCATATTTTAGGTTTCTGAGCTTAGTATTGGACATGACCCTTGATGACTATAAATGATGTTTTATGTTTGATAATATATGAAGCAGGGAAGAATAAAAAACATACACTGAAATTTAGTCAACTAAAATTGGTCATGAAAAACCTGATCAAGAAGAAAAAAGGTGAATTTCAGGCATATTATGTTTACTTTAGTAGCGTAAGGCTATTAAGGGAAAGTGACAAAGGATGTAATAATGTCTTGTACAAATTAATGGATTGAAATAATCAATAAATCATAAACGATAAGCACTGAAAGAAGCATCAATAACCCTGTCTGGAAAAAAAACTACAAACATATGAAGGAATTGAATGTAAAGGAAGAATTTGAATCTGCACGAAGAAAATCTGTATTAACCCATGTTTAAGAAAGTGACTGCATCATTACCATTATGGACCCCGACTGCTCCGCGGATCAGTAATATTCCACAGGCCTGAAGGACATCAATCTGCATAAGAATTAAACGCCAGAACTTTCCTTTTAGACGACCTGTAGAGAACAACAATGCAAACGTATCGAACACTGGAGAATTCCAGCGACAGACGCTATTGGTGGAATTATAGCCAAGTTCAAAAATTATTCAGAAATAGCTCCATTGAGTTGTGAGACCCTATTTGCTGACCTGAGGTGTTGATTTTAGTTGCTACATGCAATAAAGATTAAATTGATGATTCATTATTTGATTGCCTTTGAGATTTCTTGATATTTCAAATTAATGGTAATTTGCCATGATTTACCCGCAACAGCTGGGCTTGAGTAGAAGTGACTTCATTTTACTCTGACGTCACAACCGCCAAGGCTCGTATTCTTTGAACTCCAACCTGAGTCCGATGTAAAGAGCAGCTGTCTGTCATGACGGTTAGGAATTCAATTGAGCAGATGAGGATGAGACTACAACAATCAGTTTGAATCAGAACGTCTAAGTTTTACATTATTAAATCTGACATTGGAACTTTGCTTTGAAGTCAAAGCAGGCAGTTAATCTGAATTAGAGATCTTATTTTAGTAATATTTATTTACAGCATTGCTAATGGAAATACAGCATTGGGAACCTTGTGATGTCTGAGCCCCAGCACACCTGAACCTTAGTTTCAGTCTGATACAAAGGGAACGAACACAACCAAAGAAGGTTGGAACTTCTTCTATTGTGGCAGAACCTTGGCATGTGATGGATGCATTATTGCCGATAAATACTGCAGTGAGTCAGTTGGAGCTAAAATATGAGAAATTAGGTAGAAATTGCAGAGTTAAAACAGAATATTGATGCTCTGGAGATTATTAGTCAGGAAGGTGTTATTTTTAAGTCGGAAAACACGGAGACAATTTGACGATTAAAGTCAAACTTTAGAATACAGTTAATGTCTTAAATTATCAATCTATTCGGGATTGTGCACAGAAATGCCGAAGAGATGTAGAGGTTGGTTCAGAAGTTAGATATTAAAACTCAGGAGTTGGAAAGTAAATATAACAATTCCCAGGAACACTTAAAGTCCTGAATCGAGTACAGCTTGAGCAGGAAGTGCGCACTGCTGATCATTCTACATGGAAAAAAGAAATCGTCGACATGAAGTTACAGTTTTTTCAGTCAGAGAGGGAGTCTCTGTGCTTTGTGAACCGCAGAAAAAAATTATAGCACAAAAGCAGAATTTGAAATTGAATCTTTTGAGGATGATGCAGTATGCTTTTCAGTTCTGGGAAAGATGGCATAGCCTCAAAGTTAAGGGGAGCAGATTGAGGAATGAATTGAGAAGGAACGTCTTCACCTCGAGGGATGTGAAGCCATGGAATTCCTGGCTCAGTAAAGTCGGTGACGAGACTTCAGTAAATGACATTAAAACTAAAATAGATTTTGTTTCAGCAATAAAGGAATTAAAGCTTATGGCGTGAGGGCGTGTATGTGGAGCAGGGGCCATGAAAACACTCCCCATGATCTTATTGAATGGCGGAGCTGGCGAGTAGGGCCAGATGGCCTGCTCTTGTGGGTAAAGGGTCGGTGATATGGATTCCTTTTCAGATATGTCTTAAACCTGTGCGGATTGCAATAGAATTTTAATGAAAGCCACCGGCCAATCCCAAATGATCTCTGTCCACCTTTGATAAACCCTTGAGAGGGAAGAAAAGGAAAAAGGATAAATCTAAGTTGTAGCCGTGGTCCTTTGTTTGTCTCTTCAAACTATGATCATCTGTGGGAAAATGTGTGTTTGGAAAAGCACTTGAGTTGAAGTGTTTGCATGGAATATTTTCAAAGGCAACAATCATGATAAATACAAAATTTGGAAGAAGGAAATTCACATTAAAGAACTGAATATGCTGATAAACTTTAAGAAGAGAAACAAATATGATATATTTTTGAGCTTTGCCTAAACAATGAAGCAGAATATTGCGGTTGTCCGGCTGGCTTGGCTTCTGCAAGTGGATTATGGACTCAGTGGCAGTGATCCAGTCCAATGTCGAAGTGGGAATAGTACGTCTGCACAGCCAAAGGCTGATAACCTTCAGACCCACAGTGTTGGGCGACACCTTTGCCCCAACTACATGGATCAAATTAATGTGTCACATGGAAGCCGAGTACATTTGTGCTGTGGACATGTATAGAACTTCAGATCACACTCACACTTACATCAGGAGCGAGTGAGAGCTCATTTGCGTGTCATATAGGAATTGAATAAGAAGAAAACAGATAATTCTGCGAAAACGGGGAAATGTTTGCATGCAAATGTCCATCATGCATTTGGTTGAAAAGTTTCTGAATCTGGCAGTCATTCAGTTATCATCTTGTGCCCTCAACTTATCACTCTACAGCTGGCCCGGCCTCAGCTCAGGACCACACTCTCTCACAACTGAAAAGGTCGTCATCTGTTTTACATGCTCAGAAGCATTCACATACTTAACAAACAGTTTTTCTATACACGATTGGATATCAAAACCTGAAGGTACAAAAAGCATTTGTGAAAACGCAACAATATGCAGGATTCTGGGAACATTCCAGGAGCTTCCCCAATCTACGGAACTGCTCAGCCTCTGTCAGCCCTGCGGCCACTCCAACCTACTCCACAACGGCGAACGATGATGACATTTCCGTGCTGGCCATTCGAAAGCCCACAGCTGAGCATGCCAACTCCAGTTTTTTTGCCACTGCAACAGACACTTCTTCCCCATTGTTGCCAATACCATAGACACTTCCGTTCTGCCGAATAATATTTATGCCTCATGGTCTCCCACTTTCACCCCTTTTCTTCTGCCGCAGCAGCCATTTCGTCCACTACCAACATCAACTACACCATGCATTTCGCCATTTCTGCTCCCGTAGTGATCGCTGTTGCACCCAATTCCGCTCCCACTGATTTTACTGACCTAAGCACCATCAACAGAATTGCCTATGACACACCCTCAAGCAGTTCGTACAGTCACCACCTCCGCAACTCCCGACACGCCGGTTGGGCCTCACTTCCATGAATATCGTCACCTCCAGAATCAATACAAACACTTCCACGCCTATTACAGCCTCCTTCCCTACTTCCAGCTCCAGCCCGTCACAAGGTCATCGCTCCCAGCTGTGCCATTTTTTCACTATCCCCTCGACCTCCCCTTCACTGAGGACGAATGCTCAGTTCTCAGAAAATGCTTTAACTTCATCCCCCTCTGCTGCTGGTTCAGCGAATTCAATGCTCATTGTAACATCAAGCACTGCTGCGAGCTCCGCCTCCAGCATAACGTTTTCCATTAAGACTCCCGCCGAGCTTCTGAGAAACCCTTCTTCCACCTGAAACACACTCAATCCACATGGACACCCCCTGCCAGTCTGCTACCCGCCCTCTATCTCTTTATTTCCAACTGCTACCACGCCAGTGACCACCTCAGACGGTCCAATCCACTCACCCACTCCAAACTTCCACTCTCGGAACACGCAGCCCACCACTCCATCCATTCCACCTCCAAACACACAATTAAACAAGCGTCCGGGGGTTAGGGCGTCGTGGTAGTTTTGCACACTGACTTCTACGCCATTGAAGCCAAGCAACAATTCGAAGTTACCACTGGCTCCTGCCCTTCCACCACGAACTCACCTGCCATCACCAAATCGTACACAACCTAATCACCACAGTAGATCTCCGAACCACACAGCTTCCAACCTCATAGTTCAGGAACCCCGCATCGCCCAATGCTACCTCCTACCCAAGATCCACATGCCTTATTAACTCGGCCGACCAATCATCTCGTCCTGCTCCTGTCCACCAAACTCATCTCGAAATACTTTAATAGCATTCTCTTCTCCTTACCAGGAACTCAGCATGCATACTTGGGACACCATCCGGGCTCCAAGACGTCAGTTTTCCTAGCCCCCACCTTCATCTTCACCACGGACATCGAATCTCCTTACACTTCTATGCGCCATTACGAAGACCTCCAAGGCCTCAGTTTGTTTCTCTGCCAATGTCCCCACCATTACCCGATCATTGACATTCTCATTTGTTTGGCTGAACTGGTCCTCACCGTCAATAATTTTTTTTTAATCCTCCCACGTCTTCCAGTCAAAAGGAGGAGCCATGTGCACCAGCATTGAACTCAGCTCTGTCCGTCTCTATGTCAGTCACGTGGGAAACTCTATCTTCTGTAGTGACACTAGCACCATTACCTACATTTTCCTTCACTGCATTGATAAGTGCATCGGCGCCACCACTTGCTCCCACGAGAAGGTTGAACAGTTAATCAATTTCATCAATTTCTATCTCGGGCTTATGTTCATCTGGACCATAGTATACACTTCCCTTCCTCCCGCTGGACCTCTCCATCTCCATGAACTATCACCGACTCAACACTGACATCTCCTACAAACTCACTGACTCTCACAGCTATCTGCACTACTGCCCTTACCACTTTGCCTCCTTTATTAATGCTAACCTTCATTCCCAATTCCTCTGCTTCTATTGCATCTTCTCCTAGGCGGACTACTTCCACCACCAAACACAGCAGCTGCCCTCCTTCTTTAAACAACACAATTTCCCTTTCTACGTGTTTGATGATGCCCTCCAGCGCATCTCATTCACTTCCCGCTCCTCCTCAATTAAATCCCAACCGTAACAAGGTCTGATGTACCCTGGTCCTCACCATCGATACTATAATTCTCCATACACATCACATCATACTCAGACACTTTCACCACCTTCAAACAGACACCAGGAGCAGAGATATATGTCCCTTTCCATCTTTATGTGCTTTCAGTCTAGACTGTTCCCTCCGTGACTGCCACGTCACGTCCAAGCACACACACACCCCTAGCCACCAACCCCCTACTTGCAGCACGTTCCTCTATCACTGCAGATATTGCAAATCCTGCGTCCACGCCTCTGCCCTCACTTCCGTCCAAGGCTCTAAGTGAGACTTCCACATCAATCAAAGTTTTACCTACACTTCTGCGCGGGTCATTTCCTGTATCCGTTGCTCCTGATGCATCTCTTCTACATTGGCGAGACAGGATGCCTGCTCGCAGAGAGTTTCAAAGAATATTTTCTGGACACCCGCACTAACCAACACCACTGCGCCAGGGCTGAACAATTCAATTTCCCCTCTCACTCCGCCAAGGACATGCAGGTCCTGGGACTCCTCCGTCATCACTCACTGACCACCCGAAGCCTGCACGAAGAACAACTCATCTCTGACAATGTCCTTCAAACCCTCTGCCTCCATGTGGATTTCAGAAGTTTCCTCATTTCTCCTCCTCCTACCTTATCCCAGTTCCAAACTTTCAACTTGACGCTGAACTCATGAACTCTCCTTTCTGTCATGTTCCTTCCTCCCTGTCAGCTTCACACACCTCCCCGACCTATTGCCCTTACCACCACCTTAATCCATCTGTCGCATTCTCGGCTACCTTTTGCCCAGCCCTGCCCCTTCCCAATTAACTTACTACACACTTGGCTCACAACCTCATTCCTGATGAAGGGCTTTTAACTGAAACTTCGATTCTTCTGCTCTTCAGATGTTGTCTGACCTGCTCCGCGTATTCAACACCAAACTCACGTTTTCATTTGTAATATCTCGACATCAGCAATAGATTAATGAAAAGATTATGCTCGAAACATCAAGTCTCCTGCTCCTGAGATGCTGCCTTCCTGAGCTGCTGTATTTTTCCAATACCACATTTTTTGGCTCCCCTCATTGACGTAATGAATGATTAAGTGCAGTAGGTCAGGCAGCATCCAAGGAACAGGAGAATCGACGTTTCGGGCATAAGCTCGTCTTCAGGAAGTGCTCATGCCAGAAACGTCGATTCTCCTGTTCCTTGGATGCTGCCTGACCTGCTGTGCTTTTCCAGCAACACATTTTCAGCTCTGATCTCCAGCATCTGCAGTCCTCACTTTCTTCTCCTAATGAACGACTAACTCAATTTACCACTCAAGTTAATGTATATTGGATCGATGAATGATAAAATCAAAAATAACAGTCATGTGAGCGGCATCACTGAGAGAATTGCCTTTTGCATCGTTGACATCTTGAAAACACACGCCAGCACGATTAACACGTTACTCGATTGAACAGGCAAGACTGGTCTACACCAATGAAATTCGTGTAGAATGCATGACACTTGAATGATGGATCAACACAAATGAAATGTACATGTAATTAAAAATAGGGAGCTGTTCCTCCCTGTGTTTACGACACAAAATTTCGGAATTCAGTCACGGAACAGGAATATTTTTAAGTAAAATCTTTATATGAGAATTTAGGATCTTACACCTTTTGTGGTAGGAAAGGGAGAAGACTTGTTGGGACAAAGGTTAAGGAATGCGCTCAAATTGAATAACCTATCGTGTGCCCCTGTCAAATCTACACAATTGGAAAAATCGCTTGCTCTTTTGAATCCAAAAGTAACGGAAAAGTTAGCAGTTCCCTTTGCAATTTGTTTTCGTGCTGTTAAGATATGATCATATTAAAATTGAAATAGACGAAATATAATATGTTTCATTCTATTTTGTTGTCTGCATGTTTATTTAGTTATGTATGTTTATTATGCTTGTGATTTATTTCCTGATATTCATTGTGTGATTCATTTATTAATGGTTGTCTTGCATATAATGATACTGCATAATTAAGTGGTACATTTTACGTATTTCATGGTGCACCTACTTAGCGGACATGTGGACGATCCCATTGAAAATGCGGAATTACAAATGTTTGCTCATCATATTAAAATAATTGACACAGACGAGGGACTGCAACAATGTCGGTTTTATGCTATGGTAGTTGTTAAAGAATTGAACAAATTAACAAAGACACCGTTGGAATTAACCAGTAATCTGTCTTGAAATAAACTTTCTCTGGATGAACGGGACAAAGAGAAACTATTACAAAGGCATTGAAAACAAAATGTGAATGAACTATCCCGAGGAATGGGGGTCATAGAAAACCTGTTTTCCTGGGAGAGAGAAGATAATAGGAACAACCTTTTGCCTCGTGATAACTAGGCAGCTGAGAGAACCTGCAGAAGTAGCATCCTGAAGTGAATCAGTTAAGTGTAAGAAAACCTTTCTTTTCAACAGATAATTAACCTCGAATGTAACAAGGAACGGGGAGCTACCTCTGATAAGAAGACAAGCCACAGACTTGAGGTCTCCAAAATTGTCATCAACATTGGGAATGAAATGGTCAATTGACTCGTTAATAATGTCACACTACAAGCTTTAAAGATTGGATTTTGCATTAGAATCCAACACCAGAACAATTCTTTAGCAGAAGTTCGACATGCGTTTGACAGTATTGTGATTCACAATTTTTTCATATCACATGGAGGATGCTGTTGCGCAAAACAGCAGGGCGAATTCCAGCAGGCAGACCACAGCTGATGTGTTTCAACTTGACTAATATTTCGCCATGTCAGAGAGGAGCTTTATGCAATTTAGATTGTAGTTGATCAACAAAGAACAGTAGAACTTTCACAGACGCATCTCCTCACTTCCATAATTTGGGACCGCGTATCAATATGGGATATTTATATCAGATGCAGTAGTTAAAGGGAAGCAGAAAACTGCTCAGAGTGTAACACATCGAACACAGCTCGCTTATCGAGGAGCACTAACAGGGGAAGTACACCTATATTGAAACTTGGAATTTTCAAACATGAGAGAACGGCTTTGCTCCAGTAATCTATAGATTATGATCAGATCACGCTCCCACTGTGTCACCATGCAGGCGCTGCCAATTCCGTTTTCCATAAGTATTCAGTTGGTCATCTGGCATGTGGCATGTACCTGAGAGAAGGCAAAAAAAAAGATTTTTACTGTTATTTTATTACATTCTGTGCACAGACGTGTCCCAGGAGTGGAAATATAGCCGTTGCATAACTTCCCACATTCTGTTTTTCCAACTGTTATTTCACTCAGAACCACAGAATGTATGACAGCGTAGTCAAAAGCCATGCAGGCCACCTATTGAACCTGCTGTTGCGTATATTCAAGCTTCAGTATATTGGTCTGACTTCGGTCTCATAGAAATCATACATTCTGACTGAAAGGTGAGAGGGCATGTTCAATATTAGGGGAGGACCAGGATTTAACACTGGCATTTCGAGCCCTTGCTTTGCTCAACATAATCAAAAATCACACTACTAGAGAAACGAGCCAGCATTTTGCAAACATCACGAGCACTAAACGCAGTAAACTGAGGGTACTTCCTTAGCCTCAGCGACGGAGAGTAGCACGTGGTTTTACTAACAGTTCCTTCCTATTCTGACGTCCTGATGCTAGGACGTCCTGCTGCTTTTTGCTCCCTCACCGTCAGACCGGCCTGCCTCCATGGCGGCTGCACTAAATCATCTTCCACTGGCAGGCAGTGCAGGGGGAAAGCATCACGAAAGGGGGCTTCAGCTCCCTTCCAAACGCGGGATTCGGCGGTTGGAGTTCGGACTGGGTGGCATCGAAAATGTGGAAGGGTGTGCAAATGGGAGAATAAACATACACAGGAACTAAAATTCTGCTGGGTACTTTATCCAAATAGCTCCATCTGAGATAGTACAAAGGCTGCAGAAAAGCCAGGAAAGAGAGAATCTCTCCCAATAACGTGGACCTGTTTAGGTGTCCTTCCCAGTGTCACAGAAAGTGCTCTGTTATCTGCATCAGCGTGGTGTGTTCCTGCAGGAGTCCTGTTGCTCAGCGACACTATATTCGATTTGTATAAACTTCATGTCGTTGTTGCTAACTCAGAGGAAAAAAAATGCTACTTCAATCAGCCCAGCGTGTCATCAAAAGGAGAAACCGATTCAGGCCATAATTTTGACACGCTTTTTCGGAAACAAACAAAGGATGTTTGCGTGCAGCAGTCTCGAAAAAATCATGTTTCAACGTTTAAATCCTCAGCCTGTGTGTCAATAACAATAAAACGAGCAAAGCAAGCAATTGTTTTTAGCAGGAAACAGTTGAGACGGTATTTCCTCGTTCTCAATGGAGTTGAATAAATTGTGCAGAGCAGTTGACACTTATCCCTGGTTCTGGATTAGTGGTGCTGGAAAAGCAAAGCAGTTCAGACAGCATCCAAGTAGCTTCTAATCGCTGGTGTTCGTGAAATGATAGACAGCAGAGTATGGTTACCAGAGTATGGTCTAACATCTGGTTTATTGGATCAATGCACTCACACTGTGACCATCAGCTTGCATGGAAAGGACACAAACGAAGAAACAATTCAGTGACAGAATATTTTATACCAAAAGGCCATAAGACACAAGAACAGCAGTAATACCATGCTACCCACTGAGTCTGATCTGCCATTCAGTCATGGCTGATACGTTTTTCAAGACCATTCTACCACTTTCTACACGTAACCGTTGATTCCTTTGATATTCTAGAACCAATCTATCTCAGTCTTAAATGTACACAATGGCCTGGTTTTTACACCTTCTGTGACAATAAATTCCCAAGATTCAACGCTCTCTAGCTGAAGAAACGTATCCTTATTTTCATTCTGAAATTGAGTTTTGTGACCAATTGAGAACACTGTCATTAAAATCCCCATGACTGCTTGACTGTGGCATTATCTGTGAGGAAATTGTTTTCCAGGCTCAGGGAGAGGGTGCACTGCTGTTATCAGGGGTCAGCATTGGTAGCACCTCTCTTCTGATAGATACGTTTGCAAAGAGCTGTCAATTTCAAATTCCTAAATGAGCCAAAACTCATAAATGAGCGAAGCAACGCAGAAACCATAGAAATTGATAGTTGCTCAGACAGTGTATTTCGCCCTGCAGCACTCTGTCATATTGCCAAGCCTGAGACGAAAGGAATCTCTAGTCTATGTTTTCAGAAGCTGCTCCGTTTGAGACGTTATCTCTAAAACTTGGCATTTTACACGTCTCTGTAAATGTGTCTTACAATGCTTATTGATCATTTGTAGTGCTACTTTAGTACACCTTAAGAGGAGGGAAGGAAATAATAACTTGACCAGGATTTGAAGCGAGAGTGCTGCATCCAAACGCATTAGCTGTGACTGATATATCTATCACATTTCCGAAACCACTAATGAGATTGCACAAGCCTAGTGACGAGTTTTCATGTATTTGAACTGGGCCCAGCATTCTTTATCAAGATGAAATTAACTACGATGTAAAGCCACAATAAAAGACTCGAACGACGTTGACTGGGATATAAAGTCATTTTAAAAAATCAACATGCTCCCAAAGATGATTCTAGAATATTTGAAAATTCCACAAACATGGAAAGTTAATTTGGCAGGTATAGGGAGCATGTACACTGGTGATTATGGCTGTTAAGGTTAAAAATGAGAGGGCGGGTTACGAGAGCTGAGGCCACGAAAAGTCACCCATGGTCTTACTGAATAGTGTACGAGGCTCGAATTGATTGATATGGCCTACTCATGCTGGTGGTTCTTATGGGATTCTGCGATTGGGACATTGGAGGGGCACACTCTCTAATTGCTTCACATTAATTGTAACGAAAATGCATCACACTTGTAAATGAATAAGACTAAGTATAAAAAAAACTGTTGTTACAAGTTCTTTTAGTTTTTTTCAACATGATGTTTTCTAAATTTTAAAAGCACTGAGCTGTTGTTTTAAATCTGTGTTAAAGGGAAGCTGGTTCACTCTATCCACCCGATAACTGGATTAAAGTGGTATCAACAAAATGGGAATAATTCTCGAACCATCTCAGGATACTAGTTTCCGCTGCTCACACGATCCATAAGACTATGGCGATTCTAACGCCCCTTAGAAGGGAATTTTTGCCAGAGGGAGTAGGAATGAAACTGTCGATATAAAACACCATTAGTACTGTCACCTGTTGCATTGAAAGTTTTACCACATTCACCTGACACGCAAGCGAATCCCTCGCTGAACTGCACACATGCAAGTTTCGCCTTATTTCTGTGAAAAAGTGGTGGCTGCAAATGTAGGAAGTCAGAGTCGATGGTGTGGACCTGGAAAAGCATATCGGGTCAGGCAGGATCCGAGGAGCTGGAGAATTGACGGTCTGAGTTTATGCCCCTGCTTCCTGATGAATGACTTAAATCCAAATCGTCGATTCTCCTGCTCTTCAGATGCTGCCTGATTTGTTGTTCCTTTCCAGCACCACACTATCCACTCGTCTTTATTCCTGGTTGTATCCTCTGTTCTTCACAGCAGCACTCAGAAAATAAATCGGTTTTCCTTATCGGTACCATATATGCTGACAACATTCAAAGGGCCTAATGAGATAAATCTATTTCCTTTCGATTAGTCTTATGAGTTGTTGGAGTTTGCAGCAAATGGAATTTTATAGAACAAGCCAGACAGACTTTACTAGAACTTATCCCAATGCAAGGTCATCGACATGATCAAGGTCAACGAGGTAAAACATCCCCTCTGGTCTCGCCCCATAGATGAATATTAACCTGGTGAATATTTTCAATGTATCAGTCAATACGTTAGACAATTACCAGGGAAATAACATGCGACAAAATCAGAAAATGGTCTTTTACAAGTAATCCTGCTGGACTGTACATGTTTCTGTGACTCTTTCCCAGCCTGATATTCCAACAATCACTGATTATTGTCAGCAAAAGCTGCCGAGGTAAGGCTCCAGGTCACAATCCCAACGTTCTATATGACTCCAGACTTCCATATAAGTACCACCCGCTGGCCGATTGTGCCATTGCAACCACGGCCAGTCGGATTGTAACATGTCCTAATCCTACCACTGGACCCCTCAGATCAGTTGCTCTATTTCGTTGCTGTGGTGTTGACTTTAAGCCTCAAGAAAGTAGGTTTTACTGACATCGAAGAGTGATTATTGGAGCGTCAGGTTACGGAAATTTGTATGGAAAAATATTTTGCGGAACAGACTTTTTGAAAAACAATTGTCACCTGTTTCCTGCATTGATTGCAGACAATGTTCCATCTCCACTGTCATGTAGCTTTTCATTGCTTCAGTCCCTCACATAATTCGATTCAGGGACACTTCACAAAGTTCTTAAGGACATTTCATGCAGACAACCTGACCCACACTCTACCCACATTCATCACCCTTCATCTTTTCTTCATGCAGGAGGGCATTGCACGACTTTCATGAACAGTGAAGATATGAGAATGTTGTAAAAAGATAAACTGAATTTCAGTTGAAATTGTAAAGTAGAAAGAATGCAGAGAAACATTTAGATTGACAGAAAGTCATGTTGATTAGTGTGGTTTGAACTCCATCCCAGCAAAGTGTAAATCCGCTACTTGCATCTTCTTCATCCACATGGCTGTTTGCACAACTTGTCCGCCTGGATATATGTATGAATGAGCATGCGGTCTGACAGAGCGCTTGTGAGTCCGCTCCACTGTCTGATGTAAAGCTGCAGCAGGAGTTTCGTGGCATAAATGAGTGGGGTTTACTTGATGTTTCGTGGCTTAGATTCACATTGCCCACATCATGCTATTGTTCAAAACACTCTTTCAGAAACAGAAAAGACAGACAGGAACAAGAGGAGGCCATCTGCCTACTGACCATTAAATGCCATTCCACATCATTATGGCTGATGAAAGACACCAACGTATTTTTCCAGCCCATCCAACTCATCATGTCGCCTTTTGGGAACACACAGTTATCCAGCTGTATCGTGAAAATAAATCAGTAGAACAAAGTAACTGTGAAAGAGAAATGTTGTGTTTCGAGCCAATTTTTTTGTTTTTGCCCAAACTTTGCAGTCCTTAAGTGAACAGCCGATTCTAGTCTGTCGATCTTTCAACCGATGTGATTCTCTGAAAATGTGCCCCGAAAAGGTGACGAATCTCCTTGAGTCTGCAGCGGGGGTCAGAAATCCAGACGCCAAAACTGATGATGAATGAGCAGAATACAGTTCCCCTCCTGTATCCGCGGTGACTATATTCCAAGATGTAGCGCGGGAGCCCAAAGCCACTGATCGGAGGGAACCCATTGATTTCAATTGGAAATGCACCTCCTCAGCAGCCTCCTGGCCCTTGGTTCTGGAACACTCCATTTTGCATGTTCTGGTCGTGGTAAATCGGCACTTCAAGTTTTCTGGTAAAACTGCCGAAATGTTCTGATGACTCTCTGCTTCAGCATAAGTTCAGACAGAGAATTCCAGATAAACAGTACTCTCTGTGTGGAAATATTCTTAAGAAACCTCCTCTAAGACTTCTGTGTCTTGCGTCCATAGTTACTGATCCATTTCAGAAAAGGTTGATCCCTATCACACAAATCTAGCCATTTCATAATTATACACACAATAGTCAGTTCCTCACTTAGCCTTCGCTGTTCCGAGACAGAAAAGATCTGCCCCAGCCTAGCTCGTCGAAGTTTACAGTAGGAATCGTCCAGCCCAGGCAACATCCTGGTCAAACGTCCCTGACCACACTCTTATGCAATTAAACACTTCCTTCAGTCTGGCGATCAGAACAGATCAAAATTTGCAAAGAAGAGATGGGATTTCTGAACAGAATCAGCAGGTCCATTACATCTATGGAGAGAAAGGAGTGATAATGTTTTGATCAAAATGATCCGACTTCAGGACTGATGTAACTTATCGGTGGATAATGAATGTGGAAGAAGGCAGACAGATTCTAAAATTTTTGAACTCGCTGTTGGGTCCTGAAAGCATCACAGACTCTAAATAGAAAATTAGGCGCAGTAATTCAATTTCCTGTGGAAACACTGCAGCAAACCAGAGAGTGAAATCGCGGCATGAGAACTCAGTGGAATGTTGAAGTAACAGGAAACTTGTAGCTCTGGATCATTTTACTGCCGGCACAACGTAGGTATTCACAAAGTTATCACTCATTCTGCCTTCCTCTCCCCCATCCAGAAGAAACCACATTGTGAGCACGAGATAGATTAGTCAGGATTTAGTGAAGTACAGATACACTATTGGAAGATATTTGAGGAACCTTGCATAGTGAGGAGAGTTGTCATAATCGGGCAGGTATTCTGGTATTTCATGAGGATGAGCTGTGAGGTGTGGAGTTGTCTGGGGAGTCAATGAGGTTTGGATCAGCGTGTCCGATGAGAAGGCTTCCGGCAATATACTATCTAGCGGCAGTAGTCAGTGAGGTGGGATATTGGGGAAAGTGGGGACGAATGTTTATTCGGTAGTAGCATCCCGCTGGAGGTAGCTCAGGTTCCCCATTGTTGTTGAACGATCATTTAACAAAACGTAAGCACAAGCTCTTCACTTTCTAATTATCTTTAAGATTATGAAACGTACATATCCCAGTTTTCATCTCACCCTGTTATCTAACTGTCAAATCCAAGGTCTGACAACATGCACAGGGATGTCCTTCTGAGTTCTGTGCTTATCAGTATTCTATCATTGTGTAAACTCTTGTCTTGTCAATCTCGTAAAATACAGCTCCGAATACATTTCAGGATTAAGTTCTATTTGTCATTGTTCGACCCAACTGAGAAATACGTGTTTCTCATCCTGTCGTCTGAGGTTTCCTTCTTCTGTAGTTACATAGAACGTAGAACATATATCATTGCAGCACAGCACATGCGCTTCGACCATCGATGTTGCGACGACCTGTGAAAACAATCTGAAGCATATTTAACCTACACTATTCTATTTGCATTCATATATATCTGCAATGACCATTTAAATGCTCTTTAAATTGGCGAGTATCGCACTATTGCAGGCAGGGCATTGAACGCCCATACTACTCTCTGAATAAATACCTCACCTCTGACATCTGTCCTCTGTCTATTTTAAGCTATGTCACTTCATACTGGCCATCACCATTCAAGGAAAACAGGTCTTACTGTCCAACCTCTCTAATCAAATGATAATCTTCTGTGTCTCGATTAAATAACATTTTAAACTTCTTTTCAGTGATGAAAACAGCCTCAAGTCCCATAGCCTCTCTTCATAAGATGTTCCATCTCTAACAGGAAAAATCGCTAGTAAATCTGTCTTCCGCACATTCCCAATGCTTCCACATACATCTCTGCTAAATTGTGGTGAACGGAATCCAACTTAACACTCCAAGTGGGGCTGCTACAGAGTTTTATACACGTGCAACATGACCTCACGGCTCCGAAACTCAAGGCATCTACCAATAAAAGCCAGTACGCTGTATGTCTTCTTAATACGCCTATCAAACTCGGTAGGAAAATGTAAGGGATTTGTGCAAGTGGACACCGAGGACTCTGCTCTCCATAGGACCAAGACACTGACCAATACCTGAGTGTACTCTATTCCTGTTACTCTTCACAAAATTTGTCGCCTCACAATTTCCCACATGATATCCCTTTTGGCACCATCCAGCGCAGCTCTGCAGCTTATCTATGTCCCGTAACCTCCTTCCGATTTGCCTACAAATCCACAGTGTTCTGTGTCATCTACAAATTTACTGTCGCACCGTTCTACGCCCTCAGCAGTTCATTTGTAAAATTGAAAAACAGCAGTGGCCAAAAAATAGTTCCTTGCGGTATCCCACGAGGAACTGAACACAAGAATGAACATTTCCCATCAACCACTATCACGTGTCATTTTTAAGCTAACCAATTTCTGATCCAAACCGTGAAATTGACCTCAATCCTAAGTATCTGTATTTTCTGTATCAGTATGCCGTGCAGAACCCTATCAAACGCTTTCCTGAAATCCGTATGCACCGCATCAAGTGCTTTAGCCTCACCAATCTGTGTGGGCAAATTCTAAAAGAACTCAGTAAGTTTTGTGAGGCACGACCTCCCTTCAAAAAGTCATGTTGACAATTCTTTATCAAATATTCCTTACCAGACAATTAAACATCCGTTCACTCATAACCCTTTCAACACTTTACCTACCACTGAAATAAGGCTCACTGGTCTATGATTACCAGGGTTGCCTCGATTCCCCTGCTTTAACAAGGGGACAGCATTTTCTATCTTCCAGATATCTAGCATTATTCTTGTAGACAATGACGACATAAAGATCCAAAACAAAATTTCTGGAATCTCTTCCTGACCATCCCGGAGAATCCTGGCATAAATCGCACCTGGCCGAGGGGACTTGTTTATTCTCACAATTTTCAGAATTTCCAACACCTCATCTTTTTGAACCTGAATCCAGGCCAGTCTAAGAGCTTGCGTATGAATATTCATGGCAACATTGTCTATTACCTTTGTGAATAGTGATGAAAATTCATCATTTAACGCCTGTCTTATCTCTTCAGATTCCACACACAACTCCCCACTACTATCCTTGACTGACCCTCTTCTTACTCTGCTTTTTTTTTGCTCCTGATATACCTGGGAAAACTTTCGGGATTTCCTTGATCGTACCTGCCAAAGAAGCTTTGTATCCCCTACTGGCTTTTCTACACCATCTCTTTAGGCCTTCCTCGCTAAATTGTGATTCTCAACCTGATTTTCAAGTCTCATTTGTACAAGAGCCGCCTTCTTTCTCTTGACAGAAATGTAACTTCTTTAGTAAACTACGATTCCCTCGCTCTAACACTTTCACCCTACCTGACAGGTACGCACTTATTCACGACACGCAGTAACTGTTCATTAAACAAACTCCACGTTTCAACTGTGAACAATTTACCACAACAAAATCTTTCTAGTGAAAGCAAGCTGAGCCCATCAACCTGAATTCAATGCATCAAATTCATCTGTACTGTACAATCTTATTAGCGTTGAAGAAAAAGTCTGTGCTGTTCTTGCATGAACATCTGAATCAGTTTAACCTGTTTCATTCTCAGATTTGTGATAAACGTGAACACGTCTGTCCAGAGAAAAAAATCTCTCCAGTGACTTTTATTCCATGATAGATATAAGGTACAGCTGGCAAAAGTTACATGTTTTCACTTTCACTAACACGCTGTCTCCTCGGCAGTTGAAGTGCTTGCCCACGATGATTCAGTCAACATCATCCTTCCGGTTTCTGGTTTCGTGGTGCTGGAAGAACACAGCAGTTCAGGCAGGAACCGAGAAGCAGTAAAATCGACGTTTCGGGCAAAAGCCCTTCATCAAGAATGCAGGTAGATAGCCTGAAGGTTGGAGAGATAAGTGAGAGGAGTGTGGGGGTGGTGTGAAAGAAGCATAGAGTACACATGCACCAATATCATTTATTGTATCCGTTGCTCCCGAAGCGGTCTCCTGTACATTGGGTAGACTGGATGCCTCTTAGCAGAGCGCTTTAAGGAGCATCTCTGGGACACCAATCAACCATACCGCCCTGTGGCCCAACATTTCATCACCCCCTCCCACTCTGCCGAGGACATGGAGGTCCTGGGCCTCCTTCACCGCCGCTCCCTCATCACCAGACGCCTGGAGGTAAAATGCCTAATCTTAAACCTTGGAACACTTCAACCCAGGGCATCAATGTGAACTTGAACAGTTTCCTCACCTCCAACCCGAGGTCCAAACTCATCTCGGACATCTTCCATTGACTTGGATCAGGAAGTATTGGGACATCCGACAGCAGCAAATATTGCAGGTCAT
Organism: Chiloscyllium punctatum; assembly: GCF_047496795.1. Lineage (NCBI taxonomy): Eukaryota > Metazoa > Chordata > Chondrichthyes > Orectolobiformes > Hemiscylliidae > Chiloscyllium > Chiloscyllium punctatum. The sequence continues at coordinate 34,304,204 of NC_092773.1, forward strand.
TGTTGATCAAAACAGAATTTGATATAGAAAAGCATTGTCTGTGCTCCCATCAAGAACTCTTCCTCGGTAATTTTAATTATCAGCCATAATTGCAGCTTGCTCGCCCACGACCGATTCGGTGTAATATTCACTCTTTATATGTTTGACCGGTTGTCTTCTTCCACGTTTAAGGCTTTTCATCAGAACCAGGAGAATTTTCGTGTGTCTGAATCCACAACGAGAGGAGGTCAAACAATCCGCAAGTTGCCAGGTGTGATTTTGGAAACCAAAAGGGCGAGAATGAGATGGTAAAGAGCGAACAGAAAATGATAGTGTTCAGATGAACCTGAATATCACTAAATAAGCTTCAGGAAATGTTACCGTTCACAGACAAATGGTCATCCGCAAAGTCACAAAAAGAGAAATGTTTGGAGAAACCCATTAGGTCTTACAGCATCTGGAAGCGGGAAAAAATGTAACTTTTCCTCCTTCTGAACTGTTCCGAATGAGACACGCAAAATTTGATCAGCCTTTACAGAATCGTCACAAATATATAAGACTGTCTGAGCAAATTACTGCACTTTTTTGAACAATGGTTTCTCTGGCATGTTATTTGTGTTGATGTTGTGCTGCTCTTCTACGCAATTGTGTCTGTCAGTCGCCTTCTGGGTCGGTTGATACGTTGACATTGTGTAGCAGGGAGACCTTTCCAAAAGCTTTTACAAAGAAAGGTCCCAGTAATAGTTAATTTTTTTTGCAATATCACCACCAAGCAGCATTGCAAGCAATTCAGATCGCACAGTGGCACAGCGGGAGTGTGTTGGGCCTTTAGGCCAGAGAGGAGAAAGTGAGGACTGCATATGCTGGAGATCAGAGCTGAAAAATGTGTTGCTGGAAAAGCACAGCAGGTCAGGCAGCATCCAAGGAGCAAGAGAATCGACGTTTCGGGCATAAGCCCTTCTTCAGGAATGAGGAGGGTGTGCCAAGTGGGCTAAGATAAAAGGTCGGGAGGAGGGACTTGGGGGAGGGGCGTTGGGAATGCGAGAGGTGGAAGGAGGTTAAGGTGAGGGTTATTGCCCAGAGAGGGGGTGGCGCGGAGAGGTCAGGAAGAAGATTGCATGTCAAGAACGCGGTGCTGAGCCCGAGGATTGGGAGTGAGATAAGGTGGGGGGAGGGCAAACGAGGAAGCTGGAGTTATCATCCTGCAAAGAACAAGAGATGGCAATAAAGAAATAAAGAGGGAGAAGATTAAGTGTGAGGGTAAGCTGATCAGTAACATAATAGAAGACTGCAACAGGTTCATTGGATAGATAAAGCGCAAAAGTGTAAAAGTGGATATCGGGCCGCTGGAAAATAACTCTGGAGAGATCGTAGTGGAAACAAGGAAATGGCTGAGGAACTGAAAAATAACATCGTGTCAGCCTTCATGTTGGAAGACACGAAATATATCCCAAAAAATCAACAGAGGGCAGACCTGAGAATGGTGGCAATAACCAAGGAGAAGGAGCTAGAAAACTTGAATGGCTGTAAGGTGGATAAATTTCCTGGCATAGATGCACTACAACCAGAGTCTTAAGGGAAATTGCTGAATTGCTGAGGCAGTGGAGACCTCCATGGTGAATTCTTCAGAAATGTGTCGAATCAGGCAGGATCCCAGAGGACTGGAAAGTCGCTAACGAGACTCTGTTGTTTAAGAAGTGAGTATTTCAGACCGATTAACCTAACCTTGGTCATAGAATCGATTGTGAAGAATGAGATTTCTGAATGCTTGGAAGTGAAAATTTTTATCAAAGGGACGTGATGTCTCAAAGCTTCTACAATTCTCTGAGGAGCCAACGAGCAGTTTAGACCAACTGCAGTCAACGCATGGACTTCAAGAAGTCCTTTTGACAAGGATCCAAATAGGAGACCACTGAGTAAGATGAAAATCCTATGGCATTACAGGCAAATTGCTAGCATGGATAGACGATTGTCTGTACGGCAGAGAGCAGAGAGTGGGGTTAAAAATGTTTTTTCTCAGAATGATTGCAGTTGACTGGTGGTGTCCTGCAAGTCTCAATTTCAGTACTGCATCTTTTTACTTGATACATTAACAATCCAGATGAAGAAGCTTAGGGAATTCTGGCGATGTTTGCAGAAGATACATCTTTTAACCACTCAAATCGCCTTGGAGGGAGGGAGTTGCGAATCCGGCTACCTCAGCTAGAACAAGAGATTTTCAATTTCACCTCTAATGTTTCACACAATGTACCTATGATATTTTGTTTTTTGAACTGAACCTTGGTTCCTCATTCAAGCAGCAGAGTTTTCACATTTAAAGACGTTCTCCTCTTCGTTTTGACTAATGTTGCAATGGTGATGCAATATACTGAAAAATCAACATCCACCAACAGGAGTAGTGTCATTTGTCATTTTGCATGGCATAACGTGCACTGTTAGCAATTTTGGGAACAACAGCTGAATTGTTGTTTGTTTTAAAGTTTGGACACAGATAGGAAATGGAACTCTGTCGTGGATAAAAAGGAACACAGCGAGCAAAGTTTAAAGAAATAAACAAAAATCGACATGGGAGCATGTGACAAAATCTGAAGTCAACGTATATTGATTTATTAAAATTGTTCAAATGCATTAACGTGGCACATTATCAACTTCAAGATATTGAAATTAAATAAATATGTGCCGTGAAAAATCGAAATACGTGAACAATTCTCTTTTGTATTGTAATCCGTGCAATCTTGCTTGCTATATTTGATGATGAATAGAGTTTCTGCCATTTTGCATTCAAAACGAAATAATGTGAAGAGCAAGCGAACAGATGCAATGGATAACGTTGTTAAGATATGCATTTAGAATTTCATGACTTCACGTTCGGTCCATAGCTACAGAAAAGCAAATTAATAAAGTACTCTTCGATCCTTCACGGGCTACATGTAAACCCAACGTCCTGGTGAACATCTGCTATCTACATGACAGGAAAGCAGCGTGCAGGAGAAATGTTGACGTATAGAGGGAGCATACGCAGAAAGATGAATGACAATAGAGGGATGATCAAAATTTTCATTTCTGAGTGGTAAAAATATGGCTTGCTGGAGATAGCGATGAATCTGGAGAATGCTCAGCAGGCTTTGTAAACATGTTTGCATGTGTCTCTTTCAAACCCTTATCAATAACTTATTCGAACCCTTACTCCAAGTATAGTGAGCGGGATCTCATTACCAATGTTGGTCCTTTGATAATGCCAGCCATCCTTCTGAGGGGCAAAGATGTGCGATGAGCATGTAACGCCAACATTTTGGCAGCAAACAAATTTGTCACCGGTTTGGAAGAATCACAAACAACTGAATTGTTCAGAATAGTCAGATCGTCGAAACCTAACTGACGATGTCTCACATCTTCTTGATTAGGCAGCACTGTAGGAAAGACTGAATGATAAAGTAACACATTTTGCTAGAGAAACAATGTCTTCTCGAGTGAAATTAAAGTCCGATACAGTCTATGGAGAAAAAGCAGGTACAGATTAACGTCTAGTGATCCTTCCTAAATATTGTACTCCAATTCCCTCTGCCATCCAGACATATGTGTTCATTGATCTGCGGCTCTTTTAATTCACAGCTGAAACTCAAGACTTTGAACAAACACTATCCTCAAATAAAGGATCAAACAATATCAAAGAGCGACAATATTCAGCAGTTCAATTCGTGTGACCATCGTGAACTAGCTCACAGGAGGACAAAATGTTGTCAACTCTGTGTTCAAAGTGATGGTCCCCCAAGAAAGCTTACCCAAAAGCGTAACAACTGCACCATAACCTTTTTTGAGTCAACTAATAGGAAGAAGGTTTAAAAATCTGCCGTATCCAAAACTATCAGAAGCGTGAGCAACTCTTACATTTTGCATGTTTGTGCAATATGTGTCAGCATCAGATGCTAAACAAAGAGAGAGAGAGATTAAATGGTTTTGGAGTGAAGTTATGGAAATTTAGAAGGGGATGGCACACATGTCAGTTAAGTGTGTGACTTCGAAATGAATTTGGTGATAACGCCACAACAAATATTATTTTTCCTTCCCTGAAGGATATTCATGGACCAATCAGACAGCTTTCGGACTCAACTGTTTTAGCTTACGCAATTATAAGAGTGACATACCTTAAACTGAAATTTCTGTTTTGGCGGTACTTCTCATTCACTTCTTTCTCTTTTCAGTCAAGTTCACAGGATTTTCGAAGGGGAGAATTTAACATCAGAAAACTCACATCAGAAATCATCACATCAGAATCTCATAGTTTCACACATTTTTGGTAACCTGAATATTTTTTGGATTTTATACATGGAATTTAAAATCACCATTTACAGTGGGGAGAAACCTTCTTTTTGTCCCTTTGTGGATGAGACTCTGTCGATGGCCAGACACAAGTGCAGTCATATTCGAGAGAGTGGTGCTGGATAATCAAAGAGGTTAGACAGCATCCAGGAAACGGGAGAATCGACATTTCAGGCATATGCCCTTCACTAGGAAGGGATTGTGCCTGAAACGTCTATTCTCCTGCCGCTCCGATGCTGCATGACCAGCTGTGTTTTTCCAGCACCACACTCTTGACGCTGATTTGCCGTCTGCAGTCCTCACTTTCTCCACAGGTTCTGTCGTAGTTGGGTGAAAGCGTGGAAATATGTTGGTTGTGGAAAGCGAATCAATACCCCTCAGACCTGGGCACATATTGGTACAATCACACTGAGCAGAGCCGGTTCACTTGTGTAGAACATGAGAAGGTTTTCAGTGACTAATCCCACCTGACGGCAAATCAGGAAGTTCACACTGAGAACAGATCAGTCATTCAATCAGAATTTGGGGAAAGAATCACTCAACCAACACACTCACTAAAACACCAGCGAATTCACATTGTCGAGAAATCATTCACGTGTTCTGAATGTGGCAAGGGATTCACTCAGCCATCCACCTGCTGAAACACCAACAGGTTCACAGTCATGCAAGAACATTTCCACGGCGGAATTGTGGGAAATAATTTAAATATACTGCAAAACTGTTCGGTCATCATCGTGTTCACACTGATGAGAAAGCGTTTACATGCTTTCACTTGCAAGTTCACCAGCAAGTCTTATCGGGGAAATGCCATTCAGCTGTACTGAATACAGAAAAAAGTTGATACTTTCTTTCTAATCTGCTAAACCACCAGCGTATTCACATTAGGGAGAGATCATCACCTGCCCCAAGTGGGGAATGCCTTTTCTTCGTCATCAATCTGTTCAGACATAAAAACGTTCACAGGTAATTACCGTGATTGAGTTTTGTTACTCGCAAACTGGATTGAATCCTGCTAACCTGGGTCTGTCTCTGCTGGTGATTCCTGCTTCCAGCCCAGCTACTGGGGCTAACATTCTGGGCAATGAGAAATCAATCTGCTTTGTTTTAAAGTCACGCAGATCTTCGAGGCCTGAAAAAAAATCATCTTGCTGGAGAAACTCAACAGGTCTGACACACCTGTGGGGAGAGAAGAGTAATGACTGTTTTGAGTCTGATCTGAATCTGCTTTGGCGCTGAAGTGGACTGGAAATAATTACTATGTCGGAAAGGAGTAGGAAGAGGACGTGAACTATTGTTAACATGTCCAGAGAACTAGTGGTGATATGGTGACATATAGATTTGGAGGCCGTGCGAGTGTTATGCTTAAAAAGAGAAATTATGCTAGTTGTGTTGAGACCATGGCTATTAACCAAGACACTGGTTAGCTTCCAGGTGGATTGGAGGGAGGGGGCGTCATATGGGAAAGATGCCGAGAGGGAGCGTTGGAGGCGATGTTAGTGGGTAACGTAAACAGGGTAATTCCGAATAGAGGACAGAGTTCCTGGTGTTTAGTTGTTGAACTCAGTATTGAGACCTGAAGAATATTGCTCCAGCCTGTACGTTAACTGTGAAAAGTGCTGAGTTTTTTTTGGTATTTCAGATGTCAAGTAGTCTTTTTGAATTGCTCTCCCTGTCTCCTCCATCCACACCTCCAACACCAAGAGCGAGGAGGTTTCCTGTTCGTGAAATAGAAGCGATCTGATTCAGCTGCCTCCCTATCATCCACCCATTACTGAACAAGTCTTTAAATTACCATCAAAACATATGAGGTCCTGCGAAAGATACCATGTCCAACAGCATATGTGGACGAATATAATTCCAGAGAAAATTCATACTCAACTCAAAATGCTCACTCTGTTTCTCTATTCAGAGTTTCTGTAACACCTGCCGATTGCATTTTAGATTTTCACTATTGGAAGCATGCTGCTGTCTTTTGAGTCTCGAGAGTTTATTCTTTTAAACGTTCTGCTCTTGTAACCTTACCCTGCCATGGCAGAGCCCAGCGGGTACAAATTTATTGATATACCCTTCTTCTCACGAAACTGCCAATGATTCAGTTCCCCCATGTTCATTGTATCTGCAATTGTCCTCTCTCCGCCTTCTGGTACCGTCCTTCACTCTTCTAGATTCACGGTTAGCATCTATTCTCAGAAATATCCGTGTACTCTCTTGTCCACACAGATTACTGACCCATTTGCGACCCCCCTTTCCAGTACTTGTAAGTGGTGTCACCAACGGTTAATCTTTGTTTTGTCCTATTTCTCATCATCACGCTTCCATTGTTTGAATCAGCAAAAAGAAGTGATGCACATTTTCACATTTCTACTCAGAGGACCAAAACATGCGTCACCATCCTCCCTCTCCTTTGCGCTATTTCATGAATATCTTCTACGTCAAACTCACTTAACCAAAGCCATCTTCTTTCTTTGCTGCTGAATGTTCCGTTCCCTGATATCCAAGACGTCTCCCATCCTGGAAACTGTCTAAAGCTGAATTAGTTTGTTTGCATTCTTGCTGTTGTATTTCATACCGTGATCAGTCAGTGATGATATATTCCAAAGGGGAAACGTGAGGACAGCAGATGCTGAAGATCGGAGTGGAGCACATGGTGCTGGAAAATCACAACAGCCTAGGCTGTATATGAGGTGCAGGGGTACCGACGGTTCGGGCATAAGCCTGCACTCTTGATGAAGGGTTGTTGCCCAAAACGTTGATCTTTCTGCTCCTTGGATGCCTCCTGACTTGCTGTGCATTTGCAGCATCACATTCTCGACACTGTCCCCAATAGCAGACACAGCCCCGATTGCCTTCTCGCTCACAGACACTATGGCTCTATTTTCTTATACCCCCTTGATATGGAGGTCAGAGGGATTAGTGCAGTTCAAGCAATTTCCCCCAGTAAATTCAACCCTTCCCTATGCATGTGATGCGAGGAATCAAGGGGTGAATACATCTCATGCAGTATCATCCCATGGTCCCAACTCTCACTATCCCTGTGATGGGGGGATTGAGGGATCGATTCTCCATGTTGTATTTTTTACGTGGACTTTACGTAACACGAACCATTGACGGATTTCAATGCAGCACTGACCAAATTTAAACAAAATTGAGCACCTAATGAGGGACTGAGGGGAGAGGAGTGGATGCTGCTCTTACATGTTTGTGAAGTTAAACTTACTTTCAAATATTAGGATCAGCATGCCAAACATATACTGCTCAGAGAACTTTCGAAACAAGGGTCTTAAATTAGAAGGGAACTCATGTCGAAAATTCCCCAGTTGGTGTATTTGGCAGATAAGACACAGACAATGTTCAATGCAGCGAAATAAGAACACTGAAAGGTAATCTCAAATAGGACGTACAGTTCCAACGATGGTGCAGGAGTGGAAGAACGTGGGCGTATACGTATATCACTGAAGGTGACAGGGCAATTCGGGAAGTTAATGAAACATCCAGTATGTTCAGATTTATTAAGGGGGCAGAGAGTTCAAGAGCAGGGAGTAATGTTGAATTTGTCCAAGATATTTGCAAGACTTCAGCTGGCATAGTTGTGGGCATCCACTATACGCTAGAACAGATGTGAATGCATTGGTCTGAATGCTGAAGTGATTTACCGGAAAGATGACATGAATGAGAAACTCCAGTTCCAGTAATAACATTGAACAGTCAGGAACTGTTTTTCTAAGACAGAAGAAAGCTGAGTGGAGATTGATGGGAATTTTAAATATCAAAAGTGTGCTGACTAAGTTTGAGAAGGAGAGGCTGTTTTCACACATCAACGTAAAAAATTTAATGAGGAATGGAATTGAAGTAAAACGCAAAAGAAACAAGGGCGATATGAAAACAGTGTTTTGTCACAGAACAAATGGTGAAGTATGGAATGTAATGCCTGGAATTGTGGAGGAGGCAGGTTCAATTGAGGCATTCCAAGAGGTTACTGCATGATTAATTGGATGGCAATGGTACTGTAGAGAGAAGTGGAGAAAAGGCAATTGGTTCTCACAAGAGAAGAGAGGTCATGCAGGCATGATGGAACAAATCGCCTCTTAATGAGATTTAGTAGTTCCATGACTGTGTAAAGTGAACCTAGAAATTAGAATGATATGCTCGAGCAGAACTGAAAAATAGTTGCTGGAACATCAGGAGAGGGAAATGCACTGAGATTATTCTCGAAATATCGACTCTCCTGCTCCTCAAATGCGGACACACTGGATATGCCTTTCCAGCACCACGCGTTTTGAAAGTGATCTACTGTCCTCACTTTCTCCATTGTGTGTTTACAACTGAACAAGAGTGTAATACTAATTAGGACATCAGTTATGAAACTGAAGTGCAGGTCGGCTAGAAAGTGCTGGTGCACTGTGTAATACAGTATTAAACAAGGGAAACAAAACAAAATACTCCTGTCGTCAAACTCATGACAAGAGATGAGCATAAATTAAGTTAAGAAAAAGCAAGAAGTGAGAAAATGAAACATTATTCTCCCTTTGTTTCGCTGTAAAAAATCTCAATGAATATTGAGTAGCTATGTCTGCTGTCTCCAAATCATGCGACATTGGAATCTTTTGAACTAACACAGTTCAGTGTTCGTCTGCCTCTGCTCTGACTCCCATATGTGAAAATAATCATTCATGTGTGCAGATACAGTAGTTCAGGCGAGAGGACAGACAAAATGAATGATTTGCGTGAGTGGTGAAGATCGTCCCACCATGTTCAGTGAAGCTCACAATATGTCTCAGGTCTTTCCCCCACTGACATTGTAGTTTGAAAGAAAACAAGTGATAATTTTGAAATCATAAAAAGCCAAAGAGATCTCATGGAGAATCCAGGTGTGCTCTCAAACAGATTTCATAGCTGCTGCTGTCAGACCTAAGAGGGGAAAGGCAAGGATGGTAATTATGGAGGGCATCTACTAATAATATAAGTGGGCTCCGATCTCTCCACTAATAACATCATTGATCCTTACCTTAACTCTAAGAACGACGTTCTTGACTAACCTGAGAAAAAAGGAGAAAATGAGCACTGCAGATGCAGGAGATCAGAGACGAGAGTGTGGTACTGGAAAGGCACAGAACGTCATGCAACATCCGAGGAGCAGCAGAAGTGATGTTTCAGGCATAAGCCCTTCTTCCTGAATCGCTGATCAGGAATAATCTCAGAAATTCCCATATATTTGAGTCAATTAACTGTGAAGCAGGCTATAACTTACAAACATCAAATAATCACAAAATTGTTTTGTCCAGTTATCTACAAATTTTGGAACCAATTGACGTTATGACTGTGGAACTGCTTCAATATCTTTCCACAGTCTGTTAATTGGAAAACAGTCACTCAGTGTCGATGTGTCAGTGACTTTCTAGTTGGGTGGAATGTAGCCTCAGTGGTTAGCATTGCTCCCACATAACTCAAAGGATGTTGATCCAATCTAAACTGCAGACGACTCTCCCTGTGGCGTTGTCACACAAAATGCTAGCATAACGTGAGATCTGCCAGACTGTTGGGAGTTATCTTTTTTTTGGTAGAGGTTTGACCAAACAACAAAAATCTTGGGAAAATGATTTTTTTTCTGTTCGGGAAAGGGTGGGGTGCCACATTGTTCAGTCCACAGGCCCCCACCGATTTAAAATCTACATCGATGCCTTGTACATTGGGATAGAGTGAACTATAGAGACATTTGCAGAAGAGAATCAAAATAAATGGGAAAAGAAAATGCGATCCAAACATAAAGTTGCAAATTGATGTCAGTCCGTTGGGTGAATCAGCCAAAATTTGGCAGGTGAAGACTAACGTGGCTAACTCTGAGTTATTGGTTCTGGTTGAAAGATGAGAAAGGCAACTTACGATCGACTAGAAAGGGGCAACACCTTCAGTGTACGATGAAGCAGAGCGATCTCAGTGTTCTTGTACATTAAACACTGAACTATTGCACGCAGATAGAGCAGTTAGTCAGAAAGGCAAAAGCATTGAGTATTTCTTGCTAACCGAGTCGAGTAAAAGTAGAGAAGTGTTGATGCAAAGGCAAACGGAATTAGTCAGACTGCACCTGCAGTACTGTGTATATATACAATTCCTTCACTTCAGGAGGGATATATTTCGAGGCAGTTCAGAGAAGTTTCAGTGATTCGGAGCAGGCAGATGTACAGCATAGAAAGAGACCATTTGGTCCAATGCGTCTATGCCAACCAGATATCTTAAGCTGATCTCGACCAAATTACCGGCATTTGCCCAATGTTCTTCTAAACCCTTCTTGTTTATAAACCCGTCCATTTGCCTTTTAATTTCTGTAACTATATCCACCTCTACAACTTTATCTGGTAGCTCGTTCCATGAAAACAAAGCCCTTTTTGTGAACAGGTTAGCCACTGAGTTTCATTTTAAAACTTCCCACTCTCACTTTCAACATATGGCCTCCAGCTCTGGATTCCCCAGCCACGTAAAACAAGCCTTAGCTATTCACATTATTCATGCCATACATACATTTGCAAACCTCTGTAGGGTGACCCCTCAGCCACATACCATTGACAGCCACATTAAAAAAAAGCTCAGCCTATTCAGGCCTGCCGTGTAGCTCAAGCCTGCCATGCCCGCCAAAATTCTTGACAATCTATTCTGCATACTCTCAAGTTATGAACTTCTTACTTGCAACACGTAGACCGGCATGAAACGCAATATTCTGACCATGACACCCCAACTTTCGTCCTCTATGTTGTGACCAGTGGAGCGAAGAGTCCCAATTGCTTTCTTCACCACACTGTCCACCTGCGACTCAAATTTCGTGAAAGTATGTACCGGCACTCCAAGATCCCTTTGTTTGGTAATGTATCCCATGTTCCTACCATAATATGAAACGTCCTGTCCTGATTTGTCTTCCCAAAACACCTCACATGCATCGAAATTAGATTTCATCTGCAACGACTCGGCCCATTGGCCCATGTTATCAAGTACCCTTTGTTCTCTCAGATAATCTTTTTCGCTGTGCACTGCACCACCTATTTTGATGTCATCTGGAAACTTACTAACGTTACCTCCAAAATTCACATCCATGTCATTTGTATAAGTTATGAATGCGATGGATCCAGCACTATCCTTGTATCATAGGACTGGTTCCAGGCTGTGAGTCCAAGTCCCAATCCTCCACAACCACCATCTCCATTCTGCCGACAAGTTACTTATGTATCTAATTTGATTGCTCCCTCTGGATCTCATGAGGTCTGAGGTAACTAACCGGTCAACCATGCAGAACCTTGTTGACCACTTTGCTGAAATCAATACAGATAATGTCTATAACTATGCCGTTTCAATCAGAATTGTTACGTTATCAAAAAAGTCCGTCCGGTCAAGAAGATGAGATTTCTTAAGGACAAAGCCATGCTGGCCATCCCCAATCAGACTTTGACTTTCAAAATGTATGACATTCCTATCTCTCATAGACCTCTCTGACAATTTACAGACCACTGACGTTCGGCTCACCGGTTGAAGGTTATGTACCTCTTCCTCACTACATATCCCAAATAATAGCATCACATGAGCTAAAGTCCAGGTTTTTCTCTGCTCACCAGTATCTATTCTTTAAGAAACCTGTCTCAAAAAAGCTCCCAACCATCTCTGAGCTTGAACTTGCAGAAGTAGGATTCATTTTATCAGATAAATTTGGTAGATGCTTGGAACTGTTCTTTCCCAGCACCATTGTACGTCTACTCAATGTTAATTCAAAATCTGATGCTGATGGATCTTGCTAACTTAAGGCATTCGTGAACAAGGGGCTCGGATGATTCTGACAGATCAAGATTTCCAGGTCTCAACAACTCTCTCTGGTGGTCCAGAAACATCTGAGCTCAATGTTGAGTCCAAAGTTTTAGATTTCTGTGTAAAAATATGAGCTGATGTTCTGCTAGCTATGATTGAGGTTCATTGGAATAAAGCTGGAGGTCGAGGATAAACAGGTCAGAGTGAGAGTGCCAGAGATTTAAATGAGAAGGAAAGAGAAGCTAAAGCTCATTCCTGACGAAAGTCTTGTGCCTTAAACATCGATAATGTTGCTCTAGGGTAGCTGCCTGACCTCTTGCGCTTTTCCAGCTAACAATATCAACTCTGATCACCAGCATCTGCAATCCTCACTTTCACCCAGCTGATTTCAATCCGACTGTGAAGCTTTTTCCAAGGATGCTTATCTTGAAGGAGCTGTCTTCCTCTATCTACAAGGAGATTCCTAATGAAGAATTTATGCCGGAAACGTCGATTCTGCTTCTCAGTGGATGTTCCCTGACCTACTATAATTTTCTATCATCCCTCTCTCGACTAGAAGCTAAGGGCATGTTGTAGAATAAATGTACTTTTTCTACAAAGTGATCTTCCTTTCCCTAATTGATCGTCTCAAGGTAGATCATGAGCCTTAAACATGGGCACTAAATTACGAGAAGTACATTTAAATCACGCATTTCTTTCATCTCAAAAATTATGGGGAAATGCCTGAAGAAAATTCAATTATTCAGAGAGTGTGTTACATAAGTTTGTCATAAACTGTTACACTTCAGGAATAATATCGTACAAGATAAAGACAAAAACCAATTGCCAAAATGTTGAATATTGCCATTTAGTTTGGTTTTATTATCATCAGAAGAAAAGTGCAACTCTCAGTGAGACATTAATTCAGTCGTGGATGTGAATTATAGTAAAATCCAACTCTGCAATCACTGCGGAACATCAGTGGCGTCTCCGTGAGTCGCATGTTAGATTAAACTGCTTCACAAATGTTCTGAGCAAAAGAAGAGCCTCTCTCCAATGTGAAATCGTTGACCAATATCCTGGGAATTATTGTTTTTCCCATGTACCAGTTGCTGTTGCCCTTCTAGCAGTTGAGGATTTGGGAGTTAGAAAGGCTACAAAGGACAATCCAAACGACAGGCACGTCACTGCATCCACAAAGGGGAGAGGCTGTTGTCCTGCTACTTGTGTTGGAGAAGATTTACCAATTCATCAGACCGAATGATTCACCAGTGGTTTCTCACTGGGGAGAAGCAGTTTACTGCTGCATATGCGGAAACGAATATCCTAAGTCATCCCACTTTCAGACATGTCAGCATGAAAATACTGCTCTACGACCTGTTCAGTGTTCTAACTGTGAGAAGAGATTTGAAATTAAAAAAAAGTCTGCTGACATCAGCGAGATTGCTCTGGGGTGAGAACTTCCTACTGCTCTGTGTGTGGGAAATATTTCACACAGTCACCGTCCTGCCTGATACACCAGAGAGTTCACATGTGGTCACCGGGTTTGCTGCAGTGGCTATTGTCGTGATCGCCAAGTTACGGATTGAACTCCTTCAATCTTACAGTTTAAGTTCGTATGTATTGGTTGTGAAATAGGAATACGAGATGGTGATTAATATTGTGGATAACTGTAAAACAGAATGACAACTTTTGTTTCAAACACTTTGATATTAATTTGTAACTCTTCTCCCGAGAGTGTTTAACATCAGCAGGATGGAGATCAGGAATTCACCATCCTGAGTTCGAAATGCATTGCCATTCCTTCACTGTTGCTGTGTTGAAATCCCTGGAACTCACTCCCGATCAGCATTGTGAGTGTCAATATGCTGCACGGACATCAGAAAAGCAGCACATCGTCACACTCTGCAGGCCAATCATAGATGGACAATAAATACTGGCTGAGCTATATTGCCAAATCTAGTGAATATTTAAGAAAACTTGACTACTCAATACACGCAAATCGTCAATTGAAGAGTTCAGTCGATCTGTGAACTGCTGGTACAATTGCAACAAATGTTTGCTGTCCAAAAAAACGAGATCTGCAGCTTGTTACGAGGAATTCCCAGTTTCACTGATGTGTGCATGTCAGTTATCAATACTTTACTGTAGTCCTTCTTTACCTTTCAATTTGACCATCACTCCATCGCGAAATAAAGCAGCTTACGACTTCCTCATGACTTGTTCAGTCAACAAATGTTTTAAAGACTTAATGGGCTATTCGAACATGTTTTGCACATTTTTTTGCTTCTATTTGCAGTTTACTGGAAATCTGTCCCAAATGTGAAAATTAAGAGTTCCAATTTCTAATAACCAGGCTATGATAATTCTTAAGAACAGTGGGTTCAGGTTTACTCCATGTAGAACGTCACTTCCTAACTTTTAACCGTCTTGACTAGCTGCTCTTGACTGCCCAACTATGATTTCTGTATTGTATCACACTTGCCATCCATCACAGTATGACATGTTTGCGGGTAAAATATAACCAGGCTGTGTCGACTGAAGAGCCAGACTGAAGATTTTATGGAAAGCTCAACAAAAAAAAACAGAATTGTTGCGGTGCTGAAGGAGCCCATTCTGCCTGTTGCATTTGCCTGGCTTTCCAAAACAGCAACATGAGTTAATGCCATTCTCTTGCCTTCCAACTCAGCCTGCACATTACTCCTGTTCTCATGATTACGAATCCTATCTTGAAAATTTGTTTGAAGATCCTGCCAAAACACTTTCAGACATCGCATTCATAAGTATCGGCTGTCAGAACGTTTCTCTCAAATTACATGGATTCATTCATTTACATTTTAGTCTAAAGTTATTCAATTTGGTTCTTAATTATCATATTAACAGAAAACGTTCCCCCATATCCTGTGTGTAGACCCCTCATGGTGTGGAAACAATCCCAGTTTCTTCACAGTATCTGTGTTACGAGTTCCTCGTCCCTTGAATCCTTCCTGTAAAACAATCCTCAGTCTCTGCCATGAGGTCTCATTCGTCCTGAGATATGGTACCTCGAACTGAACACAATATTCCATCGAAAGTCTTTGTGATTTATATAAGCTCAGCATAATCTCTTCTAATCAATGCCACTAATAGCAAAGTCTAGAATTTTTGTTGGCTTCTCCAATGACTCTCTCTACCTGCCCTACCAGATTTAACAGCTTGTGTAACATCTACATCCAGATCTTTCTGTACATGCTGTCTGTACAGTAGTCAGCCGTTATTTTATACTTCGAATGTTGGTTCTGAAGTTCATCTGTTATCTATCCGACGAGATCTCCAGCTTGTCAGTGTCGTCATGGTTGAACAGTCAAAAAGAGTCACACAGCATAGAAGTTGAGTCTATGAAACAACCAGTCTATTTCGACCATATTCCCAAACTGAACTTGTTTCGCGTGCTTCTGCTTCTCCAGTACCCCGCCAAATATTTCCTATTCATGAACTTATCGAAATGTCTACTAAACTCTGTAACTTTACCCACATCCATCGCATTCGCTCGAAACTGTACCTTCGCCAGCAAGCTCTACATTATTTTGGATAGCTGACATCTACATAACAATTCCTGGGGTACCACAGACATTTATCAACACAAAACGTTGATCTGATTGATTCTCCCTGTACAGAATAGCAAATGATAACCTGATGTTCCTAACTCACATTGCAGCAATTCAATGAGCAAGTGCAAAACACCCACTTAAGAAAGCACAGAAGCGGGTCATGAAGTTCTCTAAATGGACTTTCCGACATTTTTCCATTCAACTGAATATTCCTTGCAATCTTGAATAATGTTTATTTTCAAATAATTATCTAATGACCTTTATTGAACCTGCCAAATTCACAGTTCCATGCTTTGTCTTCCAGAGTTATCTGCTTACTTCATGAAGTTTCTTTCTTATCATGTATTTCCTTGCATTGTAATTTATTTTAAATCTTATTCTCAACTTTTTTACTTGGGGTGAATAGTTTCTCACTCCCCACACTGTATAAAACGATCCTGATTTTAATAGGTGCTTTCTTTATTTCTTCCTTCTCTATTTTACATTAATGCTGCTTCTCTATTTTAACATTCGTCCACTGTTGGAGCCATGCGTATGAAGGTGGTTTCTATGATGGAACTCGATTCTTTTTGTGCTGAATAGTTAACTCCAATTAAACATTGAAAAGAAATAAGCATAAGTTTCCAGTCACTGTATGAATCATCATTCCTGATCTACTGCCTCCATCCCGTTCTTTTAATTCATTGAGATTTAGCGAGGCTGACCACAATTTTGTGCTGTGTTTGACTCAGACAAGTGCTTCTCATCTCCTGTCTCTGTCAAGACTAAGACCGCCTTTATCCACCTCTGTCACCGGGTGGCACGTGGCTCTGTAGTTAGCACTGCTGTCGAAAGTGACAATGATCCAGGTCTGATTACAGCCTCGGGCGACTACCTGTGTGGAGTTTGCACAATTTCCCCGTGTCTGCGTGCGTTTCCTCTGGGTGCTCCGGTTTCCTCCGACAGTCAAAAGATGTGCGGATCAGATGAGTTGGTCATTCTTAATTGCCCGTTGCGTTGAGCGCATTAATCAGAGTGAAATGGGTCTCAGTGGGTTAATTTTCGGAGGGTCAGTGTGGGCTTATTGGGCCGAAAGGCCTGTTTTCACAATGTAAGTGAGTTAACCTCATCAAAGTCCGCCTTCTAAGTGTATCTGCTGCAGAAACGCAGATTCATCCTTTCATAAGCTGTGGACTTGGCAGCTTTATTTCTGTCCTCAATGATCTTCCCCGTTTTACCTTCTAACCTTCGTGTCATCTAAAACATCGCGGTTATTACATTCCAACCATACTCATGTCTCTGCAAATCCCGTGCAGATTACACTTCCGCCCATTCAAGCACAATCTCCATTTTAAAGCCCTCATGCTGGTGGTCAAATTCCTCCAATGGATCCTCCCAACTTAATCACTGTAATATTTTGATCTGATATTTGTGGTCATCTCTAATTCTGGCCTTTTACTAATTTCCTACTTTCATTGTTTCAACATTAGTGACTGCCCCTTATCTTGCCTCAGCCCTGAGGTCTGGATTTCCCTCTCTCGTTCTCACTTTCGTGTTTGATACCTATTTCTTTTCGAAATTGTTTGATAATGGATCCTGCTCTGACTTCATTTCATCTCCATGCAAGGACTTGTTTACCTGCTCCCTCTGAAATGTGCAAGGCCTTGGTTTAAGGTCATAGGCAATATGCAATTAAAAGTGTTGCTAAATGCGTCCATGGCTTCCTGCGTGAATTCCCCAACACACTGTCTTACTTATTTTTCCAGTCGGCACGTCAGTCGAGTTTGTTCGCTCCCTATGTCCTCACCAACAAGGCTGGTAGCAGACAAGAAAAAAACCTGTGAATGCTAGAATCTGAAATATACAGGCAGGAGGCTGGAAGAACACAGCAAGCCACCAAACATTAGCAGCTGGAGAAGTCGACGATTCAAGTGTAATCCTTCTTCGGTTCGGAGGGTGGATGTGGCAAGAGCTGCAAATAAATGGGTTGTGGGGCACAGTTGTAAAGTACGGATAGGTGAATTCAGGTTGAGGGTATGATCTGGTTGGCCAATTGGAGGAATGAATCCAGTTGATGGCAAGGACAGTGGGATGGACGGAGACTGAGTTAGAGGAAGAGGACGGAAATTATATGAAATTGGCGAAGTACATGCTGAGTCCTCCGTGCAGCAGGCTACGAGGGCGAAGATGAGGGGAACTTCCTCAGTTTTCACTGTGGTTCGTTTTGGCAATATAGCAGACCAAGGATCGTCATTGGAAATGGAGTCATGTGGGATCTGAAGTGGGCGGTGACTGGGAGGTCTTGTCGCCCCCTGTGGAGCTCGTCGATGTGTTCCCCAAAGATTACATTCAGTCTCCCCATGAACAGAAGACCTCACCGCAGCACCTTTTCCAATAAACTAGGTTGGAAAAGAGTTAAATGAACCTCTGTATCATCTGTAAGGACTGCTTGGGGCTCTGGATTGAGTTGATTGGGGAACACATCTGGTTTAACATCTTTAATATTTGCAGGGAAATAAACATTGGATTTCAGGGATGGCTCTGAGGAGCGTTGTGCCAACCCCGGACTGTCGAAGAGGATGGTCCTTTCGGTATGCAGTGAAGGGTGGGGAGGGGAAGAAGCTCTTGCTGTTGGGGTTTAGTTGGAGTTGGTGGAAGTGTGAAAGGATGATGCGTTGGATGTGGCGACCCTTTGGGGTGGTAGTTGATGACTGAGGTGAATGCCTTTATTGAATTGGGAAAGGTGGGGTTCAGAGCAATCGAAGAGGGAACGAAAGTGTGCTGGAGGGCTGACTGGATGACAGGAAGCAGGAAAACAATGTTGTTCAAAATATGTGGACATCTGGGATGTTCAGGAGTGCAAGCTTCCTTGTTCACGCAGGTGTAGCGAGGGAAGAGGAATTTGAATATTCAGGTGTAGCTTTTGCCGGTACAGGGTGGAAGGAGGTGCACTCCAGGTAATCATGTGAGTGTGTAAATTTGTAGAAAACGTCCGTTGCGAGAATGTCGCCGGATATGGAAATGATAAGATCAACAAGGTGGAGGAAGGTGTCTGAAATGGACCAAGTGAATTTGGGTGAAGGGTGGAAGTTGTGGGCGAAGTCAATGAACTGCTCCGATTCACGCATGCAGCTGTTTACTTGAAGCAAGTTTTCTGAAGAAAACCTGTAGTTATCTCCCGCTCTGTTTTTATAGATGGTTTGAGGGTGATACTGATGATTTCTGAAGCTTCCCATTGAAACTAACCTCCTTCTCCATCTTACTCACTAATTCAGCCATCTCTATCTCTGGCACCCTGTGCACTGTGTCTCACTTCACATCCATAGGATGCAAGATCAGCTGTCTCTTGATTGACGGCAATTCTGACCATAAGGAAGAGGCAGCAATAGGAAGAGGAAGCACATAATGCAATGGCTGCTCCTTCAACTAAACAGAGTTGGTCTTGGGCCTGGCATGGGCTATCCGATCACGTGGCCTCTGTGCTGTGACAATGTGGCTGCAATTACATGGATCTGAAATGATTTACTGCACTGTCATTTCGATCTCTTTTACTCTGTTGTAATGACAGTATATTACTTCTAATTTATTTTACGCACTGTATGTAATGTTACTATTTTCACTTTTCTTACTCTTTTTTATCTGAAATGTGTAGCTGTAAATCCACCAATTCCAAACTGAGATGCAGCACTTTTGTGAAACCTCCTTTTTGTAATCCGCCCTCATCGCACTCCCAGGCAGTGCTAATAATCTAAATATCTCTCGAAACAGAGTTTTCCCCCACATCTCACTCTTCGTTCTCTTGCTGCCAATCTTGAAACTGTGATATTCAAATATCCACTTGTCCTTGATTCGCATCAGTGTTGTTACACAGGGTACAGGCCATTCAGCTGCTCCCAATGTTGGAAGGAATTAAATCGGTCGCCCATCTTCTTATAATCAGTGAATTCTCGCTGGGATGAAAGGTTTTAAATATCATGATTACAAAAAGTCTTTCAAAAGTCCTAAGGAACTGATATTCATTAAAATTGTTCAGATGATCGTCAATCTTTTAAATATTCTGACTGTGGGATATTTTATTTAAAAATCCAGAAATCTGATGTTTCATTAATATGTTCAGACTAACAAGACGGCGTTCAGGTGTTCTCTCTGTTGAGGTAGTCTGTGAGTATTAAACCCTTGGCCTCATTATCAAAGACAGTCTCTTCTTAGAATCAACAAACGGATCGGAAGAGCAGCATCGACATTCGTCAGGCGAACAAAGACAACCTGCGAGAACTGAGAGATGATGATGCACACTAAAGCCGCATTCTACTGGAATTGCGGCATCAACACACAGCTTTAAGGCAGCGATAACTAGACACAGTATTCCAGACAAGATCGTAGTCTCAACACCTTCCATCTTTGCAGCCAGTGAGGCATCCTGGATTGAGTGAATCAATATCATGCGCCCAGAAACCCAGCCTCTTCACCCTGGTCGAAAAACACCCTCTCCATTGGTTGGTCCATGTACTCTGCATATCCGACGGGAGAATCCCTAAAGATCTCCTGTAAGGGGATTTGGCTTTCAGCAAGACAGCAAAAAGGCGCAATATCTTCATTTCAAAGATGTCGGAAAGAGAGAGATGAAGTCACTGAACATGACCTTAAAGAGGCCGAAGGACATTGCAAGCGATCGCACTCACTGGAGGCTGGAATTACACAGAGGTGTAAAAAGAGGAGAAGTGAAGCACAGGCATGCTGCTTAAGAAAACCGCACCCGCCGAAATAAAATGCACCGTGAGAGCACCGGGGAACAGTGCTTTCAAGTGCTGCAGCTGAGACTGTCACTCCCAAGAAGGCATTGAAAGCCAAAATTGATGCTGCTCAACAAAGATCGAAGAAAGATATCCCAGGTGCACATTCATGGTCTTGCGAGAATAACAGATGCCACCAAAGGACTGTGCAAAACATTAATTGAATACCCTACACGTGTTCCTTTTCTCCAGCAGTAAATTCACTCTTTGCTGCCTTATCACTGCTCCTACTCAACTAACAGTCGTTTTCCATTGAACTGTCGTCGACCTTTCTGAGCATCCCTTTCCATTGGCTGACAAATTTTCCCATAAATACTCTTTGGTATATTGAGCCGATTTTCTGCTTCCCGTATGAACATTAGATATTGCACTAAGCGATCACTTTTAATTCTAAAGTGACACTTGTTATTTTGGGAGTGCAAGACGTCATCGATTACTGTCACTCCAGTTTCGATTTGGCGCCACTGCATTACATTGTGCAGCATGGTGAAGCTGGAGAGTTGGGGTTCGCGGATGGGTAATATTGTGACATATTGTTTTTGATGAAAGAACAGTATGGGAATTTATGGAAGTTCGTGGGGTAGACAGGAAGAATAAGAAAGTAAGCAAGTTGGAGATTCAGAATCACTTGATTACCAATCTCAGACCGCGACTGCACCAATTGTCTCAGCATGCTCCTGCCCCACTGAACTCACCTCTACCTACCTCGACACTGTCCTATCCCCCCTAGTCCAGGAACTCCCCACATACGTACGAGACACCGCCCACGCCCTCCACCTCCTCCAAGACTTCCTTTCCCCCGGCCCCCAAAGCCTCATCTTCACCATTGATACCCAACCCCTCTACACCTCCATCCGACATGACCAAGGCCTCCAAGCCCTCCATTCGTTCCTCTCCAGACGTCCCCAACAGTACCCTTCCATCGACACTCTCATTCGTTTGGCCGAACTCATCCTCACCCTTAACAATTTCTCCTTTGAATCCTCCCACTTCCTCCAGACCAAAGGGGTAGCCATGGGCACACGTATGAGCCCCAGCTCTGCCTGTCTCCTTGTTGGCTACATAGAGCAGTTGATTTTTCATAATTACACCGGCACCACTCCCCACCTCTTCCTCCGCTATATTGATGACTGCATCGGCCCACCTCATTCTCCTGCGAGGAGGTTGAGCAATTCATTATCTTCACCAACACATTCCACCCTGACCTTAAATTTACCTGGACTATCTCTGACGACCGACTTGACACTGACATTTTTTACAAACCCACCGACTCCCACAGCTACCTGGATTACATCTCTTCCTACCCTACCTCTTGCAAAAATGCCATCCCGTATTCCCAATTCCTCCGCCTCCGCCGTATCTGCTCCCGGGGGACCAGTTCCACCACAGACCACACCAGATAGCCTCCTTCTTCAGAGACCGCAATTTCCCTTCCCACATGGTTAAAAATGCCCTCCAACGCATCTCGTCTACATCCCGCACCTCTGCCCTCAGACCCCACCCCTCCAACCATAACAAGGACAGAACGCCCCTGGTGCTCACCTTCCACCCTACCAACCTTCGCATAAACCAAATCATACGCCGACATTTCCACCACCTCCAAACAGACCCCACCATCAGGAAAATATTTCCCTCCCACCCCTTTCCGCCTTCCGCAAAGACCGTTCTCTCCGTGACTACCTGGTCAGGTCCGCGCCCCCTTACAACCCACCTTCCCATCCTGGTATTTTCCCCTGCCACCACAGGAACTGTAAAACCTGCGCCCACACCTCCTCCCTCACCTCTATCCAAGGCCCTAAAGGAGCCTTCCACATCCATCAAAGTTTTACTTGCACATAGACTAATATCATTTATTGTATCCGTTGCTCCCGATGCGGTCTCCTCTACATTGGGGAGACTGGGCGCCTCCTAGCAGAGCGCTTTAGAGAACATCTCCGGGACGCCCGCACCAACCAACCACACCGCCCCATGGCCCAACATTTCAACTCCCCCTCCCACTCTACCGAGGACATGGAGGTCCTGGGCCTCCTTCACTGCCGCTCCCTCCCCACCAGACGCCTGGAGGAAGAACGCCTCATCTTCCGCCTCGGAACACTTCAACCCCAGGGCATCAATGTGGACTTCAACAGTTTTCTCATTTCCTCTTCATCCACCTCACCCTAGTTCCAAACTTCCACCTCAGCACTGTCTCCATGATTTGTCCGGACTTGTTCTACCTGCCTATCTCCTTTTCCACCTATCCACTCCACTCTCTCATCCCTGCACTATCACCCTCATCCCCTCCCCAACTCACCCACTGTACTCTATGCTCCTTTCTCCCCACCCCCACCCTCCTCTAGCTTATCTTTCCACGCTTCAGGCTCACTGCTTTTATTCCTGGTGAAGGGCTTTTGCCCGAAACGCCGATTTCGAAGCTCCTTGGATGCTGCCTGAACAGCTGTGCTCTTCCAGCACCACTAATCCATAAATGCTAAATGAGAGCTACTTTAGCGTATATTCTTCTGTGAATCATAACTGTAATCTGCATACGGAAATGACTGCAATTCGTTATGAGAGAGAATGCCTTTAGTTTTGTTTTGGGTGAATTCGCAGGATCTATATGTGAGCAATGCAAAATGCGACAATGAGAATCAGTCTGACTTGACGCGGGTTTGCAAATGTTGTCACACACTTTATTTTGTGATTCACGCTCGAATGTAAAAACACTGAGTGTTAAACACTAAGTTAACTCTGAGCGTGACACACTCAGAATTGTTCCATTTGCATTCACGAAAGCTTGGATTATCTCTAACTTAATTATGTGTAAGTATTTTAAAGTTTATTTAATACAGAAAATAAATGATTTGATCTTAAACGTGTAAATTATGAACACATTTTTCAGAATATTGAGTGCTTGTGAAACAGAGACAAAGTCATTATTTCACTTTACGGTTTCATACTGAAGGTGATTCCAGCTGTTAAAGACGAATTTCCACAGTTGTCATGCATCTGTGCAGCAGATCTTCAGAATCAGAAAATTGGACACAAAATCTGCAGACATCCCATCAATGCCGATCCTTCCAGCATCAGGTCCAAAGTCGAAAAGCTTGCTAGCTATTGTTCAGCACTATTTACGACACCTGAGGTATTGAAAGAGTGTGTATTCATACACTGTAAGAAAGCATCTGGCTTGAACTGATAATTGACATGTAACACTCATACCTGACGGAGTCAGGCAATGGCCATTCCAAATTGTGGCAATCAGCCAGTTTCCCAGTGACTTGCTGTGAAATTGCCATCTCTGAATGGCTCTCTATCAAAAACCTGAGCCAAACATTGAGAGGAAAATGTGCTGTTTCATCAGTACGAGAAATTCTGCCCGCCTGTACAATTTAGGTCCATTGTTCAAATAGTGTGGCTCACGGGAAGAATGGAAATCCATCAAGTTGCCTGGACAACTGTACCTCCAGTAAGAAGAATCTCGAAGTTGTGCTGGATAAGTATCTCATTTTTCGACTTGCAACACATTCGATACTTACTCCCTTCACCAACGCCAGATATGATATGTGATGAACGCTAACTACAAAATGCAAAACAGCAATGCATCAAGTCTGTTTTGACAGGACCTCGCAAATATTCACAATGATCGTCGTCCTTTACCATCACTTAGGCGAATAGAACTGAACAACCACTATAGCGATCAAAGATAACATTGCACAAGCTATTTTAAAGTAATAACTACCTACAAATCGGATTAAAAAATATCTTTTATATGATTCCTTATGGCAGGCTTATACAGAAGGTGAACTCAAATAATATCAGTTGTCAGTCGGTAAGATGGATACGCATCTGCTTGGTCATCGAAGACAGAAGAATGTTGAACGGGTGTTTTTGTGACTGGAGATCTGTGAATAGATTTTTGCAGTTGTAGATCGCCGGTATGACTGGCAGAGTTACAGCAAGATATAGGTAGGCTAGAGACTTACATGGAGAGAATGCATATGTAATTTAATCTGGAAAATTGCGAGGTAATGCATTGTCGAAGGTCTGCTGCAGAAGAGATATATACAATAAATGGAATAACTCTAAGTTGCTTCAAAATCCGAAGGGATCGAGGCATTAAAGCTACAGTTGTCTGAAACTGAAACTGAGTTCACCAGTGTGAACAGTGTGAACAGTGTGATCACAGGCCTATCACATGCTTGCGCACATCAATCAGAGAACAGAGTAAAAAAAATTGGCATGTCATGTTGCAGCTGAATACAACTTCACTTCAGCCACTTCGGAATATTGTGTACACGATTGGTTACACGATCAACAAAAGGATTTAGATTCGTCGGAGATGGCTTAAAAACGTTTACCGGGTTGTTGACTGCTTTGGAGGATATTAGGTGTGAGGAATAATTGAGCAAGCTTGATTTGTTTTTAGTTGGAAATCAGTGGCTCTGGGGCTACATGATAGATGTTTGCAAAATTTGTTGAGATGTGCATAAAATAGTTTCTCAGAGCCTTTTTTCCAGGGTAGACATATCAATTACCTGAGCCATAAGTTATAGTTAAAAAGGGGAAGGTTTGAAGGAGATATGAGAAGCAAGTTTGTTTTTTCCTAATCGAGAAAGAATGCGAAAATGCCCTGATAGAGGAGATTGTAGGAGAAGATACAGAAGCGACAATTAAAAGGTATCTTGACACATAGATGAGTAAGGAGTGAATGGGAAGATAGCTAACTTGTTACAACTTTCGAAAGGCATCATGTGTCAGTGCAAGCTTAGTGGGTCGAAGGGCCTGTTCCTATGCTGTGTTATTTTTAAGAGGAGATTTCAGGAAGGTCATGGCCAATTGCTGACTGAATTATTACAGATGATCAACGGTCATATTAATGTCGATCTTACCTCATTGATTTGCAACTTCATATTGTCGTCTGGATTCCCTAATCCCCATATCATTCGAAGCAAACACTCAGAAATACAGTATGGCTTCACATCTTTCATTTTTATTTTGGGCCCCAGAGGTTGAGAGAACGATCGCCCCTGTGCACAGAGTTGGGTTTTCGGTCTTCTCTTGAACAACAGATTATTCAGTAGTTATATGGTCCACTTCAAGGAGCTGCTTCCAAAATGTGTTGGGAAAATTGACAGGAGGTTTTGTGGTCACGATCGGGATTCCCGGAAGGTATGTTGCCTCCTTGGTGCCAAAGTCCTGGATGTATCCGATCGGGTGTATAAGATTCTGAAAGGGGAGGGCAAACAGCCAGAAAACGTGTTACATATTGGCACCAATGATATAGCCAGGAATAGGATCGAGGATATAAAAAAGTGATTTCAGGCAGTTAAGGTGGAAGCGGCAGAATAAACGAACAGAGTAGTGTTCTTGGGTTTACTACTGGTGCCACGAGATGGCGAGGCTAGGAACAGGGAGCGGGCGCACCTTAACACGTGGCTGCGCAGCTGATGTAGGAGGGAGGGTTTCAGATATATAGATAATTGTGATGCCTTTGGGGAAGGTGGGACCTGTACATGAAGGACGAGTTGCACCTGATCTGGAAAGGGACCAATGACCTGGGTGGAAGGTTTTCTCGAGTTGTTCAGGAGAGTTTAAAATAGTATTGCAGGGGTTGGGAACTCGAGCTCTATACCGGTGGTGAGAGTTGATGGAGATGAGGCAATAGCAAGAGATAGCGCAGCCAGTGTGAATGAATTTCCTGGGAAAAAAAACAAGGGATCAGTAAAAGTGTGTTTGCTTTAATGCAAGGAGTATCAAGAATAAAAGTGATGAGCTCAGAGCATGGATCAGTCCCTGGTGCTATGATGTTGTGGCCATAACAGAGACGTGGGTTTCTCAGGGGCAAGAATGGTTGCTGAATTTTCCAGGGTTTAGAAAATTTAAAAAGAATAGGGATAGGGGAAAAATGGGAGCGGGTGCAGGACTGCTAATCAGAGAGGGTATCACAGCTACAGAAGTTACCATTGTCGAGGAGGTTTTGCCTACTGAGTCAGTATGGGTGGAAATTAGGAACAGTAAGGGAGCAGTCACCTCATTAGGGGTTTACGACAGGCCCCCCAATAGCATCAGGGAGATTGAAGAACGCATAGGTCGGCAGATTTTGGAAAAGTGTGAGTGTAGTAGGGTTGTTGTAATGGGTGACTTTAAGTTTCCTAATATTGATTGGATCCTCCTTCGAGCAGATGGTTTGGAAGGAGCTGTTTTTGTAAGATGTGTTCAGGAGGGTTTCCTAACTCTGTACGTTGACAGGCCGACGAGGGGAGTGGCCACTTTGGATTTGATACTCGGCAATGAGCCGGGGCAGGTGTCAGATCTTTCAGTGAGAGAGCATTTTGGTGATAGTGACCACAAGTGCCTCACATTCTACATAGCTATGGAGAAGGAGAGAATCAGGCACAATGGGAAGTTATTTAATTGGGGAAAAGGAAATTACGATGCTCTCAGACGTGAGTTGGGAAGCATAGACTGGGAGCAATTGTTCCATGGAAATGGCACTATAGACATCTGGAGACTGGTTAAGGAACAGTTGTTTTAATGGTGAACAAATGTGTTTCTCTGAGACAGGTAAGAAGGGGTAAGATAAAGGAACGTTGGATGACGAGAGCGGAGGAGCTTTTCTTCAAAAGAAAGAACGGAGATTACATAAGGTGGAAGGAGTAAGGGTCTTGTCCAGCTCTACAGGATTGCAGGCAGGCGAGAAAGGAGCTCAAAAATTGTCTGAGGAGACCCAGGAGAGGTCATGAAAAAGGCTTGGCAGGAAGGATTAGGGATAATCCAAAGGCATTTTACACGTATGTGAGGAATAAGAAAATGATCAAAGAAAGAGTAGGGTCGATCAGGGATAGCAAAGGAAACTTGTGTATGGAGTCTGAGGAGAATGTGGAAGCCATAAATGAGATTTTTGCTTCGGTGTTCACTAAATAAAAGGACCGTGTAGTAAATGAAATCATTGAGAAGCAGGTAAGCATGCTGAAAGAGATAGAGATTGAGGCAGCTGATGCGCTGAAACTTTTGACAAACATTAAGATTGACAAGTCGCCTGGGCCAGGTCAGATTTGTCCTCGGCTGCTTTGGGAAACGAGAAATGAGATTGCTTCGCCGCTGTCGAAGATCTTTGCATCCTCGCTCTCCACCGAAGTCGTACCTGAGGACTGGAGAGAGGCAAATGTAATTCCTCTCTTCAAGAAAGGAAATAGAGAAATCCCTGCCAATTACAGACCAGTCAGTCTCACATCTGTCGTCTGCAAGGAGTTAGAAAGGATTCTGAGGGATAGGATTTATGACCATATGGAAGAGCATGGCTTGATTAAAGGCAGTCAACATGGCTTTGTGAGGAGCAGTTCATGCCTCGCAAATCTTATTGGGTTCTTTGAGGATGTTACGATACACGTTGATGAGGGACGAGCGCTCGATGTGGTGTATATGGACTTCAGTAAGGCATTTGATAAGTTTCCCCATGGTCGGCTCATTAAGAAGGTCAGGAGGGATGGGATACAGCGAAATTTAGGTGTCTGGACAGCGAATAGTTGGTCGGCAAAAGACAGCGAGTGGTAGTGGAAGGAAAGTATTCTGCCTGGAAGTCAGTCGTGAGTGGTGTTCCACGGGGCTATGTTCTCGGGCCTCTACTCTTTGTAATTTTTATTAATGACTTGGATGAGGAGATTGAAGGATGTGTTAGCATTTTGCAGACGACACAAAGGTTGGTGGTGTCGTTGACAATATAAAGGGCTGTTGTATGTTGCAGAATAACATTGACATGATGCAGAGATGGCTGAGAGTTGGCAAACAGAGTACAACCTGGATAAATGCGTAGTGATGCATTTTGGAAGGTCGATCTTGAAAGTTGAGTACAGGATTAAAGACAGGATTCTTGGCAGTGTGGAGGAACAGCGGGATCTTAGTGGGCAGGTACATAGATCCCTTAAAGTTGCCTCCCAGGTGGACAGGGTTGCTTAGAAAGCATACGGCGTTTTGGCTTTCATTGACAGGGGGATTGAGTTTAAGAGTCGGGAGATCTCGTTGCAGCTCGAAAACACTTTGGTTAGACCGCATTTGGAACATTGTGGCCATTTCTGGTCGTCCTATTATAGGAAAGATGTATATGCTTTCGAGAGGTTTCAGAGGAGGTTTATCATTTCGCTGCCTGGAACGGAGGGCTTATCTTACGAAGAGAGGTTGACTGAGCTCGGAGTTTTTTCGTTGAAAAAAAGAAGGAAGAGAGGGTACCTAATTGAGGTGTACAAGATAATGAGAGGTATAGATAGAATTGATAGCTAGAGACCTTTTCAAAGTGCAGAAATTGTTAACACGAGGGGTCATAGTTTTAAACTGTTGGCGGAAAGTATAGAGGGGATGGCAGAGGCGGGTTCTTTACACAAAGAGTTATGAGAGCGTGGAATGCCTTGCTGGCAGCAGTTCTGGAAGCGAGGTCATTGGGGATATTTAAGAGAATGCTTAACATGCAAATGGTCACAGAAATTTGAGGGTTCGTACATTAGGTTTACCTTACATGATGATCAATGGTCAGCACAATATCGTGGGCTGAAGGGCCTGTTCTGTGCCATACTGTTCTATGTTCTATGTTCTAAATAGGACAACATCTATATTGATTGGATTACTGTTACAATCAGCAAGCATCAACAGTACATATTAAGCGATCTAGCGTTATGCAACGAATGTTCTTAGCCTTGTTAACAGGTTTCTCATAATGAATGTTTTTCATATTGTTAACTGTTTAACATACTGAATGCTTTTACACGTTGTTAACTGGCTTTACATTAGGAATTATGTTTTCCCCTTTGTTACCTAGCTTACCATGATGTGTTTCTTCACCTCGTTAACCAAGTACCCTTGCCTCCAGCATCTCATTGTGTGTTGCAAGTTCTTACCAGGTCAAAGACATGCTCGGTGAGCCTTTGTCTCACACAACTCAAAACGCGTTCCCTACCTGCTCCTACCGTTGACACTTTCTCGTACCTCCTTTAACAATTTCATGATAATCACCGCGATGACGTTACTAGTTATCATGAGAATCTGACAGCCAGCATTTAACCACGTTACTGACACACTGCGCACAATGATTACAACAACAACATTCATTGGTCCGTCACTTTGAATCGAATTTGAAGAATTCTTCTTCACCAGTAAAGTTCTTAATTCCACAGTCCTTAATGACCACTCCATCCTCCCTAAATCGAGAGGAAACGAATCTTTTCTCCAAACCCTGCTCCGCTAAAGTTAATCCTAAAAACGAAATTCAGTCTGTCCTTGCATCACTGCTCAGAGCCATCTGAATTTGGATAAGGGCAGTTAAATACTTAACAAAACTGACGATCTTCCATGCTTCCGAGATACTACAGAGGGTGTATACCAGCGCATGTGAGTGTGCAGTGCAGCAGCTGTAGCTGCAGACTGGGTGAATGCAGCATTCTTTGCTGTGTCTGCTCCCGCTCGGCTGTTAAATGGAAACGAGCCAACTGGCTGTTGTGATGTTAGCTTGACCACTGATCATTCATAGCCCTTCAATGATCGAGAGAGAAGATGAAACGCACGTTGTTTAATGCCCAGAGGAAGACAACGGACAAAAAACTTACGGACATTCGCTTCATTGTTGCTACTTTCTTCAATTTTCGTGCTCAGATGGCTGGGGATCTGATTGAAGTAATTGGATCAGGCCGTGGAGGGGTGGGTGGTGGCCTGAAGGCGGACTTAACATGTAAATGGAGAAACTCTAGAGACGATGTTAACTGCTGAAAATATATTTGAATTTCCTCTCTCATTCCTTCCTTGACAAGGTCATTGTCAATCTGAAGATAGTCACACATGTAACTGCACTAATTCACGTCTGCCTAATTCAACATGTTCTGAATTCTATCAAGCCATTACACACTACCTGTGTTTCGTCACAAACAGTCTCCATTAAAAGTATTTCATCCTCTAAGCCTGATCGTTATCGATGAGTTTACCCAATTCTTCCTCTCTCTCTTTGAGTTCTATACCCACCTACTGTTTACTTCTTATCCGAACCCCATCACCCAATCTTCTTCATATAGGCCAACACTTTCTTGGTACCATCAGCTCTGAGGAAGGGTCACTGCACCCGAAACGCTAGCTCTCATTTCTTTTCTCAGATGCAGACAGACATGCTAAGCTGTTCCAGCAACTTCTGCTTTTGCCCTGTTCCTTGGTGCACATCTCTGTCTCAGGCCTATTGATACTGTGAATGATCGAGGAAGAAAGGTCGTGCGTGTGCCTTGTTAGAAGCCTGAGATTGTCCGTGCTCAATGATCCCCTGCACCGAAGACAGTACTCTGATCCTGTTTGAAAAATTCTCTTGTGGTTGATCCTATTGCAATGCGAGTCATCGGCGTCAACATCTTATGTCTATCAATACAGCAATCAAGTGAATGTACCGCAGTTCTATCTTGGATTGGATGGACAACAGAGAGCGAGAAAAAGAACCTCATGTCAAACCTGAACTGACTGGAGTTTCCGCAGGAAGAAGAATTTAGTGACTTCTTTTTTAGATAGACAACACTTAAACCCTTGCTCACTGGGAAAATGTGCCATTGGTTATCAAAGCTAAAGGATATATAGGCGCAAGGCTGAAACAGTTTTCCACTGATAATACCTGAATTATCTCCCTCCACTGTCATATTAGATTTGCGTCAGTAAATGGGATAACTGGGTGAATCACCTTACATATGCAGCTGGGGCACAGTACTTGTGTGGTAATATACAGGTACAGAATGCAGGACGAGGGACTGAGGTTTTTTGAGCCGTTTCACATCGCGACTGAGACGGTATTGGAGGTTTTGACAGGCTAAAAGTGGGAAAATCCCCAGCTCGGGATGGAGTTGCGTCTTGCGTTGCTTTGTGAGACAAGAGATAAAATTACATCTGCTCTGACCATTCGTTTACATTATATGTTGGCCACCTGGTGTAGTTAGATGACTGCAGAACTACTGATGTGATTCAAGTTTTCAATAAGTCTGGCAGATATAATGCAGCGAATTACAGAGCTGTGAGACGAAATTGTTGGAGGAGCCTCTTAACGATATAATTAATTGCAACTTTTCAGACAAAGTT
Source organism: Chiloscyllium punctatum (assembly GCF_047496795.1). NCBI lineage: Eukaryota > Metazoa > Chordata > Chondrichthyes > Orectolobiformes > Hemiscylliidae > Chiloscyllium > Chiloscyllium punctatum. The sequence continues at coordinate 34,335,699 of NC_092773.1, forward strand.
TGACCAGCGAGAGTTAGCATAGTTTTGTCAGAGGCGGTCATACCTGACTGATCAGATTAAGTATTTTTTCAGGAAGTGATAATATGTGTAAACGAGGGTAGTGAAGTTGATTTACGTTATGAGGACTTTAGAAAGCCTTTGATAAGATCCCACACTGGAGACTGGTAACAGGGTTAAATAAAATGGATTCAGGGTCACGTGCAAAGGTCGATCCAAGCTTATTTGGGTGGTTGCAGAAAGGATGGTGTTGTTTCTGTTACATGGAGATGGTATTCAGTGGTGTACCACAAGGATCAATGCTGTGTCCCTTCATGTTTGTGATTTCACGAAACAATATAGAAATAATGTGTGGGAAATGATAAGAAAGTTTGAGGAAGATATGAAGATTGGAAAAGTGGTTAACAGTGAGTAAGAAGGTCTCAGGTTCCAGGATTTTCGAGGTGGATTTGTCAAATGGACAGATAGTGGGAGCTGAAAATAACAATAAAAACATCAGGCGATGCATTTTGTAAGGAACACGTCATGGGAGTACTCAAAGAACCCAAAGGAACATTGTGACATTGCATGTGGGTCTACAGATTCGTGAAAGCAGCAGAATACATTAGTTAAGAAGACAAGCACAACTTTATAAGCCAATGCAAAGATTACGAGAGCAGGTAAATTGGTGTCATATGTCGAAAATTTCGTAAATAAAGCATTTGGCACGTTTGCCTTCTTTAGTCAGAACATCGATTCTTGGAGTTCACATATCATGTTGTGGCTGTACAGAACATTAGTGAGGCCACACTTAGAATACTGCTGACATCCCCGATCACTTTCAACACGTAGGATGTTGTTCGACTTTAAAGAGTGCAGAGAAGTTTTACAAGGATATTGCAGTGTCGAGAGGGCTTGAGTTGAAAGGAGAGAGTGTTTGAGCAGGGGCTTTTCCCAGCAGCGTTGCAGGCTGGTGTGTAAAATTCTACACGTTTACAAAAGCATGATGAGGGGTGGATAGGTGACTGGCCTAGGTCTTCTTTTAACCCAAGATGGTAGAGTTCAAACCGAGAGGGCTCATGTTTAACGTCTTTCACAAGGACACAATAAATAAGGGACAAAGAGTGATGGAAAGATATTTGGATTTCCAAAAGGCATCATTTCAGCTTAGTCTTCGATTTAAAAAAAAGAGTATGTTCGTGGTTAAAATAGTTTGGAAGTTAAACCGTGAATGGAACATTAATTGTACTAAAATTGAGTGTGTAGAGATGAAGAAGTTTTTAAGTAATAAATTGACCAATAAAATGGAGAATGAGATGTTTGTCAGGAACATTCAATATTCATCCTTTAAGTTAAATGAGATTTTGATGGACACTAAAATGCAGAGGGATCTGGCTGCCCTGCTTTGTGAATCACACTGAGATGGTCTGCAGTGGTAGCAACTGATGATGAACGCAAAAAGTCTCTTATTTTCATTTGTTCAGCAGTTGCTGGGCCAACATTTATTTCCCCATTCCTATCAGCACCTGAGACGGTGAGACCCTGATCGAAACACTGCACTTTATTGTTTTTTTTTTGAAGAAACGAAATGAAGCATTTATTAACTTGTGGCTTTCTCATTTCCGGCTCCCATTTTAATGTTCTACGATTCAGTTGAACCGAGGGAATGCAGAGTTTCTCCAGCAATTATTGCTTGTGGTTCAGATTTCCAGTATCAACAGTTTAATTTTATTTAGTAGTCAGGATGATCTGAGTGATATGATCAGTAGAATGTTGCAAGCTGCCAAACATGTGACAAAAGAATCCAACTGAGTTGGAGCAAGTTCATCATTTATTTTCCGAAGCAGATGAGCTGAGGTGGGGTAGAGTCAAAAAGTGTGGTGCACGTCAAGCAGCATCCGGGGAGCAGGAAATTCGTTGTTTTGCATATAAGCTGTTCATCAGGAATGCTCGAAGCGTCGACTCCCCTGCTCCTCAGATGTTGCCTGACAGAATGTGCTTTCCAGGTGCGACACTTATTGACTTTGATCTCCAGCATCTAAAGTAACCTCTTGCTGCTGAGGTGCGGTACGGTCAGGTACTGGTCCTGAGATGCAATAATGTGGTCGTAATGATACAATGGATATATAGTTGGAAACATATCTGGGACGCAATATTATTCTCCCGCTTCCACGTTGCCAAAGAGAGCCTCTATAGATGGAGCTTGTTGTTACAGCCAGTCATTTCACAATTGTGCATGTGGCAGGTCGCGGAAACGTGATTTCCCATCCATTGTTGAGACTCGAATGAGATACGGAGATGTTCGGTTTGGGTCTGCCACGGCCTGAATTTGAAAGTGGCTTTGCATGTTTGCAGGTGTTTAATCAGTGTAGTGTATATTTGTCTCTTAGAGTGCTAACCAGTTTTATTTTTTGAGGGGTTTTATAAATGAAACCATCAACAGAATATTGATTTTCATTTTTCTTTGATAACGTAAATCTGAACCAAAAACGTGAATTGTTGGAGAAACTCAGCAGGCCTGGCAACATCTGTGGAGAGAAACCGAGTTAAAGTTTCAGATCGTCAGAACACGTCAGTTATACATTTCTATACTATAATGCTGGGAAAACTATCAGTCGTATCTGTCGAATCAGGATATTTGTCAAAATATCTCAGTGGCTGACAGCTGTCACGTTCACAAATTCGAAAGGAATTTATTTGCTCCAATGTTGCTTCCGTTGCTCTCAGCTCTTGAAAGGCGGTGCTTAAACGATTGCCTTTTTTCGATTCTTTTCTGTCAGCTTACAGCAATGCCAAGTGGAGAATTGGTCCTTTCAGTGTCTAACTCATCATGTGCCTGCATTGTCGCTCTTTGTGTCTGTGCATCCAACTCATCCTCTTCTTCTTTCACATTCTCCGACACTCTGTCTGTCCGTTCAGCTCATTACATAATTCTGCACTCAGACATCTTGAGTGTGGAGCTACTAAGAGGCTTTTTGCCCACTGACTGGAGTGTGTAGAACTGGGCTCACATTCTCCGGATAATATTTCTGTCACTTCAAACTCAGGCAAGGCGACGTTTCTTCCTCAAACAATTAGGACTGTTTCTAATTCAAAACAGAATTCCTAATCCAGAAGAAAGAAAACAAAACGCAATTACACTACAACTGAAGAAGCACAGCGATGTATATACTGTTGGTTTAAATGAATGAACAGTGACATCAGAGAATGAGATCAGCTGGTGGTGTCTCTGCCATTACCACAAAATTCCGCTGTAAGTCTGCAACGTCTCCTGCCTCATCTCGTTATTCCTACCAAACCGGGAATGAAGAAGTGGAATAAAAGAGGAGGAGAAGCAGAAGTGCTTGTGGAATAATAGAAAGAAACCAGCGATTTTATTAATAGTTCGGAATTGAAATTGATACAGCATTCACTGTTGGAATATAACCTTTATCACCAAATCATAAGAGGGTAGAAATACAATAAGACACAGACTTCTTGATGCGACATTTACAAAGCATTGAAACACAAAGCCCAAGTAGTAGGCGCTGCTGGAACGTGAACCCAGAATCACCTGTTTATGAAACAGGCGCTTTAACCAACTAAATCACGGCGCCACACTGTCACTGCCTTTGCACATTCATATATGAAGTTACTTAACCACGTCAACACAGTTTTTAGACCAACGTTGCTCACTGAGAATTGCAATCAATCCTCCAATTTTCAAATACAAACAGTTGACAGCTGAACATTCTCCGTTAAAAAGGTACATAAAAACATAATCTTCTCTTGCATTAACTTCAAACTGATACTTCCACCTGTTTAAACTGACAGGAGAAAGCGGATGTGTTCATCCTCTCGTGGCCCATGAACCACATTAATATACAACAAGAGGAAGAAGGTCATTCTGTTGAATTGACGAAGTTTAATGTGCAAGTAAATGCAAACATTGGGCAGTAAAAGCAGACCCATTGCCACCGACACTGAGTCTTGCACCACCAGTTCCACGCTCATTTCCTGCCTCGTGCCTCCCAGTCATCATTGTCGATCACTTTATTTCACTGTCGTGCTCCTCTTCTTCTCTTATTTCCAAACGATTGCAGATGTCAGATACGAACCTTCAACTTTTAGAAACGGATTCCTGGAATATCGTCGTCATTCAATGGGATAGGATTCAGCGCATATCCCAAATTACCCCAGTGACGGAGGGGATGAGTTACTTTCCTGAACCTTTCAGCTCCTCAGCACGGAACTACAGCCATGATACCGCTTCGGGAGAGAGGCGGGGGGTGTTCCAGTATTTACACTTAGAGACACTGAAGGAACAGCGAGATACGTCCAACTCAGAAAGGTGATATGATTGCGGGGGCTTTGCAGTGTTTATTTTCCCTTTTACCTGGTGCCATTGTCCTTGTACACGGATGTAAATAATCACTGGACCAATTCTGGCAGGATCCCGGTGCATGTTCTGCAAAAGCAGGAATTCGATTTCATTCAAAATGAGAAATAAATCTTCATTACCTGAGTGGGAATTATATCCAGGTCTGGGCAATGCAAACGCGGACTCCTAAGCAGGGACCTCCAGTGATGCTGATTGTAAACCTTGCAACTTAACTTGTACACACTCGTATGTCTGTCGTTGACTCCATAACCAACTTTAGCAGCAAAGTTGCTCTCCCCAAGTTTCCGAACAGTTCATATTATCGCCCTGTGTTTCAATGTGAAGAAAGTGGAGCTGTGATAATCTGATGTTGTTCAGCAGATGTACTGCAGGGAGGCACAAAACAAGCTAATGGTGACAGGGCCTCGTTTTGACGCGCTGGCCTCCGGTGAGCAGCGGCACCAACAAGGGTGGCGTTCAACTCGTCTTATTCTAGATACCGGGCTAGAAAGGACAAGAGTTTTCTTGCTAAATTGTTCAGGGTCTTGAAAGCAGGAGGCCATGACTGAAATCATGAAAGTACATTTCATTGGAATGGATCATGGAATCGCGATGTGAATTCAATGATGAAAATTTCCAGCTGAGATGCAGACAAGACTGAAGGTGGCACCTGAAGACAAATGTGATTTCTTTGCCAGTGAAAAGTACTGCTTCACAAAATGGGACACATTGAAGTAAAACAGTGACACTGATTGCCTTTGCTGGTTCTTCAACTTGTCAAATTTGTTTCCCCCGATCTACACGTCTCCCTTACGGACGGAAAAGCTGAGATGAAGTCGGCGGTGATTGGGCCCGGTGCTGTGAGGATAAAGCATCTGAATACGAATCGGACGATTGTAGTTTTGAGTTCTACCTCGCTCAATTGCAGCATGTGGTTTTGTTGAAGGCAGACACAACTGGTTTTATAAATATAATGAGGACAAAAAGGAGTCTGTGAAGAGTACAGAGACACCTCAAAAATCAATCAGCCAGTCTCTGTTTGGTTCCGCTCGAGATGGAAGAGATTTGTAACCTGTACTTTGTATGAATGCTGACTGTGGGGAAGGACATAGAACATAGAAGGACACCGCGCTGAACAGGCCCTTCGACGCTCAATGTTGCTGACATTTGAAATATTCTCAGCTCGTCTCCCCACACAATCCCATCGTCATCCACGTGCTTTTCCAAAGATTGATAAAATCTCCATAATGTGGCTGAATTAACTGTCCTGGCTGGCAGGGCATTCCGCGTCTTTACCAGGGTCTCAGTAAAGAACCTGCCTCTGACATCTATCTTAAATCTATCACATCTCAATTTGTCGTTCCATGCCCTCGTACAAGCTGACGTCATCATGCTAGGAAAAAATCTTTCATGTCGACCCCATTTAATTCTCTGATCACCTTGAATGTCTCTATCATATCCCCTCTAAGCCTTCTTTTTTCCAATGAGAACAGTCCCAAATCTCTCAGCCTTTCCTCATTAGATCTTCTCTCCAGACCAGGCAACATCCTGGTAAATCTCCTCTGCACCTTTTTCAATGCTTTCACATCCTTCTCGACAAATGGCGATCACAACTGTACACAATAGTCGGAGTGTGGCCACACTAGCATTTTGTATAATTGCAGCATGATATTGCGGCTCCGGAACTCAATCCCTCTACCAATGAAACCTAACACACCATATGCCTTCTCAATAGTACTATCACCCTGGGTTGCAACTTTCAAAGATCTATGTACATGGCCGACACGATCACACTTCACAGCCACACGAGCAACAATCTTTCCATTTACCCAATACTCTGCCTTCCTGTTATTCTTCTCAAAGTGCATTACCTCACATTTATCTGTATTTAACTCAATTTGCCAACTCTTACCCCAATTCAGCAGTTTATCCAAGTCCCCCTGCAACTTTTAACATTCCTCCAAACTGTCCACTACTCCTCCACTTGTGTCATCTGCAAATTTGTTAATTTACCAACATATGCCTGCCTCTTATTCATTTATAAAAATGACAAGCAGCAATTGACCCAAACCAGATCATTGTGACATACCACTAGTAACTGGAATCCAGGTTGAATATTTTCCATCAATCGCCAATCCCTGCCTTCTTTCAGAAAGCCAGTTTCTAATCCAAATTCCGAAGTCACCCTCAATCCCATGCCTCTGCATTTTCTCAAAAACCTACCATGTAGAAATTTATCAGATGCTTTACTGAAGTCCAGGTATACCACCTCAATTGCTCTGCCCTCATTGACATGCTTGGTCACATTATCAAAAAACTCAATGAGGATTGTGAGACACTACCTTCCATTGATGAAACCATGCTGACTATCTAAAATAAAATTGTTGCTTTCTAGATAATTATACATCTTACCTTTTATAATCCTTTCGAAAACCTTTCAGACAACAGAGGAATTGCTGGATATCTTGAAACGGTTAAAGGTCGATAACTCAGCATGACCTGATCAAGTGTCCCCGAGGACTCTGTGGGGAGCTAGAGAAGTGATTGCTGGGCCTCCAGCTGTGATATTTGCATCATCGATAGTCACAGGTGAGGTGCCGGAAGACTGGAGGTTGGCAAACGTGGTGCCACTGTTTAAGAAGGGTGGTAAGGACAAGCCAGGGAACGATAGATTAGTGAGCCTGACCTCGGTGGTGGGCAAGTTGTTGGAGGGAATACTGAGGGACAGGATGTACATGTATTTGGAAAGGCAAGGACTGATTCGGGATAGTCAACATGGCTCTATGCATCTCACAAACTTGATTGAGTTTTTTTTAAGACGTAACAAAGAAAATTAATGAGGGCAGAGCCACAGATGTGATTTTTTTACGGACTTCAGTCACGCGTTCGACAAGGTTCCTCATGGGAGACTGATTAGCAAGGTAAGATCTCATGGAATATAGGGAGAACTAGCCATTTGGATACAAAACTGGCTCGAAGGTAGAAGAAAGAGGGTGGTGGTGGAGTGTTGGTTTTCAGACTGGAGGGCTGTGACCTGTGGAGTGCCACAAGGGTCGGTGCTGGGCCCTCTACGTTTTGTCATTTACATAAATGATTTGATGCGAATAAGAGGTAGAGTTAGTAAGTTTGCAGATGACACCAAAATTGGAGGGGGTAGTGGACAGCGAAGAGGATTACCTCAAATCACAACAGAATCTGGACCAGATGGGCCAATGGGCTGAGAAGTGGCATTTTGGAAAGCAAATCTTTGCAGGACTTATACACTTAATGGTAAGGTCCTAGGGAGTGTTGTTGAACAAAGAGACCTTGGAGTCGCAGGTTCATAGCTCTTTGAAAATGGAGTCGCAGGTAGATAGGATAGTGAAGAAGGCGTTTGGTATGATTTCCTTTATTGAGTACATCGGGTATAGGAGTTGGGAGGTCATGTTGCGGCTGTACAGGACATTGTTTAGGCCACTGTTGGAATATTGCGTGCAATTCTGGTCTTCTTCTTATCGGAATAATGCTGTGAAACTTGAAAGGGTGAAGAAAAGATTTACAAGGATGTTGTCAGAGTTGGGGGGTCTGAGCTACAAGGTGAAGCTGACCAGGCTGGAGCTGTTTTCCCTGGAGCGTCGGAGGCTGAGGGGTGACCGTATAGAGGTTTAAAAAATTTTGAGTGGCATGGAGAGGATAAATAGACAATATATTTTCCCTGTGGTCTGGGAGTCCAGAACTGGAGTGCATAGGTTTAGCGTGAGAGGAGAAAGATATAAAAGAGAACTCTGGGGCAAATTTTTCACGCAGAGACTGGTACATGTATGGAATGAAGTGACAGAGCATGTTGTGGAGGTTGGTACAATTGCAACATTTAAGAGGCATTTGGATGGGTATATGAATAGGAACGGTTTGGAGGGATATGGGCCGAGTGCTGGCAGGTGGGACTAGACTGGGTTGGTATATCTGGTCGGCATGGACGGGTTGGATCGAAGGGTCTGTTTCCATGCTTTACATCTCTATGACTCCATGACTCCAAGTAAGGCTCACTTTTCTACAATTACCTGGGTCATCTCTATTGCCCTTCTTCAACAAGGGCACGACATTTGCTGTCTTGCAGTCCTCTGGTAATTAACCTGTGGACAATGACTACTCAGAAATCAAAGCCAAATGTTCTGGCATCTCCTCCCTAGCTTCCCAGAGGATCCTTGGATACCTCCCAACTGGCCCAGCGGATTGGCTTACTTTCACTCCTTCTGGAATTGATAACGCCTCTTCATAACTTACTGCGATCCTTTCCAATCTAATATCGCGTATCTCATTATTCTCCTCTACAATATTCTCCCTTACCTGAGTGAAGACTGATGAGAAAGGATCGTTTAATTCCTCCTCGCTCTCCACAGGGTCCACACTCAACATCCCACTTCTGTCTTTGACTGGCCCTATTCCTAACCTACTCATCTTTTTAATTCTCACAAACCTATAAAATGCTTTAGGTTTCTCCTTTATTCTTTTTGCTAAAGACTGCTCATGTTGTTTCTTTGCTCTTCTTAACTTTCTCCTCAAATCCTTACCAGCTGATGTGTAACTCTCCATTGCCTCATCTGAACCATCTTGTCTCTCAACACATCAGCCTCCTTCTTCCGCTTAACAAGAGATGGAATTTCTGTACCAAACAACAGTTCCCTTACCTAATCACTTCCGCACTGCCTGTCAGGGACATACTTATGAAGGACACACAATATCTGTTCCGTGAACCAGCTCGACATTTCCATTGTCTGCATCACTTGCGTTTTGCTCCCCCATTCTGCACATCTTAATTTTTCCTCCTCGCATTACAATTGCCCTTGCGCCATCGATCATGAGGCTCCCTCTTCGTGTTGAACCTTTCCCAGTAATATCCTCCCTCAGTGCTGACACTGTCACAAAGAGCACTTATTCAGAACTGACCATGAGTGTGTGGTGGACCCTTGAATTTGACCTGTTGCAATGAGACACTGAATCAATGTTGGCCCTCTGGCTAATAAATACTGCCTCAAAATTGAACATCTGAAATTAATATCTCCCTCAGGACTGAAATTTGGAAAGTGCAGCAATTTCTCAGTACTGGCTCCTCACAGAGCTGCAGAATCTTGGAATAATGAGGTCCTGGTTTAATATTGTCGTCCAACAATGAGACACCCCTTCAATCGGACTCTCTCATACGGTTGGAATAGCTGACGACTGACGTTGTAATTATGTATCACTACCTCAAACTAAACCTTTTCGAATGAGGCATTGCCTGAGAATTGACTCTCCGACAATAATTCATTCCCACATTTCTCGTCATGTGACAATGCTGCAACGCCTCCGTACTGACCCTCTGATCGCGCTGGAATACCTCAGTACGACCTGAGAATTGTCTCTCTGCTTTCGATTATCTCGAGTTAGTCCCCCTCCTGCAGAAGAAGTCAGAAACGACACTCGTGCTGACCGTTACTTCCCAAAGTCTGCAAGAGGAACATTCAAATATACTAACTGGCATTCCCATATTGTACACTCAAAAGGGACTGTAGAAAAATAAAGAATAAAAAAAAAGTTTACCAATCAGACGCCTAAACTTTTATTTTTGTTACAGGATGAGGATGGGAGGGTGACACAACCGAAGTAGTTTTTCAGGTAGCGCAAACACATCAAAAATTACATCACTTACTCTGCTGTCCTAGGTCCACTCCTGGTCCATGTGTACTCCGCCTAATAATGAGGCTTTTTTTAAAGTTCGTGACTCCCCTCCACATCAGCTCCCTGATCGATGCTCTCGCTCTTGCTGATCCTGAAACAAACATGGATTGTCCTGATGTACAAGGTATGTTTGTGTTTAAAACATATTTACCAATGGGTCAGCCAGCTGATCGATGTACCCACTCTGCCTGCTGCTGCTTCTTAACAAAGTAAACAGTTTGCCGTATAATGATGTGGATAACTGATTGAATCGTTCTCTGTGGAGTTCCTATATGCCATCCCGTTTTCGACACAACACTTGTTCTCTGTGAGTATCTGCGCTCAACCCTTTTCTCTTTTACCCATCCACCCCGTCTTCAGCTTATTTCCTACTTTCCATTATCATCAACTCCGCGTTTTCCCATCTCTTTCCATTTGCTGTTCCGCAACTGTAATTGTGTTAGTTGCTTTTGAAATTAACTCAGATTAATATTTTAAACATTTCTTGTTGTGATGAGCTCCACACACCAGCTATACAAAGGAATGATATTTCTCTTTGTTTCACTATTGTATTTATGAGGAAATATTTGTGATCATGGCCCTTCTTTCACGATCTTACCCTCAAGTAGAAAATTTATACAATTGTCTACAAAGTCCGACAGGGTAGTGTGGGCATAAGAGTAAAGCTACTACAATCCACGCTGCCATTTCAATTCGCATCTAAAATTGACTCGATGTCAAGAAGCCATGAATGGTAATTAAAGGGGTTTTAAACCTTTGACAGGATTATTGTTTCGAGTCATTTTATACTGGGCCTATCCCTGACTTCATTATTCCTGACTCATATCCTTGATACAGATGAAATATAGGGTCATGAATGAAAACTTTCAGATGATACTGGAAATCAGGGCGTGTTTGATGTAACGATGAACTTGTCAGGACATGAGTCATAGGAGCCGGACTGGATCACTCGGGCTATTGAACATGCTCCATCATCTGATACCCTTGCGACTAAAATCATTAGTTATCCTTTTTAATGGAACATGTGTTCCTGAGCCGTCATTACTTTCAATATCCCAGCCTGCACTGCAATTTTGCTGAGCACTCACTATCCTTTCAGATAAATGTTTCTCATCTCTGTTGTAAACCAAGTCTCAATTGGAAAACAGACGTTCCTTGTTTGAGATTCCCCCACAGCAGAATACATCCTCTCAGCGGCTAACTCATCAAGTTCCATCAAACGTTTCTGAATGTTTTTAATGAGATGAACATTCATTTACCTAAACGGCAATAAATGAAAACCTCATTTTTCCTCACATAGTAATTCTTTCATCCTTCAGAGCCATTTTGATTTGTTCCAAATGTTAGTATGGTTCGATTTAAGATAGGAGGTTTGAAGTCTTGTTTCGACCGTCACAGGACGAATGCACTGCTAATTAATTACAAAACAGCCCCATTAAACCACACTGGTATTAATCGTACAGAATATGAAAGCCATTTTTTTTAGCGGGAGGCAGGCGATTTTTCAGTAGGCGGGAGGATTACCTGAAGTGGAAACAACATCTAAGACTGTAACATTTAGGAGCCGAAATTTGGCCTTTCGGACCATCGAGTCTGAGTATCCATTCTTTTATTACTGATAAGTTTCTCAGCTCCATTCTCCTTCGCTCTCTCTCTCTGAGCCCTGGTCCCATTGATATACAAGAAACTATATACCTCAGTCTTAAACATACTCATTGACATAGCCTCCACAGCCTTCTGTGACAATCAGATCTATAGATTCACTACTCTCTGAATGAAGATATTTCTCCTTACCTACTTTCCAAAATGTCTACCCTTAACTCAAATGCTATGCTCTCGAATTGTTGGCTCTCCTACTTTTGGAAACATTTTTCAAACATCTGTTTGGTACACGCCATTCAGTATTTGATATGTTTCAATTAGGTCACCCCAACCTCATGCTTCCAAGCTGAAAGAAGTATAAACACAGAGACCTCAAGTGTTACTCATGTGTAAAGATTTTTATTGCTCGCGCTATTCCTGTGAACACCCTCTGAACATGCTCCAGGGCCAGTACTACCTTCTGAGATATGGCTCACAAAACTGCGCACATTGATCCAAATGTGGTTTGAAAATTTCCTTAACGATCCTCTGAAGTTCATTCTTCCTTTTAATTGGCGAAAGGGAGGACTGCAGATTGCAGAGATCAGAGTCGAGGGTTTGGTGCTGGAAAAGCACAGTAGGTCCGGTAGCATTCAAAAAGCAGGAGAATCGATGTTTCGGGCAAAGGCCAATCATTCGGAATCAGCTTTCATTCTTTCATATTCAAGCCCTATCAAACTAAATGGCAAAATTGCATTTACCTTCTTAACAGGTGGTTCAACCTGTAAGTTTGACTTGACACAATTCTGATCTGGAACGCCCAGTTATTTTTACACTTCAGACTTCGGAACTTTCTCCCTATTTAGACCATTTTTCATGCCCCTATTCTTCCTACCAAAGTGCACGGTCTCACTTTCAACCATTGCACTGCACTTCTTTGCCGACTCTCCTAAACTGCCCAAAACCTTTTGCGACCTCCCTGACTCCTCAAGGCTATCTGTTCTACACCCATCTTTGTATCCTCTGCAATCTTAGCCAGAATTCTCTCAGTCCCTTCATCGTGATCGTTAATATATAAAGTGAAAAGTTGTCTTTCCAACACAGAGCCATGCCGAACATCACTTTTCACTGGCTGCCGTCCTGAGAAGGACACTGCTATCGCGATTCTCTGCTTTGTGCCGGACAGCTGAGATTCTATCATGTTCGCACTTTGCCTCGAACACCATGGATCTTTATCGCACTCAGCAGCCTCCTGTACAACACCTTTCAAAGGCCTTGTTGATGTCCAGGTAGAAAAAAAAAACACCTATTGGCTCTCCTTGTTCTAACATGCTTGTTTATTTTTCAAAGAATCGTATTCGATTTGTCACGCATTACTTTCCATTAATGGCACCATGCAACCTTTGTTGATTTTGTCGTAACACATCCAAGTATACAGAAATCCCATCCAATCCAATGGATTCCAAGGATCTTAGCCAGGTCCTACGTTAGGCAATTCAGTCTGACATTTTCCGTCTTTTGCTTTACTCCCATTTTAAACCAGGCTATGGGACCTTCCCTGATTCTAACAATTCCATACTCAGCTAAAACCGTCCCTCTCTTCTTCATGGGTTTAGATCAGCGATCAGCAATATATGACTACTAGTGTGCAGACCCTGCCCAGTGAGATGTGTCCGGTCCACATCAAGCCTTGCAGCCTGAGCATGCAGTCTCCTGCCTCCCAGAATTTCCACAGCAGATTTGAACTTGCCGTGACACTGTCTTAATATGACATTTGGCACAGACACAACACTAGGCTGGTAGGTTACACCATGCAGCAGTGATCGAAAGACTTCAAGGAATAGACAGCAGTTAAATTCATACGAGAACTGTCAGTCGGGCACTGGAGTTTCGTACAATAGTTTTCAATGGCTTGTCCTTTACTGGATCACTTTAAACGTTTAATTAGCATATTTTTCACTGTTGATTTGCAGTGGACGTTTCAGTCAGTTTATATAATTATCGTCAGTTCTCTCCTCATACCGGTGCATTTGGCTTTGTTTCAGTTTGGGATTGTTGTTTGTGATTGGAATGGTCATAATCATACTTCATTGTAACTTTAAATTCCTTGATATCACCGTTTTACGTCGGTTCCTTTTTTTCCTCCCTACATCACTGCTCATTTACTCCGTTTAATTACACAATGCTGGATCAAAGATAGGTACATCTTTGGTATGCTGGTTCAGTTGTTAGCACGACTGCCTGACAGTGCCAGAAAACCGGGTCTGCTTTCAACTTCTGTGTGGGCTTTGTACTTTCTCACTGTGTCTGCTTGGTTTAATATCTGCGCTTCGGTTTCTTCTCACGAACCAATGACAAGCAGGTTGGTGAATGGGCCATGCTAAATTGTCCAGTGTTCAGCGATGTGTAAGTTATGGGCATGAGTCAGGGATAAATGTCGAGTAATTCAGTATGTGAAAAGAGCTGTGCACGTTAATCTTTGGCCGGTCAGTGAATACTTGTTGGATTAAGTAGCCTCTATCCACACTGCAGGGATTCTATAATAATTTGTACACCTTGGCAATTGTGCTATGTGTTCTTCTGAAAATCATTTACAAAAACATAAGACAAGTTTGTCTTAAAGAGCTCTGTTGCACATGTAGTTACCCCAGAAGTTTTGAATTTTGAAGATCCCAAAATTTGTCGTCCACACATAGTGACAGACCTGCTGAATTCTTTCAAGGATTTTCTGCTTGTCTTTCCCGACACTGCCCTACCACCAAAACGGTATTAGGAGGTTTAAAAACTGTTCCCTTTTCCCTCTCTCTTCCATCAATTCTGACTCCACGCTAAGAGTTTGAAGTTTGTCACCACTGCTCTTGCTTTTCCATAAAGCATAGTTACGACACGAGCTTTCCTTTTGCGTCTGTCTATCGACAAGATTATATCCACTTGATTATAGATAACCATCGTTGATGACAGTGTAGCCCTGTCTACCTGATGGTTAGAAGTTCTTTCATTATTTCTTTCGTTCTTTCTATCTTTCTTTCTTTCTTAATCCTTCTTTGTCTGTTTCTTTCCTTATTTCATTCCTTCTCTTTCTTCTCCCTTTCTTTATTTCTTTCTTCCTTTCTTCCTTCACTTTTATCTTCTTTTCCTTCTTCTTTCCTTCCTTCATTCCTTTCATTCTGACTTTCTTTATTATTTTTCTTTCTCTCTTTCTTTCTTTCTTATTTTTTTTATTTTTTATTTTTCTTTTTTCTTTCTCTTTTTCTTTCTGTCTTTCTATCTAAACTTCTTTCTTTCATTCATTCTTTCTCTCTTTCATTCTTTCTTACGTTATTTTTTCTTTGTTCTTTCATTTCTTTTATTTCTTTCGTTCATTCGTTCTTTCATTCTTTCGTCCTTTCTTCCTTTCTTCCTTTCTTTCTTTCTTTCTTTTATCATCCTTTCTTTCACTGTTTATTCCTGACGCGACGACACTATATCCTTTGTCACACACACACGCACAAGCACAAAATCACACACACTCTCATGCCCTCACACATTCATACAGAACCTCTCTCATACACACGGTCTCTGTCAGACGCACAATACAACCGCTACACCCACACAACGCACATTTTCCTGGACGAGTTAATACAGTGTGATACTCTCTCGCATATGCTCTGCCAAACATGCACACATGCAAACACACACTCTCTAACGTAACTCAAATTCACACACTCACAGGCTCACACTCACTCTCTCTCTCTCATGCACACACGTACACATCTTATTCTATCGGTTGAATGTTCATGTGCAGTATAATATTTGCAGACACGTCACATTTTGCTGAAAAGCATCGAACGGAGACACAATCAATGCAGGCAGTCAATCCATATAAGATATGATAAATTCTTACTTTGGATATGGAACCATTCTGCATCTAGTTTGGATGGCACACAGACACTAACCTTTCACCTTGAATGTATTGTCCGAGCTGAGATGTCAACGTTTTTACATAACATTAGGTTGTCTCGAGAATTTGACTTAAAAGTTTTGGGATTTAGATATTATTGAACCGAAGCCTGCAACCTAGTCTAAACGATGGAAGACTTATTAGCTATCTAGGTTTGTTAAATAAATCATTTCAGTTGCATGACACTGTAATGTTTTGTTATAAAATTGATATCTTATCATTCTGATCAAGAGTTGGCTCGTGAAGGAGCGGCACTCTGAAAGCTCGTGCTTCCAGACAAATGTATTGAACTATTACATGGTCTTGTGTGATTTCAACCATTGTCCACCCCGGGTCAAATCTGTGTCCTGGGAATTAACACCTCAATGGCCAGAGGGTTCCAAAAAATCTCCTGTCCTGCAAAATAACATCACAATAGCATAGAGGCCTCCACAGAGAACAGACGGACAAAAATGACAAAGTGTCTGAGATTGTAGTGGTGGAGTCAACATCATTTCACTTGGAATAAATCTGAAGAAACTGTCAAATTTATCTCAAAATCTGGTCTCCCTCTCTCTATACTAAGTGATTGTAGATATTTCAAGCTTCTTCTTAATTGTTTACTTATGTAATGTTTATATGTCAATCGTGTTGTGATGTTATGCAATACATTGCTGATGGAACAGGTAGGTGAATTTTAACCCGGGATCTTGCTGTGTTATTTTCCTTCAACATGCGCTCGGTCACTTTTCAACTGATCTGTTCTCTCCTTTATCCAGAGCAACATTTCTTGGGGAAGCTGCAACGTGAACATCCAAAATGATAAGAACGAGGAAAGCTGTGGCAAGAACAATTTTCACAGCAGGGAGGAATGTCCTGAAGATTGAGGCCTTGTCAACAGGCTGCACCCCCTGGGGTTCCATGTGAGTTGTGTGTTTATGTATCCCAAGGTTTAATCTCCTCTATGGGATCCTGGGTTTCGGAGCCTTATTTTAACAGACTCCTGATTGATTGTGGTCCATACGGTTTATAAAGAATTTTTACACCTGTCAACGCGGGCTTGGGACACAAATACATCAATCTCCAGTGACTGTCTCACACACAGGACGCCCCGAGGAGGACATTTTAACTTCTAGAAGGTAATCTCTCAAAAGATTTGTTGCAATGTCAGATGATGTGTGAGATGTGTATCGGCCAGGATGATTGAATTTGATGATTGGATAAGTTATACACAGGTCGCCGGTTTCAATTCAGTGAGTGTCTGGAGGGGATCTCTCTCTCTCTCTCTCTCTCTTTCTGTTTCTCTGCTCCCTCTTTTGAACCCTCTCCAGTTGTCTATTATTGGTTTTTGAAACAATAAAACCGTTCCACATACAGCAATGTGATTCGTGGTTGTTTGAGGTGGGAGGGGATGGAAATATTTGAGAGCAGAAGATTATTGTTTGTTGGTCAAATGGGTTGCAAAACACGAAAGATGTAGACAAAAAGAGACTGTGTGATTTGGAATGAGAGAGCGATCGAGGAATAAAATGTGTCTTGGTAGCTGCACTCTAAAGTGGAGACAGCAGCTGCTCGAGCGTTTGGGGAAGAGAACGGCTGTGTGCAATATCGTCTCACAGCCCAATTCCAATCACTTCCTTCTAGAATGTGACAGCTGCAAAAAACAAATCCTTAAAGAGAGTAGGTGATATCCATTAAACAAATATCCCAATTAATCCACAGCCTAATGTTGGATATGACGTGGAGTTTGAACAAATTACGCAGCAGGAAAGAAATGCCCTGTGGGATCGTTCTGTGCATCTATGGCCTGCGCGATGACCTGTCGTCGTTGGAAATGCGGACGTTAGCGATGTGGTTACATGAAATGTAGAACAGTACAGCAAAGTCCAAGCGCCTCAGTCCTTAATGTTGTGCCGATCTTTTATCCTAATCTAAGATAAAACTAACCTACATACGCTTTATTTTATTATCTTCCATGTGCCAAAACAAGAGTCGCTGAAATGTCGCGAATGTATCTGTCTCAACTGCCACCACTGCCGTAGCATTCCACGCACCCAACACTCCCTCTCCAAACAACATACTTCTGCCATCTTCTGCAGTGGTCCTCCAATCAATTTAAAATTATGGCCGGTTGTAATAGCCATTTCTGGCCTGGGAATAAGTTTCTGACTATCCACTCTATATAGGTCTCTCATCATCCTGTATAACGATATCAAGTCACCCCTCATCCATCTATGCTCCATTGATGAAATCCATGCACTTTCTTCAGAAGGTTTGCCTTCCAGTGCAGTTCTCATGCTGGCAAATCTCTTCTGCACACTCTCTGAAGCTTCCACATTCTTCCTATAATGATGCAAGCAGAACTGAACGCAATAATCCAAGCATGTTCTCACCAGGGCTTTGAAGAGCTGCAGCATAATTTCGCAGCTCTTATACACAATCCTCCGCTAATGAAAGCCAATACACCATATACTCTCTGAAAAACCCGATCACCTTGGTTGCCAACATGAAGGGAGCTGTGGACGTGGACCCCAAGATCCCTCGGTTCCTCCACACTGCCAAGATAACAGACTTTAAAACTGCATTCTGTATTCGAATTCAATCTTTTACAATCGTTCACTTTAAAAAAAAAATTCCCGTTTGAACTCCATCTCCAAATTATCAGTTCAGTTCTGCATCCTGTCAATGTCACATTGCAACCTTCATCAACACTACCAACGGTGCCACCAAGCTTCTTGTCATTGGCAAACCGACTCATGCAAACTTCCCTTTCCTCATCAAAATCTTTCATAAAAATCACAAAGTCTGCTGGTCCCATAGTAGATCCTTTCAGAACACCGCGAGTATTAGGTTTCACTATCACTCTCTGTCGTCTATGTACCCGGCAATTCTGTCCGCAGATAGCAAAATGTCCTTGCATCCCATGACACTTTTCTTCTTGAACAACGGAAGAGCACATGTCAGCGTCAATCATTTGGGACTGCTCAACAGGACAGAAATGAGCATGGATGAAACAGACATGTCTTCCATCCTTTCTCGAGGAAGCCTTGGGTACAACCCGTTCCCCACAGGATTTATATATTATTATGTTTGACAAAGTTTCCAGCACATCCAACTTCTTAACATCAACCTTCCGATAGTATCAGACCCTTTCACTCCTCTCCAAACAAGATCCAGCTGTTCTCCAGCCTCCAAGTGCAGCCTCATGAAATTGTGTCTGCATTAGAGGATATGAATATAATTAAATAATAAATCCGAAAGTGACAGGACAGAACGGGCTTATTGTGTATCGAGATAAAAAAATTAAGTCATTGTTTCAGTGTGCATATTATTCACGACAACAAAAAGAATTAAGGAAAGAATGCAGAGCCGAATGTACAACACACTAAATGCAGTATCAACGCCGCAGGTATCAATTCACTGCTTGTTCATTGAAAGAATTCACTGCCTCTTACTTGTCACTCAGTCAGACAGTACATCCGTTGATGAATGAGGAGATATGTAAATTCAATTGCACATTGAGGCTTATTCTGTCCTGGACATTGTTCCAGTGTTGTTGTCAGCATATTTGTGCCAGGAACAAGTCCACAGTAGCTCTAAACTGGCAGAAGTCACTACTAATTTTGCAGTGCATTCGCCTGGATATTTCTCAGTGTGATTGAGCTCATTTCCGAATTGATGTTGTGTGACAGTGTAAACGAAAGCATTGGCAAATATGCTGAGGAGCTGTATCATGGCAGATGCTCGTTCTGTTGTCATGTGGTGATCTGAGCCGGGGGTATAAAATTCAATGATTTTAGTTCGCACATATATATAATAAACAAGCCCAGTAGCCAATGAAACCATGAAAGTATCGATATACGAAAGAGTAAAATGATGGATCTCCTTCCCTTTACCATTTCTCGGTCTTTGTGATTCTCTCCAATGGTGCAGTCCTGGAGCCCGTGTCATTCTCTCGTAGTCACGACAGTGCGACTGTCAGAATATTGAGCAACAGAACAAGAGCGGACGGGAGCAATGAAACATGATAAATGCGGTCCATGACGCGTAAGCAACAAAGCTGAGTTTTAAACCGCATTGCCATGGACCTATACGAATCATTAATGGACCTTCCTGTGAAAAGCCTCGATGATGAGGTTCCAAACAGCCCAGTACACTCACTGTGGTTAGAACCAAAGTCGGTGTTTTGCTTTTCAGTGTAATGCATTGTTTTATGCTTTTCACAACAAATGGCCAGAAAAATAATTCAGAGACAAAAACCACAGTGAGCCAGTGAAACAACGCTGGCTGCACATTTCAAAGTGGCCATGAGAGAACAAACACGTGTGATGAGCTGGCATGAATTTCGGAAACAATTTGCAGCTATCCACCGCAACATTACTCCGGTGAGAACGACCATGCATTCTTGAAGAATGCTTTTGAAGAAAGACCAGTTGATGCTGGGGAGAGGATGACAAATGAAATGTGTTTAACGAAAGGAGACTAAAGAATAACCTCAGACCTTTCTTATCAGATACAAAGAAAACGACGCAATTAACATGTCTAGACTGATTTTTTTTACCGTTTTCTGCACATTTTCTATAAGGAAAGCAAACTTTTGCTCTCTAGTTCTGTTCAATTTCCTTTGCTAGAAATGGGAAATCACTTCTCATTCATTTACTCAATACCGCAATTGAGAAAGTAAAGCACGAGATCCATTTTAAGGGCCGAAGTCAGGTGCAGTGAATTCAGGAAGGGATCAAATGTTTTATAAATAAGCCTATCCGACAGTATCAGAGCACACTTTCAGCGGGACAGGATCAAGTTTAAACTGAGGTTAATTGAATGAGTCAAAATATACTTGGATCATAACCAGAGTCCAAGTCGCAATTAACGTTTCTAGGATGAAGTTTTAATCGTGTTCCGCCATTTGTATGATGGAGGATGATATTTTTTTCTCTCTATTTCTGTACAATTAACTTTGAAAAACATAGCTTATCATTTATTTGCTCAACACAGTAATTTAATAAAAGAAATCATGGGATCTACTTGAATGGCTGAAGTAAAGTGCAGTGAAGTATGCAACTGGCAAAATGTTTTGACAATTAGAGTATCCAATGGTATAAGTTCGGATCTAGCACCAGTTTGAGAGGGGGTGAAGTGTGACGGCAAAAGATTCCTTTCGACATGTTAAGCAGAATGAGAAACTGTGCTCTGCTCAGGCAGAATGCATGAGAAATGTGGGAACTGAATTAACATTTTCTAAGACATTTGAAACTCCACAACTACCTGATGAAGAAGCAGTGCTCCGAAAGCTAGTATTTCCAAATAGACTTGTTAGGTTAGATTAGGTTAGATTAGATTACTTACAATGTGGAAACAAGCCCTTCGGCCCAACAAGTCCAACACTGACCCTCCGAAGAGCAACCCATTACCCTACATTTACCCCTTCACCTAACACTACGGGCAATTTAGCATGGCCAATTCACCCAACCTGCACAATTTTATTTGACTGTGGGAGGAAACCGGAGCACTCAATGAACACTTCCTTCTACCTTAGATCAAAAAGGCCCATTCGAAGCTTGACCCAAAAGTTAGTAAATGCTGAGATTTCAAACATTCTTTCTTGACACTCGAGCTATTATACAATACATAACTGTCAACAGAAAGATGACTTCCACCTTAATCCTTATTTTTATATTTAAAATATTTATCTCAAACAGTTATTATTTCTCTCTATTAAAAAGATTACACTTAATTTTAAACCATCATTATATAACTCTAAGGGATTGGGGCTACCATTTTTAAAGTCTTTTAGGAGCCTAAGCAATGTTAGAACAGATTTATGTGAGTAGAAAAAAATCATCCAACATGATGCCAGAGCACAAAAGGGTTAATCTGAAAAAAATGTCAAAGCATAATAGGTAGAAAATGAAAAATGGCACAAAATGTCCTTGGTGCCGGCTAAACACCACTTACCCCAGACTTCTCCATTTCTTCTTCCCGGAATTGTGAGCCATGGATTTAGGATTTAGGAAGAAAGACAGAGAAAGATCACAAGCTCAGACAGAAAAGACAAGGTCTCAGACATGCAATAACAGGAGCCAAGGGACATAACAGTCATCACAATATAAACTGACAGAGACATAAACAGATTCTTAAATACAAATATTCTTCAATCCATTGACAGTGACTTTCATAACTATAGAAAGTACTTCCTAAAACATTTAATATGTTAATATTAAAAAATTGAAGGTGAGAATAAAATTGTATTTTTTCAATGTTCTCAATAAAAACAAATGCAGAAGATATTCTAATCATGATATAGATAATTATACATTAATAGGAAAAGG
Organism: Chiloscyllium punctatum; assembly: GCF_047496795.1. Classification (NCBI taxonomy): domain Eukaryota; kingdom Metazoa; phylum Chordata; class Chondrichthyes; order Orectolobiformes; family Hemiscylliidae; genus Chiloscyllium; species Chiloscyllium punctatum. The sequence continues at coordinate 34,357,564 of NC_092773.1, forward strand.
TCATCTAATAATTAGAATGGAACTGTTGAACTATAGCTTGGCGTTGTGTGATTTCTAACTTTGAAAATAACGTTGGGATTCTCAAGAGAGCAACGGTTATGAAACTCAAGTGACGACAGCTTGACATAATAAGGTACTTTGGAATAATTGAAGCAAGAATGGAAGTGATCTATTAATAGTTCATGCATTGAATAGTATACTATGTCAGTATTTTATCACACCACAACTGCTCCAGGGCAGTTAACATTGAGGCACATTGCAGCAGTCACAATTGTTACATCACAGACATCAACCTCCCCTGTCTTCATATCTCCATTTATATTTCGGGTGCAATCTCCAGACAGATGAGTGCTAGAAAACCTAGTCTCTCACCGCTGGACGAACGACACCCTTTCCCTGCCAATAACCGGCAAGCAGTCCACTGCATTCACGCAATACTTCAGCCGATATTGCATCTGCTTGGATGAGGAGATATTCCACTATCAAGCATCATAGATATCCACCCATTTTGATCAAAATGTTTCTCTGCATTGTCATTCAGAAAGCCCTCGAGCGCACCTCCCCCATTCCCGCTGCATTGCTCTCAAAACCCCTTTACACACATTAAGATAAGTTCACCCTTGTGCTCATACAACGGCTGACCAGTCTCTACAATCAACCAATAATCCTTAAACACTTCTGACAACTCTACGTGAACCACAACGCCAAGAATACCTTGCTCTCCCCATCCCTCTCGTTCCATTCCCCAAATGTTTGGTGACATTTCCCCGTAAATGCGCCCGAACCCAAAGGTACCTTCCCATACGACTTAAGACATGTAAAAACTATTGGGACACTCCCACTCACTCACCTCCATCCCAGGTCCCAAACTGTCTTTCCAGGTGTAACTGATGTTCACCTGCTCCTCTCCAAACTAGTTTACTGTATCCAGTGGTTCCAATGAGGTCTACTCGTCATCAGCGAGAGCAAGTGTAAATGAGGCCACGTTTCACTGAGCATCTGAGCCTGGCCTGCAGGAGCCGTCCTGACCTCCTAGTCGTTGACTGCTGTAATTCCTTTTCCAGCATGCCCATCCTTCACGTCCTTCTTTGCCACAGCGTAACTGACTGCAGGTTGTGGGAAACGGCACCTCATCCTCTGCTTGCGGAGAATATGGACTGAAAACGCAGCATTGAGTTCTCTAATTTCAAATACCTTCATTTCCTATCCCGCAGCACCATTCCCAGCCCCTCTCCTCTCCCCCCTTCCATTCCACAACCAAGCAATTCTTCCAGAAAGTAAACAAATGCATTGTTCCCATCAACCAACCAGGCCGTACCCGCTGTTTGATTTCACGGGTCCTGAACACACCACACTGCCATCCTCAACTACTACACTGCTTAATCTATGGATCCACTTACTCCCATCTCCAGGACTAAAGGAAGGTCACACCGGAAACTTTGATATGTTCGTCTCCTGAAGCTGCCGGACTTGCCTTGTTTTCCAAGCCTCCTGCTTGTGTGCCTTGGATTTCGCCATCTGGAGTTCATTTTTGTCTCTTCTGATGTCACACGTAGGCCGACTGATTTCCTCCACGAAACGAAACAGGGAGAAAACTTGTCATTATGCGAGCTTATTTAATTTTTAAATTCAAATTTATCGACTATGAATGGATTCTAATCTATATACATATGGAGATGCTGCAGTTACTATATCTGTGCTTCTACCAGAATTACGTACATTTGCTTATAATTCAACGCAATTTTAGCTTAGTGGCCTGGTGGCGAAGTTGTTAGCACTGCTTCCTCACAGCGCGAGAGAACCACGTTCAGTTGCAGCCTCGGACAACAGCCTGTGTGGAGTTTGTACGTTCTTCCCATGTGTGAGTAAGTTTCCTCCAACATTCAGAAGACTTGCACTTCAGTTGAATTGACCAAGAGAAATTGTCCAAAGCGTTCAGGGATGTGTAAGTTAGGTGCAATCGTCAGGCGAAATGCAGAGTAATCGGGTCGGGGTATGGATCTGAAAAAGATACTCTTTGAAGGTTCTGCATTAGTGGTGCTGGAAGAGCAGAACAGTTCAGGCAGTATCCAAGTAGCTTCGAAATCGACGTTTCGGGCAAAGGCCCGTCATCAGGAATAAACCCAGTGAGACTGAAGCGTGGAGAGATAAACTAGAGGAGGGTGGGGGTGGGGAGAAGGTAGTATAGAGTACAATGGGTGAGTCGGGGAGGGGATGAAGGTAATAGGTCAGGGAGGCGAGGGTGGAGTGGACAGGTGGAAAAGGAGATATGCAGGTAGGACAAGTCTGGACAAGTCATGGGGACAGTGCTGAGCTGGAAGTTTCGAACTATGGTGAGGTGGGGGAAGGGGAAATGAGGAAACTGTTGAAGTCCACATTGATGCCACGGGGTTGAAGTGTTCCGAGGTGGAAGCTGAGGCGTTCTTCCTCCAGGCATCTGGTGGTGAGGGAGCGGCGGTGAAGGAGGCCCAGGACCTCCATGTCCTCGGCAGAGTGGGAGGGAGAGTTGAAATGTTGGGCCACGGGGCGTTTGGTTGATTGGTGCGGGTGTCCTGGAGATGTTCCCTAAAGTGCTCTGCTAGGAGGCGCCCAGTCTCCCCAATGTAAAGGAGACCGCATTGGGAGCAACGGATACAATAAATGATATTAGTTCATGTGCAAGTAAAACTTTGATTGATGTGGAAGGCTCCTTTAGGGCCTTGGATAGAGGTGAGGGAGGAGGTGTGGGCGCAGGTTTTACAGTTCCTGCGGTGGCAGGGGAAAGTGCCAGGATTGGAGGGTGGGTTGTAGTCGGCGTGGACCTGACCAGGTAGTCACGGAGGGAACGGTCTTTGCGGAAGGCAGAAAGGGGTGGGGAGGGAAATAGTCCCTGGTGGTGGGTCTGTTTGGAGGTGACTGAAATGTCGGCGAATGATTTGGTTTATGCGAAGGTTGGTAGGCTGGAAAGTGAGCACCAGGGGCGTTCTGTCTTTGTTATGGTTGGAGGGATGTGGTCTGAGCGTGGAGTGCGGGTTGTGGACGCGATGCATTGGAGGGCATCTTTAACCACGTGGGAAGGGACCACGTGCGGTCTCTAAAGTAGGAGGCCATCTGGTGTGTTCTGTGGTGGAACTGGTCTTACTGGGAGCAGATCCGGCAGAGACGGAGGAATTGGGAATAAGGGATAGAATTTTTGTAAGAGGTTGGTTGGGAAGAGGTGTAATCCAGGCAGCTGTGGGAGTCGGTGGGTTTGTAAAAAATATCAGTGTCAAGTCGGTCGTCATGAATGGAGATGGTGAGGTCCAGGAAGGGGAGCGAGGTGTCAGAGATGGTCCAGGTAAATTTCAGGTAAAATTAAGGTCAAGGTGGAATGTGTTGGTGAAGTTGATGAATTGCTCAACCTCCTCGCGGGAGTACGAGTTGGCGCCAATGCAGTCATCAATGGAGCGGAGGAAGAGGTGGGGAGTAGTGCCGGCGTAATTACGGGAGATCAACTGCTCTACGTAGCCAACAAAGAGACAGGCATAGCTGGGGTCCATACGTGTGCCCATGGCAACCCTTTTGGTCTGGAGGAAGTGGGAGGATTCAAAGGAGAAATTGTATAAGGGTGAGGACCAGTTCGGCCAAACGAATGAGTGTGTCGGTGGAAGGGTACTGTTGGGGACGTCTGGAGAGGAAACAACGGAGGGCTTGGAGGCCCGGTTCATGGCGGATGGAGGTGTAGAGGGATTGAATATCCATGGTGAAGATGAGGCGTTGGGGGCCGTGGAAACGGAAGTCTTGGAGGAGGTGGAGGGCGTGGGTGGTGTCACGAACGTATGTGGGGAGGTTCTTGACTTGAGGGGATAGGACAGTGTCGAGGTAGGTAGAGATGAGTTCAGTGGAGCAGGAGCATGCTGAGACAATGCGTCGGCCAGGGTGGTCAGGCTTGTGGATTTTGGGAAGGAGGTAGGTCTTGGCAGTGCGGGGTTCCCGGACTATGAGATTGGAAGCTGTGGCTGGGAGATCTTCTGAGGTGATGAGGTTCTGTATGGTCATGGAGATGATGGTTTGGAAATGGGGGTGGGGTCATGGTCGAAGGGGCAGTAGGAAGAGGTGTCCTCGAGTTGACGTTTGGCTTCAGCGGTGTAGAGGTCAGTGCGCCAGACTATCACTGCGCCCCCTTTATCCGCTGGCTTGATGGTGAAGTTGGGATTGGAGCAGAGGGATTGGAGGGCTGCGCGTTGTAAGGGTGAGAGGTTGGAGTGGGGGAAGGAGGTAGACAGGTTGAGAGGGTTAATGTCCCGGCGGCAGTTGGAAATGAAAAGGTCGAGGGCAGGTAATAGGCCAGCGCGGGGTGTCCAGGTGGATGCAGTGTGTTGGAGGTGGGCGAATGGGTCCTCGGAAGGTGGGCGGGAGTCCAGATTGTGAATCTTAGCTCGGAAGCGGAGGCGATGGAAGAATTGCTTGACATCACGGCGTGTATTAAATTCATTGATGCGTGGATGGAGGGGGATGAAGGTGAGTCCTTTGCTGAGGACTGATCGTTCGTCCTCAGTGAGGGGGAGGTCTGGGGGGATGGTGAAAACTCGGCAGGGCTGTGAGCTCGGATCTGGTGTGGGTGTAGAGCTGGCAGTTGGGGTGGAACCTGTAACTGGAGTGGGTGTGATGTTGGGGGGAATGGGGGTGGAGTCATGAGCAGGGGTAGTCTTCCCCTAGGGGTTCTGGGGGGTGGGTATAGTGACAGTGGGGATTGTGGGGGGCATGTCAGCAGAATGCAGGTGAGTGGCGCTGGTGGGGGCAGAAGTGGTGGTGAACACGGCAGTAGGGGTGGCGGAAGTCACTGAGCATATGGCATCAGCGATGATGTGAAGGGCAGAAGTGATGTCAGGTGTGGTGCATGAGGAATTGTGAGGGGTGGAAATGGCTGTGGAAGTGGCCATGATGGGGGCGGAAGTGACATCTTCAATCAGCGTGAGGGTGGTAACTGCATCTGCCGCATGACTAATGGTGGAATAGGTTCCGAGGCCGGGGAAATCTTCTGGAATGTTTGAGGAGCGCTGTTATGGAGGTGGGTGGATAAAAGTTTGTTGTACTTACAGTTTTTGATATTTGAGATAGAATTGCAATACTGTTTGTTGAGAGTATGAATTCTCCTGAGGATGTAGTACAAAGTGGGTGCTTTGCAATTCTGAGATAGTGTGGCCGTCAGCTGAGGCAGGGCTGATTGCAGAGAGGTTAGGTGCTGGCGCATTGCTGCAAACGTGGAGCGGAGGATCTTGAAGTACAACTGTTGCTGGTGTTTTTGAATCTGTAGTCTGTACTGTTTGTCCTGTTCGGGCCCGAACTCTGCTGGTTTAAAGGCGGTCTGGAGTCCGTGTGGGATGAGTTGGTTATGGAGGCGGGCACTGAGGAAACGAATGTGGCTGTGGTAGCGATTTTGTTTCACGACATGGTTGAAGAGCTTTAGGGCAGAGGAAATGACCTGGGAGTTGCAGTGGGAGAGGGACTCCGTGAGATGCTCGCAGAGAGAGGAGGAAAACTTCTTCAAGGCAGGCATCCTTGCAAGAGGATTCGCAATAGGGTTAAAATCAACGAGGTAAAAACAATGAATGCAGATTCTGGCAACCAGACTCTGGATTAGTGGTGCTTGAAGAGCACAGCAGTTCAGGCAGCTTCCAAGTCGCTTCGAAATGGACGTTTCAGGCAAAAGCCCTTCATCAGGAAAAAAGGCAGTGAACCTATCACCTACATCTCCTCCCCCACTCACCCATTGTACTCTATGCTACTTTCTCCCCACCCCCTCCCTCCTCCAGCTTATCTCTCCACGCTTCAGGCTCACTGCCTTTATTCCTGATGAAGGGCTTTTGCCGGAAACGTCGATTTCGAAGCTACCTGGATGCTGCCTGAAGAACTGTGCTCTTCCCGAACCACGAATCCAGAATCTGGTTTCCAGCATCTGCAGTCATTGTTTATACTCTTCGAAGGTTCAAGTGTAGACTTGTGGGGCCAAGTGGCCTATTTCCACACAGTTTTGATTCCATTCTTAAAAAAGAGAAAATTTAGAATTCTCCCCGTGTGTGTGTGTGTGAGTTTCCTCCGGGAGCTGCGGTTTTGTCTTTAATCCAAAGATATGCAGGGAAGGTGAACTGGCTATGATAAATTGCACATAGTGTTCAAGGTTATGTAGGTTAGGTTCAAACGTCAGGAGTAAACCTATAGCATTAGAGTAGGGAACTGGTTACTCTTCGGAGGGTCGTTGTGGTCATTTCGGCTCAATGGCCTGTTTCCACACTCTCAGCAATCTGTGAAGGATTACACTGCAGCCGTGCTTCTTGAACTAAACTAACAGTAAACGTTTCAAGAGCCAGATCAATTATTAATCCCTATGGTCTTTGATGTTAGTGACAGGTAAGCGAAGGGTGCAAACCAAGTTTAATAATTCTACACGGCCGATTTTTATATAATTATCTTCCATTCCAGCCCATCATACTTGTGCTATTTCGGTTTCTGTGAGAAAGGCCTTTTTATGCTCAGTTTCAAAATTCAGGGTTATGAAGATATAGATCCAACAGTGGACACAATTGCGGTTTAGAATTTCGGAATGACAACAGGTTTATGGAAGAAACTGTTGTACTGAAAGTAACATAGTTGCATCAAGTGTTCCCAACTTGCAATATCGGTCAAAAAGACAGAATTCTGTTAAGAAACAAAACTCAGCTTCTCCCGTGAATTATTGTGCATGGTCTGTTAGTTTCACAGCTTCTCCCATCCATCTCAATAGCTGTTCATCCCTTTCTATCCCTCTAATTTGTTCTCCATCCCTCGTTGTCACTCTCTCTCAGACATTCCCAATTGCCATTTTGCGTCGCCATCTCAACTCTGCAAAACACAGTCTCCTTTCAAACCCACAGTTGCTTCTTCCTGTGTCTTTCTTCACTCTGTCTATGTGATCTCTTCATCCTTTGATCTCTCCTCATCTGTTACCGATCATGCTCGCTCTACCCACATTTTACCTCTTCTGACTTCTTCCTGATCAGTTTCTGTGCCTGCATGTGCTCGATGTTATTCTCTTTCTAAATCACAATAATCTCTGATCTTTGTTTCCCTTTATTTAAAATCTTACGCCCATCTGTTTTAGGCTCAGTTATGCACAATATTATACAACATCAGACTGATAGTCAATATTGTTAAATTCGAATAAACATAAGCCTCGGAGTAGGGTGAGACGATTTCCAGCTTCCTCTACGTATTATAGGGACTGGAAAACACAGTTTTCCTCCTCAAAAGAGTTATATCAAACGATTTTTCTTTGCACGGTGACTCAATGGTTAACACAGCTGCTTCACTGTGCAAGACATGTTGGTTCAATTTCATGCTCAGGTGACCACAAGACGTTTCTGCATGGATTTTCTCTGAGAGCTCCGATTTCATCTCACAGTACAAAGATGTGCACAGAACGTGGGTTATACGTGGTAAATAGCCAATAATATCCAGGGATGTGCAGTGTCGATGTGTTAGCCACGTGTAATGCGGGATACAAGTATTGGGTAGGTGGATTGGACATCCTTTGGAAGATTGGTGTGGATTCCGTGGACCGAACGGCCTGCCTCCACACGAAAGGCATTTGATTATATGTATTCTGATCGCCAGGCTCACAAGTAAAACCTGGTAAGAATTGATGACTGTCCACTCCCATCTCTTGGGCAGAAGCCTTCTTCTGAACAAAAACACTCATGGCAAATCACAATTCATTAACCCTTTGAAGATACAATCAAAAATACATAAGTTGCGCATTTATCCCTTAGAGCTTGCATTGCTTATCGATAATTTCAAAACTCACACACCTTTATCCTCATATCGATATACCTGGATATTTCTGAATATCCCTGCTTTTCTTTCACTTCATTGGTCATCAAGGATTTTTTTAAAAATCATTTATTAAACTTTGAAGCCCAGAATTCTGAAGACTCACAACTATCACCGAGAGTACAAAAAACACCACATTTCTGAAATATACATGCCCCGTTTTGTTTAACTAGGACTGAATGCTAGAAATTAACAAAGCAAACTCATTGCAGATACAACGCAATCTAAAGCAATGCAACACTGTGCACAGAGAAACTCACTTTGCTCAATTTTTAAGCACAACAATTTGTGAAATAAATCAATTTGAACTTCTATCAAGAACATACAGAGCTCACAGCGACTTTCAACATCAGCAATTTACAAAGGAGATAACCGGGGATCTGAACAGCTGCTAGACTTGGCTCGTGACTACGCTGTAACTCACCAATTACTGAATGTTCCATGTCTTAGATAAGAAGCTGTTTTAATTAATTTGGAATTGATAGTCCAACAAGATACTCTGAACTGACCCATTCAAGTGAGCCCTGAAATACAATTGAAATACATCCTCACTAACATGGCTGTGCATCTCATCATTGATATTCGTTGAACTCACTGAAGCAAAAACATTACATCAGCTGCTATGATACCGTTTTCAAAAACATGGTATAACTGCTCAAGAAATAAAATCACAAATTGATGTCAACACTTCCGACCAAAACACACATCGTGGAATTCATTAAGGAGTGATCCCTCAACAATGAAGTGTAACTTCATGGTCTTCAATTATCTCAAGGACGTTTCTGATGAAGAGTTACTGGACATGATATGTTAACGCTGTTTTTTCTACACAGATGCAACCAGAAATTGCTGAGTTTCTCGAAAAGATTTTGTTTATTTTTTAAAAAAATTTACGAACAGTGCACAACTTTTGTATTTATTTTAAAAATGTTACTGTTGTATTTGCCAAATGTAGAGAAGTCACTCACAGAGTGAGACCGTTTCCATTGTGTTCCTGTAGTTTCTCATTCTGATTTTCAAACTTTTGTCTAATGCACGTTTGATGACATTGAAACTTCAGAATCTAGTCCAGTGTCAGCTGTGGGAAGTGTTATGAACTGGACAAGCTCCGTTGACAACTTTTCAAGCAGATACCCCCGACCCTAAACTTTATTGATTTAAAGGCATGCAAAAAGTGCAGTGTTCCAGATGTGATTGATTTCTTCAAGCTACTAGGCTTTAAGCAAAACACACTTTCTTCTTTAAAAAAAAGTTAACGAACCGCAAAGAATGTAAAGTTGGCATCACTTCCACACCATTAACTGGTTGACCAAACGTATACTTTGTTCAACTATTAATCCTCAACTGTTAAAATGTAGCAGTACGACCAAAAACCATGATTTCCGAAGAAGTGTGACTGTACATGCAACGTTAACTCTGGTTACTCTCCCGAGAGTCTGTTTTTTCCCAGTGTTTGTTGGGTCTTTTTCTCCCAAAAACGCAGATTCTTCTTTTTAACCTGCTATCTTCAGTCAGGAAGGAGAAAGGAAAACTCAGAAAAAAAGAAAAACTCTGTAGCTGCAGAGAGAGTACGCAAGGTGTTTTTTCAGCAAAAGGGGCAGATCTGTGGCTCTGAGCTTCAATCTCTTTCCAAACCCCACCCCAACTTAAAGTGACGGGCAAACTAAAAACCTGTTTCCCGGTGAGCCTGAGTCCACCCATATATGCTGCTTTTGTTTAATTCAACAAAAGGCAACAATTCAAGGATCTCAATGCTGTTTAACCACTGTTTCTGAAGCAGACATTGCAACAACATTCTGGCAAAATAATTTTCCCAAGAGAACCAGTACATAGTTGTCAGATTAGATTCCCAACATCATGGAAACAGTACCTTCGGTCCAAAGCGAACGTCCAAAGTGTAACCCACCCGGACTCATTCCCATACCCAATAATTACACCTGACTAACGCACCTAACACGATTGGCAATTTAGCATGGCCAAATCACTTGACCGCCACATCTTTGGATTGTGGAAGGAACTGGAGCACTCAGAGGAAACTCCAGCAGACACGGAGGGAATGTGCAATCTCCACATAGACAGTCGCCCGCGGAGGGAATCAAACTATCTGCAAAGCACAATCAGCACAGCTTACTGGGTGGAATGCTTCCTCAATAATACTCATAAGTCTCATAGCATCCCAGGCAAAGAACCTGTCTTCTTTGGCAACACTTAAAAATCCTCTTCCTCGAATGCCTGTGCATAAGTCGCAGCCGGAAATGGTTTAGAGAATAATCAATATTGTTTAGACAGCACCTTCCAAACTCATACAAGAGCAAGGACAGTAGATATTTCAGAACATCATCTCAGGATCCGCACTAAGCCTTCGTCAATCTCATCTGCCAAAACAAAATCTCTTCCTTAACCATCACTGAATGGGGAAATGCTATGGCTTTGACAGGTGCATTTTATGCTCTTTGTTATGAAACAAGTGGAAGTTGAGAAGAATTGGCGAGTGTTCTATCTGAAGCCTACAAAAACAAAGCGTTTATGAGCCCTTGTGTTTATTTTGATGCAAGAGAAGAAGCCAGTTGTGTAATGGTATCCCACAAAATCACAGTATTAGTTTCAGCTTTCTGTAGCTGTTGTGGCAGTGAAAGCTACAAGTCTTACTCTCTCTCTCTCTCTTTCGCTCTCATTCTCTCTCTTTGTCTGCATCTCCCTCCCCATCTCTCTCCTTCTCTCACCGTCTTTCTGTTTGTTCCAGTTAAAAGTTTAGTTCCTCTTTCTGCTGCTACAGCTACAAGTGAGACAATCAATGCAACTCAATTCGAAATTTTTCCACGTATAATGATAATGAGGCATTTCTACGTTTGAATTGTTAATGGTAATTGTTTTTTGGGGATTGAAAATAGGTCAGCCAGGTGTACTTCATAGAGTATTATTTAATATGAGTTAGCCGGGGATTATTGGCTGACAGATATAATTAAAGTTTGGGAGGTTCTTTCCTCTCTGAGAGCTGTCTCCGAGGAAGCCGAACCTATGTCAAGTGTTACGCACTTGCCTGAAAGAGTGCCTGGGTAATGGGATGCCAGCCTCTTTGGAGTGTTTTCAATGCACAGCAAAGAAAGAAAAAGTATGACTGAAACATTGGCTCGCAATAATCGGCATTGATTGCAGTAAACGTTTCAAGCATCCAGCCAATATTTGGAAAACTGAACACATTAGATCCAAAAGTTTAAAAATTGGCCAAGCATGTCTTAAAATAGGTTCTTGTTTCTGATGCAGTTTTGTTAGTTCCAAAGTTATCCTGAGTTTGGATGACACTGTCATTTTAAATCGTACCTTTCCAATATCTGGTCTCAATGACTTTCGGAGATACATTGTCAAGACACTAACACTTCTCAGGACAAAACAAGTTTATCCATTCCACATGGGAAACAAAATGACAGCTTTTCCAACAGAATGAGGGGCTGTGGGGGTGGGGGAGATTTGAACGGATTTGATGTTATCGTTGTCAATGTGAATTCACGCAGTAGCATCTCCCAGGAATATTTTCACCGTGTCCTCTGGATCTCACTGCTGGTTAGAAACGTAATTCACTCGCTGAATAAAGTTTTGCAAACAGATGACATTGCAAATGGATAGGGATCATCAAAACATCTGTTAGCAATTCTGTTCGACAATTTGATCAATTTGCTGTTCCTCATGCGAATGACTTAACGCTGAGTGAGAGAGTTTTAATCCCGCAGTGCCTTGCTTGGCCATGCACGTTGACCACTGTTTCATTGCTTATGTCCACAGGCAGATCCAAACCACGGCAGCCAACGCCGGCTGCACAGCTCCAGCAAGCAGCCTCACTCAGAAACAGACTTGCAGGCAACGATTCCCATCGTTTCAGCTCCAGCTGGACTGAAGCCAAAGGTAATGGCCTCGAGGTCTCCAGATCGTTGGACTGACACTGAATAAACAGCAGTGAACTGGGGAACTCACATTATAAGTTGGCATTGTTAATCACAGACTGCACTAAAACCAGGGGATTATAAATTGGTACTCTTCAGAGCTGCTTCCAGCAACTTATAGAGCGAAATGTCCAGTTTCCTCTGAAATACTGTCCTTTTGTTTTCTCGCGGCCATTCTTACCAGGTTTGCTAACACTGCGCACACTGCCATTCTAGCTAAACAGTCCATGTATATACCTGGTTGAATGACCAACACACCACTCCTCGACCCCAATGATCTCAGTGCCTGCCCAGTTGTGAAGCTCCAGTGTGGATTGATTCCTACTCTGTATGAAATGGTGCCCAGAATCAGAACCTCGTCCACTCCATCTTTCTCCCTCTCGCGCCATCTCCTTGGCCATATCTTTGTCCGTTATACCTTTCTGTTTCTACACTGATGGGCACGTGGCACTTCGCATCATCCTAAGATCACTGCATTTGAGATCACACTGTTGCAATTGCTTCCCAACACGCCGCTGCCTGCCTCTTGGTCCTCACCCTTGTTTTGCACACATGTTGTTGGTGCCAATGTGCCCGACGACCATTGAATAGCCTCTCTGAGAGATCCTTTCACCGAACACCGAGAAAATCGCACATCCTCTTGCACTTTAGAGGAAAGCTTTGAAACCCTTTATCTCCCCTTACAATTGGTTCTCGACTGTATTTCCCACACATTTTCCCATTTCCCTCTGCAGTGGAGTCAACGGGTTTCAAGCAATTGTCTGTTAGTACAGCCTCCATCCCGAAGGCCCACTCGTCATCCATAAAAATAAAAATCATTTCTCTTTTTCTCTGGGGAATGTCCATAGTGGGACAGTGTTCCTGCTGAGTCCCCGCTCTCTGTCACGAGGACAAAAATCTCCCTTGCTTCCCGGGAATTCCTAGACTTCTGTGCATCCTCATAGCCTCATCCCCACCACCCTTTTGTATTATCCCTGATTCAGTCTGCCTCACCGGTAGCGAACTGTATTCCCAGCCCCGGCTCCCGTTAAACATGTGCTCTGAAGAGCTGGGACTGGAGACATCACCTGTTTCATTGGTGGGTCCGAAGGCATGGTATTATTTCTGCTTTTAATCCCATAGTACAGGAGGAGCACACAAAGATTTGAGCTCACCTGGCCTGCCTTATGAACCTCAATAGCCTGTATTGCAGTATTCTCCTCGACAACATTGTCTTTTTCCAGTGTGAATACTGACGGAAAATATTAATTTAGCGGCACTCCTGTCTCCTCACAGTCAATGCAAAACTTTCACTGCTGTCCTTCACTTACCGTAAGCTTACGCAGTATTTCTTTTATTTCTGAAATAGGTGTAGAAAGTTTTAGGTTCTCCTTAATGTTACGTGGCAAACACTTCTCATGTCCTCTTCCGGCTCTTCTTCGCTCTACCTTCAGTTCCATTCTAGCTAAGTTGAAACTCTCAGTGCAATAACTGAGCCTAAACGTCACATCCTCACACAAGGCTCCATCCCTGTCAGGACAAGTGATTCAACTTGTTCAGTTCACCACGAATCACTCGCTTGACCACTTCCTCCCTGCCTGAAAAGTGCAGACCTGTCAAGGATAGGAATTTGCTCATCCTTAATCAAGCTCCGCATTTCATTTGTGACCATCCCCTGCAGCTTCATTCCCCATCCTATGCATTCTAAAACTCGCCATTCACATCCTAATTGCCTTTCCCTGAGCTTTTACTCTACTATTGTTCTGCAGCACATAATATTCCTTTTCTATTGCTAAAATAAACGGGACCGAATTGCAATCATTATCACCAAAGTGCTCATCTATCTCCACAACTAATACCTGGTTAATTACCGAATACCAAATCCAATTTAGCCTCACCTCTTTTTGGCCTGTCCAGATGCTGTGTCAGGAATCCCTCATACATGCATTAGACAAAAACTGAACGACCTAAAGTGCTCGACATACACAGTTTCCAGTCAATATCTGGAAATTTCATGTCCCCAATAACAAGTAACATGTTACTTGCACTGCTATCCAGATTCACCTTTGTAATCTTTTCCAGTAAGTCACTGGAACTTTTCGGTGGCTCATAGAATAATCACAATCTCTTCTTTTCTGTTTCAGTCCTCAGCCCACAAATCTCAGAAGTCGAGTCTTCATCAAATGTCCGTTCTGTTACCGTAATATTGTGCTTGACAAATAATGCTACACTTCGCTCTCTTTCATCACATCCCTATTCTGACGCTGGAACCTGCAACATTCAATCCTGACCCTGCTCTATCCACATCTCCAAAATGGTCATAACATCGAAATCCCAGGTCCGACTTCATGTTGTAAGTTCACACGCCATAATCTAGTTGTTCCTTTTCGTTGATACCTGCGTGGAACAAGTCTTGAGATCGTTTACCCTCCCGAGTAAGAATTCCAAAAACACGATCGGAGTCAACCTGAACCTTGGCAACTTGGAGACAGCATGTCCACGTTAAGTCTCTCTCCTTTCCACAGAAACTGCTATCTGTCTCCCAGCTATGGAGTCGTTTATAAGTGATGGTCTTCTTCCCCCCCACCCCACCCTTTCCGTACTGAGCAACGTGGTCAGACTCTGTGCCAGAGATCTGAAACGCCTAGGTTACCTTTGGTAAGTCATCCCCTAACAGTATCAGTAACCACTCTGAAGAGCTGCGATTGCCGGTTTCTCTTCCACAGAATTTCAGTGACAGTCAAATGCAACAAAGCAACACCTCCGGGTAGAAACGGCCACACTGAACAAGGCTCCCCTTATGGCTGCTCTTTCAAAGGCGTCTGAAAATCTGTGCAAGGCATCGAGTCATGCAAAACAGAAACAAAACCTTGAGTCCAACCAGTCCATTCCAACCATAATCCCAAACTAAACCATTCCCACCTGACCAATCCTGTTCAGAGTCTATTGAAACTTTGCTTATTCACGTATCGATCCACATGTCTTCTGAACGCTGTACCTGTAACCATATCTAAGACTTCCTTTGGAAATTAATTTCTCCCACGAACCACTTACTGGTTAAAAAGAGTACCCCTCATGCTTTTGTAAACTTGCTCAATTCACTTTTAAAAAACACTTTTCGTATTCAAATCACCCACCATTTGGAAAAGTACCCTGCCATTTATCTTAGCTGTGCTCTCAACTCGCTTTGGAATACCCACTAATGGACGATGGCCAGGACGTCATGCATTTCTTCAGGAAAAAACATCCATGCGTACCCGTGTTTCTCCGTCTTACGACATTACCCAAACCCCTATATATGTTTTTATAAGCCTTGCCCTCGGTTGTTTTACCAAAATGCAATGCATTGTGTTGATGCAAATCAAACCCCGGATGTTCAGCCTCTCAATCTTCTCCATTCATGATATTCCACGCCCACAATTAAGTACTTACCCCTTCTATGTCTATTATCCTCTATATCTATGTGTTGTTTGTACACAATAATGCGTAAAGTTTCAAATCGAAACCCTTTCTGTGGCACTGAAATTCACAGACTCATAATTCCCCTGGTTGAACAGAAAGCGAAAGAAACACATTAACGTTCCTTCCGGATCTGTTGTTGGTAACGCTTGTGCTGCTCTTCTCTTTGTCCACAACTTAACATAGCTCATTGCTGCATACCTGAATTCCCCCTCCATCGTTTCTCTGAGCTAAGAAATTGCAGTCAGCTTGGTCTTTTGTGTTAGATACCTGCGTCTTACAGCAGGCAATGTGCATCACTTAGCGCCAGTCAGGATAATATTTTGAGATCCTCTGATAAAATTGCAACTTTATTACAGTTCCATTTTCGCTTTCAGAAATTGCCTCAGTCCACGTTATGGTTAAACTATCAGCAACGAAATAAAAGGACGTCACAAGTGAGTCATCAACGTGTTAACCTCTCCATTCTTCTTCAGAACGTTTTCTCTGTTTGCAACTGGAAAAGATTTCACTTTCAGCGGTGGCACTTGCTGCAAATAAGCAAACATGGAGGGGGAATTTTGCAAATCTGATTCACAGATGATTTCGAATGCACAGCATGAATTATGGCTGTCCCGAGTCAGAGATTCCTCCCTTATGAGTTTAGAGTTCGGAAATGTATGGAGAAATATATAACAATTAGTTGTGAGATGAGAGTTGTGATATGCTGGGAAAGGTCGGAGTAAAAATGGGAGATCTTTAACAAAGTGTGCCTCGGATTTCTCCTTCACAGTAGAATAAGGTTTGCTCTCCATCTGATCGAATGTTTGTACGTATGCGAAATGAAGATGGGTGCACGGTGTTTCCTTCAATGTGCCAACTCCCAAACCCATGTCATTGCCAGTCACTGATAGTAAGAACAGTCAGTTCTCTGGGTCAGTCACCTCTCCGTCTTCAGATCCGCAACCGACTTCCTGGATGGGATCATTGGCTGGTCTTTTTTTGGTACAGGGTACGCCCCTTGAGGGAAATGCACACCATATCCAATCGGGAACTCTGCTTCTCTCTCTCTTTATTCGAGAATGTATGATCTTAATTTCTAGGCAGTGAGAAAATGTGGTGCAATTTTCAACCCGGACAAACAGAGATGAATCTGTCGGTGTCAGGGACGGTTGTCTTGGACACAAAGCAGCGCTCCGATTGGGGGCCTCACCTGTTTTGCTATGCTCGCTATTCTGTCATTGGACAGTGAACTCTTTATTCAGGGCTATTGCCTGTTGTATAAAAACAGGGGTTCATGTGGTTTCGATAGTCAGAAAACAGCGATGTCTCTCTTTGTGCTCCTGCTCCTTTTCTGCTTATCTCCAGGTAAGATGCGGACTTCTTTGTAAAATTTTCCTCTTTTGTACATTGACAGAGAAAATGAACGCTGAGAAGGTGTCTAGGAAACACCGTGACAAACAGTGGTTGTCGCTTCCCACTGCTCTGACGCTGTTGGGAATTCACCCCTCTTTTGCTGTTCAAAGTGCAATCTGAAATGTTCCCTCTCAGTGACAGCGATGGGAAAGTTGCATTAATTTAACGGTTCTATAAGATGGTTAGATGTTTGCATTCATATAATGCGAAATTCTGAGCGAGCTCATAACCCGGTAAAGCTTCGTTGGTTGCGTGGAAAGAGAGAAATCAATTAAGCTTTAATTGCAACTCATCGATTTAAGTGGGGCTATCGACAAAATTGCTGTTATTCTGAGGAGGTGAGAGATCAGAGGCCGTGTCAGAATGGGACAGGGAGTGGGATCCTCTCCACAACCGAGCCCTGCATTGCCCACGAGGGGATTAAACTGTGGATTCTGAAAGTCGTCAATGACAGCGAAAGTGCGGGATGCCCTGAGGCAGACGTGACGGACCAAATGGGCTCCCTTTACACTGTTGGGATTTAAAAACAACCAAAACTGCTTTATAAAATCAGCTGGTCTGGTAACATCCACAGAGAAAGAAAGCTGAGTTAACAGTACATAACTGACACATATGTCATTGATCTGAAACCTTGTCAAAACTGTCGACAATGCAGTCAATATTGACAAGCACTCTTGTATTTCTTTCGACATAAGGGGTTATGATAACTGTGCCTAACAGCTATCCTGATTCCACTTGTGGGAGAGACAATATATCCCCTTATGGCGTGGTTTTACCAACAGCATTTCAGCAAAGTGAAGTCTCATTATGACCTGAACAGTCACTCTGGAAGCATTTTCCAGTCCAGAATCTGTTGAGTCTTAGGCAGCCACAGCTTCTGCGGCCAGTTGTGACCTTATGCAGGAGAGACAAGAAACACATCAGTTCAAATTGCACAAAGAATCCTGACCATTCAGGTTTGAGTGTTCCATACTGAAAATCACCACAAGACATTGTGATTATTCAAATGGTGTACTAAGGGGAATGGTATTACACCCCGACGCAATTCTGGATTGTCCTATCCTTTTGGAACCTCCAACTCAATTCTCGACAGTCAACAAGAAAATCTGTGATTCTTCCACCTCTGAGCTTACCTTTACAGTGAGCTTGGAAAAGAGAGAGAGAGAGAGAGAGAGATAAAGGCGAAAACTAATTCTGAAATCTTTTTGAAGGACCTTGCTGCCCAGTGTTTCCCTTCACAATCCTAATTCTATTTCCAACAGCCCCAATTCGGTTAATATGATTAACCAGTCACGGCCAACGCTCCTTGATGCATATCTTGATGGAAGCATTATTGGAAATGCCTGTAAAATGACTCGATTGCTCTGTGCAGGTCGAAATGTGTTCTGAAGAGGGTACAGTGGACCCATAACATTGACCGTACATTCTCTGACTCCACAGCTGCTTCCAGAGTTGCTGAGTTTCTAGAGCAATTTCACTGTATCTTTTCCACGGGTCTTGAATTTACATGCACTCCCGAAGATAAACAGCGAGAGAACCACTTTTTTGCTTTTTCGTATGAATCTCTTTTTAAAAAAAATGTCCATCGACCCCACTCTGCACTCAACCTAAATATGAAAATTGTTTTCTTCATTGTCTGCAGGGAAGCATTCCCTATTTAATCCGAATCTCTCCCATGTCTCCGAATTTTAGTTTGGTCAACAATGTCCTGTCACCTGTGTGAGAACATCTCCCTTAAGCTCCAGTCGCAATGGAGGGAAGGTGTAGACATGGAAACACTGCAGCAGGAAGTCTGCAACTTGCTGCCTCAAGAGTCCAATTTGGTGGTGAGTTTCAGTAAGAATGAGATGAAAGGTGCTGGGGAAAGAAAAACTGGAGGAAAATGTGCTTATTTAAGGAAATATATCGTTCCCTTGAAGGCATTTCAGGGAATGTACACCAGGGTCCCTGAGCATGAAGGAATTGATTAATGAGCAAACGCTAAACAGGTTGGGCCGTGAGGTGTTGGCAAGACAACCCAGGGTGGACTTACACAGTTTATGCTAGTGCCTGGGGAATGCTGTCGAACAGAAAGACCAAGGGGTGCAGGTACATATTTACTTCAAGTGACGTCACAGGTAGACAAGGTGATGCAAATGTCTTTTTCGTGCACGTCCCTACATCGGTCCTACATTGAACGCAGGACATAAGATGTCATGTTAGAGCTGTATGACTCTTTGGTGAGACCACTTTTCGTAAACTGTGCATCATTCTGCTCACTCTGCTGCAGGAAGGATAATATTAATTTTGAAAAGGAGGAAAGAAAGATTTACAGGGTTGTTACCGAGACTGGAAGGTATGAGTTATAACACGAGGCTGGAGAGGTTGGGAAGTTTTTTCCTGGAGTTTAAGAGGATGAGTGGGTCCCATAACGAAAAGTAGTAAATCATAAGGCGCAAAAATGAGGCAAATCGCCGTGATTATCTCTATCAGTGGGATGGTCTAAAAATCGGACAGCGTAATGTTAACGTTGAGTGGCAAAAGACTTAAATGAGAAGAGTGGGGTAACCTTTTCATACAAAGGGCGCTGCGTGTGTGCAGCGAACTAGTCGTGGAAGTGGTGGAGACTGGTACAATTCGAATATTCAAATGCATCTGCATGTAATCAGCTGAACACTTTTCTGTCTTGTCCATATCTTGGTTCTGACAGTGCATGGATTTTGTCAAAGAGCACATGACATTGATCACTAAAGCCGTGAAGATTCCGGGCACTTACGATCTGTGTGGGGTGAGTATCACAGAGTGGTCATTCACCACATTATTTGACTCGGATGGCCCGCAATTGCAGTCCTCCTATTTCACCGTTCTGTGTTCGTCAGAGAGAGAGAGAGAGAGAGAAGGTGATCTCGCAATTGACTTAAGGGAATGCCGAGAGTCAGTCGGCCAAATTGCGTCTACTGTTCTCTGCTCCTTCACTTTTAGGAACTTTCTCTTCTCAACCTCTGTATGAGTCACAGAGTGTGCACGAGAAGTTCCGACATCCCATTGCAGTTTCCTGATCAAGCAGAACCTGAGAGTTTGGCCCCTGTCCATTACGGTAAAGATTACACCCAACCACAACTCCCCTACACACACAAACACACACACACATACACACCCTCTGTCACATACGCACGCTCTCACGTCCTCTCCTTGAACACACACTCTCTCACACGCACTCACATACACACACTCGTGGACACACACAATTCACTCTGACACACTCATGCCCAAATCATTCGTGCATGCACTCTGAATCCAACCGACATGCAGTTTCTTACTTATACTCTCGGTTACACACACACTTACATGAACATAGACACTCACGCATGCAATATACACACAGACACACACCAGCACATACAGACTCACTCACACTAACACAGAAACACAAACACGCACACAAACAGGAAAGAAGTGTTTGTAGGTGTTATGGAATTGACATGTACAAACCACAGTCGACGGTCCATAAATTTTCAGATTGAAATATGAGAGAATTTGCCTCGTTAATGGAGAGATGAGGCATAAGTGCAGACATGTGCTTCTAGGCAGCAAATGATACTGTTGAAAGGTGAGAGATGTTCCAGGATTTGAATAGTCTTCTCCTGTTCCTGTGTTTTACTCGTGGAGATGAAGAGTTAGTATTACACCAAGTGGGAGAGGAATCATTAAAGACCAATCGGTATTCTTTCTGATTAAATTTGATATGAAATTGAGCGAGGCTTCTAATTAAATAAGACCAGCCAATCGATGGAAAAATATGTTCTCACGTAAGAACATTACATCAGGGATGAAGCTGTACAGAGAGGGAGCCGTGCTTTTAAAAGGATTTGAAGATGTTGTGAAATGGAATGAGAGAGCTTATTTTAGAATGAGAAGTGAAGGCTCAGATCTAGCGCCTGACAGTTAAATGGTAGCGAGGAAATACTGAATCAGAAAAGTAAGCAGAGCCAAGAGGGGGCATGAGATGTCGTTGGCAGATTCGATAAAGGAAAAGTGTAAGGTTTTCTATAGGTATATCGTTTTAAAGAATGGCGAGAATAAGATTAGGGTCAATCAAGGATAGTAGTAGGACGTGTGGGTGGACTCAAAGGAGATAGGCGAAGAGCTAAATGAATATGTCTCCTCAGGAAAAATGTTGTCATGGAGAGAACTGCGATACAGGCGAGACAAGAAGGGATCGCGATTCTTAAGAAGGAGGTGTTAGCAATTTTAGATACTGTGAAAACCAGTATGTCCGCTGGACCGAATGGGATTGATTCCAGGATTCCCTGGGAAGCCAGGAAGGATATTGCAGAACCTTTGACTTTGATCTTTATGTCGTCATTGTCTGCAGAATTAGTGCCAGAAGATTGGAGGATTGCAAATGTTGTTCCCTTGTTTAAGAAGGGTAACAGAGACAACCATGGCAATTATAGAGCAGTGTGTCTTATTTCGGCTGATGGTAAAGTCTTGGAAAGGATTGTAAGAGATATTATTTACAATCATCGAGCAATGAATAAATTGAGAAGAGATAGGCAATACGATTTTGTGAAGTGTAGGTCGTGCCTCACCAAACTTATAGGGTTCTTTGAGCAAGTGACCAAAAAGGTGGATATGATTAGATGACATTACATTACAGTGTGGAAACAGGCCCTTTGGCCAAACAAGTCCACACTGGCCCGCCGAAGTGCAACCCACCCATACCCCTACATTTACCCCTTCCCTTACACTACGGGCAACTTAGCATGGCCAATCGACCTTACCTGCACCTCTTTCGACTGTGGGAGGAAACTGGAGGAAACCCGCGTAGACACGGGGAGAACATGCAAACTCCACACAGTCAATCTTTTTAGGCGAGAATTGAACCCGGGTTTCTGGCGCTGTGAGGCAGCAGTGCTAACCACTGTGCCACCGTGCCGCCCACAATATGGATTTCAGAAAGGCATTTGGCAAAGTCGCTACCGTGGCTTTTGCATAAAATGCAGAGGCGAGGCTTTGAGAGTGATTGGATGGTTTGAATCCGAAATTGGCTAGCTGCAAGAGACACAGAATGTGCTTGATGGGAAATGTTCATCCTGGAGTTCAGCTACTAGTGTGCACGGCAATGATCTGCTTTGCAGGAACAGCTGATTTTCATTTTTTTTCATGAATAACCTCAATGAGGGCATAGTATCATGAGTTAGTAAAGTTGTGGAAGACCCTGTGGTCGTTAGAGTTGTGGATAGTGCTGAAGGATGAAGCAACACAAATGCAGGTAATTGTGCTAATGGTACGATGCCTGGTAGTGTAGTTGCGTAGAAAGATCACAGTTTCCATGAACGTTTACCCATGGGCGTGGTCACCCAGGTTAAGAGGGTAGCTCAGAAGGCATACGGTGTGGTAGCTTTTATTATTAGAGGGACTGCATTTCAGAGCCATGAGGTGATGTTGCAGGTGTGCAGAACTCTGGTGAGGCTGCAAATTGCAGTGTTGTTCACAGTTTTGGTTAGAAGATGGATGTGGAAGTTATGGAAAGGGTTCAGAGGACATTTACCAGGATGCTGTCTGGTATAGAGGGAAGGTCTTACGAGGAAAGGCTGAGGGATTTGAGGCTGTTTTCGTCAGAGAGAAGAAGATTGAGAGGCGACTTATTGTGACGTATAAGGTAATCAGAGGGTTAGATCGCGTGGACGGTGAGAGCATTGGTATGTGCATGGAATGAGCTGCCAGAAGAAGTGGTGGAGGCTGCTGTAATTGCATCATTTTAGAGGCATTTGGATGGTACATGAATAGGAAGATCTTGGGGGCACATGGGCCCAGTGCTGGCAGGTGTGACTAGATTGGGTTGGGATATCTGGTCGTCATAGACGGGTTGGATGAATGAGTCTGTTTCCATGCTGTACGTCCCTATGACTCTATTAACTTATGATTGTTCAAATGAGGGGGTGAAGCTTTAAAATGAGGGTTGATCGATGTCGCACAGATGTCTGATGTAGTGTCTTCACTCATAGATTAGCAGGGGCGTGGAACTGGCTACCTGCAACAGTAGGGGTCTCGCCAAGTTTAAGTTAATTTAAAAGATAACATA
Source organism: Chiloscyllium punctatum (assembly GCF_047496795.1). NCBI lineage: Eukaryota > Metazoa > Chordata > Chondrichthyes > Orectolobiformes > Hemiscylliidae > Chiloscyllium > Chiloscyllium punctatum. Next base: position 34,380,229 of record NC_092773.1, read on the forward strand.
AAAACATCGATGAAAATGGAATAGTGCAGCTTAGGTGGGCTTCGGATTGATTTCACAGATCGACACAACATCGAAGCCGAAGAGTCTGTATTGTGCTGTGACATTCTGTGTTCGATGTTCGACACACAGATATAACACACATAAGAAGCAGAAGTAGGTGATCTGGTCCCTCGAGCCTGCTGCACCATTCAAGAAAATCGCTGCTTATCTTTTCACGGGCAGAGTTCAAGTTACTCACTCAGTCACAATAACCCTTAAATTCTTCAGTGTTCCAATATCGATGTATATTTGGCTTAAAATCAGGCAACGTGATGGATTCAACTGCTTCGTTTGGCAGGGACATTTACAGACTCACAACCCTTTGGGTGAAGAAACACTTCTTCAACTCAGTCTGCAATCTGCTTCCCTTTGTTTGATGGCAGTGCCACCTCCTTTCAATTTGACTTCCTCGTGGAAAAACCTCCTTGCTTCTATCTTATCTGTTTCCTTCCTTAATTTGCATGTGACTATGAGACAACACACCCATTTATCTAAATTCGAAAGAGTATCCTCTCAGCTAGTAAGTCTGTCCTGAGAATCAAAAAACATAGTAGTGAACCTCCTCTGCATCCCGTCCAGTGCCATTACATTATTTGTCAATTAAGAAGATGAAAACTGTACACAATTCGATCAGGTGGGGCCACATCTGCATCGGATACGGCTGCAGGATCACCTTGGTGTTTTAAATATTCATCCAACTCCCAATTAAGGAAACCTCTCCATTTCCTTTCTTAATTACCTGCTGCAGCTGCAAATCAATATTCTGCGAGCCATGCAGAACGACACCCAGTTACCTCTATGTGGCAACGTGCTGCAGTTTTTCACCATTTATATAATAGTCTATGTTACTGTTATTCCTTTAAAAATAGATGACTTTGTGTTTCCTGGCATGCTAATGCACTTCCGCAATCTTGAACACTGAGTTAACCTGTAAGGATCCCTCTGCATTCTTTACTGTGCCACTCTTCTTAGTGTCATCTGTGAAAATTGACACACTGCACTTGGCTGCCAACACTAAATCATCGATAGCCAGAGGGAAATTGAGAAACAAACTTGTAAGGAGAACTCAGCTATCTGTAAGTATAATAGGGTTGGTTATGGTAGGGATTTAATATTTCAAACATAGAATGGGACTATTATAGAATTAAGGGTTTAAAAGGAGAGGAATTTTTTAAGTCTTTGACGACAGTTTTCTGATTCACTATGTAGATGTACGTACCAGAGAAAGTGCAAAACTTGACCTAGTCTTGGGAAATAAGGCAGGACAGGTGACTGATGTGACAATGGGGAAGCACTTTGGGTCCAGCGACCATAATTCTATTAGATTTTAAATAATGGTGGAAAAGGATAGACCAGATCTAAAAGTTGAAGTTCTAAATTGGAGAATAGATAAATTTTACGGTATTCGGCAAGAAATTTCGATAGCTGATTGAGGGCAGATTTTCACAGGTTAACGATGAATGGAAAACGGGAAGCCTTCAGAATTGAGATGAAAGAATCCAGACAAAGTATATTCCGGTTAGGCTGAAAAGAAAGGCTGATAGGTATAGGAACTGCTGGATGACTAAAGAAATTGAGAGTTTGGTTAAAAAAAAGGAAGCATATGTGAGGTATAGACAGGATAGATTCAGGGAATCCTCAGACGATTATAAAGGAAGCAGCAGTATACTTAAGAGGGAAATTAGGAAGGAATAAATGTGACATGAGATAGCCTTGGCAAATAGAATTAAGGAGAATCCTAACAGATTTCACAAATATATTAAGGACAAAATGGTAACAAGGGAGAGCATAGGGCCCCTCAATGATCAGCAAGGCGGCCTTCGTGGGGAGCTGCAGAAGATGGGTGACATGCTAACTGAGTATTTTGCATCAGTATTTACTGTGGAAAATGACAGGGAAGAAATAGACTGTCGAGAAAACCACAGTAGATCAAGCTATGAAACATATAGAATATAGGGAATAAGATGGTGACATCTTGCAAAAAGTCCATATGACAGAGGAGGAAGAGCTGGATGTCTTGAAACAGGTAAAGGTGGATAAATCCTCAGGAGCGGATCACGTGTCGCCAAGAACTCCGTGGGAATCTAGAGAAGTGGTTGCTGGGCCTCTTGATGACATATTTGTATAATCGATAGTCACCGGTCAAGTGCCAGAAGACTGTAGGTCGGCTAACGAGGTGCCACTGTTTAAGAAGGGGGGTGAGGACAAGCCAGGGACTGTAGACAAGTGAGCCTGATGTCGGTGGTGGGCAAGTTCTTGGAGGGAATCCTGAGGGACAGGATGTTAATGTATTTGGAAAGGAAAGGACTGATTAGGGATAGTCAACATGGATTTGTGCGTGGGAAATTATCAATCGCAAATTTGATTGAGTCTTTTCTGGAAGTAGCAAAGAGGATTGATGAGGGCAGAGCGGTAGATGTGATCCATATAGAATTCAGCAAGGCGTTCGACAATGTTCACCGTGGGTGACTGATTCGCAAGGTTAGAGCTCACGGAATATAGGAAGAACTAGCCATTTGGATGCATAACTCTCTGAAAGCTAGAAGACAGAGGGTGGTGGTGCAGGGTTGTTTTTCAGACTGGAGGCCTGTGACCAGGGGAATGCCACGGGGATCGGTGCTGGGTCCTCTACCTTTTGTCATTTACAGAAATGATTTGGATGCGAGCATAAGAGGTAAAGTTAGTAAGTTTGCAGACGACACCGAAATTGTAGGTGTGTTGGACAGCGAAGAGGGTTACCTCAGATTACAACAGGATCTTGACCAGACGAGCCAATGGGCCATCTGAGAAGTGGCAGATGGAGTTTAATTCAGATAAACGCGAGCTGCTGCATTTTGGGAAAGCAAATCTTTGCCGGACTTATACACTTAATGGTAAGGTCATTCAACTTTGCTGCTGAGCAAAGTTACCTTGGAGTGTAGGTTCATAGCTTGTTGAAAGTGGAGTCGGAGTTTGATAGGATAGTGAAGAAGGCGTTTGATATGCTTTCCTTTATTGGTCACAGTCCTGAGTCAAGTAGTTTGGAGGTCATGTTACGGCTATAAAGGATATTGGTTCGGCCACTGTTGGAATATTGTGTGCAAATATAGTCTCCTTCCTATCGGAAAGATGTTGTGAAACTTGAGAGGGATCAGAAAAGTTTGAGAAGGATGTTGCCAGGTTTGGACGATTACAGCAGTAGGGAGAGGCGGGACAGGCAGGGGCTGTTTTCCCTGGAGGGTTGGAGGCTGAGAGGTGACCTTATGTAGGTTTACGAAATTATGAGGGACACGTATATGGTGAACAGGAAAAGTATTTTCCCTGGTGTCAGGGAGTCCATAAGTAGAGGGCATAGGTTTAGTGTGAGAGAGAAATGTTATAAAATAGACCTATAGGGCATCGTTTTCACACAGAGAGTGGTATGTGTATAGAATGAGCTGCCAGAAGAAGTTTTGGGAGGTGGTACAATTGCAACACTTAAGAGGCATTTGGATGGATAGGGGTTGGGGGATAATGGGCCAGGTGCTGACAGGTGTGACTGGATTAGGTTGGGATATTTGTTCGGTATGGATGAGTTGGACCGACTCTATAAGTGGTAACAATTTCGTTTCCAGCACTGATCCGTGACGCCCACTGGTAGTCATTGATTGCCAATCCCAAAACACACATCGCTTTCAATTCATTAGCCAATCATCTATACAGCTCTCAAAATGTGTCACGTGAATATGCTCAAAAATATTTCAATCACGAACTAGAGCAAAAGAATAAGGTGAAGCGTGTTTCAACTGAAACCACGGGGTCAATTTCAAATAGTTCTAAACCTGACATTACTCGAAATGAACAATGAAGAAGTTCTTGAAAATAGGCTTAAATTATTGATATACCTTCAAACGAAAATCAAAATGAGCTCGAACAGTAATAACCATCACCTGCATAGGCAGACATGAATAAACAGGGAACTCATCATGCATAATGCAGATATAGAAAATGATGTTCCTTTGAAGCAACGTTCTTATGGCTTAATACTCTAAAACAGATACAGCTTCAAAGGCGATTGTAACCAATTTCAATGAATATCTAAAAATTCTTGTAGGCTTAATCTTCTAAAACAGATACAGCTTCAAAGGCGATTGTAACCAATTTCAATGAATATCTAAAAATTGAGATCAACGACTGCAGCCCATTGCTGCTCCTATCCAGGAAAACAGCGTGGTGCTTGCTCTGTGTGGTTGATGAGAGAGTTGTGCTTCCATTAATGTCACCTTTGTGGATTTGCTCACAGGAACTGCAATTCTGTCCTTGGCTGGTCTGTAGACGTATAGGTGGATGTATCGGTGAAAAATGGTGACTTTCCTCCTGAGTTTCGTCAATAGAAAACCCATCCAGTGTGAAGGAAGTTTGCACAAATTCACTGCCAGTCGTTGTTGTCGAATATGGAATATTTATGGGCCGCAGCCTGAAAGGGAACTTTAACCGTTTCCAATCAACAAAACATCTGTCTTTAAAATAAAATAATATGGGCAAACAACAGGCAAAGTGAATTGCTTCCATTTGGTAAACAATGTTCGCATGGACAAGAGGGGCCGAAGCATCTGTTTCGATGCTGTATACCTCTCGGACCCTTTGAACAATTCTCTACTCATTGAGCCTGACCTTTCAGCAATAGGAGCCAAGAATAGAGACCTCCTTCACCCTCTCCCACTTATTGTGCTTTCCGGCCAAGTTGCCCAACACCTGAGGCCCCAGAAAAGCACCATTCCCTTTCGTTCTCTTCAAACTCAAACCTGTGATGACTGATATTCACTGAGGTCATAATCAGACTGACAAATTGTCTGCACTTAATGCAGATCCCTCCTCCTTTTTTGTCACTGCATTCACCCCCATAATAGCTCATGGATAAAACATTGCATCAACTCAACCTTGTCACCGTGATTCCAGCGTGTTCACCTAAAGGGTAAGACGCTGGTTAAATGTTCATGCAAATTGGTATCCACTGGTGAAAATAGTGCCCGATGACGTCGATACCACATGTGCAGATGAGTAGGTGAATAGCTTCAAACTCCCAGCTGACTTGACCTTTCGATCTCTTTGCGTCATTTAGAGTGCTTATTTCTACGACGTCATGGCACCTCCATGCCCCGTCTTATCTTTACAGTGTCGTTAACACCATAACGTTTTATGGATGGCTTATGTCTCTCAAATCAGTTCTGCATTTTCCTGACATGTCTGCATTTTGCCCATTCCTCCTTCTTTCAGAAAGCTTGCTTTTATGTGTGGCATGGCTTGATCGACCAACATTCTGCAAAATGTAAGAAATGCACTTCCATGGCAAGGTATCACAACGACATTGAAGCAGAATAAAAAGTGATTATATATTTGCTTCGAACCCTCATTGAGGAACAACACCAATAGTTCAGTCTTTCTGTCTGTTGTACATTTTTATTTATGTTCATTTGCCTGCCTTTACAGTTTGTCAGTTATCACTCGCATATCACAATCACTACCGTTGTGTGCAGGTTGGATATCAAACAAGATTATTGCCTCGCCCTTACTGTCCACACTAATCCACCCTTCTGAGTGTCCTGTGTACAGTTCTGGGCAGCACGTTGTTGGAAATATGTTGGAGAGAGTGCAGTGGAGGGTTCACAGATCGCTTCGAAAGCGAGTTTTGAAAATGGGTGTGCTAAATTTGGAGGGGTGAGCGGAAGGCTAGAGAGGTTTACGGAGAGGATTTCAAGACGATGAAATCTCAGCACAGAATAGCCATTAAAACATTGTCTCTCTTTCTTTAAAAGGCAAATGAGTGAGATGCCTCAGTTTTATAATTATTTTCAACGGATGTTGTTGAGAGAATAACTCTCTCATCCAGACAGTAGGTACGTGGTGGAATGTTGTGTCTGGAAATGTTGGGAAGGCACGTTCACTTGAGTACATTCAGGACAATGCTTTGGATGGGAAATGAGAAGTAATAATCCTGAGTCATCCTGACATCACTGCTTTTGGGATGCAACTGCTGTTCTTGCTGCCTGATACCAAACCGCCTGCTTTGAGCGCCATGTCCCTGATGTTATACACACCTTGTGGTGTGTATGTGCCCCTTGACTATTGGCTGTTCACCTTCTCTCTGAACCAAACAGTAGGGGCTTTAAAACCTCAGGGCTTCCGTATATTTGGGTCATGCCTTTCGACACTTCTTGCATTTCCCCCTGTCCAGCAGAAACTAACATGATCATCGATCTTGATTGACTGTTGCTGCTCCTCCTTCCCTCGACAGCTCATTGGCAATCCAACAGGATCTATAGCAGTATCTCTTTCTATAGTGAATGGCCAGAACTGGGCAGTATTCCTGCCTCGACATCTCACTATTGCACTTCCCTTCTTGCCCGTGCAATCCTTCACCATTGTTTTACTGCTACCCCTCTCCAACCTCTGCATAAATTGCAACATGCGCCGACATTTCTGCTATCTACAAGTGGAGCCCATCATTAGTGATGTATTTCCCTCCACTCCACTATCTGCTTTCAGCAAAGACCGTTTCCTCCACGACCACCATGTTCGGTTCACGCTTTGTAACAAACCGCCCTCCCCTCCTGGCACCTTCCTCCACCACCGTAGGAATTGGAAAACCTGCGCCCACGCCTCCCCTCACCTCCGCCCAAGACCGCAAGAAGCCTTCCATACCCATCAACGTTTCACCAGAGCTTCCACACATGTCATTTACTGTTTCCGAAACTCACAATGTGGTCTCCACTACACTGGGGAGACTGTACGCCTTCTGGCAGAGCACTTCAGAGATCTTCGCAGGAACACCCGCACCAATCAAGTCCACCGCCCCCTTGTCAAACATTTCAACTCTCCTTCACACTATGCCGAGGACATGCAGGCCCTGGGATACCTCTATTGCCACTCCCTCACGGCCCCATGCCTGAAGGAACAACGCCACATCTTAAGCCTCGGGAACCTTCAACGCCAGGGCATTAATGTGGACTTCACCATTTTCCTCATTTCCCATCCCCCATTTTACTCCAGTTCCCATGTTACAGCTCAGAACCGTCCATAAGTCATATCCCTCCTGTCAATCTTCATTCCCACCTATCTGCAACACTTTCCTCTCTGACCTATCTCCATTAACCGCACTTCCATCCATCTATTGCACTCTCAGCTGGATTCTCCCTTGCCTCCACCCCGATGTTATCTCTCTACACTCGAGGCTCCCAGCCTCATTCCTGATGAAGGGCTCCTGCCCAAATCATCGCTTGTCCTGCTCCTCGATTGCTGCATGACCTGCTGCGCTTTTCCAGCACCATGCACTCTTGACACGCTTCTCCTCTCCATCCACTTTACCCAAAATTCCCTCAGGCTCACGAATGTCCTGCGCCCCCGTTCCGAATACACACACGTCCAGAAGAGTGCACTGGAGAAATTTACTGCTTACATGCTGAGCCCCAGGCGCCATAAATACTCCCAATTTCTTCTCTGAAATTATTAGACTGGGAGTAGCAACCCATAGCTTTGAGGTCACCTGTCAGTTCCCTACTGTGGTTAGCCTTTTCATACATCAAGTAAAGTCAAACCATGTCGACTACTTTAGAGCCCCTACTTTTCTTGACCGATGACGACTAAGGTAAAGACCTCACAAACTGTGATTATTTAATTGTTGTATAAATACTCAACAACCTTGTTCCTACAACCTGAAACTTCCACTTTCCTCATGATACTGTGGAACCTAGATTTCCCTCAGGATGTCTGTATCTTACAGTTCCTTAATATTTCTTTAATGGATTGAATACCTTAATTCTGCTCCTATATAACAGATTTAAACATGCTTTGAATGTTTCAGTGTTTTCATTGCTCTATACTATAACTTCAGCAGAGGGCCCATGTCACCTCCTGGGTTTAATTTACTTTCCGTCCGATCTGATAATTTTAATTGAACAGGGAACACACAGGCGCTTTTGCCAGTGCAGTTACAATGCAGACAACAATGAGTGGTATTGCATGTCGTTCTCACTTTGCAAGAACGGTTACAAATGCAGTTAGCTGAATGGGACATTAAAATCACTTCCTCAGTGAGCAGAAAACGTCACGGACCGCAAGGTTGTGAAAGAACATGCATTGTTCAACCGTTGATACAGCCTTAAATTCAGGTAAATCATTGTCACAGGCTGCACAGTTATAAACACACTACTGAAATTTAATGCTGAAGAAAATCTTCCAGGGAAATATATGATCTAGAATTCAATTCATACATTGCAAGTTGACCAAATCGCTGCATATTATGGGCCTGTGCAAATATCTAAATGAAGATAGACCGAACTGCAAATAAAGAACTGGGAGAGAATTGTCCTCACTTCCAAACCGTTTACAAAAGAACATTCTGGCTCTTGAGGGAGTGCAGCGTAGGTTCACGAGGTCAATTCCTGGAATGGCAGGATTGCCTTACACGGAAAGACTGAAGCGACTGGGCTTGTATACCCTTGAGTTTAGAAGACTGAGAGGGGATCTGATTGAAACGTATAGGATTATGAAAGGACTGGACACTCTGGCAGGAGGAAACATATTTCCGTTGATGGGGGAGTGCCGAACCAGAGGACACAACTTAAAAATACGGGGTAGACAATTTAGGACAGAGATGAGGAGAAACTACTTCACCCAGAGAGTGGTGGCTGTGTGGAATGCTCTGCCCCAGAGGGCAGTGGAGGCCCAGTCTCTGGATTCATTTAAGAAAGAATTGGATAGAGCTCTTAAAGATAGTGGAGTCAAGGGGTATGGAGATAAGGCAGGAACAGGATACTGATTAGGAATGATCAGCCATGATCATATTGAATGGCGGTGCAGGCTCGAAGGGCAGAATGGCCTACTCCTGCATCTATTGTCTATTGTCTATTGTCTATTGTATTGCGTTATTAGAGAACGTGATAGCTCCTGTTATCGGATCAGAAATCATTAATGAGCTCAGATGTCCTGGCACAGTGTTAAAAGGATAAATTGATTGGATTTTCTTCACGATGCAAGATCGAGACTTGGTGAAGAACACAGCGCTGAAAGTGAATGTGAAATTAGCAATAGCAAGAAATACTTGAAGTATCATTGTTGGGCATGTTCTTGGCATCTGTGAGGATAAAAAATTTCAGGTTTGGCAATTGGTTCATATCACTGAAATCCCCCCTCAGTCTAAAAATCAAGCTTCTCTAAATGTATAGAAAATCGAGGACGTAGACGATGTTAAATGAATATAATCGGAATACTGCAATAAAATTATGAGTATACCTTGTTCGCATAATCAAACAATTCATCATATTCACTAATTATAACTGAATTGCATTTAATATAAAATTTATTATCACTATCCTTCCGACCTGACAGCGGACGCATTGCACAGTGATTAGTCAGTTCAGATTTAGACTGCTATTTCTGTGGACAGGATATTGTGAATAGAACACTGCACATTACTTGACCATGTTATTGAATAAATATAGGTTAGACTGAGTAAATAGAAAGTGCTTCAGAATGCGATTTAGAGCCGTGGCCATCGTTACATTTCCAGCCTGTTCTTAGTGCTGCCAAACGTTTAAAGGTTTCAGGATCACCATATATTTTTTGGTACCTTGTAAAGAAAAGTTCTGAAGCATGGGTACAGTCACAGCTGCTGATTTGACCGAGCACTCCCTACATGTGTGTCACATTTCTAGTTTGCAAGGTTGTTTGTTTTCATTTGATGTCAGCTGGAACTTAAATCAAACGTCATAAGTAACCGACATATTTTAAAAATTACATCGTCATTCACAGAATGAGATGAATTGTTTCCACTGTCAGACAGATGTACAGGACGTCAAAAATCACTTTAGACTTCTGTTATGAAGTTGGATGTGTACTGTTCCTTTCAGAGGATTGAAAAGCTAGCAAGGACTGAAACAACCACAAAAAGTCCGGCAGAAGGTACCATTGTAACATTTCTTCGAAACGGCTTGAGGAGATGGATTATGATGAGACAAACACAAATTCAGTTTCGTCCAATCAGTTTAAATTATACCCCAACACACCAAACTTCAATCACGTATCAATTGAGTATTCTGATAATATTGAAACATAAGTAATGATCTGGTACTTGGGGTTTAAACAACATATATTTTGAACAGGTGGTCAGTGTGACAAAGATAATTGCCAAAAGACCATGAAATGTCGGCTGCGAGGAAGGGGTCTCTGAGAGGTATCTGTCTGGAAACGGATTTCGCACAGAAAAACATGGAACCCGACTGGGATTAACAATCTGCAGATTAAAATCGACTGATGACACTCGGCAAATCTGACTGGTTATTCAACTTGATTATTTTTCACCAAGTCGTAATCAGATTTTTTAAATAATCAGACTCGTATTGTTGACGGGGAGCTAAAAGATAAGTTTAAGATGAAGAATTTATAAACTAGTCGTTAATTAATACTACCTAATGACTTAAAACAACTAACCTTGTTCAGTTTTGCTTTAAATAGTGAGTTTGAGGACAATTCGTTGGTTCTGGATTTTGAACAGATTACAGCAAGGGATGAATCATTCCCGTGTTGCTTGTGTAAGTTAGCAGAGGGTTTTTCGCCGTGTCGTAACAGTTTCGGGCTAATTTGCAGATTTTGGCTCTTGGATTCAAGCTCTGAACAAGTTTTGATAGATTCAGTCTGACATTTGGACAGATTTGAATAGATTTGGGTTTTGAAAAAAGCCCAGTAGATTTAAACACTTCCAGGTTAATGTCCTAGATCTTAAAACAAAACATCGCCGAGATGTTTTGTTTAATTTCGGTGACCTGTGTTTGATTAAATTAAAAGTGCGAGAAGTAGCCCTTAAAATTGTTGAATATCATCTAAGATTCAAATATGATTCTCAAGTTTGCTGGGAACATTCAGAAGGGAAGAACAAGACAAAGTTTTAGAATTAGGAACTAAGTTAGATTTGGGTTTAACCAAGGAGAAAAGAAAGGCAGGAAGTGTAAGGGAGTTATTCAAAACTTGTGTGTCACAGAGGTACAAGAATTGCAATACACCTGAGGGAAATTAAGTTAGAAGATAAACAAAGGAAGAGAGAAAGAAGAAATGGGAAGATAGAGAGTCGATAGAGAGTCAGAGAAAGAGAAAGAGAGAGGGAAAGAGAGAGAGAGAGATGGTGCTTGCCTGAGCAAAGAGACAGAAGGAAGGGAGAGATAAAGAGAAAGTAGAAAGCGAGAGAAAAGGAGAGAGAGAGAAAGAGAGAGAGAGAGTTTGAACATGAGAGTTTGCTACTTAGTCAGTAAAGTCAAATTAACAGGGAGGACTTAAAACAGAATGCAGTAATGTATACAATTATGTCGGATCTCTGCAAAATTTTTGATAAGAAAGATGTAGAATTTCTTATTTATTTCATTGAACTAATGGCGAGGGAGGTCGAGTGATTGAAGGATATGTGGGTAATGCTATTACAGAATACACTGGTAGGCAGAGCTTGTGAGATATTATCGAGCTGTCAGATTAGAGGTCAAGTGATTATAAAGAGGTCAAACAGGCTATCTCAAGTGCTTATGAATTGGTACCAGAAGTGCGCAGATAGCAGTTGAGAAAAATAAAGAAGGAACCAGGTCAGACTTACGTTGAGTTCGAAACAATTAAATATCGCCAATTTGATGGATCAACGCGTGCCTTGAAGATAAATTGGACATGTGAGGCGACAGGAAAGACGATTCTGATGGTGGAGTTTAAAAACTCACTCCAGAAATGGAAAGGATTCACCTGATGGAACAGAACTTTCAGGAAGTGATTAATACATGTTGGTGTATAAGACAGATTCCAGGCAGAATATTGTCGTGTGCGGGATAGAAGGTGGGACAGGAGGAGATCCTCCACTATAAAGACAAGAGTAGCGAACAGTGGTAAGAGTTTACCACAGGTTCAAGAAAAGGTCCATGAGAGGGCGCAAGACATGAAAGGCCTGACTTGATTCCATTGTAGTAAATTCGGACACAAAAAGTCACAGTACTGGTCGTTAAAGACAGGCACTGTGGGAAAAGATGCAGCAAAAAAAGGTACGACAGTGTCATTAATGAAGGTCGTAAAGGAAACCCCAATAAAAGCCGAGGGGCAGTAGGACGTTGCACAGCCCAGACAGTGCCTGCGAATTGAGTTAGCACCTGATCTCGAAATAATTTGCCTGTGTGTGCAAAGTTTATACTGAACGAACTGGGAGAAAAGGACAAGATGTTATAATTTTGAGAGATATGTGATCTAACTGGTTGCTGATCGTAAGGGATGAGTGAATTTTCTGATTGTTCATTTCACTCATGTTGTAGTGGTGCCTTAACTTTCATTTGAGTGGTAGCTTGATAAAAGCTGATTTATCGTGTTTGTGCATTTGTTTATATATATGTTCATGAATGAATTCATACACCGGAGAAACGTGTCAGTATTTAGAGGCGTTCCTGGAGTGGAACGGAGCTGGGAGTTGGGGAGGGTGGTGCGGGTGGGGGCATGGAATGGTTCGTTGTTTCTGATTTGGTTACCTGAGAGTGTGGTAAATTTTGGGCTACATGCACAGAAATTTAGCGTTCCCTACATAAGATTTGGTTGGGCTGACAACCACAGACTGAGGAATTTACAGTGTGACTGACTGACAGAGTCTTAGTTCCAGTAATTCAGTTCGCTGTTGGTAATGAATTAGCAAATTTCAAGGTGTGAGTGACTCCCATTTTGTGAAGAAGCCCAAGGGAAACCAAGAATATGAAGAGTTAAAGCAGAAATATGCTTATCTTTTCTCAGATTGTGTACAAACCGGATCCCACTATCAGAAGTCACAGCGCGAGCAAAAACTAAGGAGATAGACGAACGATTTGACGCAGTGGTGTGGGACAAACCTGAACAGATCGCGGGTCAGACAGAGGTTTTCAGGACCTAAAAGAGTAATAACCTTGTAACAGGAAAGCAAGATGATAAAAGATGTACATTGGAAGCATATTCCGAAAAGGAGGCTGAATACGTTCCTGAGGGTATTTATCGAAAAGATATATTTTTTAAACAGAAACAGAGACCATGACAGGATAGTGCAGAGGAGAGATGGGCTGAAATGCACCAGATTGGGTTGCCGGTAACTTGGATAGGGGGTGTTATGTGTAGCACTCGACCTAACTGTAGGAGGTCACATAGTGGGATGAAAAAATTAGACTCAGGCACAAAAACATATTCATATGGCTGGAATGCACAGGGATGTGGTTATCTTTTGCCTTACCTGCCATACACGCCAAAATGGTGAGCAAGCCAGAGGTTTTACTGAGTCCAGCACATTTGTTCAAATTTCAGCATTTGAAGGACAATTCATGCAGGTTATTTTGATTATGTAGGTCCACAACCGAGAAGGAAAAATCGGAAACAGTACTTGCGATCCATATTGATTAGGTCTCCCACATTTCCAGAGGCAAATCCATTATGGAATTTCAAGGCAAAAAGGTTGGTGGTGAAGTTAGTAGCTTTCTTGTCACCGTATGGGCTATGCAGCGAGAGTCAGTCGGATGAAGGAGCACATTTTACTCCTAGGCTGTTTAAGTAGATATAAATCAGATGTACAGCACTTTAAATCAAGTGCGTATCATCCTGAGTGATGTTTAGAAATGTGTTATCAGACATTGAAGACCATGCTGACAGCATACTGTCAGGATTACCCGAATAATTGGGATAATGGTATCCCATCCATATTATTTGCCATTGCCGATGCGCCAAACGAATCGACTCACTTTGCAACCTTCGAGTTAACATTTGGACTTGAAGTGAGAGGACCTTACTAATTATTTAAATATAAATTGACAGTCGCAAATTCAGAGATTATGTCTTGGAGTTGAGGGAACGATAAAATCGAGTATGTAAGTTAGCTAAGCAGTACCGAGCGAGGGCGCAACCCACAATGAAACAGGTCGCAGATGAAAAATCTGAGAATCGAACGTTTACCCAAAGGGGATGACGTTTTACTGCTATTACCAGTGTTGGCAGATGCCTTCAAACCAAGGTTATTTATTCGCTATAAAAATGAGAAAAATAAATGAGACAGATGAACTATCTAGTCAAGATGCCAGATTTTAAAAAAAACCGGGGTTGGATATGTCACAACACGTGTTAAAACCGTATTATATGTGAGAGAAAGAACTGGAGAAACACGTTTTAGTTACTGTCCCGCAGAGTGAGGAAATAAATTCAGAAAGTCTGGTTTTTGATGTGCCTCAAAATAAGTTGAAAAAAAAACCCTTGACGAGTGGGATAGATTAGTAAACTATCTGTCACAGAAGCAAAGAAGCACCAGAACGTTTTGTTACTTCAGTGTGAGGGCAAATGTCGGAATCAAATGGGAAACACTAATGTTTTTGCTCATGATGTAGACGTAGGGTTTGCTCCTCCGATAAAAGAACATGCGAATCGGATTTCCCCTTCAAAGGCAGACACGTCCTTAGTGAGGTGAAGACTATTCTCAATGGAGATTGAACCAAGCCAGAGCGAGTGGATTTTGCCGATCATGTTATTTCCGAAACCGATCGGGACTCAACGATTATGCGTGGATCATTAGAAGGTCAACGCTGGAACAGAATTGGATATATATATCCGACACCAAGATTGGAGAACTGCATGGAAAAAGCTTTACAAGCTATTAACCTCACCACGTTAGAACTCCTGCATGGTTATTCGCAGGTACCTTCATCAGAGACGATGAAATAAATGTCGGCTATTTTAATGCCAAGTAATGCGTTTTGGAATGAAGAATGGACACACCACATTTGAAAGACTCATGAACAGACATATGGCTGGGTTTAAAAGAAAAGTGCAATTTATCTGGATGATGTTGTAATCTTTGGTGAGTCCTGGAAAAATCGCATGTTACAGTCGGAGACCTCTTTGAACGACGAAGAACAGCAAAACCAGAATTAAACTTCCACGTAACTGACTTGGCGAAAGGAGTGGTGACGTTCTTGAGACATAACATCGGTCATAGAAGTTTGATCTCACGGAATGTAACGACAAATGCCGTCGAGTAGTTTTTTCACTCAATCTCAAACAAAGACATACCTTGATTTTTGCAACTATGCAGATTCTATCAGAAGATCGTCTGAACATCAGCAATGCAGAAGTACCATTAACAGATGTGATGAAGAAGATCAGAACATTTCCGCGAACAGAACAATGCCAGGAGGCATTTGGTCATTTAAATGCAATATTTACCGTCATGTCAGTTACAATTACAATAAACTTTTCGAATCCTTCAACGTTGTTATTGACATAGGAGTTTTAGCGGTATTGCTAGTGGAAGGTGATGATAACATTGAACTGCCTGTTGGTTTCTTCTCATAGAAACTCAGCACCATGCAGAAAAAAAATCTCCATGACCGAAAAAGAGTTATTGAGTCTGTAATGACCTTAACACATTATAATGCGCACGTCACAAACAACGCGTCAGAGACAATTCTGTTCATGGATTACAAAACCCTGACATTCTTAGAATGCTTTCAAAACAGGATTATGAGCATATTTCTTTTGAGTCTTACGTTACACACTTTTAATTTGCAAACATAAATATTGCGAGTTGTAAGAATATAATTGCAGATGAGCTTTCACAGATTTCACTGATAAAAGTTAGATGAGATTCGTTTCTATCCAACGTTTGTGCACGCATACACACGTTCAAGCGCGCAAACACACACACACAAGTTAAGATGAACTTAGATTAAAGTTCTATGTATGTCATAGCAAAAAAAATGAAGCAATCTTCTATTCATGTTGATTTATTTGTAATGAAAGGGGGTGTTGTTATAAAGTTGTGAAGATGTACTGTACCTTTCAGGGAGCTGAAACGTCTGGCGGGCACAGAGTGTACTGAAAGACTTAAAAATGTAACTTTTGGTTTTAAAACAAGTGCTTGGAGCCACATTGTGGTGGTATACAATAAATTAAAATTCGGACAATAAATTTTAGTTATGCCCCATATACCATAATCCATTTGCATATGAATTTTACTCTTTTCGATTACATCAAACCAAAGTGCCGACCCAATGTCTTCGGGGCTCATCGCCTGTATTTGAACAGTTTGGTTCATGGATTCCTTATTTGGATAGGTTTAGATAGATTCGGTGTGTGATTTGGACAGATTTGAGTATCTGTTGCGTGTGAGAAAACCCAGTAGATTTAAAACCTTGCAGGTTAGTGCCCTAGATAGTGAAATGAAATTAGGTAAGAAAATGTGTTTACTTTTGGTGACTTGTGGTCGAGAAAATTAACAGTGTGACAAATGAATCCTATAATTTGGACAGAGTTTTTTGGATTTTCAGATGATTCTCAAATTTGCTACGAAAATTTAGAAGGAAAGAAAAAGGCTGTAATTTTAGAACAGCAAAAACAGCCAATCACCAACAGACTACTAGCAGAATAGCTCTCTGAAATGTAACTGGCTACCTGAACGTTTTGCAGTAGAAGACCGAAGACGACCTACACAAACGTCCAAAGGACGTTTGAAACCCAAAGACGACAAATGGTTTCGAAAATCGATTTGTCATAAATTTAGGGAGGATTTTATCATACCAGTATTGTAGATTGTAAGGTAAAAGTAGTGTTAAGAGAAAGGAGTTGTAACAGGTTGTTGTTTAATGTTCTCTTTTCGGCTAAAAGAATAAAATTGTCATTTTTTTCTTCATTAAATAATGATATTTGGGTTAACTCTTTGCCACTCGAAACTGAAGAGATCAGAGCACGATACGAGCTTTCCTGCGTCTCTGGTTTAAATTTGCAGAAGGGTTTACCCTGTGTCATAACACTGCATAAAACAAAATCCTGGAGAAACTTCGCATGTCTGACAACAGCTGCGCAGAGAGAAACCAAGTAATGTGTAGAGACATATATGGTTCGTCCTAATTACTCAATGGAAAGGAAACAGTATATTTAAAAAAAAATGAAAGTTGCAGGTGGATGTGTATGTACGGGGAAGAAGTTCTCAGGGGGACAAATACAACACGACAGACTATGACGGGTGTGCCCAAAGCATAAGAGAAAGGTATTGAAAGTAGTCAGAAAGGGCATTTAGAAATATAATATACCCTTAAATATGAGATGTGAAAATGAGAATCGTCTGCTTTACTTCTTGTAATACAAAGAATGTACAAATGAATATAGCTGCGTTGGATTCTCATCAGCAGAAATTTTGCTGTGAAGTTACTCAGCTGAAAATTGAGTCCAAGATGGTATGAATTGCCTCAATGGAAAACAAGGTGTTTACCCTCTGCATGCGTTGAGCTTCTTGACTTCACATTTTTTTATTGGCCTGACTTGAAGAACTTTGTCAAAGGTTTTCCAAATGATCACAGAAGCAATATACCTTGGTCTATGCTCATTAACCATCTTTGCAATTTCCTAAAAAAAAATCCAGTTTGTGAGATTCGACCTTGTCTGCACATAGACGAATTGGCTTTTACTAATAATAGTTAAAGAGTTGAAGAGCAAAGAACTGCCAAGACTACCCCAACAGATAATGCCTTTCTAGACTAAATATCGTTTGCCTCTATGTGCTCCATTTCCCTCCTTTGCCAGCATGTTCAGAAATCTGGCAATATGCTGGGCGGCACGGTGGCACAGTGGTTAGCACTGCTGCCTCACAGCGCCAGAGACCTGGGTTCAATTCCCGCCTCAGGCGACTCTCTGTGTGGAGTTTGCACATTCTCCCTGTGTCTGCGTGGGTTTCCTTCGGGTGCTCCGGTTTCCTCCCACACTCCAAAGATGTGCAGGTCAGGTGAATTGGCCATGCTAAATTGCCCGTAGTGTTAGGTAAGGGGTAGATGTAGGGGTATGGGTGGGTTGCGCTTCGGCGGGGCGGTGTGGACTTGTTGGGCCGAAGGGCCTGTTTCCACACTGTAAGTAATCTAATCTAATCTAATCTACTGGTTAAATGTAGCCATTGTTTCCGCCTTCACGATCGTCCAGAGGCACCTAGCACTCTCTGCGTACAAAGTCGAGACTCATCTCTCTCAACTCCTTTCGTCTTCAGTGCTTTCCTCTTAATGCTATGTTCACACGTAATTGATATTTCAAACCTGGGATAAAAATAAGACTCGAACTATCCATTAATCCAATCCGCTTTGTTCAAAGCTTTTATCGGATTGCCCGTCATCCTCCTACTTTTAACTGAACACAATCGAGTTTAATTATCAATTCTATCCCTACTGCTAATACATTGAAAACCGGGCAACATCCCTTTAACCAGTTGTGTAGACTCTTCAAAGACTCCACATCCAACTGGTCGTGTGACAAAGAGAATTATGCACAACATTCTAAAATGGGCCGATATTAAGTTCCATAAATCGGCAATATACCTTTCTAAATATTATACCCGATTCCCAAATAACGACGACATGTGTGATAGCATGATATATGCATTCTTGACCACCGTAACTATTTTTGCCAACACTTCCAGGAAACTGGGAACCTCTAAGCGAGCATCTCTTTGTCTGTTGATGTCTTGGTTGATGCAAGTTACCGATACTTTTCTCCTGCATGAGATATCAGACTTACGTCATCACCAAATGAATTTCCTCTGCACAGGTCTCGAGCGCGTTTTCGCGATTCTGTCTTCTTGGCAATCCTCAGAAGAGTTCGTAGCTACCACAATCTTGATTTTAATGGAAAAATTACTAATCAGGGCACCTGCATTCTCGTCCAAATCATTTACAGGGGTTACTGAGCACGGTTCTTTGGGAACATACTTACCAAGAATTGCAGTCTGAAAATTATCATTCCAATGTACGTTCAGTCTTCTAGGACTAAGGCGTCTTTGAATCAATGTTAGTACCATACAGTAAATCTCATGTGACTTCACGTTTTTGTATCGGCCTGACTTGAATAACTTTGTCAAACTTTTTCCAAATCAGAAGCAACATACCTTGGTCTGTGCTCATGAACCATCTTTGTAATTTCCGAAAAAAAAATCCAGTTTGTGAGATGCGACCTTGTCTGCACATAGTCGAACTGGCTTTTACTAATAATAATGTTCAGGTGCCGGTTTTGGACTTGGGTGAACAATGTTATATATCACACAACACCAGGTTATAGTCCAACAGGTAATTTGGAAGTACCAGTTTCCAGAGCGCTGCTTCTTCATCAGATCATTTTTGGAGTAGATCATTAGACACAACATGTTATAACAAAAATTTGCAGTGTCATGCAACACTGGTGATATGTGGAACAAATCTAGATTGTTGTTAAGTTGTTCATGTAAAATATTGAAAACTCTCCGAAAGCTCGTGCTTCCAATTGAACCTTTTGGACGTGAACCTGGTGTTGTGTGAGTATTGTGCATAAATTCATTTTTCTATCCTAAATATCCTATTTGTAAGACACGTCTGCAATAAATTCCCTGCTATTATCGTAAAGCTTACTGGCCTATACGTTCACGAATTGTTCTTGTCAAAAATGTGAAAATAAGAAACGTTGTTGTTAGTCTCCAAGCTTCTTGCACATCCCCTGTGACTTAACAGGAAACAAACATTTCGGGCAAGACTTCAACAGTTTCTACACTTTCCTTCTTCAGCATTCCGTGATGTATGGTACCAGATCATGAGGACTTGTCTTCCGTGGAAACGATCACTAATACTTGAACATGGTGCACCCTGCATCATGCAAGCCTGTCTCTTCAGGTGACTGTTCTTTCTAATAAGTATTGTAACTTACATGACTGCCTTTAAGTCTGTGGAGTGTGCACAAGCTATCCAACTGATCAATACACATTACTAATCTCCTGGGTTCCTTCCATATACCTACACATTTTTTCTTCCCCAATGATAATCCAACTTTCTCTTGACAACATCGATATCACTTCCCTCCACCACACTCTTCAGTCATGGAATAAACATATTGTACACTCGCTGTGAGAAAAGTATTTCTTGTGATAAAAAAGTGTCATGCATAAAATTTGTAAACAACTGATTACCAACTCTTTGGTCTACGGATTTGTTCCTGGTCGAAAATGCCAAATCGACCTGGAGAATAGAAACAGGATATCGTAGCACACAGGGAACTGAATGAGAGACTGGATCAGATAATCCAGTGAGAACGACCACTGAGAGATTTTGCCGCAATATCATAGATGAGGACCAAATAACCATTTCTGAAGTTTGAACATCACTTCTGTCATTTTGTAATCTACATCTCTATAAACTCTCTACGCTGACTGCATTTTGACAATCGTATATCATTTCATTTCTAATAATAAAGAAAGCCCACCATGTGAATGTGCTCCTTGTACCTTATACAACTGACCCATTCCATTGATATTGTCTGCCCACAATCCTTACACTTGAGATATTCTGCATTCTACGATGCATGCACCATAGCTTCGCTATAGTGTGGAAACAGGACATTCAGCTAATCAATTTCACACCGACTCTCTGATGACCAGTGCAATCAGACTCACCTCTAAGCTGTCCTCGTAACACTACACTTCCGTTGGCGAACCTACATGCTTCTGGATACTGTGGGCAATTTAACATGTCCAGACCACGGAGGCAGTGCGTTTTTGGAGAAAACCGGAGCACACGGATAAAACACAAATGCACATCGGGAGATCGAAAATATGCTCCAAAAAATTCAGTCGTACAAATTCTGGTCATAACCCGTGACCAGTCTCTGTGAACCAGCAGTCTAATCACTGAACCATTCCACAACCCGAAGGGTATGCGCCTGAGATAAAAACTGATGTCTCCGGAATATCATCACAGTCACCATCTTCCCACATCCTGTCTAATTTTCAATTTTGTAGTCGATGTCATGTCCAGATTATCTATACCCTGCAATCAATTGGATTAGCAGTTTTCTGACCAGGACAGTAAATGCACATGAACATATTTTGATCTGAAACTCAGCCAATTCGCTTCGGGAATTTAGCATAACTTTCGGTTCGCAAATCTAGACTTTTTGTCCTTCAAAAATACATATTTTCAAGACATCGATTATTTCCCAACATTTTGGACTCCAAATATTTCCGAAATGTTTGAAAAATATAAAAGGTAGTGGACTTGATTGTACTGTTTACTTATCCTCCTTTTTGACATAGAGATCGATATTTCCAACTCACTAGACCGATGGTAGATCTTAATATTGAAGAAGGATGGACAGATTACCGACACTCCCTCTGCTCCGTCCATCATTACTCCCATAATTAATGTGAATAAGTAGCAGCAAGACTGACTAAAAATTATTAACACGTGATAGGGTTACAGACCAAGACAGCTGCAGTCGGAATATGTGAAGAAGGTAGCCTAGACCCTAACCTTGCTAACTGTTTAAGCAGATGTACAGTGGATATTCCGGGAATGATGCAGTTGGCCCAACCACTCAGATTTAATTAACACGGAATGAATTTACTGAACGAAAAATGAACCAAAGAGAATTGCATTTAGAATAAATTAACTTGTTTGAAAACCGAATCGAAACTGTCACAACTTAATCATACTGTTGCAGTTAATTGCAACTTTCCATTAGCGCAACTTTTTCAATGAAAGGTAAAATAAAATACGAATTCTTACTGGAGCGATATCAGAGAAATGTTCGCAGCACCTTCTCTGGGTTTATATCTAAAACTTGATCAGCAGGTGCAAATAAAATCTAATCAAAACAACCCTTGAAGTGGGATAAGTGGCCATCCTCTTTCGTTGCACAAGTGTTTTCGAAAACAAAACATAATTTAAAGGCTTTTCCATGAAGAATGTTCCATTCGTATCAGAGCCTCAGCCTTTATGACACTTGCGGAAAAAAGGCAACGACAACTTTTGCTTATTAAAGGAGCAGTATTGCCAGAATAGAAAGGATTTCGATGGAAAACGGTGAACTGTAACTGATCGTGCATTGACGGGAGTAAAAGACAGTCTGCATAATCACAGAGACACACGCACACCTACTCTCACACACGATTGCATACATATATGAATGCATGTGTGTGTAAGTGTGTGAGTGCGTGCGTGTGCGCATATACAGATATGAGCAGTCTGTATTAGTTTGCAGAATCTACATCACAATACAGTTTTTTAATTCCCTTCAGAAAAGGCCTGCATTCCTTACTCTGTCCAATATCTGAATACAGGGCCGCGCAACTATCAAGTTTAACTGTTACCTGTCCTCCAGTTTGGCGAAACCAGAAACAGGTTTGCTCGTATTCGGAATGGACAAAAACATGCTGCACCGCTCGTGTTGTGCAAAAGCTATTATTAAATAAAACTAAAATACACGAGTACTCTTCCTCTGTCGTTTCCATTCTATCAAAAAAAACACTTTCACTTTCACTTCACTGCCTAAATTGATTTTTATTTCTCTCTGTGTATCCCACCCCTCAACTTGGTGCTTTGCTTCACAGACATCAGACATTAGAAGTGCAGATCGGAAGGATAAAAGAACTGTCCATTTTGTAGTTTGAGAGGAGCAATTGCCATGTCTCTTCAGAAGAGAAGACGAATCGAAGAAAAGGAAGCAAGAGCAAGGGCACCTTATCATAATTACCAAGGTGGCATCCCGTGCATGTGCAGCAGTTTCTGTCCTTTTCACATTGGAAATTTTGGGGAGATGCTGTGAATGGTTTTCTGCATTGTTGTAGAGCTGTGACGTATTTTTAAAGAAGATCTGAACGTTATATGTCAAATAGAGCAAACAATGCAACTGGGTCAAATTTTCTATTGAAAGTGAGGAGGTGGAAATTTGGTGGTCGACGTACTCTAAGGTTTCCAATGTCATTTTTCAAATTTATCGATAATCCCGGAGTCCACTGTAACACAATTGTCATCCAAAAAAGGTGTGCATTCGAAGGTGTGCTTTGGTGCTCAACAAACTTGGAGTCTCACACAACGGTGAGGATATTGATGTCCAAATCCACAAATGTCACTGCTTCATTGACTTTCTATGCACCTCACCTTCGAAGGCAGATGTGGGCTTATTGCAACATGTTGTCCAATAATGTTTCTAAATGTTGGATCTCATGATGCCTGGGAGAGGTGAAAAAAATTGTTTATCTCTTCGTGAAGGGCTGTCAAACTTCTTGCAGTAAAATCAGTGCACTAAGTAATCTTTTTTTTAATCAATTAGTTCATGGAATGTGAGAAACTTTTCTTGGACAGAAGTCAACTTTAGTCCATAGTTGCCTTAAGAAAGATGGTCTTTGCTGTGATCATGATCCACTGCCTTAACCAGTCGAATGGATGTGTCTGTCGGTTCATACCGTGCTGATTTATTGTTTGCCAGCGCATTTTGTAAACTGAACTCACGAGGAATTGCTTGAAGCTAGTATTAATGAAAAGAAGCTAATTGTGAAAGAATGTGCAGGTCAGGTGAATTGGCCATGCTGAATTGGCCATAGTGTTAGGTAAGGGATAAATGTAGGGGTATGGGTGGGTTGCGCTTTGGCGGGCCGGTGTGGACTTGTTGGGCCAAAGGGCCTGTTTTCACACTGTAAGTAATCTAATCTAAATTCTGTTAGAACACAGATAGTGACTAGGCAATTTGGCCATGGAGATCTGACATTCTTTCCATTCCTGAAGTACAGAAGTACAAGATTGCAGTGAAAAAGGGTGCAGTGTAAAAAGACAAAGCACCGGATTAGGTAAGGGTACCTTGTTATAAAAAGCTTAGATGCAAAGCAGTCTGTGCAATAGAGTTAAAAAGTGAAGCATTACTTCATACAACAGGTAGAAAAATGAAGAAACAAGGCAACAGTAAACATTAAGTGTATTTCTTACTATAAACTGTTAAGTTGAAAGAATTGGTTGAATGATCAACATATTTTATTGAGTACTTTTCATTGAAAAAAATAAGACTCCTCTGTTTCTGTTATATATGCCGCTGTTTTCTTCTACCCGAAATAGTTCATTCATCTCCTCAACAAGAACCCATCCATATCTGCATTACAAACAAATGAAGAATCCATCTCTATCAAACTCTGAAGTGTATAAGAAGATAATCATTGATCAGGTGAGTGAAACGAGATATGCGAAATAGAAGATTATTTGTTTAAGTGTGAACTTATTCCTGAGGAGTTATCATGAATTGACGAGAGGTCACAGAGAATGAATAAAATGCAGTAGGATCTTGTGTTTTATGTAAAGTTCGTGAAACATTTTTGTTCAGATGTAGCAAGTAATAAGGAAGTTTTTTTATCTGAGATTTTATAAGCTGGACTGAATATAGATTTCGAGGGCAGTGCATTATTATACAGGGTTCCAGGGATTTAGTGAGCTCGGTTGGCTGGATGTCCGATTTGCAGTGTAGAATAAGGCCAATTGTGTGATTTGAATTCCCGCATCAGCGTTGGAAATTTCAATATTGATTTCATTGAAGCACATCAGCCACAAGATTTACTTTCCGAAGGATAAAAAAGTTATGATCAGGGTAGCATGCCTACATTGGCGCCCATTCACTGGCGAATTGCCAGACGGATCGATGTTGGGGCTAATATTACTTTTAATAGAATGACGTGGGTGATGGAAGAGTTTGGAGTCACTCCTTGTTTGCAAGTAGAATAAAAATTAATCACGAAAGCAAATCATGAGGATTTCACACGAACTCAGTGATGGGATGTAACGTGGCAAATTATTGGATTATATGCGAGCTAATGGAAAATTATGTGTGAATAAGAACAGAATAGCTCAATGCTGTGGCCGGAGAAAATATCCTCAGATTAAAAGATCACCATTTATGACAAGCACAATGACAACTCCTTCTTTCAGAAAGCAGTGAATGAAAGAGTTTCAAGATGTGTCTGTAATTGGAGTCCATTGAGAACCTGTGCAACACAATCCTGAAATCTTCAGTAACATTCCCTGTTCCGTGAAGAAGTGAAGGCCGACACACAGTGCATATTTACATCCAACTTCACTGGGAATTCCCGTATTTTTAAAAAATGCTGCTTCACGCCACATGACTTCATTTTTTATGACTCAAGGCAAATAAATGTAGACCTTGCAACTCCTCCAATTTTTCCAACATAACTGTTGGCTTTCACAGCAACAAAATGTCTGAAGTTACTCAGACTTCGCTGATTTCTGTGTCAGACGTTTCCTTATACTTCCTTATCTCACCGACACATAATGAAACATCCTTTCAACGTCCACCCTGTAAAGTTGTCTCTGGGTGTTTTATATCTCATTAACATCAACTCTCACTCCCCTAAATTCTTCGCGTTATCGGCCCAAACTGTCCACAATTCCACGGAGGATTAATCATTTTCTCAAGGACTGCTGGAGTGAAACGTTTCGGGACTGCATCCAATATAGTTAACTCCTATCTTCGATAAGGATTCAGAAGGTTACAACGGAAACTCCCTGATGAAATTGCAGTAGGACTGGGTTCAGTTGCACAACACTTCTTCCTCTCAAAGTTGACTCCTCGGAATAGAGCCCAACACTGAGATCACAAGTACGACAAACTTTTTGTTTCTTCTGAGAAATGTCCACGAGTTCTTATTGTGATGAGGAGATCTATTTTATTTTTCTTCATGCTGTGAGTCCTTGGAATAATCTTGCCCATAGTGCAGTGAAGGCAGACTTATTTATTATCATTCAGGCACAGACGTGTGTGTGTGTGTGTGTGTGTGTGTGTCTGTATGTCTGTATGTATATATCTATCTACCTATCTATCTATCCATCTATCTATCTATCTGTCTATCGATCTGTGTGTGTGTGTGTGTGTGTGTGTGTTATATACATATATATGTGTGTGTGTGTGTGTGTGTATATACAACATGACAATCAAGGGCTATAGGTGAGGGTGTGGGAAAAAGGACTTCGGAATGCAATTTGGTAACCATTGCGAAATAATGCAGGTTTTCATCGATTCCCGATGATTCTGTACAACAAACTTTTATCCACCCACCTCCATAACCAGCGCTCCTCAAACATTCCAGAAGATTCCCCTAGCCTCGGAACCTATTCCACCGTTAGCCATGCGGCTGATGCAGCTACCACCCCCACGTTTATTGATGATGTCACTTCCGCCCCATCATGGCCACTCCCACAACCACTTCCACCCCTCACAATTCCTCATGCATCACACCTGACATCACTTCTGCCCTTCACATCATCGCTGATGCCACATGCTCAGTGACTTCCACCACCCCTACTGCCATGGTCACCACCACTTCCGGCCCGACCAGCGCCACTCACCTGCATTCTGCTGACATGCCCCCCACATGCCACACTGTCACTATCCCCACCCCCCAGAACCCCAAAGGGAACACTACCCCTGCTCATGACTCCACCCCCATTCCCCACACGATCACACCCACTCCAGTTTCAGGTTCCGCCCCCACTCCCAGATGTACACCCACACCAGATCCCAGCTCCCAGCCCTGCCGAGTTTTCACCAGCCCCCAGACCTCCCCCTCACTGAGGACGAACGATCAGTCCTCAGCAAAGGACTCACCTTCATCCCCCTCTGTCCACGCATCAATGAATTTAATACACGCCGTGATGTTGAACAATTCTTCCATCGCCTCCGCTTCCGACCTTACTTTCACAATCAGGATTCCTGCCCACCTTCCGAGGACCCCTTCGCCCACCTCCAACACACTGCATCCACCTGGACACCCTGCGCTGGCCTATTATCTGCCCTCGACCTCTTCATTCCCAACTTCCGCCGGGACATTAACCTCCTCAACCTGTCTGCCTCCTTCCCCCACTCCAAACTCTCACCCTCACAACGCGCAGCCCTCCAATCCCTCTGCTCCAATCCCAACCTCACCATCAAGCCAGCGGACAAAGGGGGCGCAGTGGTACTCTGGCTCACTGACCTCGACACCGCTGAAACCAAATGTAAACTCGAGGACACGTCTTCCTACTGCCCCCTCGACCATGACCCCACCCCCCAATTCCAAACCATCATCTCCCAGACCATGCAGAACCTCATCACCTCAGGAGATCTCCCACTGACAGCTTCCAACCTCATAGTCTGGGAACCCCGCACTGCCCGGTTCTACCTACTTCCAAAGATCCACAGGCCAGACCACCCTGGCCAACCCATTGTCTCATCATGCTCCTGCCCCACTGAACTCATCTCAACCTACCTCGACACTGTCCTATCCCCCCAATGCAGGAACTCCCCACATACGATCGAGACACCACCCACGCCCTCCATCTCCTCCAAGACTTCCGTTTCCCTGGCCCCCAACGCCTCATCTTCACCATCGATATTCAATCGCTCGACACCTCCAGCCGCCATGACCAGGACCTCCAAGCCCTCCGTTTTTTCCTCTCCAGACGTACCCAACAGTGCCCTTCCACCGACACTCTCATTCGTTTGGCCGAACTGGTCCTTACCCTTAACAATTTCTCCTTTGAATCCTCCCACTTTATCCAGACCAAATGGGTTTTCATGGGCACACATATGCCACCCAGCTATGCCTGTCTCTTTGTTGGCTACGTAGAGCAGTTGATCTTCCGTAATTACACTGGCACCACTCCCCACCTCTTCCTCCGCTACATTGATGACTGCATTGGCACCACCTCGTGCTCCCTCGAGGAGGTTGAGCAATTCATCAACTTCACCAACACATTCCACCCTGATCTTAAATTTACCTGGACCATCTCTGAAACCTCCCACCCCTCCTGGACCTCTCCATCTCCATTAATGACGACCGACTTTACACTGACATTTTTTTTACAAACCCACCGGCTCCCACAGTTACCTGGATTACACCTCTTCCCATCCTCCCTCTTGCAAAATTGCCATCCCGTATTCCCAATTTCTCCGCCTCCGCCGTATCTGCTCCCAGCAGGACCAGTTCCACCATAGAACACACCAGATGGCCTCCTTCTTTAGAGACCGCAATTTCCCTTCCCACGTGGTTAAAGATGCCCTCCAACGCATCTCGTACACATTCCGCACCTCTGCCCTCAGACACCATCCCTCCAACCGTAACAAGGACAGAGCGCCCCTGGTGCTCACCTTCCACCCTACCAACCTTCGCATAAACCAAATCATCCACCGACATTTCCGCCACCTCCAAACAGACCCCACCACCAGGGATATATTTCCCTCCCCACCCCTTTCCGCCTTCTGCAAAGACCGTTCCCTCCGTGACTACCTGGTCAGGTCCACGCCCCCAAATAACCTACCCTCCAATCCTGGCACTTTCCCCTGCCACCGCAGGAACTATAAAACCTGTGCCCACACCTCCGCCCTCACCTCTATCCAAGGCCCTAAAGCAGCCTTCCACATGCATCAAAGTTTTACTTGCACATCCACTAATATCATTTATTGTGTCCCTTGCTCCCGATGCGGTCTCCTCTACATTGGGGAGACTGGGCGCCTCCTAGCACAGCACTTTAGGGAACATCTCCGGAACACCCGCATCAAACAGCCACACCGCCCCGTGGTTCAACATTTCAACTCCCCCTCCCACTCTGCCGAGGACATGGAGGTCCTGGGCCTCCTTCACCGCCGCTCCCTCACAACCAGACGCCGAGAGGAAGAACGCCTCATCTTCCGCCTCGGAACACTTCAACCCCAGGGCATCAATGTGGACTTCAACAGTTTCCTCATTTCACCTTCCCCCACCTCACCCTCGTTCTAAACTTCCAGCTCAGTAACTGTCCCCATGACTTGTCTGGACTTGTCCTACCTGCCTATCTCCTTTTCCACCTATCCACTCCACCTTCTCCACCTTGACCTATCACCTTCATCCCCTCTCCCACTCACCCATTGTACTCCATGCTACATTTTCCAAACCCCCACTCTCCTCTAGCTTATCTCTCCACGCTTTAGGCTCACTGCCTTTATTCCTGATGAAGGGCTTTTGCCCGAAACGTCGATTTCGAAGCTACTTGTATTCTGCCTGAACTGCTGTGCTCTTCCAGCACCATTAATCCAGAATCTAGTTTCCAGCATCTGCAGTTATTGACTTTACCTAACAGACTTTACAGACAACTCCGAGCCACCGGGGAGACGCATTGACTCAATAAAATCAGAAATAAATTATCCGAACATTATAAGCATTCTCACTGTTGTTGTGTATGCATGTATGTGTGTACGTGTGTGTGTATATATATATGTATAGATAGATAGATAGATAGATCGATGGATAGATAGATAGATAGATAGATAGATAGATAGATAGATAGATAGATAGATAGATAGATAGATAGATAGATAGATAGATAGATAGATAGATAGATAGATATAGATATAGATATCACACACCACAATTTCAAACTATGTCCCCTCGTGCTATCCATCGCCATCTGAGGAGAGACACTTTAAATGTCCAATCTCTCCAAACCCCTGATTAACTTATATGTTTCAGTTGAGTCACATCTCAACCTACTTTACCCTAACGAAAGCAGCCTCAAGTCCCTCAGCCTTTCCTCATAACACCGTCCCTCCATTCAAGGTAATATCCCAGTAAATGTCCTCTGAACCCATTCAAAACATTTCAAATTCTTCCTCTAATGCAGTGAAAAAAACTACAAGCAATTCTCCAAATGTGGCGGCACCAGAGTTTGTACAGCTGCAGGATGATCTCATGGTTCCGAAACTCAATCCCACTATCAGTAAAATCTAACACACCTTCTTAACAACCGTCTCAACCTGCGTGGTAACTTTCAAGAATCTATGCAACTGGACACCGAGATCTCCTTACTCATCCATCCTACCAAGTAGCTTCCTATTCGATGAATACTTTCTATTCCTGTTCCTCCTTCGAAAGTGAGTCACCGAACGTTTTTCAGCTTTAAATTCCATTTGCCAACTCTCAGCACAGCTCTGCAGCTTATCTATGTGTCGATGTAACTTACAACATTCTTCATCAATATCTACTCCTCTACCCAACTCAGTGTCATCCGCAAATTTACTAAACCATCCTGCTGTGGCTTCATCCATATCATTTGTAAAAGTGCTAAACGACAGTGGACCCAAAACAGATCCCTACAGTTACCCAGTTGTAACTGAACTCCAATTTGAATATTGCCATAAAACACCACCCGATGTTTACTTTCAGAGAGTTAATTTCTGATCCAGACTAATAAATCAGCCTCAATGACATGCCTCCGAATTTTGTGCTGTGGACTACCGCGGGGAACCTTATCAAACGTCTTACTTAAATTCATTTCCACCACATCAACCACTTTACCCTCATCCACCTCTTTGGCCACTTTCACAAAGAAACCAGTAAGGTTTGTGAGGCACGACATACCCTTCACAATACCGTGCTGACTGTACCTAATCAACGCATTACTTTTTTAGATGATTCTAAATCCTGTTTCTCACAACGCTGTCCAAAACTTTACCCACAACTGAAGTAAGGCTGACAGGTCTATAACTTCCACGGTTGACTCTACTCCCCTTTCAGAACAAAGAAGGGGAGTAGAGACAAGGAGGATTTGCTGTCGTCCAGTCTTCTGGTACTATTCTTGTAGACAATGACAACATAAAGATCAAAGCCAAAGGCTCAGCAATCTGCTCCTTTGGATAAGTCCAGTCCGGAGGAGGAGTCTTATCTATTTTTACACTTGGCAAAATTCATAACACCTACTGCTTATACACCTCAATCCCGCCTAGTTTAGTATTCTGTATCTCAGTATTCTGCGCGACCGCATTGTCTTTTTCAAGTGTGAATACTGACGAGATACACCACAACAACCGCTTTACACTCATGAACATGTTTGCTCACTTCTCAATGAACTCAGTAAGGTTTGTGAGGCATGACCTACCCCGACAAAACCGTGTTGACTATCCACAAGCAACGTAATGCCAGGAACAACCTCTTGCTTCTTTTACCTCCGTGTTCCTCATCGCAGTAATGTGCTTGAGCTAAAAATAAACACATTCAGCATTAGTACTTATGGAGGATTCCTGAGGAGGAATCATTAGAATCTTTCTAACCCAAAGAGAATTCAGCCAAATCTAACTGATCAGGAAGTAACCCCATTGCTTGCAGCTGGTATTAGCAGATGAACTTCAGAAGCAGCATGACATTTGGGACAATCTCATTTTTTTTTCTTCAGTTCAAGTAATATTTGAGCAGACATTATTTGAAGATGCCGGTGTTGGACTGATGTGTACAAATGTAAAAAAGAAATACGCAAAAGTAAGTCATTGTCCAACAGATTTATTTGGAAACACTAGATTTTGGAACACTGCTCCTTCACTACCTGACGAAGGAGCAGTGCCCCGAAATCTAGTGATTCCAAATAAAACATTTGGACTGTAACATGATATTTTGTACAAAGTTAAAAATCACACAAAACCAGGTTATAGTCCAACGGGTTTAATTGAAAGCACACTAGCTTTCCGAGCGCTGCTCCTTCACAATCACCTGATGAAGGCGCGGCGGTCCGAAAGCTAGTGTGCTTTCTATTGAAATTGTTGTGCTATAGCTTGGTGTTGTGTGATCTTTAACTTTGTACACCCCAGTCCAACACCGGCAGCTCCAAATCCTGACTACTGATGTTGTGTGACTTTTATATTTGGAGAGAGTTATTTCAAGTTAACACTGAAGAGAATTTATTTTTCAGTTTGTCATTTACGAGTGTGTTTGTGAGCATGTGCATGTGGGTGTGTTTAGAAAGGGAAACATCCATGTACATATTTGCATATGCATATGGTTCGTCATGGGTCGTTCATTATACTTAACATAACGTTGTTTGGTCACAAACTTGTTATTTTAGCAGATTAAAACAACTTGCCTGACCAAGTGTGAGACCTACATCATCAGCGATACGAATAACCGGCTTACACCTAAAATATCTTGTGTCCAGAGAAGTAAAGGGACCAGAAAATGAAGCAATACCCTGAAAGTCTAGGGGACTATGGACCGATGAGTATGAAGTCAGTGATGGCTTAGTTGCGGGAGGGGATTCTGAGTGATAGGATTCACATTGTCAGCAAGAATTGTTTAGGTTGACTCAACATGGCTTTATGATCTGGAATTCATGTCTCGTTAACTTAATTGAGTATTTTGAAGAGGTGATAAAGAAGATTGAAGAAGGCAACGGTGCAGACATAGCTTACATGGACTTCCCCAGGACGTTCGACAAGTGGACAGATCAGTAACTTTAGGTCACATGGAATCCGGGACACTAGTCAATTGGATTCAAAATTGCCCTGAAAATCGGAAACAGAAAGTGATGGTGGAGCTTTTGTTCCAGACTGGAGCTCTTTGAGCAGCGGTGTGGCACACGAATCACAGATTCATTGTCAGAGAGGTGCACAGCATGAAAGCAGAGTCTTGCGTCCAACTCGTCCATGCTGACCAGATGTCATGACCTAATCTAGTCCCATTTTCCAACACTTCGCCCATATCACTCTAAAATTTTCATATTAATATCCACATCTAGATACCTTTTGAATGCTGCAATTGTGCCGGTCTCCACCACTTCCTCTGAAGGCTTAGTCACACACGCACATTTTCACTCAGCTCCCGTTTATATCTGTGTCCTCTCACGCTGAACCTATGCCCTCTTGTTCAGAAATTCTCCACCACATTTGTTTCTATCCATACCCCTCATAATGTTATATATCTATATAAGGTCATCCCTCAGCCTCCGACACTCAAAGGAAAACTACCCCAGCCGATTCCAAATCTCCCAATAGCTAAAATATTCCAACCCTGTCAACACCCTTTTGAATCTTTTCTGAACTATTTCAAGCTTCACAACATCCTTCTGATACGAAGGGGATCACGGTGAGCCTAACATCGCTGGTGGGAAAGTTGTTGGAGGGAATCCCGAGGGATCGGTTTTGCATGTACTTGAAAATGCAAGGACTGATA
This sequence comes from Chiloscyllium punctatum, assembly GCF_047496795.1. NCBI lineage: Eukaryota > Metazoa > Chordata > Chondrichthyes > Orectolobiformes > Hemiscylliidae > Chiloscyllium > Chiloscyllium punctatum. The sequence continues at coordinate 34,413,023 of NC_092773.1, forward strand.
AGTGAGAGTCAGCATGGCTGTGTGCGTGGGAAATCATGTCTAACGAACTTGATTGAGCTCTTATGAAGAAGTAACGAATATTGGTGAGGGCAAGTGGTAGACATGACCTATGTGGACATCAGTAAGGTGTTCGACAGGACTGCTCATAGCACACTGGTTAGCAAAATTAGATCGCATGAAATACATTGACAACTAGCAATTTAGACACAGAACAGACTCGAAGACAGAAGCTAGAGGTTGGTGGTGGAGAGTTGCTTTTCAGAATGCAAGTCTTCGACCAGTTGTGCGCCACAAGGATCGGTGCTTGGTCCACTACCTTCGTCAGATATATAAGTGATTTGATTGTAAACATAGGAGATATGCTTAGTAAGTTTGCAGATGACGCCAAAATTGGAGGTGGAGTGGACAACGAAGAATGTTACTTCACATTCCAATGAGATCAGTTCTGACTCCACTGAATTTCATCATTTACAAAAGGATTGCATATCACTATCGTAGGAATGTTCAGTAAGTTTGCAGATGTCATCAAAAGATGGATTAGTGAATAATGAAGAGGAATATCTCCAGGTACATCGCGACCTTATCAGATGGGCCAATGAGTAAAGGAGTGGCAGTTGAAGTTAACCGAAGATGTATATGTCGTTTTGCATTTTGGTGAGGTAAAGCAGGACTGGGCTTAGATAATTAACGGTAACGACCTGGTGAGTGTTTCCAAAAAAAGTGACATGGTGCATCGTTGCTTCAAAGTGGAGTCGCAGGTAGAAAGGGTGGTCAAGACCACATTTAGCACCTTTGACAGAATTCGTCAGAAATTTGAGTCTCGCAGTTAGGGTGACGTGTTGCTCCTGTCGAAGACTTTGATGAGGTCACTTTTTTTACACTTTAGTAGGATCCGAAAAGAAAGGATGTTGTTAAAATTAACTGGTTGCAGAAATTATTTGAAAAGATGTTCCAGGAGTGGAGGATTTGAGCTACAGAGAGAGGCTGAATCAATTGAGGTCTTTTTTTTGCTTGAGGGTCTGAGGCTGATGAGACATAATAGACTATTATAAAATTATGAGAGGCATAGGCAGCATGAATGCTCAAGGTTTTTTTTACCCGAGATTGGGGAGTACAAAGCAAGAGAGTGTACGATGAGGATGAGTGGGGAGGGGTTTAGAGGGTACCATGGGACTACTTTATTTCATGCCGTGTGTGGTGTGTGCATGGAATGTGCTATCAGAAGAGGTAATGAAGGTGATTACAGCTATCGTTTAAAATGCATTGGCATAACACAAAAATTTGAAGGGTTTATACGGATATGAGCCGAAAGCATGTAAATAGGTGAAGATCAGATGTGGATATCTGGTCGGCGGGGACAAGTGGGAGAAAAAGTTTATTACTGTGCTGTTCCACTCTCTCCTTCTACAAGAGCGATGAGGAGAATTTCTAAAAGATCCTTTTTAATGTGAATTATCTATGACAGATGTTTGTGCTAGCCTTTCTGTTTGGATTTATTCAAAGCTGAGTTAAATATTTGACAGAGAAGAGAGTCACGGATTATGGGATATAGATAGGAAAGTAGGGCTGACAGCAGAACCAGCTCATCAACGATCTGAGTGCCCCGTGGACAAGGCTCAAAGAGTCCCACTTCTGCTCCACAGTCCTGTGTTCCTACATTCCATTCAGCTCACTAAACCAGTTGGACAGGAGCAGTTAGAGGCAAATGACTCCTCTAACCAGGTGCATAGAAATATGGTAGACCATTAAAACTTTCAAGACTGTCACATATGGTTCGGGGACATTTCTAAAATGTAATTGGAAAATCCTCGCTGGTAGGAAAGAGGCTCCTTCACACTTATTCCTACTTCAGACGCATCAATATCCTTTATATGAATAAGAAGATCCATTGGATCCTTGAGGCACAATGCTGAGCACAAACCTGCAGACCGAAAAAAACAACCCTCAACAATCTCCGACCTCTCTTCCCTTTGAGCCAATTACATTCTGCTGTCCCTGGAGTCCATGTCATCTAACCATGCTAACCAGTTTACCATGAAGAACCTTGTCGACTGCCTTACTGAAGTCCATGCAACCAACCTGCACTGCAGTGAATTCGTCAGACTTCCTCAAAATTTCTTCAAACAAACTCAATTAATGAGACATGATTTCCATACACAAAGATATTTTGACTATCCTTAAATCATAATATCCCCAATTCAGACTGCATCGACTCCACCTCCTGCTTCCATGAGCAGATTGAGCAGTTCATCAACTTCACCAACACATTCCACCTCGACCTTAAATTCATTTGGACCATCCCAGACACATCCCTCCCCTTGCTGTACCTTTCCATCTCCATCAACCGTGATTGACTCAATACCGACATCCTTAAAAACCCATCGCTCCCTTGACTACACATCCTCCTACCGCATTATCTGTTAAAATTCTCTCCCTTATTCCCATTTTCTCCACCTCCGTCGCATCTGCTCGCAGGAGCACTGGTTACACAGCTGAACACACCAGATGGATTCCTTCTGTAAAGACCGCAATTTCCCCTAACACATTTTTAATTATGCCCTCCAGCGCATCTCATTCAGTTCCCCAACTTCCGTCCTTGAACCCCACACTTCCAACTACAATAAGTACAGGTTGTTGCAATCTAACCTTGCAACCCATCTAACCGAGCTCCGTAGCATTGCATCATACTCTGCCATTACCACCACCGACAAAATTTCCCCACGACCAGAGGTAAGTTTCCCTCCCCACCCAGATCCGTTTTCCATAAAGAAACTTCCCTCCGCTATTCCCTCGGCAGGTCCACGCCCCCACCAACCCACCATCCCCTCCTGGCATCTTTCCTTGCCACTTCAGAAATTGCAAAACCTGGGCTCACATCTCACCCCCATAACCCCCGTACAAGGCCCTAAAAGAGCCTTACACTTCAATCAAAAGATCACCTGCAGTTCTAGACATGAAATTACCTGTATTTGTTGCTCCCGATTTGACGTCGACTGTATTGGGAAGAAATGACATATACTCGTAGAATGCTTCAGATAACATCTCCAGAACAGCCGCACAAACCAACCTCACCATCCCGTGTCAGAAAAATTCAACTCCTTCCCCACCCCGCCAAGGACATCAAGATCCTTAGCGTCCTCCATCTCTACTCCCTAGCCACAAACCCGCTGGAGAAAGATCACCTTATCTTCCTTCTCGGGACCATGAAACCTCATGTCATCAAAGTGGATTTCACCAGTTTCCTCATTTACCCTTCCCCTACCTTATCTCAGATCCAACCTTCCAACTCGGCGCCACCCTCATGACCTATCCCACCTGTCCATGTTTCTTCCCACCTATCTGCTCCACCCTCCCCTCTGAGCTATTAGCATTACCCCTACTTGCAATTAGCTATCACACTGTCAGCTACCTTCCGTGAGTCCCACCCATCCCATTTATCTCTCCACACGGTGAGTACCTTGCCACATTCGTGATGGAAGGCTTTTGCCAAAACCATTAACTGTCCTGCTCCTCAAATACTATCGGATTTACAGCACCACACTCTCGACTCTCATCCTCAGCATCTTCTGTACTCACTATCGTCTATCCCTAAATCCGGCCTTTCCATTCCGAATTACGTTAAATCCTGTCCCTCAGAATCCCTTCCAAAAAGTCACATGCTACTGACATCAGACTTACCAGTCAATAGATTTCTGGCTTTTCCTTACCACCTTTCTGAAACCATGGCATAATATGAATCATCTCCCAGTCATCCAGACTCAAACCTATGGCTGATCATGATACAACTATCTCTGCAAAGGAAGCAACAATCACTTCCCCAGATTGCCACAGAGTTCTCGGGTGAACATAATCTCATCCCAGGGATATATCCATGATTATGTATTTGTTAGACTCCCAGCTATTACTCTTCTGAAATGTGGACACTGTTCAAGACATCACGATTTATTTTCCAAAGTTGTCTTGCTTCCATATTCTTCTGCACAGTAATTATCTTCTGCAAGGTGTTCATTTATTTTCTCATCCATCTCCTGTGTTTTCACAAATGAATCCCTTGCTGATCCTTAAGGGGCAATGTTGTCTTCGAAGTTACTCTTTGGACCTTAATTTAATTAGAACATAAAACATAGAATATTACAGCGCAGCACAGGCCCTTTGGCCCACGATGTTATGCCGAAGTTTAATCCTAATGTAAAATGTAGTAACCTAACCTGCGCACCCCTCAACTCACTGCTGTCCTTGTGCATGTCCGGCAGTCACTTAAATGTCCCCAATGACTGCTTCCACCACCACAGCCGGCAACGCATTCCATGCATTCACAACTCTCTGCGTAAAGAGCAGACATCTGACGTCTCCTTTATATCTTCCTCCTGATATATTCAAACTATGCCTTCTCGTACCAGTCAATGCGACCCTGGGGAAAAGTCTCTGGCTATTGGCTCTATCCATTCCTCTCATTATTTTGTACACCTCGATCAGGTCTCCTCTCTCCTTCCTTCTCTGCAGAGAGAAAAGTCCGAGCTTATTCATCCTTTCTTCATAAGGCAAGCACTCCAGTCTAGGCAGCATTCTGGTAAACCTTCTTTGCACCCTCTCCACAACCTCTGTATATTTCCTATAGGAGGGCGACCAGAAGTGGACACAATATTCCAACTGTGGTCTCACCAGGGACTTGTAGAGCTGCAGCAAAACCTCACGGCTCTTAAACTCGATCCCACTGTTAATGAAAGCCAAAACATCATATGCTTTCTTAACAATCCTGTACACTGGGTGGCAACTTTGAGGAATCTATGCATTTCCACATCCAGATCCCTCTGTTCCTCCACACTGCCAAGAATCATCTCTTTAATCCTATGTTCTGCATTCGAGGTCGACCTTTCCAAAATGAATCACGTCACATGTATCCAGGTTTAACTCCACCTGCCATTTCTCAGCCTAGCTCTGCATCCTGTATTTATCGTGCTGAAGCCTGCAGTAGCCCTCAATACTATCGACGACACCTCCAACCTGTGCGTCATCTGCAAATTTCCTGAACCACCCCTCAACCTTCTCATCCAAGCCATTTATAAAAACTACAAAGAGCAAAGGGCCAAGAACAGAGCCCCGCGGGACGCCATCAACATTGTCCTCCAGGCAGAACACTTTCCATCTACAACCACTCTCTGCCTTCAGTCAGCCAGCGAATTCGGAATCCAGATAGACAAATCTCCCTGTATCGAATACTTCCTGACTTTATAAATGAGCCTACCATGGGGAACACTGTCAAATGCCTTGCTGAAGTCCATAGACACCACATCCACTGCACGACCGTTGTCGAGCTGTCTTGACACCTCCTCAAAAAACTCAATAAGATTTGTGAGGCATGACCTGCCTTTCACAAAGTCATGCTGACTGTCTTTCATTACGCTATGTTTTGCAAATAGTCATAAATCCTATCCCTCATAATATTTTTTAAAACTTTGCTGACCACAGATGTAAGACTGACTGGTTTGTAATTGACAGGGATTTTCTCTATTACACCTCTTGAAAAGAGGAACAACATTCGCCTCCTTCCAATCCACCAGAACGATTCCTGTGGAAAGTGAGGAGGCAAATATCCTCGCCAGCGGCTTAGCAACGTCCTTTCTCGCTTCTCGGAGCAGAGGATAAATCTGGTCTGGCCCTGCGGACATAGCAAAGAACAAAGAAAATTCACAGCTCAGGAACAGGTTCTTCGGCCCTCCAAGCCTGAGCTGATCCAAACGTCCTGTCTAAACCCGTCGCCCAATTCCTAAGCATCTGTATCCTTCTACTCCCCACCTAGTCATGCATTTATCCAGATGTAGCTTAAATGAATCTGCCTTGCCTGCCTTTACCACTTCTGCTGGCAACGCGTTCCAAACGCCCACGACCCGCTGTGTGAAGTACTTGCCGTGTGTATCCCCCTTAAACTTTCCACCTCTCACCTTGAAAGCGTGACCTCTAGTTATTGAATCCTTCAGCCTAAGAAAAAGTTTGTCCCTATCCACCCTCTCCATACCCTTCATGATTTCATAAACCTCAATCAGGTCCACCCTCAATCTCCTTTTTGCCAGTGAAAATAAATCGAAACTTCTCAACCTCTCTTCATAGCCAGCACCTTCCATACCAGACAACATCCACGTAAACCTTCTCTGCACCCTCTCCAAAGCGTCCACATCCTTTTGGTAATGTGGTGACCAGACCTGTACACAGTCTTGTAAATGCGGCCGAACCATAATCTTGTTCAATGTTAACAAGACATGCCAGGGTCTTATATTCAATACCCCGTCCAATGAAGGCAAGCATACGATATGCCTTCTTCATCATGCTATCCACCTGTACAGGGACCTACATTCCCAGATCTCTCTGCCCATCAACTTTTTTTAAGCTCTTCCATTCATTGTTAATGTTTTCCAAACTTTCTAGCAAATCAATTTCATCAACCTTGATCTCGTCAAGACTGTATCCAAGCTCCTCTAAGTTTTCATTTACAACAAGTTCCCTTTCCTTGGTGAAAACCGAAACATAAAGCTCATTTAAGGCTTCCCCTAAATGCTCACTCTCCACGTACAATTTCTCTACGCTATTCCTGATCGGCCCTAACTTCTCCCTGATCATTCTCTTATTCCTCACGTATGAGTAAAGTGTCTTTGGGTTCTCCTGAAACCTTCTTGCCAAGCCTTTTTCGCGCCCCCTCCTGACTCTCGTCAATCCGTTTCTGAGTTCCTTTCTAGCAGGCCTGTAATTCTCTAAAGCTGTGGTCGATCCTTGCTTCCTCCGACCCACACTGACTCAGTAGAGAAACCTTCCTCAACAACCTTCGTTTCTGTAGCAGTTATGCATTCTGTGATTAGAAATTCGAAAACCCCTCCTTTCTTTTAACCACCCTTCTTGTTCTTTTTAAAGTTCTAAACCCTGGAAAATCAACCAGCCATGCCTGCCCCTGTGAAATCCACGTCTCCATTATGGCCACAATATCATAGACCTATGTATAGATCCATGTACTAAGTTCGTCACTCTTATTTCGGACACTCCTTGTATTAATGCAGACACACTTTAACCGATCCCTTTGTTGCATCGCGTGAGAAACCTTCCTGAAAGATTAAATACATCCTGTCGTTGTCCTGTCTGCAACTGACTCCCTTTCAGACATGTGGCTCTGATTCTCACCTCCCTGCCAAACGAGTTAAAACCCTCCAGTATCACACAAGCAAATCTCCCACCCTGGTCATTTGTTTCCCTCCAGTTCAGGTGCAACCCATCCTTCATGTATAGGTCCTACCTTCCCCAGAAGGTATCCTAATGGTCTAGGTATCTGAATCCTTCCCTCCTGCACCAGCCTCACATCCACGTGTTCAATTGCATTCGCTGACTGTTCGTCATCTCACTATGTACTGGCACTGTTTGCAAACCGGTAGCAAACCTAGAATCTCTAGATTCTCCCTGAACCTCTCTGCCAAAGATACCCCATGTCCCCATGTTGACCATCTTATTTCCCTCTTAATGGTATCCCACTGCCATCGTACTCATTGATTGATTCAGTCGATTCTTGCCATCTGTAGCTATCATATGCTCCCTTCCGTTTGTTGACCAGATTTTCAGGAACAGAAACAGACTGTTGCTACACACTGTAATCTTATTAGTGAAGCCCTACCAGTTTCCTGTCACGAGCTTCTCGCAAGCAGCTTTTCAAAGTGCGTGCGTAAAATGATCAAAATTGGCATTATTCAGATGAGAATATTAGCATCTGTATCAGTTCTCCATAAGTACTTTTGAACTATTAGTTCCTGCATAACAGGCTCAAAAAACATCTGTCGCTATGTAACAGGCTCAAAGGACTGAATGACCTCCTCTTGTCCATCTGAGACAGGTAGATGTGAAGGGAGAGAATTGTTTTCTCCTGTCCATGACTAGCACTCTCAGTACTCTGAATGACGTCCCGAGGTGAGGGAAGGATTTGACAACAGGACACTGAAAACTGGAAGTAGATGACACAATGTCAATGAACAATAAATATTGTTACCGAGCTTCATTGTCTCTAGAATATACCCCACCAAGCATCTTATGCAGCTGGTCTGCTATTTCTCCCCGACTCCTGTTGTACACAGGGTGAGACATATAGAACCCTACGTTAATCTGGCAATACTTCCACATACAGGAAGGACTAAAAATAAAAACATTGAAAGGTTTATGGTCCATCCTTCAGCAACACTCATCCATTCATCCACACTGAGTCAATGTTGCTTTTTATTATGATTTGAAAAGTGATGGAAGGAAGGTGAAAACTGAACTTGTTTGTTAAGTGACTATCACTAATGTTAGTCTCCATGGATTATAAATATCCCAGTGGAGGGTTTCCATGTTTAATGATAAATGAGCTCTGTTCAATGTGTTATCCCATTATATGAGCAGGAGCATCACTGAGAGCGCGAACAGAGATCAGCAACTCCAGCGAGATGGGGAGTAGAGATCAGGATCTGGGAGCATTTGACTGGAAATTTCCATCAATGGGCAGGAGTTTATCCAATTATATTTTGTTTCTTTCTCTATATAGTGACTGGATATCATTACCACGGCAGATCGAATATGCACTGCGGATTATTCAATATTTTTATTACCCAATCCTGTCTATCATTGGTGTACCTGGTAAGTCCCACTGTTCATACATTAATTCTGTAATATGTGTTGGTTGTAACGCTGTTCTTTTCATTGATTCTCCACTCCTTGCCACACTTCTTGTTCCTGCTGAGACTCAGAACCCAGACATTCTATTTGACTGTATATGTGAACTTGTTAAATCACTCTTTCTGTCTTTCGTTTTGACAGTGTCGCTCGTGCGTCTCCATATTGACCTGCTCAAATTCAGCAATGAACCACGATTGATTGCATCACTGCCCTTGTTATTTAACTGTTGGGAGCATGGAAATCACTATTTTCTGTTCTGGTAACAAACTCCATTTCCTTCCTCTGACTCCACACTAACCCTGCCCAAAATCTGAGGCTGAAAGAGACGAATCATAGCTGCAGTGATCCCTTTATGAATGAACTGATTCCTGACATCATAACCTGGCCATTCCTAACTGCTGATACATTCAGAATATACTTCACTAACTCATCCCATCTGCTAATTGAACCTTGAGCTTTGTACTGCAGTCTGAATGATACCAAAAATCTGCTGCTAAACACTCCAAGCTTTCAATGCGCAGAAGCAAATCTGATTTAAAAGTCAATGATTCGTGTCCGAACTTACACCAAAATCACATCCATCCACCATTCGTGCGCACACTGATCAATATTGTCATTGGGTCTGGCAGTGTATTTATTTTAATATTCTCAAGCATGTCATTAAATATGTCCATGTAACGTCCCTCAGTCTCTCTCTGTCCATTCTCCAAACCCCTGCCAGATGTTCATATTGAACTTGATTTCCTCCATGCCTTTTCTCTCTCAAGCAATGATTTTCACATCGAACACGTCCTGGAAACGTACACACGTGCACAGAATATCTCCCTCGCCCTGTGCTGATGCATGGAGATATCGAGAAATAAACTTGTGGCATCACGGTTTACTGTCTCTGTCTTCCCAAGCTCGGCAGTTACCAAGTGCAGGTGCAGCAGCAGGAATGTTTCTGTGAGGGAGGGTCAGAATTGGACGTAATAAACCACTTCAGCTGATCCTACTTTATTAAAAAAATTCATATTCTCAGTGTTATTATTGGACTCACCAAGGTCAAGCTAATCCAGTTAGTTCCAATCCAGTGTTTTCGTTCCTCCACGTTTTCACATTATGTTCTTCGATCATCAAGTGCCTGCTTCTATATTAAATGTGCTTCTCCCTCTGTATCTTTCCCAGTACTTGGGTTTTGGCTCGCTAGTGTATCGAGTGCTGGTATTGTGAAGCTCAGAAACAATGAAATTGTGTGTCAGACTGTTGTTCGTTTCCTGGTGTGTCACAAGTGGTACTCCATGTTAGACAGGCTCTCAGACTCTATGACTCACGTCTTTGAAACTTGTCTATGCCTGACCAGTGAACAACTCTGTGTGTCCCCCTCAGCTGTTCGTGCGGTCAGGAGCACGAGTAAGCTCCTCTCATGTTTTTGCAAAGGGCCAGATATCTAACTTGCAGTTGAAGGAGTGCTGACTGACTCACGTTATTGAAAGGTTAGTGGATGTTCTGGAAATGGTTTGTGTTGTGAGCTGCCTCAGAGATTCAGGGAGACCTGAGGCTTCGGTAACCTAACTCTGGATGGAGCATGTGCACTGCAGTTACTACATCTGGGTATGTAGCATGAACAACATATGAAGTACAGGCTGCAGAAAAGGGAATCGCTGAAACCACCGAGTGAGTGTGCGTGGTGGAAGAGGTCCTGCCGTGTCTGTCTGTGGCTTAACCTGAACAGACATACACACACATACACATGCACATGCAAACAGACGCACAAATATACACACTCTCACTCAATGTCCCCTTGCACACACGCACAGACACACACACATTCCCAACTCTCTCCCCTCCCACACACTCATACATTCTCTTCCCTTCCAACACAGACACTCACGTTCATGCACGCACTGTGCACATTCCCACACACTCTCCCCCAATATACATGCACAGACATACCAACACACATGAGGGTTGAAATTACATTTTCAGATTTGTAATTATGGTTAGATTCTATTTGGTTCACGACCTATGCAATTTGCAGACAATCAACAATGTGGCATTTTATAAACTCCGACGATGGAAATAAAACAAATCTGACTCACGCTTAAGGCACAGCCAGATTCCAAACACCACCTCACACCTGAAATCCTTGTCTGACCGGAGGTTTTACTTCCTTTTCATCGATAACAACTTAAGTTATTTCCAGGCAGAGACTTGAAATAAGTTGTAGAATTTGCATATTAATTCACGAAAATATGAACATCCATTGTAACTGATTAAAGATTTAAGAGACATCTTGGGTGCCTTCAATTCGTTCGCATGAGTTGTTCGAACTTTTGATCATTTCCTTCGAAATTAGTAGCGCTCAGAAAGCTCTTGCTTTCAGAAAAACCGGGTGAGCTTTCAGCTGGTGTCGTGTGAGTTTGACATTGCCCAAAAGAGTTCAACATCATTACATAATGTCATTATTTTCGTAGGTTTTCCAATCCTCTCGCCAAGCAAATATTTTTTCCTCACCCCAGCTGGTCCTCTCTTACATGTTAATCTTCCGTGTGGCACGTTATGCAAGGTTTCCGGAAGTACAGATATATAGCAGCCATAGATCCGCCTTTATCCACTTTGTCTCGCACATTCTAAAAAAAACTCAAGCAAATAATTCATAAAATCCTTCAACACAAAATCACGTTGACTGTGATGTCTCGTGGTTTGACTTTGAAAATCTCTTTTTATCGATTCTAACAGATTGCCTTCAAATCCAATAGTTTCATCACTACTTTTCATTCTCTTCTGATGCTAGTTATTCTTTGTTGTTCCCTTTCTATAACTTGTGCATTCCCGTTGAATTCCCGTAAAAGGCACAAGGCTGAAAAAGATCTGCTGTGATTACTATACAAGAGGCACGAATTACTGAATTGAATCATTCTGTTCCTGGTTTGCACATTCGCTGGGCTTAATGTCCTTCTGGTATTCCTACCTTGTAATCACAATGGCTTCAATATCGTGCTGCTTTTCTTGACCAAGCCGTGCAAGTTCTGAATATGCTCCGAGTGTTGCTGCAGAGAGGTTTTGACACTTATGCAATCTTGTGTGACGAGATGCAACAGTGGGTAGCTCAGTGGTTAGCACTTCTGCCTCACATCACCAGGAATCAGGGATTAAATCCAGCCTCCAGTGACTCCCTGTGTGGAATTAGAACGTTCTCTCCGTGTGTTCGCAGGTTTCAGCAGGGCAATTCAGTTTCGCTCACAGTCCCAAGATGTCCAAATTAGGAGCATTGGCCATAGAAAACAGATGGTTGCCGAGTTAGAGTGAAGGAGATAAGGTGGGTTTGGGTGGATGGTCTTCAGAGAAGCGGTGTGGAGTTGATGGGTCAAATGGCCTGCATCCATCCAGTAGGGATCCTATGATGCTATGATTTGTTGCAGAAATCAGTTGAGGAAACAAGCTGTGAATTAATTTCAAACTCCTTTCCTCAATGAGGAGTTTAAATCTGTACACACGACTCAAGATGTGATAGAACGAAGATCCTATAAAGCAGCGGTATCACTTTAACTGCCGGCTGTAAGGTTCGTACCCCGGTTAGAGCAGTTTCAGCTGTCCACAGGAATCTACAGCAACATCTCTATCTGGGGAGAACGAATGAAATTGTCACAATAACACTTGAGTAGCACAAGTAAAATGTGGCGAGATGATATTACTGTTGAGATATGCCTCGCCAAACATCTTTCTTGAATCAACTCTTAATCTCTTTAACGATATGTTGAGCACCGATCTAGAGATCACGCAGTATTGGAAAGGGTGCTATGTGATCAGAAGAGCTAAATGAAAACCATGGAGTAAGGGAGCTTTTTACATAGTATTGAATTGTGCATGACGTCTGAATACAACCCGGTCTTTTTTTGTTACATGATGAGAGTATGCCTGGATCATGCAAACCACGAAGGTATGAGGAACAAATTGGCTTCAGTGAACTGGAGAAGTACATGAACGTGATGTAACGGATGGCAGGCAATATATGTTATTCATGGAAATACTGTGAAGTGTACAATATACATATATCCCTCCAAGATGCAAACCGCAAAAGGGAATGCGACACAACGATGATCAGAACAGCAAGTTTGAAAATGCATTAGATTAAGAAAAATGCCAGATATTCAGTTTCAGTGAAATTAGGGCGTAACAATGGGCGATTAAGAGCCTGATAGCGAAATCGAAAAGAAAACAAGAATGCAAACTAAAAAGAAACATAAAAAGTGAATAAGTGAATATCTGCCAATAATCGAAAGAAAAATAAAAACAAGAAATTAGGGCGTAACAATGGGCGATTAAGAGCCTGATAGCGAAATCGAAAAGAAAACAAGAATGCAAACTAAAAAGAAACATAAAAAGTGAATAAGTGAATATCTGCCAATAATCGAAAGAAAAATAAAAACAATGTCAAATTTGGAACTATGAATGTGTGGACAGGATAATTTATTGTAGAGAACTGAAAAATAACAGGGAAACTAATCAGTTGCATTTTGTCTATCTTCATGGAGGACGATTCAGAAAATCTCCGAGAAGTACTGTGACCATGGGACGTGTGTAACTGAAGACTAAAATCATTCATGACAGTAACGAGGTAGTATTTGACAACATAGCTGCTTTGAGCATTGATAAGCCTGGTGGGCCAGATGTAGGGTGTCTCAGTGGCAGGCATTGCTTCTTCACACCACCTGGGACCTGGGTTCAATTCCAAACTCGGACGATTAACTATGTGGAGTTTGTACATTCTCATCGTATCAACTTAGGTTTCTTCTGGGCTGTCTGGTTTCCTCCCACAACGTAAAAATGTGCAGGTTGGGTGACGTCGTAATCCTGAATTGCCCATGATTTTCCAGCGAGTTCAGGTCAGGTGTAACAGACAAATAAAAGGGAGCAGAATGGGTCTGGGTCGGTTAATCTTCGAAAGGTCGCGTGGACTTGTTGGGCTAAAAGGCCTGTTTCCACACGGTAGGGATTCTGATTCTAAAACTTCACATCAGAAATTCATGGAGAGCAGCAAAAGACATATTGATTGCATTGAGGATCTGTGTATGATTCCTAAATTAGGTTGGAAGAAAATAAACACTTCCCAACGTTTTTAGAATGGAAGACGAGGGAGATTGGAAGATAAGGGAGATTGGAAAACGACAGACCAGTTTCCTTGCAATTTACAGCTCGGAATCTGTTTGAAACTATTATAAAGAATTACGTACTGGACACTTAGAAAATAACAGCGAACTTGAAGAGAAAGATTATGCATTTATGTCAGGGAAGACATAATTTGCAAACGTTTTTGCTTGAAGATATCGCTTGTTGACATAAAGAGTGGATAACTAATGGATGTGATATTGTTGGATATTCAGGAAGTCGTTTCAAGAGTACACACAAGCAATTAACAGAAAAATATAAAGAAAGGGGTATTGGGCCAAGAGCAGGCAAATGTTCGAAGGTAAATGTATGGTTTCGAAACTGGAAACATAAGTTTGCTCACGCTACGGTGTCATCACGGCATTTGTTTCTTTTTTCTGTACACCAACGGCAGTGATTTGCTCCAACGAGAAGGAATGACGGCCTGCACGAGTTACATAGATTTGTTGTTGAAATTGTACAGGAACATTGTGTACAGTTTTGGTGGCCTAATCTAAGTATAATATACGGTTCACATATCCTGAGTGGACATTCTACAGATTAATCTCTCAATGGCAAGCTTGTCTGACGAGAAAACCTAGTCTGTGTTCTCTCATGTTTCAAAGAATGAGAGGCGATCACAGTGAAACTTAGAAAATTCACACAGAGTGGACTAACATAGTGGCATGAAGATGTGGGAGCAGGCAAGGTGAGTGCGCGTCCCAAAATATTCTACAAATACATCAAACAAAAAAGAATAACCAGGAGCAATTAGGACCTTTTAGAAAGCAAGGGACAATCTCTGTGTATAGCTGGAGAATATTAATCACTTCTGTTTTATTTGGGAGAATGGGGATGCAGGCACAGAATTCGAAATGATGGACTGTGAAGCTCTTGAGACATTCATGTAAGACATGAGTGGGTTTGATGGTTCTGGATGCTTTTAAATACAATGAATCCTATGTCCGAATGAGTTGTATCTCAGGCTGCTATGGGCGACAAGAGAGGAAAGATCCTGACCCAAAATATTCAGTCAAATCTAATCACAGTGGAGGTACCAGCAGACGTGAGAATACGCTTTAGTGGAAGGGCTATGAAGATAAACCGTGGAACTATAAGTCAGTGAGTATCAGATCAGTGCTGGGAAACTGTTGTAGAAAATTACAAAGCAGAAAATCAATCGACAATTAAAGTTGCAAAGTTTGATCAGGGATTGTCAGCATGACGTTTTCAATGGGAAGTCACAGCTGACGTATTTTATCGTTTTTTAACATGGTTTATATGGTTTTATAGCAAGACCTTTAACAAAGAACCACATGATAAAGCAAGTAAGATCTCACAGCATCAATGTAAACTCGGAAAGTTACATTCACAATTGTCTTAATGGCAGGAGACAGAGGGTGTTGGTAGAAGGTTGTTTGTGTGATTGGAGACCAGAGACACTTGTTATACCACAGGGATGAATGCTGTGCCCCTTATTATTTGTGGTATTCACAAATGATGGAGATGTGAATGTGGAGCGGAATGGGGAGGAATGTGATAAGTCAGTTTCAAGTTGACACAAAGATTGGCCGTGTGGTTGGCTGTGTTAAGAAGACGTAGAAGTGTGCTGTACGAGAGTGAAGAACGTAAAGAGGCACACGGAGTTCTGGAGAATTTACAATTTAACATGTAGTCCAGACGCTAGACTAGCTGATTGCCTGGATGCAAAAACAAATTTGAATGCGAAATTTGAAGTTTAGGTTATACACCTCAAAGCAAATCTAATCAGGTTTGAATTTAGTATATTGGCAATATCAAATGCCAGTGACACTATCCAATGTTTTGGGGTAATCGACTGGGAAAACTTGAACAGTTGAGAGAGAATAGCCACGCCAATAACATCTGTTAAATGTGCATTTGTCTATACATGACCAGTAGAAGAGCAATCCTAAGGAGAAGAAAATCTACAGAGGAAGATTTTAAAAAAAAGGGAAGAGTCAACAGCTGCCTGGGCTCGAACGTTGAATTTTATTTTGGTTTTTTCAGACTAGTAGTACAGGAGGGAACATAGCGATATATTATTGGAAGGAGTTGAAAAGAGCTGTTCGTTATATATTCTCTGTTATACTTTAAGAACTAAACGTGTTACTTTTTACTTTGAATAGTTCATCGTCTCTCGGATTTTCAAGATTTCTGTACGGGATAAATGTTTTCTGTGTTGTTGTTTTAAATTAACAGAAGAGGTTTACCCCGTGTCATAACAGCAATGAGATGGAAAGTCTCATTTTCCAAGAAGATACAGATGGAATGTACAGTTGAGCAGATCAGTGAGCGATAGAATATATCCCTGAGATATATGAGGTGAAGTGCTTTCGAAGAAAGTACCTTACAGGGGAGTATTCGATGAATGGCAACACACGAGCAAGCTCAGAGGGTATTTTGCCACAGATTTCTGAATGTGACTGCATAAGTTAGTTGTCGAGTTCAGAAGTCACAGTTGAAGTGAGCATAGCCTTTTGTACATTAAGCCACAGATTATGTGAGTTATACAGACATTTGCTTCTGTCGAGATGGAAAACTGTGCGCTGTTTTTGGAGCCAAATTACAGGAAGGCTATGATTGCACTGGAGGGGGTACAGAGGAGAATCACCAGGATGTCCCTGGCATGGAGCATATCACAACCGTTGGAAAGTATTTGCATGAGAACTTGAAGTGTCATAACATATCCGGTCACAGACTGGTTGCATGTGAACTGGGACTAATGCAAATGGTGCTCTGTACTCCTGTGATTGCTTCTATGATTGTGGACGGTCAAACATTGAGCAGTTTAACCCAGGAATGTTTGGGTTTCTGCTGTGAATATTAACAAGGTTATAACAGTAACCTATCATGGCTTCTAAATGTGTACCAATGGCAAAGGTAAGAGAAAACAAAGGCAGGTTCCTTGCAGCCTGAAACCAGAGAATCGAGAACGGGGAAGTGGCAGAACTATGATCCAATTGCTTCAGTTCTGTGTTCACAGAAAAAAAAAGCCGAAAAGACATGTTAAATCTTCCCAGCAATACGAATAAGCCTAAGTCTGGTGACAAAAAACAAAACAAATGAGATTATTAAATAGCAGTTTTGGAGAATTTATTAGACTGAGAGTAATGGGTACAAACAGAATTAACATAGATTTGTGAATTGGGAATCGCATTTGAGTAACAGAATGGTTATGGAGAATTATGGTGAAGTCACGAATGCAAAACATTTCGATTTACAGCAAGAATTTTGATAAAGTCACAAGCCTCGTGTGCAAACTCAAATCTTATGGGATTGGAGCTAATATGCGGACATAGTTTTAGAATGGGAAAGCTGGCAGGATACAGACCGTTTTCGTGATGCTAACTTTAGTGTCAGGTTAATTTTACAGTAGAAATACAACGCAACGCTTTCATGTGTCGTCATCAAATGATGAACATTTAAAGAAAGATGTAGCTTGGGGAGAGTTCATTGGTCCTGAGAAAAATCGCCTCGTTCAAAGACGTCTGGGCTGCAGTCTCTCCGGAATTGCATTGCTGCCAGGCTGATAGTCCTCGACGCCCTACTGCCTTGTCGCCTCCTTTGCTGGACCGACCACAATCAGATTAATGTCTCCACCCAATGGGTCAACCTTATCGATGTGGCTGTGATGCCCTTCCATCATCACTTTGCCAACACCAGCACCGGACATAACCAACACACAGTCAACGATCCTGAGGCATCATCTATTATGGCAGGACCTCTGTCACTGACGTCACTAATGTCGATGTTGCAGAGGAATTACAAGTCCTTTGCTTGCTCCAAAAAAGCAACTTGGGTTGGATTCTCTTGCACACTGGCCCCAGCTCGAGGTCCCCTCCCTGTACCTAGCTTGACGAAAATTCCTCTGGCCTGGCTCAAGGAAATGCGCATGGGTGCAACTCAAGAGTCTGGCTCGAGGAATTGCCCATGGGTGCAGCTCAAGCCTCCCTCCCTGGTCCCGGCTAAAGATAACCTCCCTAGCCCAGCAAGAGGTCTCCTCCCTGGGTCCGACTCCATTCTGTTGCGTTCTTCTTCGCAGACCTCCGAGATGCATGAAGAGCAGAGAGTCCTGAAGCCAGAAGTCAATACTGGAATGGCAATGGCACCTGATCAGTGTAAACAGGCCCATCAATTAGGCAGCTGCAACATTGAAAATGATCTGGATCTCCTTGTAGGTCAGTACTGAAAGGAATATTGCACGAACAGAAAGCAGGTAGGAAAGTAAATTGCGTGTTGACCATTATTTAAAGGGGATTTGATTCCAGGAGTAAGGATGTCTTAAGGCAGCTTTACACGGTCTTGGTGTGTCCTCGAGTCGAACATTCTGCAGATTTGGTTTCCTTCCATAATAAAGGACAAAATTGACCTCGAGAGAGTCCAGCAAAGGGTGACCAGTCTGATCTCTGGGAGAACAGGCTTGATGTGGGAGCAGAGTTTGGGTCGACTGGGCCTGTGTTCCGTGGGGTTTAGGAAAATGAGTGGAGATCTCAGTGAAATATATAAAACTCTGACAGTAAGAGACAGATTGAAAGGAGGGAGGAGAATTCCCCTGACTGGTACGTCTAAAACACGGACCCATAATATTAGGTTCAGGCAGCCTATTCTGCATTGAGATGAGAATAAATGTCCGCACTCGACGACTGGTGGAACTGGAGAATTCTCGACCACATAAGGCTATGGAAGCCAAGGCACTGAAGGGTAGCTCGGCACCAAAGAGATGGGCTAAGAGCAGGGATAAGGTGTGAAGGTAGTGGGTCAACCGTCATTATATTGAATCGGGTAGAAAACGCGATGGACTGCAGTTGCTACTTTACATGTTTCCGATGGTCAATGACAACAAGTCATAAATGCATTGCGTGGGGAAATTGCATGTTCAGTCATGAACTAGAATAGAGGAGGCTCATTTCCGGTGATTCTGTTCAGTCTGTGGGAAAGCTCTGTAAATTTTATCACAAGCTCGAAGATATAAAGACGGAGTTCTCTGCAGGGTCGACAGGATTGTGTTTCCCGTTCCCTTTTACAATGACGAGGCCGATGCTGGACTTTCTGTCCGGTTTTATCCATTAAGACCTCGGAGTCGTTTTGTACAGTTTAGTGTTTTACTTGGCCGTGTTTCGGTACACATGGCACTGACCGTGGCACATTCACGCACAATTGCCACTGAACCACAGATGTTTATGATGGTAATGGCAGACTGAGGGATTATCCTGGCACAAGTAATTTCAGATTTTGATTGTACACAATTTTGTTTCGACTGTTGTGGTGGTTACAACACCACATCAATGTCAGGATCTCTCTTTTCAAAGCTGCAGAGCTCGATCATTCAAAATATTTGAAGAATTTTTTTATATATCTGGAAATGAATTTAGGGCAACAAAGAATTGTCAATGAAAGAAGAGAAATAGAGTCAAAGAGTCTTACAATATGGAAACATGGCTCAGATTGTCCACGCCAACGTGGTTTCGTAAACTGAACTATTCCTAAACTGAACTGTGCCTGCATTAAGCACAACGGATCTAAACTTTTACCATCTAATTGTCCTTTAAATGTTATAATTGTGCTCCCCTCTACCACTTCCTCTGACAACTCGTTACATGTACACAGTGCACAATGTGAGAAACAGATGCCTCTGAAGTATTGTTTAGGTTTGTTTCATTCCACTGATCTGAACCGTTGATATAATTTGCAACTAGTTGTGGAAACAGCACTGTTGACTGTGCCCCTGCAGTTATTACTTTCTGTTAAATTAATGAAGGCTAATTTGTTGCTAATTGTTCCCTGCTTTCGGCTCAGTAAACAGTCCTCTCTTTATTCCTGTGCAGCTGCTTTGTACGGCTGTATGCTCCCTTCCATTTCCTGTGTAAAAGGCATGAGGCTTAGAAAATCTACTCCAATTGCTGAGTGACATCCTTGAATGGTTGAATGGATGGAATATAACGTGGATAAATATGTACCTGTGAATTTTTCATAAAGAATAGAAGGCTTTTTTTTTACACATCCAGAATTCATCGAACATTTTGGAAACTTCCCCTTGCTTCTGGAACTGCCCAGATGACATTAGCCACGCGACCACTCCATCCATTACCTCCGCAGCGAATTTTGACATCACTTCCACCACACCGCCCCACAGACTGCAGCCTCTGTCAACCATGCCTTCCCTCTGCGATTGCAGTCCAGTCAACCACCTCTACGATCGCCAGGAAGGTGAATGCCTCCGTGACCACTGCAGGGTCCACTGTGACAGTGACTGCCGCAAGATCCACCAATACTGGAACCAATATATTTAACCTGTATGTCTCTACCACCTTTGCAGTTGCCACCTCCACAGCCACTTCTGCCCCCGGTGATCCCACTCACTGGAACATTGATGAGGACACAGCCGACGTCACGCCCACGCACAATGACGTTGTTCAACTAAATACCAGACGTCATCGAGAATGGCACGTGTTAAAGCACTTCCGCCATCGGCGTCACTTCAACAAACATTTCGAGCGTCACTTACGTGGGAAGTGACACTCCTGAATCCATATCATACCGTCTCCAGTTGCTGTCTGCGTCCCAACTCCCAGGTCCAGCCCCATGCCATGTCCTAGTCCCCAGCCTCGCTTTGCTTTTGCCATTACCCACATCTCCCCTTACTGAGGATGGGTAATTAATCCTCAGTAACGGCCTCAACTTTATCCCACTACAATCTCAAATTAATGAGTTTGACACGTGTTGCAGCATTGCACATTTCTTCCGTTGCCTCCGCCACTGGGACACTTTTCCAATCAAGACACCCGCCTAACCTTTGGGGACCCCTTCCCCAGCCTCCAACGCACTACATCCATCTGGACACATGTGCTGGTCTGTTACCCGCCGTTGATCCCTTCAGTTCTAACTGCTGTCATGCCATAGATCACCTCAACGTGCCCACCACCCCACCCACATTAAAGTCTCACCCTCACAATGCGCAATCATTTATGCACTAGCCTCGACACCTCAGAAACCAGGTGCCAACTCGTAGACACATCCTCATACTGCTCCGTGACCAAGAACTCACCTCCCATCACCAAACCATTGTCTCTCAGATCATCCACAATCTCATCACATCTGAAGATCTCCTATCCACAGAATAAAACCAAATAATCCGAGAAACATCACACCACCAGTATTTCCCTCCGACCCAATATTCACGATCCTAACTGCCCTGGTTTACTTATTGTCTCAGCACTGAACGCATCTCTGCATATCTTGACAACGCCCTGTCCCACCTATGCTCAGGACAACACTTACATCATTCACGTCCTCCATTCTTTCGTTTCCTCAACACCCAACACCTGATCGTCACAATGGACATCCAGTCCTTGTTCACATGCATCCGGCACGATGGAGGCCTCCAGGCCGTACATTTATTCTTCTGATGCTGAACGATGTCTCAGTTGTTAACACTGCAGCCTCACAGCATCAGCGTTTCAGGTTCAATTCCAGCCTCGGGCGACTGTCTGTGTGGAGTTTGCACATTCTTCCCGTGTCTGCGTGGGTTTCCTCTCATAGTCCAAATATGTGCAGGTTAGCTGAACTGGTTATGTTAATTTGCCTATAGTGCTACGCACATTAGTCAGAGGGAAATGGGTCAGCCTGGACTGGTTGGGCCAAAGGTCTTATTTCCACACTGTAGGGAATCTAATCTAAAAACTAAACCCTCTACTGACACACTCATTTAACTGGCTGAACTGGTCCTCAACTTCAACAACTTCTCCTTCTAATCCTCCCACTTCGTCCACTCCATGGGCCCCAGATATGCCTGCCTCTGCGTCGGGTACCTGAAAGAGTCCAACATCGAGTGGAACAGAGTTATTGCCGAGCGTGGCGTTGAGGGCAACAGATGGCCATCATCAGACGATTTCCTTGAAATTTTAGCATGAGATTTTCCTTTATCTAGTACAAATGCAGTGTAACTTCTTCCTTGACTGTGTGGCATGGTGCCCTCAGGATTGATGGATCAGTCCTGTAGGTGTGGACAGGATTTACCTAGGCGTGATGATTGGGCTTCATGCAACATTACCCATTATATATAAAACCAAAGATCATTGTGTTCACTTAATCTTGTCGGTTTTGTCTCCAAACTGCCAGTTCTGTCAACTTTGGAAGAATTCCTCTGATAGGCTCACAGTGAGAATTACGTTGGTCCCCCACATCTTATTGCATATCATTGACAGAGCAACTCCCCACTCACCAGAGTTCCTTTAATTGCCCAGCATCCCGGGAAATTCCACACTGAACTCGGACAAACATAGACAGCGTGGAGCTACACTGCACAGCCTTTGATCCGAGCCTGCACGTGATATTACTGCCATCCCAAAATTTGCAATGTGTTTACAAGCATGGAGCTCCTCCTGGGTGCGGAGGAATTCAGACCTCCGCTACGAGGCAAAAGTGCGGACTGCAGGTGCTGAAAATCAGAGTCGAGATTAGAGTGATGCTGGAAACGCACAGCAAGTCAGGCGGCATTCGAGGAGTAGGAAAATCGATGTTTCGGCAAAATCCCTTCTTGATGAAGGGCTTTTGACCGAAACGTTGATTTTCCTGCTCCTCGGATGCTCTCTGATCTGCAGTGATTTTCAAACACCATTCTAATCTAGAATACTTCCCATACCCCAGAACTAAGATGGAGGCCATGGCGCTAGGCCATGCCTGCCTGCTCTGAAGCTGCCCACTTCCAGCACTCTTAGCAATCGGGAGAATGTACTGCAATGTAGGAGATCATTGCCTTTCTACATTCCGCCAGTGTAAGGGAAGACCGACCGAAAATCTCACCATTCCCCTTGAGAAGGACAAACAAGAGGCAACGGAATTACCTCAACATCAAGTGCTCAAAAAACATCTTGCTGAATCAACTATTCATCTCGCTAAAATCATCATCACTGAAATTACACAGAAACATTTGGGCTGGAGCTTAGAAGTAAAATAGTGAAACAAATACTGGTGAGAGCTGGATGTTAAAAACCAAACTGTAGTGCAGGATATGTGCATGCTATAAGCAGCGAATTAGATCTGCAAGTACGGACATTGCTGGCAAAATTCAGCAGGTCTGCAAAACTCTGTATGAAGAAAGCAGAAATAACATTTCAAAACTGGGGAATCTTCAGCAGAACACTTGGTGTTTCCGATCTCCAGCATCAGCAGCTCTTTGTCTTATTTTGGACAAAGAAGCATTTTGCACACAACAGTGTTAATGGAAGACTTGTTCTGTGAAGCAGGGGAAGGGGTGAGGCAGCAGATATGTCAGTTTCAGCTGAAGGTCCTGCGCATCAGTGTTTGGGCTTGGGATGGGAGCGCGTGAAAGTGGGGACTCTCAGGTGAGGAAAACTGGGTCATATTGGATGTACCCCATTGGAACTCAGCATCATCCGGAAATATGTTAAGGAGATGGAGAAACTGGGAAAATGCAGTCCCCCTCAACTGATCGTGTATTCAGACGGATAGGGAAGCCTTGACTTGAAGCCCAGAATTGTGAAGAACCAGAATCGAAATCGCAGCTCCTGATTTACATGTTGTCAGCAACGGGATGCGAAAATAGACTCAGGAGAAAGTCAGTGTCTGAACAGGGAGAAGGCAGGAGAATGATATGTAAAACATGTCGGCCCTGATGAAATAGCTGAATCAACTCAATACGCTAAATGCCGGATTTCTGTTCCTAACACTCATGGTCTTAGGAACACTGGCAGAATAAAATTTTGAGCAAATATTTCATTGCATTCCGCAAAATTTTCTTCTTGATTAAAATAGCCTCATTGAGAAGTGAACAACCTGTGAATCAGAAAGAGGATCGAAACTCAAGTGGAAGCATACAACATGGTGCAATTACACCTCGGGGTACAGAGTAGTTTTGAAGAAGACGCATTTGATTTATTACAGGAATATAGAGACATATTTTATATTCTAGAACGGTTGTGAGTGTTTGGGTCTCAGTGGCTCAGTGTACCAGTGGAAGCAGAGATGGTGAATATTTTTGAGAAACAGCCAAAAAGATTCATGAATAACATTAGGATCAGTGGATATCAGGGAGTGGTTGGGAATGTGAAGCTCAGGATAGAGTCTGATCATCCAGAATCATACTGAATGATAGACTAGGTGCGAAGGGCTGAATGACCATCTGATATACCTTAATGATATGTCCCTATGATTACAACAAACTGTATCTCCTCCATGTCATGAGGCATCTTACTGACCCTTGTGATGTTTGAAACAGGGTCAAGTAGGTGTTTCTGACTGGAACAGATTTGGTGAGCAGAAGGGCATCTGTCACGTGAATCTTTATGTCTCTACCGCAATCTATACCCGAAATAGAAGGAGCGTTCCAAAACTTACCTTCTCGGGAAATTTCTATAAGGGAGATTCTCTAGAACATTTTGCACCCGCCAATATCTGGAACATTTTATGCCCGACATTCCCTTGAACATTCAGCAACTGACGTTCCTTGGAACATTCTATACCCGATATTCCTCGGAACATTCTAAAACGACATTCCCCAGAACATTGTATACTCGACATTCCCCATAATATTCCATAACGACATTGCCAAGAACATTCTATCCCCGACATTCTCCGGAGCATTCTATAACTGACATTCCCCAGAACATTCTCTAACCAACATTTTTTTTTGAATGGTCAGACAATTGAGAAGAAGATAAGATCCTGAAGAAAGAGATCCCATTCTGTGGAGAATGAGACACTGGTTCGAAGTCCCCTCAGGCAGTTAAAAGGGGTGAATACGTTTCCAATGTCATTACCTTTCTTCACGAAACAGGATCTACCGCAATTACGACGAAAAGGCAGAAATTTCTATGTTCGTTTGTCTTGAAGGCACGGGAAATAATCGTTCAGGACAGCAACATTTTCACTGTCCATAATAGGAACTGGAAAGAAGGACCTCTATCTGTTCTCGAGTAATCGAGTGTGTGGGAATGTTCCAGAAATCATTTTACTTTTCAACGTGTGTCTGTTTGGAGAGGGAGGGATTCTTGTGTTTCACATCACATTTTAGTTAGTAATTCAGAAAATCCTATTTGGTATTTCAGCTTCAATTATTTCAATAAATCACTGAATACAGTCATACATTTGAAAATCTCATTGGGTCCTCAATCAAACTGGTGACTTTGACTCCCGACTGATATACTACATGTATGTTTTCCTTCCTCACAGTTAACGTAGTGACGACCTACGTCCTGCTTTATAAAGATTGTGGGTTATCTTCATCTGTCAGACGTTACCTGGGGGCCATGGCAATGGCGGATCTACTGGTCATTATCCTCGACCTGATATTGAGACACATTCCCATTGTTTTTAAGGAACAGTATGCTTTCCTGGTGTACATCCGCATGTGTAATATCCACTCCGTTCTGCTTTATGCAGCCACTGACTGTTCTGTCTGGTTCACTGTCACTTTCACCTTTGATCGGTTTGTGGCCATTTGCTACCAGAAGCTGAAAAATAAATATTGCAGTGAGAAAAGGGCGGCTGTGGTTCTGGGAACAGTTACTGTACTGAGCTGTTTAAAGAACATTTTCTGGTATTTTATGCTCACACCTCAGTATTGGATGGGGAACATGCCCTGGTTCTGTGCTCTAACAAATGGCCTTTATGAGTCCCGTGTCTGGGTCACATTCGAGTTCCTCCACCACATTCTAACCCCGGCTCTCCCATTTCTACTGATTCTGCTGCTCAATGTTTTCACCGTCAGACATATTTTAGTGACCAGCAGAGCCCGCAGGAGACTCCGGGATCACACCAATGCAGACGCTCATTCTGACACAGAAATGAGAAATCGAAAAAAATCCATCATTTTACTGTTTGCGATCTCAGCCAATTTCATCCTGTTATGGTCAACGTTAATGGTGTATTCTATATGGAGACGAATGTGGTATATTGTGGATACTGGCGTGTTTCTACATGGCTTTGTGCAGGAATTGGGCTTCATGCTGCAGCTTCTCAGTTGCTGCACAAACACCGCTATTTACGCTGTGACCCAGACTAATTTCAGACAGCAGTTGAAGAATGTGCTGAAGTATCCCTTTACCCAAATTTATCAAGCAATAAAATGTTCTCATTAATAAATCCATCCAGGTCTTACTCATTTCAGTTAAATGTTTCAGCAGTGAAGCAGCCTGTCGCTCTACTAACACACGACAGGGACACATTTCAATGTTTCTTTCAACTCAGGGGCCCGTGAGAAAGGCACCGTCCACTAATTGTAATGATCACTTCAATGTGTAAAGAATAAAAATATTCATTAAAAATTGCCCAGCAGCAGAATCAATTTTATTGTTGGTTCTCTTTGCGTTGAGAAGCTGAATGGGAGAGAGACAAACTTGACCCTAAGTCCGGGTCCTCATGGAACGGGAGAGGACAGGACTTGAGCTCAGGAGTAGTGTTTAAGTCACTCTGGCCTTGCTCTCACCGATGGTGTTATGTCCCCTGTCCTATCTTGAATCACTCGCTGTCCCTCTTGCACTCTCACTACCACCCAATCTCATATTTACTTCTTGCTTGTGTTCCCTTCTGTGGTAATGGATTAACAGGCTTTTTTTATAAGGGAAGAGATTGGGGATAGGTTCACAGGTCTTTGCTGGAAGGATAGTTTTAGAGACGGTCGGTCGGAGAACAGATGGGGGATATTTCATTAATAGTTGCTCGGTGAACACAGTACCGATGGGTTCACTAGCGGTGAGTAGAAGATGAGAGTGTCGATGGGTTCACAGGTTGTTGATAGGTTAGAAGAATGGTGTCACTTACTTAGAAAACAGAGTAGGGATTTGGACACAGACCGCTAACAGAAGAACAGAGTGGGGATGTGGTCACAGGCCATTACTAGGAGAACTGAGAGCGGATTGATTCAAATGCCGTAGCCAAGACGGCGGATTGTGATGAAGTTCACTGACCAGTGCTCAGGGAAATGAGTGGGAATGGGTTCAGAGACCATTGACAGGGGAATAGACAGGAGATGTCTTTACTGGCTGTTGCTAGGGAGCAGGGCGCGGATGGCACCAGAAGCCATTTCCTGGAAAACAGAGGGTGGATGGGATCACATTCCGCTGCCAGGAGATCAGAGTGTGGATGGGGGTCACAGAAGATTGCTAGAAGAACAGACTGGGGCTTGGTTTACAGGCCATTGCGCCGTGAAGAAAATGAGGATGATTTCAGAGACAGTTGCTTGGTAACAAAGAGGGCACGAGGATGCAGGCAGCTGCCAGATGAACAGATGGGTTCACAAGCAGTTGTTGGGGAACAAAGGTGGATGAACTTCGGATCATTCAGGAGGCAGAGGGGGTCATAGTAAGGAGCTATAGGGAAGTAGTAACTCCAAAGATGGCAGATAGATGGGTGACAGTGAGGGGGACTGGTAGGAAGCAGCCAGTGCAGGGACCCCCTGCGGCCGTTCCCCTCAAGAACAAGTATACCGTTTTGGATACTTGTGGGGGGGACGACTTTCCAGGGGTAAGTGACGGGGCTCAGGCCTCTGGCACGGAGCCTGTCCCCGCTACTCAGAAGGGAAGGGTGGAGAAGAGCAGAGCAATAATAATTGGGGACTCGATAGTTTGGGGCACAGATAGGCGGTTTTGTGGGAACGAGAGAGACTCGCGTTTGTTCTGTTGCCTCCCAGGTGCAAGGGTACTTGATGTCTCTGATCGTGTTTTCCGGGTCCTTAAGGGGGGGGGGGGGGGGGTGGAGCAGCCTGAAGTCGTGGTCCATATTGGCACCAATGACATAGGTACGAGGAGTGCTGAGGATGTTAGATAGGCTTTTAGGGAGCTAGGTTGGAAGCTCAGAGTTCGAACGAACAGAGTTGTTGTCTCTGGTTTGTTACCCGTGCCACGTGATAGAGAGTCGATGAATAGGGAGAGAGAACAGTTAAATGCGTGGCTACAGGGATGGTGCAGGAGGGAGGGATTTCGGTAATTGGATAACTGGGGTTCTTTCTGGGGAAGGTGGGACCTCTATAAACAGGATGGTCTGCACCTGAACCTGAGGGGCACCAGTATCCTTCGGGGGAGGTTTGCTAGTGCTCTGGGGGGAGGGGGGCGTTTAAAATAACTCTGCAGGGGCATGCGAACCCAGACTGTAGCTTTAGGGTGCAGGACCTGGAGTGTAGGGAGGTTAGTAATATGGCATCAATCTTAAAGGAGGGTGCCTGTAAACAGAAGAGTGGCTTCATGATGTGTATACTTTAATGCCAGAAGTATACGAAATAAGGTAGGTGAACTTGCAGCGTGGGTTGGTACCTGGGACTTCGATGTTGTGTCTATTACGGAGACATGGCTAGGTCAGGGACTGGATTGGCTGTTGCAGGTTCCAGGGTTTAAATGTTTTAGTAGGGTCAGAGGTGGGGGTAGAAGAGGGGGTGTGTGGCTTTGCTTGTCAAAGATAGTATTACAGCAGTGGAAAGGAAGATGGACGAAGATTTGCCATCTGAGGTAGTTTGGGTTGAGGTTAGGAATAGGAGAGGTGAGGTCACCCTGTTAGGAGTCTTTTACAGGCCTCCTAATAGTCCTAGAATCGTTGAAGAAAGGATTGCGAAGATGATTCAGGAGAAGAGTGACAGTAATAGGGTGGTTGTTATGGGGGACTTTAACTTTCCTGATATTGATTGGGAAAGCTATAGCTCAAGTTCGTTAGATGGGTCAGTGTTGGTCCAATGTGTGCAGGAGAGTTTCCTGACACAATATGTAGATAAGCCAACAAGAGGTGAGGCCATACTGGATTTGGTTCTGGGTAACGAACCAGGCCATGTATTAGAACTAGAGGTAGGTGAGCACTTTGGAGACATGACCACATTTCGGTGATTTTTACTCTAGTGATGGAGAGGGATAAGTGTGTACTACAGGGCAAGAGTTATAGCTGGGGGCAGGGAAATTATGATGCGGTGAGGCATGACTTAGGATGTGTGGATTGGAAAAGTAGATTCCAAGGCAAGAGTATAATTGATATGTGGAACTTGTTCAAGGAGCAACTATTGAGTGTCCTTGATAAGTACGTACCTATCAGGCAGGGAGGAAAGGGTCGTGTAAGGGAGCCGTGGTTTAATAAGGATTTGGAATCCCTTGTTAAATGGAAGAGGGCGGCCTTTGTAAAGATGAGGCGTGAAGGTTCAATAGGGGCGATTGAGAGTTATAAGGTAGCCCGGAATGACCTGAAGAGAGAGCTAAGAGCAGCAAGAAGGGGACATGAAAGGTCCTTAGTTGGTACGATTAGGGAAAACCCTAAGGCTTTCTGTAAGTATGTCAGGAATAAAAGAATGACTAGGGTAGGAATAGGTCCAATCAAGGATAGTAATGGGAAGTTGCGTGTGGAGGCTGAAGAGATTGGGGAGGCACTGAATGAATACTTTTCGTCAGTATTCACTCAGGAACAGGACATTGTTGTCGAAATGAATGCTGAGGCACGAATAAGTAGAATGGATGGCTTTGAGATATGTAGAGAAGAGGTGTTGGAAATTCTGGCAAGGGTGAAAATAGATAAGTCCCCTGGGCCTGATGGCATTTATCCTAGGATTCTCTGGGAAGCAAGGGAGGAGATTGCAGAGCCATTGGCCTTGATTTTTGTTTCCTCTTTGTCTACAGGAGTAGTGCCAGAGGACTGGAGGCTAGCAAACGTGGTTCCCTTGTTCAAGAAGGGGAGTAGGGATAATCCTAGTAACTATAGGCCAGTGAGTCTCACTTCTGTTGTGGGCAAAGTCTTAGAGAGAATTGTAAGGGATAGGATTTATGCACATCTGGATAAGAATAATGTGATCATGCATAGTCAGCATGGTTTTGTGAAGGGCAGGTCGTGCCTCACAAACCTTATTAAATTCTTTGAGAAGGTGACTAAGGAGGTAGATGAGGGGAAAGCGGTAGATGTGGTATATATGGATTTTAGTAAGGCATTCGATAAGGTCCCCCATGGTAGGCTACTGCAGAAAATACAGATATATGGCATTGAGGGTGAGTTGGAGGTTTGGATTAAGAATTGGCTGGCTGGAAGAAGACAGAGGGTAGTAGTTGATGGCAAAGGTTCATCTTGGAGTGCCGTCACTAGCGGTGTTCCGCAAGGATCTGTTTTGGGACCATTGCTGTTTGTCATTTTTATAAATGTCCTGGAGGAAGGGTTAGAAGGTTGGGTGAGCAAGTTTGCGGATGATACGAAAGTCGGAGGAGTTGTAGACAGTGAGGAAGGATGTGGCAGGTTACAGCGGGATATAGAGAAGCTGCAGAGCTGGGCAGAAAGGTGGCAAATGGAGATCAATGTAACTAAGTGTGAGGTGATTCACTTTGGTAAGAGTAACAAAAAGATGGGGTACTGGGCTAATGGTCGGATACTTGGTAGTGTGGATGAGCAGAGGGATCTTGGTGCCCATGTACACAGATCTCTGAAAGTCGCCACGCAGGTAAATAGTGCAGTGAAGAAGGCATATGGCGTACTGGCTTTTATTGGTAGAGGAATTGAGTTCCGGAGTCCTGAGGTCATGCTGCAGTTGTATAAGACTCTGGTGCGGCCGCATCTGGAATATTGTGTGCAGTTTTGGTCGCCATACTATAGGAAGGATGTGGAGGCACTGGAACGGGTGCAGAGGAAGTTTACCAGGATGTTGCCTGGTATGGTAGGAAGATCCTATGAGGAAAGGCTGAGGCACTTGGGGTTGTTTTCATTGGAGAAAAGAAGGTTTAGGTGTGACTTGATAGAGGTGTACAAGATGATTAGGGGGTTAGATAGGGTTGGCAGTGAGAACCTTTTTCCACGTATGGAGTCAGCTATTACAAGGGTGCATAGCTTTAAATTAAGGGGGGGTTAGATATAGGACTGATGTTAGGGGTAGGTTCTTCACTCAGCGAGTCGTAAGTTCATGGAATGCCCTGCCAGTACCAGTGGTGGACTCTCCCTCTTTATGGGTATTTAAGCAGGCATTGGATAGGTATATGGAGGATTGTGGATTAGTGTAGGTTAGGTGGGCTTTGATCGGCGCAACATCGAGGGCCGAAGGGCCTGTACTGCGCTGTATTCTTCAATGTAAAGGTGGAATTGTGGTCACAGGCCATTGATGAGAGGACGGAGTGGAGATTGGTACACAGACCGTTGCTCGTGGAATAGTTTGGGAATGGGTTCAAGGCTGTTGATACATGAAACAGTAGAGCTGGATTCACAGGCGGTTGCTCGGAGAAGGAGGTGTGAATGCATTCAAAGGCTGTTGTTCGGTGAAGAGAGTGGAAGTGCATACACAGGCATTTGTGAGAAGAATAGCTCGAGGATGAGCTCACAGTCTGTTGGTCGGGAACAGATTGGTAATGGTTCACGGGCCATTGCCACGGGAACAGAGTAGGGACATGTTCACATGCCGTGCTAGGATAACAGGAGGGGAATTGATCGAAGGCTGTTGTGAGGAAAACAGACTTGTGTGGGAACATGGACTTTTTTGAGGGGAAGAGAGAGAGAGAATGGTTTCGCAGGCCATCGTTAGAAGAACAGAATTTTGATGGGTTCACGGGCCGTGGTCCGGGAAGCAGTGGGAATGGATTCACATGCCGTTGCTGTGTAAACGCATCAGATAGGTCAAAGGTCCATTGCTGATTAAACAGGTTAAGGCTCACGGGCTGTTGCGAAGGGAATAGATTAGGGATGGGTCCACAGGCCGTTGCTAGTGGAGAGGATTTGGGTCATGTTCATGGACCGATGCTAGCAGAAAAGGGTAGCAGTCGATTCCCAAGCTGTTGCTAATGAAACAGAGTGAGGATGGTATTATTTGCCATTCCAAGCGAAACAGAGCAGTATTGGGATGAAAGGTTGTTGTTCGGATATTAGAGTGGGGCTGGGTTCACAAGTCGATGCGGAGGGAATAGTGTGCAGATGGCGTCTTTGAAAATTGTTCGGATAAAAGCGGGTATCTCTGTTCAGAGACTGCTGTTAGGAAAACAGAGTGTGGATGTGGTCAGAGATAATTGCTGGTGGGACAGAGTGGAAATGAGTTCCCAGACCATTGCCAGCAGAACACAGTTGGGATTGCTCAGACTGTTGCTTGGAGAGCAGAGCGGGGAAGGGTTTGCAGGCAGTTGCCAGGGGAACACAGTGGGAATCCTTTCACAAGCATTTGCGAGGAAAGGAGGGCGTGGACCTGTTCACTGACCGTTTCTTGGGGAACAGAGTATGGATGGGTTAACAGGCCGTTGCTAGTACAATAGAGTTGATTTGGGTACATAGATCGCTGCTAATGGAAGAGAGCCAGGATGGAGTCAAGGGCCATTGCCAAAAATAAGAGGATGCGGATGTGTTCACAGGACATTGCTATGAGCCTTGTTGAAAAGCAGTTCCTAGGACAATAGAATAGGAAAAGATTCACAGGTCATTGCTCGGAGAACAGAGTTGTGATCGATTCACAGGCCAGGGCAACAGAAACCGAGTCGAGACAGGCCTGTGAACCCATCACTATTCTTCACCTCTCTCTCCACCACGTGAACCCATCTTCACTTCTGTTTCTCAAGGAATTGCTCGAAGAGCAGTCTAGGGATATATTAATCGGACATTGCCAGTCAGAAAAACACTGTGGTGGTGTGTTCAAAGGCAATCGCTAGGAGACGAGAATGTCAATGTGTTCACCAGCTGTTGCCAAGAGAATGGAGTGGATATGTTCACAAACTGTTGCTCGGAATACACAGTGGGGATGGTTCACCAGTCGGTGCGAGAAGAACAGAGCAGGAATAGGGTCACAGCCAGTTGCAATTTGAACATAGAACATAGAACAATACAGCACAGAACAGGCCCTTCGGCCCACGATGTTGTGCCGAACATTTGTCTGAGTTTAAGCACCCAATCATGTACCTACCTAATTGCCGCTTAAAGGTCACCAATGATTCTGACTCTGCCACTCCCACAGGCAGCGCATTCCATGCCCCACCACTCTCTGGATCAAGAACCCACCCTCTCCAAAGCTTCCAAATCTTTCCTCAAGTGAGGCGAACAGAACTGCACACAGTACTCCAAATGTGGCCTAACCAAGGTCCTGTACAGCTGCAACATCACTTCGCGACTCTTGAATTCAATCCCTCTGCGAGTGAAAGCTAATACACCATAGGCCTTTGTACAAGATCTATCCACTTGAGCGACTTATCCAAGATCCCTCTGCTCCTCCACCTTACTAAGAACCCTACCATTAACCCTGTATTCTGCATTCTTATTTGTACTTCCAAAATTGTCCTTGACAGGGTTGAACTCCAACTGCCACTTCTCAGCCCACCTCTGCATCATATCTAAGACTCTTTGCAGCCGACAACAGCCCTCCTCACTATCCAAAACTCCACCAACCTTCGTAACATCTGCAACGTGACTTACTAACCATTCGACTCCCTCTTCCAAGTCATTAATAAAAATTACAAACAGCAGAGGACCCAGAACTAATCCCTGCGGAACTCCACTTGCAACTGGGCTCCAGGCTGAATATTTACCATCTACCACCACATTCTGACTTCGACCAGTTAGCCAGTTTTCTATCCAACTGGCCAAATCTCCCTCTATCCCATGCCTCCTGACTTTCCACATGAGCCTACCATGGGAAACCTTATCAAATGCCTTACTAAAATCCATGTACACTACATCCACTACTCTACCCTCATCCACATGATTGGTCACCTCCTCAAAGAATTCAATATGACTTTTAAGGCAAGACCTACCACTCACAAATCCATGCTGGCTGTTCCTAATCAAGCGGTGTCTTTCCAGCTACTCATAAATCCTATCCCTCAGTACACTTTTCATTACTTTGCCTACCACCTAAGTAAGACTAACTGGCCTGTAATTCCCGGGGTTATCCCCATTCCCTTTTTTTGAACAGGGGCCCAACATTCGCCACTCTCCAGTCCTCTGGTACCACCCCCGTTGACAGTGAAGACGAAACGGTCATTGCCAACGGCTCTGCAATTTCCTCTCTTGCTTCCCACATAATCCTAGGATATATCCGTCAGGCCCGTGGGACTTGTTTTTCCTCAAGTTTTTTCAAAATCCCCAACACATCTTCCTTCCTAACAAGTATCTCTTCTAGCTTACCAGTCCGTTTCACACTCTCCTCTTCAACAATACGGTCCCTCTCATTTGAAAATACTGAAGAAAAGTACTCATTCAAGACCTCTCCTATCTCTTCCGACTCAATACACAGTCTCCCACTGCTGTCCTTGATCGGACTTTCCCTCGTTCTGGTCATTCTCATGTTTCTCACATACGCATAAGATTCCTTGGGGATATCCTTGATCCTACCGCCAAATATTTTTCATGCCCTCTCTTAGCTCTCCTAATCACTTTCTTCAGCTCCCTTCTGGCTGTCATGTATCCTCCAACGGTCTATCTGAACCTTGTTTCCTCAACCTTATGTAAGCCTCCTTCTTCCTCTTTACAAGTCATTCAAACTCCCTCGTCAACCAAGGTTCCCTCACACGACCATCTCATTCCTGCCTGACAGGTACATACATATCAAGGGCACGTCGTATCTGTTCCTTGAAAAATTTCCACATTTCAATGACATCCTTCCCTGACAGCCTATGCTCCCAACTTATGCTCCTCAGATTCTGTCTTACAGCATCGTAGTTACCCTTCCCCCAATTGTAAAACCTACCCTGTTGCATGCACCTATCTCTCTCCATAACCAAGGTGAAAGTCACAGAATTGTGGTCACCATCACCAAAATGTTCACCCACTAACAAGCCCATCACTTCTCCCGGTTCGTTACCAAGTGCCAAATCCATTATGGCCTCCCCTCTGGTCGGACAATCTACATACTGATTTGGGAAAGCTTCCTGGACACACTGCACAAACCCTGCCCCATCCAATCTACTTGATCTAAAGAGCTTCCAATCAATATTTGGAAAGTTGAAATCGCCCATGACTACTACACTGTGGCTTCTGCACCTTTCCAAAATTTGTTTGCCAATCTGTTTCTTCACATCTCTGCTGCTATTGGGGGGCCTATAGTAAACACCCACCAAGGTGAATGCTCCTTTCCTATTTCTGACTTCAGCCCATACTACCTCCAAAGGCAGATCCCACTCGAACTGCCTTTCTGCAGCAGTTATACCATTTCTAATTAGCAACGCCATCCCCCCTCCTTTTTTACCACCCTCCCTAATCTTACTGAAACATCAGTAACCAGGAATCTCCAACAACCATTCCTGCCCCTTTTCTATCCACGTTTCCGTGATGGCCACAACATCGTAGCCCCAAGTACCGATCCATGCCTTAAGTTCACCCACCTTATTTCTGATACTCCTTGCGTTGAACAGAGTTGGAATGTTGTCACAGGCCATTGCAAGGGGAAACAATGGGGATGGGGTAACATTCCGTGCTATGAAAAGTAAAGCAAACATGGGAATATAGGCTGGTGTTAGAATAGTACAGATGGAATGGGAGCACAAGTCATTGCTGGTGGAAGACAGCGGGGATGTGGTCACATCAGGAAGACAAGGAAACACAGAGGGGGCTCGGTTGCAGGTAGTTTCTCAGAGAAAAGAGCAGAAATTGGTTCAGAGTCGATGTTAAGCAGATGGTTCCACTGGCGTTGGAAGGGATGGCTTCACAGTCCATTGCAGGAGAAATGTGTGGAGACAGATTCATAGGCATTTGCAAGGAGAGCAGAGTGGGAATGCGCTTACAGTCCTTTGCTGGGAGAACAGACTAGGATTGAGATCACATAGCGTTGGTAATGGAACAGGGTAGGGATGGGGTCACAGATTGTGGATGAGAGTACAGGCCATTGCTTGAGGAACACAAATGAGGATGGACTCACATGCTGTTGAGAGAAGTAAAGAATAAGGATGGGTTCACAGGCCAAAGTAAGCGGAGCAGAGTAATGATGTGTTGACAAGCTGTTGCTTTAGCAACAGAGTGGGGATGAGATCACAGAAGGTTGTGAGGAAAATGCAGAGGAAACGGGTCTTAGGCATTTCTGGGGAAGCAGAGGGGGGTCTGTATCATAGCGCGATACCATAGAAACAGTGAGTAGGTTGGTACAGAGGCTGTCGTTAGGCTGTTGCTATGGAAGCAGAGTGAAGATGAGTTTACAAGAAGTTGTGAAGACAACAGAGTGGGGACCAGTTAACACGTAGTTGATGGGGTAGGGCGTGGGAACAGTTTCATACGGCATTGCTAGGGAAATACAGTGGCAATGGGTACAGGCCATTGCAGAGGAAACAGTGTGGGTATTGTTTCACAAGCCGTTACCAGGAGAATAGATTGAGACTGGATAACAAGAAATTGCTGGGAGATCCTCGTGTGGATGGGTTCAAAGATGTTTCTAGGGGAACAGAATGGGTATGAGTTCAGAGTTGCTGGGAGAACAGGCTATGGTTGTGTTTACGGGCCGTTGCTAGGGGTACCGAACGGGGCTGCAATCTCAGGCAGACCAGGGGAGATTGTTTCACAGGTAGTTGCTAGGTGAACCGATTGAGGATCAGTTTACAGGGCGGAGCTAGGAGAATACTGTGATTATATGTTCACAGCCATTGCTGGGAGAAGAGAGTGGAGATGGTTTCACAGAACGTTGCCTGGAAAATAGAGTTGGCATTGGTTCACAGGCAATTGCTGCGGGAATGGATTGGAGGTGTGTTCCCAGTCCATTGCGTTGGTTACTTTGTGGTTACGGGTTCACAGGCCGGTCCGAAGACAACACAGTGGGATCTCTTTCACAGATGGTGACTGGGAAAACAGACTCGTGTTGTGGTCAGAGGCCGTTGTTAGTGGGGATAGAGTTACAGTTCACATTTCCTGTAGAACAGTGGGAACTGGGTTCACAGTCGGTTGCTTTGGGAACAGAGTTTCAGACAGGGTTGCAAGGGGCATACAGCAGGAATGCTTTCACAGTTAGTTGCTTGGGGAATGTAGTGGGGATAGGTACACAGTCATTGCAAACCATGGAGAGTGCGGATGGGTTCACTGGCATTGATAAAGGCACAGATTAGGAATGTCTTCACAGGCCGTTGTTGGAGAAAAGTGTGGAGATTAGTTCAAAGGCAGTTAATAGCAGATCAGAGTGGAAATGGGTTCAAAGTCTTTTGCTGGGAGAACAAATTGAGCCTGAGATCACAGGCTGTTGACATTGGTGCAGAGTCGTGTTGGCGTCACAGGACGCTATTTATGCAGTCACATGAAGTTGCCAGTAGAAACACCGAAGATGGGTTTTCAGGCTTTTATTGGGTAAAAGAATGGGGGATGTCGTCACAGTCTGGTGCTAACGGAACAGAGGGAGAATGGTTTCACAGGGAGTTGCTAGAGGAACAGAGTGAGGATGGCCTCATAGGCATCGCATGGAGAAGCGAGTGGGATTGGTTGACAGGCCGAAGCAGGAAGAATGGAATGGGGATATGTTCGGAGGACGTGGCTGGGAGAATACTTTGGTGATGGGTTCACAGGCATTTGCTTGGAGAACAGAGTTGGGATGGGGTCTCAGGCTGTTGCCAGGCAACGGAGTGGAGGGTGGGGACACAAGCGTTGCTCGGGAACAGAATGGCATATTTCAGAGGAGGTTTTCTGTGAGAACAGTCTAAGATTGTAGTTACATGTTGTTGCTAGGGGTACAGACTGTGGCTGGGGTCACAGGCCGTTGTTGATACAATAGTGTGCAGATGTGTTGATAGGCTTTCCCTAGAGAAAAAGAATGAGTGGGGGATCGGACACAGTCTGTTGCTTTGGGAACAGAGCAGGAATGGTTTCACATATAGTTGCTCAGGGAAAGGTGTGGGGAAGGGCTCACAGGTATTGCTAGCGGAACGGACTGGATATTGTTTCACAGGCTGTTGCTTGGTGAGATGTGTGGGGATGTGTTCACTGGACGTGACTTTGAGAACACTCTAGTGGTGGGTTCCCAGGCATTTGCTGGTCGAAGACAGTAGGACTAGTTTCACGGAAAGTTGCCTGGAGAACAGAGTTGGAATTGGTTCACAGGCAATTGCTACAGTAAAAGTTTGGAGATGGGTTCACAGACCATTGTTCGTCGCAATGTGGTCAGGGTGTCACAGGCCATTGCTATGAGAACAGAGTGGGAATTGGTTCACAGACGGTGGGTGAGAGAACAGACTAAGATTGGGGACGCAAGCTATTGGTAACAGTATGGATTGGGAATGGGGTCACGGGCGTTGCCAGTGGAATAGTGTGAGCTTGGTGCGATATGATGTTGCTCAGAGAATAGAGCAACAATGTATTCACAGGCAGTTGCTAGGAGAACAGAGTGTTGATTGGTTCACAGGAGGTAGCAGGGAGAACAGATTTGAGATAAGTTAACTGTCAGTTGCGAGGAAAACAGAGTGTGGTTGAATTCATAGGCCACTGTTCGCTGAACAGCGAGAAGATTAGTTTACAGGTGACTGCTTGGAACACAGGCCATTATTAAGGGTACAGTTGGGGATAGATTCACAAGCTATTGCCAGCATAATAGTGTGAGGGCTGGGATCACAGGCTGTTTCGTGGGAAATGCTTCGGACATGGATTGACAAGATGTTGCGAGGGCAACAGATTGAGGGTTAGAGGTTACAAGCTGTATTACATAGTGGACATTGTTTCACAGGCATTTGCAGGAGAAATGCGTGGAGATACCTTTATAAGCAGTTGCTAGGAGTTCAGATTGGGAATGGGTTCACAGTCTGTTGTTGGGAGAGCAGTCACAACTTGATATCACAGGCCATTGGAATTGTACAGAGTAGGATTGAGGTCACAGGCCGTTCTTAGTGGTACACAGCTGGGATATGGTCACAGGACGTTGCCGGTAGAACAGCGTTGGAATAGGTTCACAGTATTTTGTTAGGGTAATAAATTGGGGCATGGTATTTGGGACTGTTGCTTAACGAACAGAACGGGAATGGTATCACAGTCATTTGCTCGGGTAACGGAGTGAATATGAGTTCACAAGCGTTGCACAGAGTAGAGCTTGACGACCGTTTCACAGGCCGTTGCTCGGAGAACTGAATGGGGAAATGAGACTTGACTGGGAGAATAGTCTGTTCATGGGTTCACAGACGTTTGTAGGGAGAGGTAGGGAATGGAACCAAAGATCGTTGCTTGCAGGGCAGATTGTGGATGGGATTAAAGCACGTGGCTAGGAGAACAGTTGTGAGCATTGTTTCACAGTGAATCAGTAGGAGAATGGATGGGGAGGAGTTCTCAAGCTAGTGCTAGGTGTACATTGTGGATCACAGACCGTTTGGAGGAGAGTAAAGTGGAAACGGCTTCACAGACATTTGCTGGGAGAACAAGTTGGGATGGGGCCACACACTGTTGCCAGGGCAATAGAGTGGATGACGGGCTCACGGGCTGTTGCTTAGGAAACAGAGCGAGATTGATTTCACAGGCAGTTCCCAGGAGGACCAATTAGGAATGTGCTCACAAGCGTTACTGTGGGAACGATTCAGAGGCAGTTGATGCAAGAAGAGGCTAATATTGTGGTTACAGACTTTTACTAGGAGAACAGAGTGGGGCTGGATTCACAGGCTGCTGCTGGTAGAATTGTGTGTGGATATGTCCAGAGGCTGTTGCTGGGGGAAAATAGTGGGTTGGGGAATCGGGCCACAGGCTGTTGCTTTGGGAATGGAGCAGGAAAGATTTCACAGTTAGCCGCTTGGCAAATTGTGGGATGTGTTCAAAGGCATTGCGAAGATAACAGAGTGGATATTGATTCACATGTTTTAGCTGGGAGAAATGAGTGGGGATGTATTCACAGGGCGTGTTTAGGAGAATACTGTGGTTATGGTTTCATAGGCAATTGCGGATAGAAGAGTAGAGACAGCTTAACAGAAAGTTGCTCGGAGAACGGAGTTAGAATTGGTTATTGGCAATTGCTGCAGGAATGGATTGGAGTTGGGATCACAGAACATTGCACGGGGCAGAGTCTGGCTCCAGTGTGACAGGCCTTTGCTTGGAGTGGGAATGGGACCACAGGCGGTTGCTGGGAGATCAGACTTAGTTTGGGGTCACGGGCTTTTGGTAGGGGTACAGTTTGTGGATGGGGTCACATGCTGTTGCCAAAAGAAGGATAAGAGGTTGTTGCTTCGGGAACATGAGCAGGAATGGGTTCAATTTCAATTGTTAGGGAAGAAGAGTGGTGACATGTTCAAAGATAGTTGCTGAGAGAACAGAAACGAGACAGGTTAACAATTAATAACCAGGGAATGAGAGTGTGATTGGATTCACAGTTTCTCAGGGAACAGAGGGGGTCATATGTTCACAGACGGTGGTTGGGGGTTACCGATGGGAAGGGACCCGTAACGTGTAGCCTGGGCAACAGTGTGGGGGGAATGTGTTCACAGGCTGTTTCTTGGGCAACAGATTGGGCAAGGGTTTGGAAATTGTGACAAGGGAAACAGAGAAGGGGTTGTGTTGACAGGCTGTTGCTTGGGGAATACAGCAGGCATTGTTTCAAAGGCAGTTTTTCGGGGAAAAGTGGGGATGGGTTTACAGGCATTCCTCGGGAAACAGATTAGGGATGGGTTAACAGGCGTTGACAGGGGAAGAGAGAGGGGCTGGGTTCACAGACATTACTCCATGAACAGAATGGGGATGGGTCCAGAGAATGTTGGTGGGGAAAAAAGTGGGATCGGGTTACATAGAACATAGAACATTACAACGCAGGATAGTTCCTTTGGTCCCGAAGTTGAGCCGAACTGTGGAACCAATCTTAACGTCATCTCACCTACTCTATTCGATTTCATTCATATTAACGCATTAACCCTTTAAATGCCGTTAAAGTGTGCGAGTCTTTACTCTTGCAGGCAGGGCGTTTCACACCCCAACTCTGCTCTGAGTAATGATACTAACTTTGGCATCTGCCCTATATCGAGCAGCCCACAACTTAAAGCTGTGTCCCCTCATGCTAGACTTCACCATCCAAGGAAAAAGGTTTTCACTCCCCACCCAATCTACCCTCTGATTATCTTAGAGATCTCTGTTAATTCACGTCTCAACCTTCTCTTTAACCAAAATAGCCTGATGTTCCTCAGCCTTTCCACCCAAGACCTTCCCTTCATACCAGGCAGCATCGTGCTAAATCTCTTCTGCGCCCTTTCCAAAGCCTCTGTGTGTTTTCTATAATGCGGTGACCAGAACTGCACGCAATGCAGAAAGTGCAGCCCAGCTCTGCAGCTTATTTCTTTCTCTCTGTAACCTGCGACATTCTTCAGCACTATCCACAAATCCACCGACCTTCGTGTCAGCTGCAAATTCCCAAACACATTATTCAACGCCCTCATCCTGTTCATTTACGGAAGAAACAAGCAGTAGTAGATAGAAAACAGACCCTTCCAGTACACCACGAGTAACTGAACTCCAGGATTAATATTACCCATCAACCAACGCCCTCTGTCTTCTTTCAGCTTGCCAAAGTCCAATCCAAACCGTTAAATTACCCGCAATCCCATGCCTCCGTATCTTGTGCAATAGCCTACCGTGGGGTACTCTCCCAAACACACTTTTTGAATTCCATACACACCACATCAATTGCTTTTTCCTCATCCACTTATTTGGTCACCTTCTCAAAGAAATCAATAAGCTTTGTGAGGCACGAGCAAACCTTCACAAAACCATATTGACTATCCCTAATCAACTTATTCATAGCTAGTTAACTATATTTCCTATTTCTTATAACATTTAACCACAACTGAATTATGGCTCTTTGTCCTTTTTTTACGGGGTGGTCTCTACTCGCAATCTTGAACAAGGAGACAACTTTTACTATTCTCCAGTCTTCTGGAACAATTCATGTAGAAAATGACAACATAAAGATCAAAGCCAAAAGCTCTGAAATTTCCTCACTGTCTTCCCAAAGCATCCGAGGGCACATCTCATCCGACCTATGGGACTTATCTTTTCCACACTTTCCAGAATTGCTGGCGCCTTCCCCGCCCCGGTTAACAGGCCATTGCTGGAAGAACCGAGTAGGATGGTTTCACGGACTGTTTCTAGGAAAGCAGAGTAGGTATTTGGGTCACAGACAGATGTTACGGGAACACAGTGAGAATTGCTCCATAGAGCACAGCTTGTGGAACAATATCGAGACTGATCAACTGGCTTTTCTTCTGAGAGCAAAATGTAGATGGGTTGACAGACTATTGATGGTGGAAAAGAGTGGGAATGGGTTCGCAGGCCGTTGCTGTGGGAAAGGTGTGGGCATGGGTTTTCAGGTAATACGAGGAGAAGAAAGTTGATATATTTTAACAGGCCGATGCAAGGAAGAGAGGTTGGGTGTGGAGTCATCGGCCGATGCCCAGGGAACAGATTGGGAATGGGTTCATGGGCCGTCGCTACGGGAATGGATTGGAGATGAGTTAACAGGCCATTGTTAGGAATACAGTGTGGATATGTGGCCACAGGCTGTTGCTTGCAGAGAAGTGTCAGGATGGGCACACGAGCTGTGCTCGTCAGACAGAATATAGAATATAGAACATTACAGCGCAGTACAGGCACTTCGGCCATCGATGTTGCGCCGACCTGTCCAACCAATCTGAAGCCCATCAAACCTACACTATTCCAAGTACGTCCATATGCTTGTCCAATGACGACTTAACTGTACTTAAATTTGGCGAATCTACTAAAATTGCAGGCAAAGCATTCCATACTTTTACTACTCTCTGAGTAAAGTTACTACCTCTGATATCTGTCCTATATCTATCACCCCTCAATTTAAAGCTATTCCCCCTCGAGCTCCCCGTCACCATACTAGGAAAAAGGCTCTCCCTTTCCTCGCTACCTAACCCTCTGATTATCTTATATGTCTCTATTAATTCACCTCTCAAACGTCTTCTCTCTAACGAAAACAGCCTCTCAAGTCCCTCAGCCTTTTCTCATGAGACCTTCCCTCCATTCCAGCAAAAATCCTCTGCACCCTTTCCAACAATTCCCCATCCTTTTTATAATGCGGTGACCAGAACTGTACACAATACTCCAAGGACAGAAGCACCAGAGTTTGTACAGCTGTAGCATAACCAGATGGTTGCGGAACTCGATCCCTCTATTAACAAAAGATAAAACATTGTATGCCTTCTAAACAATCCTGTCAACCTGGGTGGCAACTTTCAAGGATCTGTGCACATGGACACCGAGATGTCTCTACTCATCTACACTACCAAGAATCTGACCATTTCCCCAGTACTTTGCCTTCCGGTTACTCCGACCAAAGTGGATCACCTCACACTTGCCCGCATTGAACTCCATTTGCCACCTCTCAGCCTAGATCTGTAGCTTATCTATGTCTCTCTTTAACCTACAACATCCTTCATCACTATCCTCAACTCCACCGACTTTAGTGTCGTCTGCAATCTTA
The DNA here is from genome assembly GCF_047496795.1 of Chiloscyllium punctatum. Lineage (NCBI taxonomy): Eukaryota > Metazoa > Chordata > Chondrichthyes > Orectolobiformes > Hemiscylliidae > Chiloscyllium > Chiloscyllium punctatum. Next base: position 34,456,155 of record NC_092773.1, read on the forward strand.
CTAACCCACCCTTCTCCGCCCTCATCCAGGTCGTTTATAAATATAACGAACAGCAGTGGACCCAACACCGACGCTTGCGGTACACCACTGGACTCCAGGATGAACATTTCCAATCAACCGCCACCCTCTGTCTTCTTTCAGCAAGCCAATTACTGATCCAAACTGCTATATCTCTCACAATCCCATTCCTCCGCATTTTGTACAACAGCCTACTGTGGGGAACCCTATCGAACGCCTTGCTGAAATCCATATACACCACATCAACCGGTTTACTCTCATCTACCTGTTTGCTCACCTTTTCAAAGAACTCAATAAGGTTTGTGAGCCACGACCTACACTTCACAAAACTGAGCTGACTATCCCTAATCAAATTATTCTTTACTAGATGATTATAAAGCCTATCTCTTGTCACTTTTTTCAACTCTTTACCAACACCTGAATTGAGGCTCACTGGTCTATAATTACCAGGGTTGTCTCTACTCCCCTTCTTCAATAGGGGAACCACATTTGCAATCCACCAGTCTTCTGGCACAATTCCTGTCGACAATGACGATTTAAAGATCAATGTCAAAGGCTCGGCAATCTCCTCCCTGGCTTCCCAGAGTATCCTAGGATAAATCTCATCCTGTCCAGGGGACTTCTCTATTGTCACACTCTACAGGATTTCTAATACATCTTCCTTGTGAATGTCAATTACACCTAGTCTAATAGCCTGTATCTCAGTATTCTCCTCGACAACATTGTCGTTTTCTAGAGTGAATACTGTCGAAAAATATTCATTAAGTGTTTGCCCTATCTTCTCTGATTCCACACACAACTTCCCACTGCAATCCTTGATTAGCCCTAATCTTACTCTCGTTATTCTTTTATTCCTGAAATACCTATAGAATGCCTTAAGTTTTACCATGATCCTATCTGGCAAAAACTTCTCATGTCTCCTCCTGGCTCTTCTGAGCTCTCTCTTTAGATCTTTCCTGGCTACTTTGTAACCCTCAAGCCCCATAACTGAGCCTTTACATCTCATCCTACCACATGCCTTCTTCTTCATCTTGACCAGAGATTCCACTTCCTCCATAACCACGGCTCCCGCGCTCTACAGCTTCCCCCCTGTCTGATAGGAACATACTTACCTCGGACACACCGGAGCTTTTCCTTGAGTAAGCTCCACATTTCTATTGTGCCCATCCCCTGCAGTTTGACTCCCCATCCAATGCTTCCAAAATCTTGCCTAATCGCATCGTAAAGCTTTTGAACCAGCTGTAACTCTTGCCCAGTGGTATACACCTATCCCTTTCTATCACTAAAGTAATCATAACAGAATTGTGATCGCTATCACCAATGTGCTCACCTACTTCGAAGTCTAACCCCTGGCCGGGCTCATTACCCAATACCAAATCTAATGTGGCTTCGCCCCTTGTTGGCCTGTCTACACACTGTATCAGGAAGCCCTCCTGCACATACTGGACAAAAACTGACCCATCTATAATACTCGTACTATAGTGTTTCCAGTCAATATTTGGAAAGTTGATGTCCCCCATGACAACTACCATGTTTCTCTCACTCCTATTGAGAATCATCTTTGCTATCCTTTCCGCTACATCTCTGGAGCTACTCGGAGGCCTATGTAAAAGTCCCAACAGGGTGACCGCTCCTTTCCTGTTTCTAACCTCAGCCCGTACTACCTCAGTTGACGAGTCCACAAACAGCCTTTCTGCAACTGTAACACTGTCCTTGACCAACAATGCCACACTTCCCCCTGTTTTACCATCTTCACTGTTCTTACTGAACCATCCAAATTCTGGTACCTTCAACAACCATTACTGTCCCTGCTCCTTCCATGTTTTCGGAAATGGCCACAACATCGAAGTCCCAGGTACCATGCTGCACGTTCATCCACCTTATTCCGGATGCTCTTGGCGTTGATGTAGACACCCTTCAAACCAACGTGTTGCTTGCTTGCGCCATTTTGCGTCCGTGAGCCTTGATTTCGGACCTCCATACTCTCAACCTTTTCTATACTCGAACTGTAATTTTGGTTCCCATCCCCCTGCTGTGTAAGTTTAAACCCAACCCAATAGCCTTAACGAATTCCTCCCCCCCCGCCCCACCCCGCAGGATATTGGTACTCCTCTGGTTCAATTGAAGACCATCCTGCTTGTAGAGGTCCCACCTACCCCAGAAAGAACCCGAATTATCCAAGAGTCCAAAACCCTCTCTCCTGCACCATCCCTGTAGCCACGTGTTCAACTCCCCTCTCTCCCTATTCCTCACCTTACTATCACATGGCACTGGCAACAAACCAGAGACAAAAACTCTGTTCGTCCTGGCTCTAAGCTTCCATTGTAGCTCCCTGAATTTCTACCTTAAATCCCCATCTCTCTTTATCGTTGGTACCTATGTGGACCACGACTTGGGGCTGCTCCCATCCCCCTTAAGGATCTCAAAAACACGATCAGATACATTACAAACCCTGGCACCAGGGAGGCAATACACCAACCGTGCGTTTCTCTCGTCCCCACAGAATATCCTATCTGTCCCCATAACTATGGAGTCCCCAATGACTACTGCTCTGTTCCCCTTTCCCCTTCCATTCTGAGCATCAGAGACAGACTCTGTGCCGGACCTCTGTGCCCCACTGCTTTCCCCTGGTAAGTCGTTCCAAGCCGTAAGAAATGCGATAATAGTCAGGATGAATGCGTGGCTTGTGAAAAGATAAATTGGGAAGGGGTTCACAATTTTGGGACATTGGTATTGGTTTTCGGGGAGGTGAAACAATTTACAAATTCGATGGTCTACGCCGAGGCCGGACTGGAGCAGTTCCTTTGGGGTGCTTTTGTTGAGAATGATTTAACCTAATGTTTCAGCGGGATGAGAACAAAATCAGGAGGTTTGTTGACAGTAAGGAGGTTGTAAGGAAAGCCTTTAAGGAACTATGTAATGAAGTCCGTGTGACGGAGGGGAAGAGTAGGCAGGGAGCAGATGATTAATGTGAACTGACAGGTGGTCTGAGATGATTTTGCTTTCATGCGAGCAGTGTAGTAGGTAAGCCTTGGATTAGAACCTGGGAGTATGATGCTATTGTTGTTACTGCGTCAGTGCATAGAGGTACAAATATGTAAACATATTATGGAAAGATATAGGAGCATCAAGATGGTCATAATGGGAGAGTTTGATTTTTCCAACTGGGATTCACTTAGAGTTAGAGGTTTAGTCTTTGGAGAATTCGTAAGGAGCATCCAGGAAGTTCTTATCGAACATTATGTAAATAGGTTAACACAGGAAGGGCCGTATTGGACATCGTCTGTAGAATGAGTCCAGCCAGTTGTTTGTCGTTTCCGTAGGGGTTTACTTTGGGCATTATGATTAATTTCGCAAGATTTTAGAATACTTATGGACAAAGACGAGAGTGGTCCAAAAGGTAGAGTGCTAAATTTTGGGAAGACCAACTATAGCAAAATTCGACAGGAGCGAGGAGAAATGCAGCTGTTTGAAGGTAAATCCACATTTAATATTTGGAAGAGGGACATGATGGTTGTTGAGTTTAGGAATCGCTGTTTGGTTACTCTCGCGCAAGTTGGCATGAGTGGGGAGGATAGGTATTGGGTATTATAAAAGACACTAAGGTGGATGATTCCTGCTGGGATCCAGCCCAGGCTACTGAGGGAGGCAAGAGCAAAAATATTTGAGGCCTTCACAGATGCCTTTCCAGCACACATGAACACAGGTGATATCCCAGAGGGCTGGAGAATTGTTAACATGTTCCCCTTGCTTAAGAAGTGTTGTAAGGATAATTCAGGTAAGTATAGAGCCTGGTGTCAGTAGTGGGGATGCTGCTGGAGAAGATAGTTAGCGATAGAATGTGTTATCATTTGGAAGAAGATCGGATTATCAGTGATAGGCAGCATGTTTTTTTACAGGGAAGGTCATGTCTTACCAAATTAACAATATACTTTGAGGAGGAAACAAAGTTAATTGATGAGGGAAGGGCCATCATATGCATGCACTTGATAAGGGTCGCTGTAGGAGGACGATGGAGAAATTGAAGTTGCATGGAGTCCAGGGTCTACTGTCTTCCTGGACAGCAGGAGTCAGAGTAGTCGTGGAAGGGAGTTTTTGAAAATGGATAACTGTGGCCAGTGATGTTCCACTGGGATCCATGATGAGACCACTGTTGTTTGTGATATGCATAAATGATCTGGAGAAAGATATAGGTGATATGATTAACACGTTTGCAGATGACACTAAAATTGTCAGCAGACAGTGAAGAGGATGGTCAGAGAACGCAGCAGAATATAGATAGATTGGAGATTTGGCCAGAGAACTGTGAGAAGGAGTTCAATATAGGCAAATGTGAGGTGATTCATTCTGGAAGATCTAATTCGAGAGCGAAATGCATGATAAATGGAAAAGCCCTGGGAAAATTTGTTGTTCAGAGAGACCTGGGATTTCAGGTCCCTTGTACCTTGAATTTGGCAATGCAGGTCGATGAAGTGGCCAAGGAGATATATGGCATACTTTGGACGTGGTTTTGAGTAAAACGTTAGTGGATCATATTTCAGTTCTTTTGACTTTCTTTCGGCCACGTTTTGAATACTGCAGACAGATCTGGTCGCCGCATTATCAAACGTTATGGATGCTTTGGCAAGGGGCAGAGGAGTTCCACCAGGATATTGTTGGTATGGAGAGCACGAGTGATGAAGCCGGCTTGAATAGATTAGGATTATTTTTATTAGAAAGACAAAAGTTGAGTGGAGTCGAATTGAAGTCCACGATATCTTGAGAGGTATAGACATGGTGGATAGCAAAATGATTTTATACAGAATGGGGAACTCCATTAATCGTGTTCATGAGTTCAAAGTGAGAGGGGAAATGTTTTTAGGAAATATGCGTGGAATGTTCTTTATGCAGAAGGTTGTTGGAACCCGGAATGTGTTGCCAGCGGAGGTCATAGAGGCGGGCACAATGGCGTCATTTAAGATATATCTCGACAGATACATGAATGGGTTGGGGCAGATGCATACAAATCCTTGGAAAACAGCTGACAGGTTCTTCAGAGGATTTGGATCATCGGAGGCCTGGAGGGTCGAAGGGCCTGCGCCTGTCGTGTAATTTGCTGTATTCTTTATTCTTTGAAGCAGTGTAGAGATTGGGCCACATGCTGTTGCTTGGGGCAGAGAGCAGGAATGGTTTAAAAAGACGTTGCACGGAGAACAGAGGTGGGATAGGTTCACCGGACGGTTCTAGCATAACAGTGTGGCGATGGGTAACAGGCTGCTGGACGGACAACAGTATAGCTTTATGTTCGCAAGCCCTTGCTTGCAGAGCAATTTGAGAATGGGTCACGGGCGATTGGACGGGCAACAGTGTAGTTATATGTTCGCAGGCTGTTGCTTGGTGAACAGTGATGATATGTTGACAGGCCATTGCTTCGAGAACAGAGTGAGGATTGGCTCACAATGTTTGCTAGAGAAATAGAGTCGGCATGAGTTCAAAGGTGGGGTTGGGGTCACAGGCTGTTTCTATGAAAACAGAGTGGTGACAGGGTGTTGTGAGGGGAACCATGCGAGGATGGCTTCACAGGCCAGTGCTTGGAGAACAGATTGGGGTTTGGTTCATAGACCGTTGCTCGGGAAATAGCCTGGCTATGGTTTTACAGGCTGTTACCAGGAGAGCAGGGTTAGAATATACGCATAGTCCATTTCTCAGGGAACTGGAAGAAGAACAAAGTTGTCATTGGTTCAGAGGCAGTTGTGAAGGGAATGCAATGAGGATGGGTTTGTCGGCGTTTGCGATGGGATACAGCGCCGAGATGGGGTTACAGGCTGTTGTTAGGAGAACAAAGCGGGGATTAACTCACAGTAGTTGCTGAAAGAACATACAAAGGTTGCGACACAGGCCATAGCTAAGGATACAGTCTGGAGAAAGGGTTACAGGGTGTTGCTGGTGGAACAGGCATTGCGAGGGGAACAGAGTGGGCTTCCTTTCAGAAGACGTTACTCGGAAAAAAATGTCGATTGATTCACAGGCCTTTGCTATGTGAACTGACTGGGTGTATGTACACACGACGTGGCTCAGAGAATACTGGGCGATGGGTTGACAGGCATTTGCTTGGTGAAAAGAGTAAGAACGGGGTCACACGTCACTGACGGGAAATACTGTAAGGATGGGATGCAGGCCGTTTCCAGAGGAATGTTCAGATGGATCCCCAAAAATTTGCTGGGAAAGCAGCGTTGGAATGGAAGACAGGTCGTTGGTCGGAGAAGAGAGTGGTAATGGGTTCACAGGCCGAACAGAGAAGAACAGAGTGGGAATGGAATTAGAGGCCATTGCTATGGAAATAGAGTTGGGTAGGTGACACAGGCGTTTGCTTGAGCAACAGAGTGGGAATTGTTGATAGGACAACAGGCCATTGATAGGACAAGAGTTTGAGGACGTGTTCACAAGCCGTTTGGAGTGAAACAGATTAGGGGTAGTATCACACTACATTGTTAATGAAACAGTGTGGACATGAAACGAGTGGCTATGGGTCACAGGACATTGCGAGGGGGAACAGCACAGAAGTGGGTTCAGAGGCCGTTGCTATGGGAACCGAGTGGGTATGCGTTCACAGCACGTGGCTAGCGTAATACTATGCTGATGTGTGAACAGGCTTTTGGTGGGAGACGAGAGTGTGAGCATGAGTAAATACACTATTGCCAGATGAAATAAGTGGGGGTGTGGTCACAGCCCATTGTTTGTAGCGTAGTGGGGATGCGTTCATAGGCTGTTGCTAAGAGAACACGGGCGGCACGGTGGCACAGTGGTTAGCACTGCTGCCTCACAGCGCCAGAGACCCGGGTTCAATTCCTGCCTCAGGCGACTGACTGTGTGGAGTTTGCACGTTCTCCCCGTGTCTGCGTGGGTTTCCTCCGGGTGCTCTGGTTTCCTCCCACAGTCACAAAGATGTGCAGGGCAGGTGAATTGGCCATGCTAAAATTGTCCGTAGCCTTAGGTAAGGGGTAGATGTAGATGTAGGGGTATGGGTATGGGTGGGTTGCGCTTCGGCGGGGCGGTGTGGACTTGTTGTGCCGAAGGGCCTGTTTCCACACTGTAAGTAATCTAATCTAATCAATCTGAGGCTGGTACAGTTGGGAACAGACGTGAATCAAACCGTCAGGGTACGCAGGGACAAGGTAGGTCGAATATGTTAAACTGCATTTATTTCAATGCAAGGGGTCGAACAGGAAAGGCAATGAACTGCAGGGCATAGTTAGGAACATGGGACTGGGATATCATCGAAATTCCGGAAACATGGCTCAGGGATGGGCAGAACTGCCAGTGTAATGATCCAGGATACAAATGCTACAGGAAGGATAAAAAAGGGAGGCAAGTGAAGAAGGGGAGTGGCATTTTTGAGAAAGGGATAGCATTACAGCTGTGCTGAGGGAGGATATTCCCGATAGTACTTCCAGGGAAATTATTTGGGTGGAACTGGAAATAAGAAAGGATGATCACCTTATTGGGATTGTATTATAGACCCCCTAATAGTCAGAGGGAAATTGAGAAACAAACTTGTAAGGAGGTCTCAGCTATCTGTAAGGATAATAGGGTAGTTATGGTAGGGGATTTTAACTTGTCAAACATCGACTGGGACGGCCATAGTGTTAAAGGTTTAGATGGAGAGGAATTTCTTAAGTGCGTACAAGAAACTTTTCTGCTTCAGTATGTGGATGTACCTACTAGAGAAGGTGCAAATCTTGACCTACACTTGGGAAAGAAGGCAGGGCAGGTGACTGAGGTGTCAGTGGGGGAGCACATTGGGATCACCGACCATAATTCTATTCCTTATAATGTTGCTGTGGAAAAGGATAGACCAGATCTAAAAGCTGAAGTTCTAAGTTGGAGAAAGACCAATTTTGATGGTTTTAGACAAGAACTTTCGAAAGCTGATCGGAGGCAGATGTTCGCAGATAAAGTGATGGCTGGAAAATAGGAAGCCTTTAGAAATGAGATAACAAGAATCCAGATAAAGTATATTCCTGTCAGGGTGAAAGGGAAGGCTGGTAGGTATACGGAATGATGGATGACGAAAGAAACTGAGAGTTTGGTTCAGAAAAAGAAGGAAGCATATGTCAGGCATAGACAGGATAGATCGAGTGAATTCTTAGAAGAGTATAAAGGAAGTAGGAGTATACTTAAGAGGGAAATCAGAAGGGCAAAAAGGGGACATGAGAGAGCGTTGGCAAATGGGATTAAGGAAAATCCAAAGGGTTTTTACAAATATATTAAGGACAAAAGGGTAACTAGGGAGAGAATAGGGCCCCTCAAAGATCAAGAAGATTCCTGAAGAAGGTCTGATGCCCGAAACGTCGATTCTCCTGTTCCTTGGATGCTGCGCTTTTCCACCAACACATTTTCACCCCTCAAAGATCAGCAAGGCGGCCTTTGTGTGGAGTCACAGAAAATGGGGGAGATACTAAATGAATATTCTGCATCAGTATTTAACGTGGAAAAGGATAGCGAATACATAAACTAGATGGAAATAGATGGTGACATCTTGCAAAACGTCCAGATTACAGAGGAGGAAGTGCTGGGTGTCTTGAAACTTTTAAAGGTGGATGAATCCCCAGGACTTGATCAGATGTAACCAAGAACTCTGTGGGAAGCCAGAGAAGTGATTCCTGGGCCTCTTGCTGAGATATTTGTATCATTGATAATGACAAGTGAGGTACTGGAAGACTGGAGGTTGGCAAATGTTGTACCACTGTTTAAGAAGGGTGGTAAAGACAAGCCAAGGAACTATAGACCAGAGAGCCTGACGTCAGTGGTGGGCAGGTTGTTGGAGGGAATCCTGAGGGACAGGATGTAAATGTATTTGGAAAGGCAAGGACTGATTATGGATAGTCAACATGGCTTTGTGCGTGTGAAATCATGTATCACAAACGTGATTGAGTTATTCGAAGAAGTAACAAAGAAGATTGATGAGGGCAGAGCAGTAGGTGTGATCTATATGGACTGCAGTGAGGCGTTCGACAAGGTTCCCCATGGGAGACTGATTAGCAAGGTTAGATCTCATGGAATAAAAGGAGAGCTAGCTATTTGGATACAGAACTGGCTCAAAGGTAGAAGACAGAGGATGGTGGTGGAGGGTTGTTTTTCAGACTGGAAGCCTGTGACCAGTGGAGTGCCACAAGGATCGGTGATGGGTCCTATACTTATTGCCATTTACACAAATGATTTGGATCCGAGTATAAGAGGTACAGTAAGTAAGTTTGCAGATGACACCAAAATTGGAGGTGGGGTGGACAGCGAAGAGATTACAGATTACGTCAGATTACAACAGGATCTGGACCAGATGGGCCAATGGTCTGAGAACTGGCAGATGGAGTTTAATTCAGATAAATGCAAAGTGCTGCATTTTGGGAAAGCAAATCTTAGCAGGACTTATAACCTTAATGATAAGGTCCAAGGGAATGTTGATGAACAAAGCGACCTTGGAGTGCAGTTCATAGCTCCTTGAAAGTGGAGTCGCAGGTAGATAGGATAGTGAAGAGGGCGTTTGACATGCGTTCCCTTATTGGTCAGAGTATTGAGTACAGCAGTTGGGAGGTCATGTTGCGGCTGTAAAGGATAATAGTTAGGCCACGGTTGGAGCATTGCTTGCAATTCTGGTCTCCTTCCAATCGGAAGTATGTCGTGAAACTTGAAAGGGTTCAGAAAAGATTTACAAAGATGTTGCCAGGGTTGGAGGATTTGAGCTATAGGGAGAGGCAGTAATGGCTAGGCTGTTTTCCCTGGAGCGTCGGAGGCTGTGAGGTGACCTTAGAGAGGCTTACAAAATTATGAGGGGCATGGATAGAATAAATAGACAAAGTCTTCTCCCTGGTATCGGGGAGTCCAGAACTAGAGGGCATAGGTTTAGGTTGAGAGGGAAAAGATATAAAAGAGACCAAAGAGTGGTACATGTATAGAATGAGCTGCCAGAGGAAATGGTGGAGGCTGGTACAATTGTGACATTTAAGAGGCATTTGGCTGGGTATATGAATAGGAAGGGTTTGGAACGATATGGGCTGGGTGCTGTCAGGTGGGACTAGATTGGGTAGGGATATATAGTCGGCTGGATAGGTTGGAGTGAAAGGTCTGTTTCCATGCTGTACATTTCTATGATTCTATGAGTGAAATCACCGGCCATTGTGGCAATATGTTTACAGGCCGTTGCTAAGCGAAGAGAATGGGAATGGGTTCAAAGATTATACTATGGAACAAGACTGGAGATTAGTTCAACGGCTATGGCTGGGGAAACAGACTGGAAATGGATTCACCGGATGTTGCTTGGGTAGCAGATGTGCGATGGGTTCACAGGCATTTGTGAGGAGCACAGAGGGGAATGTTTTCAATGGACGTTTGATGAAAAAGTGAGGATGGGTTTCAATATCGTTGCTAGGATATCAGAGTATGGATGAGCTTAAAGTCCACTACAAGATGAACATTATAGTAAAGTGTTCACAGGCATCTTTTCGCAGCACAGATTGAAGATGGCCTCAGAGACCGGTGCAGGGTTAATGGAGTGTGGATGAGTTCACAGCCGTTGCTCGCTGAACTGAGTAGTATTGGGTTGACAGGCAATTGTTGGGAGTACAGTTTGCGAATTGTTTCTCAGGACGTTAGCTGGAGAACAGAGATGACATGAGTTCACAGGCCATTGCTAACTTGACACTGAGGGGACGGGGTCTCAGTCTGTGGCGAGGAAACTGTTTATGGATTCAACTGCAGTTGCGAGGGGAACACGCTCGGTTTGTGTTCACAGGCCGTTGTTCGGAGAACAGTGTGTAAAGAGGCTCACGATTTTTTTAATAGTCGAACAGTTTTGGGATTGGTTCACAGTCCGTTGCCAGTGGAACACAGTGGGGATCGGTTCACAGGCAGTTGCTACGGGTACAGAGTGGGAATTGGTTCACAGGCTGTAGCTAGAGAAACACAGTAGGATTGACAGGCTGTTGTTGGGGAAACTGTGGGAGTTGGCTCACTGGCTGTCGTTAGGAGAACAGAGTGGGGATAGGTTCAACGGCCCTTGCTGGGAGAACAGAGTGAGAATGCATTGATAGGACGTCACCGGCGGAACATAATGTGAACGATTTTAAAAGGGGTTGCTGTGGGGAAAGAGTAGAAATGAGTTCTGAGGCCGTTGCTGGGAGAACAGAGTGGGAATGGTTTCGCAGGTCATTGCTCAGAGAACACATTTGGACGTGATCACATGTAATTCCTTGGTGAACAGATTGGGCCTGGTGTCACAAGCCATTACTAGAACAGCACAGTAAGGATGGGTTCACAGGACTTTGCTGGGAGAACAGAGTCTGGATGGGGTCACAGCAATTGCTCGGAGAACAGAGTACAGATGGTTTTTCAGGCCGTTGCCAGGGAACGATATTGGGAACTGTTTCACAGGCTGTTGCCAGGAAAACAGAGTGCGGATTGTATCACAGGCTGTTCCTTGGGGAAGAGAATAATGATTGGTTCACAGGCCTTTGCTTGGAGAGCAGCGTGAGGATGGTTTCAGAGAATGTTGCAAAGGGAACATAATTGGGATATGTTCACAGGACGTCGCCAGGAAAATGCTGTATTGATCGGTTGACAGACAGTTGATAGAAGAAGAGAATGGGAATGGGTTCACAGGCCCTTACTTTGACAAAAGAAGAGAAATGGGGTCCCAGGCAGCTACTAGGGGAATAGTGTGCATGTGGGTTTACAAGTCGTTTTTAGAAGTACTGAGTAGGGAGGGGGTGACAGGGTAGGAGAACAGAGAGTTTATGGCATCACAGGACGTTGCCAAGTGAGCAGAATTGTGATGAGCACGGGTTGTTGCTGTGAGAAAAGAGTGGAGATGATATTGCACGCCATCACCTGGTGAAAAGTTTGCGCATAGGTTCGCAGGCGGTGGCGAGGGGAACAGATTTGGTATGGGATCACAAGAGATTTCCAAGAGAACAGTGCATGAATGAGCTAACAGACCGTTATCGGGGAACAGAGTTGGTAAGGGGTCATGGCTTGTTGCAAGGGAAGCAACGTGGGGATAGTGTCACATGCTGTTGATAAGGGGACAGAGCGGGCATGTGTGCAAAGGACGTTGCGAGGAGAAGAAAGTGGAAATGGGGGCAAAGGGCGTTACTATGGGAAAAAGTGGGGAATATTTGGGTGACCATTTCTCGGGGAGTAGATTGGGAATGGTTTACTAAGCAGTTGCTAGGAGAAAAGAGTTGGGATGAGCTCACAGACTGTGGGAAGGAGAACAGAGTAGGGATATGTCACAGGTCATTGCTGGGTGAACATAATGTGGATAGGCTAACAGGCCAATGATTGGGCGACACAGTTGGAATGGGGTCACAGAATGTTGCTAGGGAAACAGGGCGGATGCGGTCACAGACTGTTGCCAGGCGAACGGAGCGGTGAAGGGTTCAGAGGCCGTTGGAAGCAGAACAGAACGGAAACGGTATTGCAGGACATTATCATGGGAACAGTGTGGTGATTGGTTCAGAGGCCGTTTCGAGAAAACAGGGAGGATGGGTTAGCAGGTCGTTGATACAGGACGAGAGTTGAGTTGGGCTCCCAGGCTGTTGCCAGGGAAACAGCTTGAGTGAGTGTGTTGAGATGCCATTGCTAATGAGCAGAGTAGGAGCGGATTCAAAGGATTCACCAACACGTTCCACGGGAACCACTTATAAATACCGACACAGTCCCGGGAGTCCCTTGTAAATTTCGACTCAATGCATGCGGCCCAGCTGTGAATATCAATACATTTCTTGGAACACCGATTTGAATACTGACAATCTCCCCAGGACATCCAAAAATACCGACACATTACCCAGGCTCTCTCTGTGACAACTGACATCTCCCGGGACACAGTTGTAACGACCGACACACTCCTTGGTAACCCCCCACCCCAAATGCTGACGCATATCCCAAAATTCTGGTAAAAGCTGGCACACTCTATGGGATTCCATGCAAATGCTAATACTCTCCATGGGGACCCCATGTAAATATGAACACACTGCATAGGGCATCTGCTGTAAATACCATCACACATCCCAGGACTCACATGTAAATGAGGACAGGCTCCCTGGGAACACCTCTGTAAATACCAACACACTCCTTGACACCAAGCCTGCAAATACAGACACACTCCGTCAGGCCACCCTCTAAATACCAACACATTCCCCAAGACACCTTGCAAATGTTGACATTCTCCCTGTGGCCCTCTCGAAGTACCTACCCTCTGCCCCGTACCCCACACACGAAAATACCGACACACATCTCTGGGGCAATGCCTTGTCTACCGACACACTCACCAGCACTCTCTGCAAATACTGACAGGATAGAACGTAGAACAGAGAACAATGCAGTGCAGTACAGGCCCTTCGGCCCTCGATGTTGTGCCGACATTTGAACTACTCTCAGCTCGTCCTCTTACACTAACCCATCATCGTCCATGTGCTGATTCAATAAGTGTTTCAATTGCCCTGATGTGGCTAAGTTAAATTACATTGGCAGACATGTAAGCCAAGCTTACAACTCTCGCAGTAAAGAACCTGCCTCTGACATCTGTCTTAAATCTATCATCCCTCAATTTGTAGTTATTTCCCCTTGTACAAGCTGACGTCCAAGCTGATGTACAAGCAAAAGACTTCCACTGTTTACGATATCTCATACTCTGGTAATCTTTTATGTCTCTATCAAATCCACTCTCAGCCTTCATCTTCCAATGAGAACAGATCCAAGTCTCTCAAGCTTTCCTCATAAGACCTTCCCTCCAGACTAGGCAACATCCTGGTAAATCTGGTCTCCACCTTTTCCAATCCTTCCACATCCTTCCCGAAATATGGGGACCAGAATTGTGCACAGCATTCCAGGTGTGGCCGCACGAGTGTTTTGTATGTTTGCAGCATGATATTGTAGCTCTGGAACTCAATCTCTCTACCAATGAAATCTAACACACCGATTGCTTTCTCAACAGCACTAAACAGCACCTGGGTGGCAACTTTCAGGGATCTATGTACATGGCCACCCAAGTCCCTCTGCACATCCACATTACCAATAATTTTTCCATATACCCACTAGTCAGCTTTCCTGTTCTTCTTCCGAAAGAGCATCACCTCACATTTAGCTGGATTGAACGCTATTTTCCACCTTTCACCCAATTCTGTAGTTTATCCAAGTCCCCCGCAACCTGTACATTGCTTCCAAACTGTCCACTAATCCAACGATCTTAGTGTCATCTGCAAATTTACTGATCCATCCACTTATGCCTGCCTCTAAGTAATTTATAAAAATGACAAACAGCACTGACCCCAAAACAGATCCTTGTGGTACTCCACCAGTAACCAGCCTCCAGGCTGAATATTTTCCATCAACCACCATTCGCTGCTTGTTTTCAGAAAGCCAGATTCGAATCGAAACCGTTAAATCACATTCAATCCTATGCTTGTGCATATTCTCCAACAGCCTACTATGTGGAATATTATCAAAGACCTTACTGAAGTGTATGTATACCACATCAACTGCCCTACCCTCATCTGCCTGCCTGGTTACCTTCTGAAAAAAATCTCAGTGAGGTTTGTGAGACACGACCTGCCCTTGACAAAACCATGTTAACTATCTGATATAAAATTGTTGCTTGCTAGATGATGATAAATCTTACCTCTTATGCTCCTTTCCAAAACCTTCCCTACATCAGAAGTAAGGCTCCATGGTCTCTAATTACCTGGGGCATCTCTGCTGCCCTTCTTTAACAAGGGCACAACATTTGCAATCCTCCAATCATCTGGTCCTAAACCTGTAGACAACAACGACTCTAATATCAAAGCTCTGCTGTCTCGTCTCTAGCTTCCTAGAGAATCCTCAGATAAATCCCATCTGGCCCAGGGGACTTGTCTACTTTCACTTCTTCTAGAAATGATAACACAAGTTCGTAACTAACCTCGATCCTTTCTAGTCTAATATCTCGCACCTCATTCTTCTCCTCTGCAATATTCTCCTTTACCTAAGTGAATCCCAATGAGAAGTCGTCGTTTAGCATCTCTCCAATCTCCACAGTGCTCACACTCAACTTCCCACTTCTGTCACTGACTGGCCCTATTCAAATCCTATTCATCCTTTTATTCCTCACATACCCGTAGAAAACTTTAGTGTTCTCATTTATTCTATTTGCTAATGTCTGCTCGTGTCCTCCCTTAGCTCTTCTTAACTCTCTCTTGAAATCCTTCCTAGCTGACCTATAACTCTGCATAGCCTCATCTGAACCATATTGCCTCAACAACACATAAACCTCCTTCTGCTTAACAAGAAATGCAATTTTGCAGTAAACCATGGTTTCCTTACCTTATCACTTCCTCCTTGCCTGACAGGGACATAACTATCAAGGATATGCAATATCTTTCCCTTCAACCAGCTCCAAATTTTTATTGTCTGCATCCCATGCATTTTGTAACACATTCTATGCGTCCTAATTCTTGCCTTATCGAATTATAATTGCCCTTGCCCCTTAGACAACACTTAGCCTGTCGCATGTATGTATCTCTTTCCATCGCTGAACTCAACGCGACTGAATTATCGTCACTCTCTCCAAAGTGTAGACCTACAACTCAATCAAACATCCGGCCTGGTTCATTACTAAGCACCAGATTCAGTGTTGCCTCCTCTCTTTTCGGCCCTTCGACATTCTGTCAGAAACTCTCCTGTACACATTGGACCAAAAACTGAAGAATCCCTTATTCTGGAGGTATAGCATTTCCAGTCAATGTTGGGGAAGTTAAAGTCCCACAAAATGACCACACTTTTCCTTTCACTCTTACCCAGAATAATTTTGCCAATCCTTTCTTCCACCTCCTTGGAACTCTGCGGAGGACTATTAAAAATTTCAACAATGTGACCCCTCTGCTCCTGTTTCTAACAGCGGGAAACCCTTGTAACTACCAACACATCATCCCCGTGACTCAGCCTGCAAGTAGGGACATTCATTTCGGGACACTCCCTGTCAATACCGACACACGCCCTGGGAACCCCTTCTAAATACCGACACACTCCCCGAGACCTCCTGCAAGTGCTGACATACTCAACGGGGCCCGCCAGAAATATCACCAAACACCCCGGGATCCACCTGTTAAAAAAAAAGAAACACTCCATGGAAAACCCCTGTAAGTAAAAAAACACTTCACAGAAACCTCCTGCAAATACTGACACAATCCCCAGGACCCCACATCTCAATACGGACACAGTCCTAGGGGCCCCCACTGTAATTAGGGACACACTCCCTGGGATGTAACTGTAATTCCCGACACACTCCCCGGGGCCACTATAAATGCTGAAACACTCACTGGTGCTCCCCTCTGAATAGAGACACACCCATTAGTAACCTCCTGTAAATACCAACATAGTCCCCGGGACCCCCACTTTTATACAGACAGATTCCCTTGGACCCTTGCTCCCTGCAACTTCACCTGAAAATACGGTCACTTTTGCAATGACACCTTGTAATTACTGAGACGCACCTGGGACCCTTCCTGCAAGTACGGAGCCACACTCTGGGTCCCCCTTTTCAATACTGACAGACTCTCCAGGACACACTCTGCAAATACCCGGAACTGCCCATCGTAAATAACAACACATTAGATTAGATTAGATTACTTACAGTGTGGAAACAGGCCCTTCGGGCCAACAAGTCCACACCGCCCCGCCGAAGCGCAACCCACCCATACCCCTACATTTACTCCTTACCTAACACTACGGGCAATTTAGCATGGCCAATTCACCTGACCTGCACATCTTTGGACTGTGGGAGGAAACCGGAGCTCCCGGAGGAAACCCACGCATATATGAGGAGAACGTGCAAACTCCACACAGTCAGTCGCCTGAGGTGGGAACTGAACCCGGGTCTCTGGCGCTGTGAGGCAGCAGTGCTAACCACTGTGCCACCGTGCTGCCCAGAGAAAACGCATTCTCTGGGAACCACTTGTAAATGACGACAGACTCGCAGAGAGCCCACTGCAAATACCGACAGACTCACCAGAACCCATCTGTAAATACAGACATGCTCCCCAAAACCCTGTAAATACAGAGAAACTCAACGCCCGCTATAAAATGCTGACATATTCGCTGGGTTCCCCCTGTAATACTGACACGCTCCCTGGTACCTCTCCTGTAAATACAGATACACTCCTGGCACTTTGCAGAAGAAAAAATAACTGATGCATTCCATGGACTCTCCCTGGTACACTCTCTGGTACCCCTGATACACTCTCTGGTACCTGCCGTTTAAATACAGATACTCTCCTCAGGACGCCGTTTGTAAATACTGACACACATCTTGCAAAACGTCTTTGATTACCGACACACTCCTCATAACCCACTAGCAAATAATGACACATTCACTAGGTCCACACCGTAAATGCTAACACGCTTTCTCCATCCCAATGTTAGGACTGACACACTCCCCAGGAGACACTCTAAATACTGAAACACTCCCTGAGACTCCCTGTAAATACAGGCAGACTCCCCAGGACACAACCTTTAATTGTGGACACATTCCCTGCGACGCCCCTGTAACTACTGACACAGTTCACGGAACACCTTGTAAATATCCACACACTCACCCAGTCCCGCTGAAAATCTCCCTGCGACCCAGGCTGTAAATAAAGACACACCCCGTGGGACCACCCACTAAATAACAACACAATCCCTGAGACACCCTGTAAATGATGACACATTCTGTGGGACTCCCTGTAAATACTGACACTCTCCCTGGCACCTCTCTCCAGTAAATAGCGGCATACTCTCCGGGACCCTCTGTAAATACTGACACACTCCCTGTGACCCACTTTGTATATACTGACACACCTCCCAGGACATCCACTTAAATACCGACGCAATCCGCAGGAACCCATCTGGTAGATACAGCCACACTCCCAGGGACTGTCTGCAAATACACACGCAGTCCACTGGAGCCCCTTGTAAGTCCCAACGCAATTCCCTTGCTCCCCCTGCAATATTGACGCCCGTTCCAGGAGCCCCCAATTTAAATAGAGGCACACTCTGCAAGACCCCCTGTCAGTGCTGACACACCCCCGGACACCCTGTAAATACTAACACACTCCCTCCTACCCCATCTAAATACCGATACACTCCCCATGACACCCTATAAATATTGTCACGCCACTGGGATCCCCTGTTAATACTGACACAAACTCACAAGGCGCCACTGTAAAAACCGACATACTCCATGCCCCCACATACAAATATGGACAAACTCCCCGGGACCTCACCAGTAAATACAGACACACTCCCCTGGAACCTCCCCTGTAAAAACAGTCACACTCCCCGAGACCCACAGTCAATACTGACACACTCCTTGGAACCATGCTGTAAATGGAGGCACTCTCCCTGTGACACCCGCTAAATACCAACACATCCCCCAGAACCTACCTACAAATACTGATTCACTCCCCCAAATGACCGCTGCAAATGGTGACACACTCCCCAGGACCCCCTGTATCTATTGACAACTCCACGTGACCCTTGCCCGTAACTCCCAACATAATCCACGGAATCTCTGTTGTGAATGCACACACTGTCCCCTGTAATTACCAACATCTGCTCCGTGCCCTCGTTGAAAATACTGACAGATTCACCTTGAAACCCTTGCAATACTGGCGCTCCAGGCGGGACCCAGCCCCCAGTCAATCCCAACGCACTCTGCCGAACATCCCATGTGAATACCGACAGAATCCCTTGGACACCCTTCTAAATACTAATATACTCTGTGTCACCAATCTGTAAATAGCAAAACACTCCTTGGGACCCACTTGTAAATACCGACACATTCTCCAGTATCCCCTTCTAAAGGCCAACACATTTGCTGGAATTCCGCTCCTGTAAATATCGACTCACTCCCTGGGATCCACCCTGTAAATATAATACAATGGACAGTAGGTGCAGGAGTAGGCCATTCTGCCCTTCAAGCCAGCGCCACCATTCATTATGATCATGTCTGATCATCCTAAATCAGTAGCCTGTTCCTGCCTATCCCAATAACCCTTGATTCCACAAGCCTTAAGAGCTCTGTCCAACTCTTTCTTGAAAATATCCAGAGACTTGGCCTCCACATGCTGGCACACGCCCTGGGAAACCCCTCGAAATAACAACACACTCCTCTAAATTCTAAAACACTTCCCTGGAAACCACTCCCGGTAAATACCGACACACCCCCGGGATCCAACCTGCACACACGGACGCACTCGCCAGGACTGCCTGGAAACAGAGATTCTTGTAAATACTGACACCTCCCCCAAGAGACCCCACTGCAAATGCTGACACACTCGCTTGGATCTCTCCTGTAAATACAGACAAATCCGTAGAACCTCTGCTGTAAATGCAGATACAGTTCCCGGTACCCCCCTGTTATTAACAACACATTCCCTGGTACCCCACCCAACGTATATCCTGACACGCAAACGGGACCCCCTGCATATGCTGACACTCTCCCGGGATCCCCACTGTAAATACCGACACAGTGCCAGGGACTCCCACTGTAAATACTGGCATACTCCCCAGATCAACCCCCTGCCCAACTAAATACCTGCACACAGCCTAAACCCCCGTGTAAATGCTGACATGCTCCTTGGGAACCCTTGTTAGTTCTGATACACTCTGTGGGAGCAGCCTGGAATAGTGACAAACTCCCCAGAAACCCTTTATAAATGCTGACACATTCCCAGGGACCCCCACTGCAAAAAAAATTATATACTCCCCGAAACCTTGCCCGTAATTGTGCACCAACACACTGGGACCCCACCAGTAAATACCGAGACACTCCTTGTAACCCTCTGTTAATATCGACACAGTCCTCGAGACCCTACGTAAACGGTGACACACTCCCAAAGGCCCCCTTGTAAATACCGAAACACTTCCTGGGACCTAGACTGTCAATGCCACTGTCACCGCCCCCCCTGCAAACACCAAAACACTCCCAAGGAAGCTATGTAAATAGCGACACACTTCCTGGATACTGCCTGTAAATACCGACACACTCCCCAAGTCCCCACTGTCTATAACGACACACTTACGAAGACCCCTATCTAAATACTGACAGTCCCCAGTAGCTCCCTGTAATTACTGACACATGCTCCGGGATCCCACTGTAAGAATCATCACACTCCCTGACAAGGTCAGTAAATACCCACACACTTCCGGTGACACCCCCTGGGTATAACAACACACTCACCATGCCTCACCCTGTCTGTGCCGCTCCAGGTAAATGGAACAAAGAACAAAGAAAACTTACAGCACAGCAACAGGCCCTTCAGCCGTCCAAGCCTGACCCAATCCAAGTCCTGCATATATCTATACCTATTGCCCAATTCTTAAGCATGTGGGCGGCATGGTGGCTCAGTGGTTACCACTGCTGCCTCGCAGCACCAGAGCCGCAGGTTCGATTCCAGCCTCAGGCGACTGTCTGTGTGCAGTTTGCACATTGCCCCCGTGTCTGTGTGGGTTTCCTCCGGGTGCTGCAGTTTCCTCCCACAGTCAAAGATGTGGACTGAAGGTCAGGTGAATTGGCCATGCAAAATTGCCCGTAGTGTTAGGTGCATTAGACAGAGGGAAATGGGACTAGGCGGGTTACACTTTGGAGGGTTGATCTGGACTGGTTGGGCCGAAGGGCCTGTTTCCACACTGTAAGGAATCTAATCTCTGTATAAAGTACTTGCATATATATCCACCTAAAACTACTCATCCCTCACCCTGGGAAAGAATCTCTATTCACCCAATCCTCACGTTCATGATTTTGGAGATCTCAATCGGGTTCCCCACAAATCTACTTTTTCATAATGAAAACAATCTAACCTACTCAACTTCTCTTCATAGCGAGTACCTTACAGACCAGATAAGATCCTTGTAATCTTCCTCTGCACACTCTCCAAAGCGTGTAGATCCTTTTGAAATGTGTCGACCAAAACTATATGCAGTACTCTAAATGCAGCCGAACCAATGTGTTTTACAATTTTAACATGATCTGCCAGCTCTTTCACTCAATACCCCGTCCGGTGAAGGCAAGCATAGCATGTGCATTCTTGATGAGTCTATCCACCTGTGCAGCCATATCCAGGGTACAATGGACCGTGGCTCCCAGACCTTTCTGATCAGCAACTTTTCCCAAGGCTCTTGTGTTTGCAGTAAAGTTTGCTCTCGATTTAGAATTCCTAAAATGCATCACCTCACATTTGTTATGTGGAACTCTATCTGCCTCTTCTCCGCCCAACTCTCCAGTCTATCTATATTCTCTTGTATTCTTTAACGTCCCCTATAATTTTTGCTACCAATCTTCATGTCAACTGTGAACTTACTGATCAGACCAAAAATGCCCTCTTCCAGATCATTAAATATATTACAAACAATTGTGGTTTCAGAACTGAACCCTGTGGAACACCACTGGTCAGCATTCTCCATTTTGAGAAAATCCCATCAACTATCATTCTCTGTCTCCTGTTGCTCCACAAGTTCTTTATCCACCTAGCTAGTACATCCTGCACACCATGTGACTTCATTTTCACCTTTGGCGTACCCACGGGGAACCTTATCAAACGCCTTGCTAATGTCCATGTAGATGACAACTATAGCCCTTGTAAATGCCAACACACTCCTTGGGATTCCCTGTGAATACAGACACAGTTGCCGGGTCCTACGTCTAATTACCGACAGACTCACCAGGACCCACTTGTAAATACCGACTCAGTCCCGCACCCACTCCTCTCCCACATATCGTGTTACCCCAAACCTGGGTGATGAGCACCGCAGGGCGGCAGAGCCATCGCACTTTGCCGGGTGGCACGGTAGGACCAGCCTATTCACAATAGCAGCCACCCACTACCAGAGCTGGTCGTGCGGTGCGCGAGGCTGGCTCTCATTGTAAGAGACTTTAGGGAGTGCTCAGGCAAGGGTCTGCCCACATCCTTCCTGGCAAAACCTATTCCCCGGGACGTCTTGTAAATGCCGACGCATACCTTAATACCGACCCTCAAAACACAGACTCACTCTTCAGGATCCCTCTGTGAATGCAGACACACTCCCGAGACAACCTATGTCAATGCCAAAACACACGTCTCCCCTGTGAATACTGACACATTTCCCAGTGGTCTGCGTTAAATGCAGATACAGTCCCCGGGAGCCATCTTGTGAATGTATTTACACTTTTTAGCCCTTGGTAAATTCTGAAAACCTCCCCAGGGCACCCAAATAACGGTTGACACACTCCCTGGCAACCCCTGTAAATACTGACACACTCTCTAGGACCACAGTGTAAATACAAACACAATCCCATGACTTGCATTAACACTGGCACAGTCCCTGGGACCCCCGGTAAATACTGAGTCAAGCCCTGGAATCTCCCCTCTAAATACCAACACAATACCTGGACTTCTGCTGCAAATTTGAGTGGGAGCAGCGGCCGAGTAAAAGCGAACACGGGAGATTTCAGCTGAGGTAAGACAGTTTGTTTTAAAATTACTTACCTGTAGCGGGCAGCGGTGTTTTTTTTTCTCTCTCTTCACAGAAAGAGCGGGAGCAGCAGAGGAAGTGACGGCAAGCAGAGTGGCAGCCGGGAAGGAGAACAGTGAGTAAAAATACTCACCCTTAAACACCAACGGTCATTTGAGTGGGAGCAGCGGCCGAGTAAAAGCGAACCCGGGAGACTTTTCACCGCAGAGCGGCGCTAGCTGGGCGGAAGTGAGGTTGGAGCGCATAGCTGGGCGGGAAGGGAAGTGATTAGTATTTGAGTGGGTGTGTTCTAGACCCCAGGTCCTACTTTCGTAGGGCCTCCTTTAACCTAACTTTAAAGTCCACAGGTAAGCGACTCAGTGTTATTGACTCAGTGTTCTTGTTTTGGAGACAAAGTGTACAGTCATGGCAGCGCAGGCGGTGGAATGTTCCTCCTGCAGGATGTTTGAGGAAAGGGTGACCACCGATACACCTGCCGACTTCGTCTCCAGGAAATGCAGTCAGATCCTGCTCCTCACCGAACGAGTTAGGGAACTGGAACTTGAGTTGGATGAACTGAGGATTATTCGAGAGGCTGAGAGGGTGATTGATAGAAGCGACAGGGACATAGTTACGCCGGAGAACAGAGGTAGCTGGGTAACAGTTAGAGGTGGGAAGGGGAAGAAAAAGGCCGTGCAGGGTTCCCCTGTGGTCGTTCCCCTAAATAATAAGGATACAGCTTTGGAAACTGTTGGGGGGGGGGGCAGCCTTGCAGGTGTAAGCTGCAGTGAAGGGGTCTGTGGCGTGAGGTCTGGCTCTGAGACTCAGAAGGGAAAGGGGGAGAGGAGGAGAGCGCTAGTTATAGAAGACTCTCTAGTTAGAGGGACGGACAGGCGGTTCTGTGGACATGGGCGAGACTCTCGGATGGTTTGTTGCCTCCCGGGTGCCAGGGTCCGAGATGTCTCGGACCGTGTCTTCAGAATCCTTAAGGGGGAAGGTGTGCAGCCAGAAGTCGTGGTACACATTGGCACCAACGACACAGGTAGGATGAAGGGTGGGGAGGTCATTGAAGAGCTCAGGGAGTTAGGCTGGAAGCTAAAAGCTAGGAGCGGACAGAGTCGTCATCTCTGGGTTGTTGCCGGTGCCAACTGACAGTTAGGCAAGGAATAGGGAGAGAGTGCAGTTGAACACGTGGCTGCAAGGATGGTGTAGGAGGGAGGGCTTCAGGTATTTGGACAACTGGACTGCATTCTGGGGAAGGTGGGACCTGTACAAACAGGACGGGTTGCACCTGAACCAGAAGGGCACCAATATCCTGGGGGGTAGGTTTGCTAGCACTCTTCGGGGGGGGGGGGGGGGTTAAACTAATTTGGCAGGGGGATGGGATCCGGACTTGTAGTCCAGCAAGTAAGCTAGCTGTGTGTCAGGATGTCCAAGACTGTAGGGAGGCTGTGGAGAAGGGAGCACTGACAGGGAATACTTGCGGACACAGAGATGGGCTCAACTGCGTATATTTCAACGCAAGGAGTATCAGAAATAAGGTGGGTGAACTTCAGGCGTGGATCGGTACCTGGGACTACGATGTTGTGGCCATCACAGAAACGTGGATAGATGAGGGACAGGAATGGCTGTTGGAGGTTCCTGTTTACAGATGTTTCAGTAAGATTAGGGAGGTTGGTGAAAAAGGAGGGGGGTTGGCATTGCTAATTAGAAATGGTATAAAGGCTGCAGAAAGGAAGTTTGAGTGGGATCTGCCTTTGGAGGTAGTATGGGCTGAAGTCAGAAATAGGAAAGGTGCTGTCACCTTGTTGGGTGTTTACTATAAGCCCTCCAATAGCAGCAGAGATGTGGAGAAACAGATTGGTTAACAGATTTTGGAAAGGTGCAGAAGCCACAGGGTCGTAGTCATGGGCGACTTCAACTTCGCAAATATTGATTGGAAGCTCTTTAGATCAACTTTAGATTGGATGGGGCGGTGTTTGTGCAGTGTGTCCAGGAAGCTTTTCTAACTCAGTATGTAGATTGTCCAACCAGAGGGGAGGCCATATTGGATTTGGTACTCGGTAATGAACCGGGACAAGTAATGGGCTTGTTAGTGGGTGAACATTTTTGTGATGGTGACCACAATTCTGTGACTTTCACCTTGGTTATGGAGAGAGATGGGTGCGCACAACAAGGTAGATTTTACAATTGGGGGAAGGAAAATTACGATACTGTAAGACAGGATTTGAGGAGCATACGTTGGGAGCATAGGCTGTCAGGGAAGGATGTGGTGGAAATGTGGGACTTTTTCAAGGAGCAGATACGACGTGTCCTTTATATGTATGTACCGATCAGGCAGGAAAGAAATGGTCGTGTGAGGGAGCCTTGGTTGACGAGGGAGGCTGAATGTCTAGTAAAGAGGAAGAAGGAGGCTTACATAAGGTTGAGGAAACAGGGTTCAGACAGAGCACTGGAGGGATACAGGATAGCCAGAAGGGACCTGAAGAAAGGGATGAGGAGAGCTAAGTGAGGGCATGAAAAATCCTTGGCGGATAGGATCAAGGATAACCCCAAGGCATTTTATGCTTCTGTGAGAAACCTGAGAATGACGAGAACGAGGGTAGGTCCGATCAAGGACAGTAGTGGGGGATTGTGTATTGAGTCGGAAGGCATACGAGAGGTCTTGAATATGTACTTCTCTTCAGTATTTACGAACGAGAGGGACCGTATTGTTGAAGAGGAGAGTGTGAAACGGACTGTTAAGCTAGAAGAGTTACTTGTTAGGAAGGAAGATGTGTTGGACATTTTGAACAACTTGAGGATAGACAAGTCCCCCGGGCCTGACGGGATATATCCTCGGATTATGTGGGAAGCAAGAGAGGAAATTGCAGTACCGTTGGCAATGATCTTCTCGTCTTCACTGTCGACGGGGGTGGTCCCAGGGGACTGGAGAGTAGCGAATGTTGTGCCCCCGTTCTAAAAAGGAAATAGGGATAACCCCTGGAATTACAGGCCAGTTAGTCTTACTTCTGTGGTAGGCAAAGTAATGGAAAGGGTACGGAGGGATAGGATTTATGAGTACCTGGAAAGACACTGCTTGATTAGGGACAGCCAGCACGGATTTGTGAAGGGTAGGTCTTGCCTTACAAGTCTTATTGAATTCTTCGCGGACGTGACTAAGCATGTGGATGAGGGTAGAGCAGTGCATGTAGTGTACATAGATTTCAGTAAGGCATTTGATAAGGTTCCCCATGGTAGGCTTATGCGGAAAGTCAGGAGGCATGGGATAGAGGGAAATTTGGGCAATTGGATAGAAAACCGGCTAACCGGTCGAAGTCAGAGAGTGGTGGTAGATGGTAAATATTCAGCCTGGAGCCCAGTTACAAGTGGAGTTCCGCAGGGATCAGTTCTGGGTCGTCTGCTGTTTGTAATTTTTAGTACTGACTTGGATGAGGGAGTCGAAGGGTGGGTCAGTAAATTCGCAGATGATACGAAGATAGGTGGAGTTGTGGACAGTGAGGAGGGCATTTGTCGTTTGCAAAGGGACTTAGATATGATGCAGAGCTGGGCTGAGGAGTGGCAGATGGAGTTCAACCCTGCCAAGCGTGAGGTTGTCCATTTTGGAAGAGCAAATAAGAATGCAGATACAGGGTTAATGGTAGGGTTCTTAGTCAGGTGGAGGAACAGAGGGATCTTGGCGTCTATGTACATAGATCTTTGAAAGTTGCCACTCAGGTGGATAGAGTTTGTAAGAAGGCCGATGGAGTATTATCGTTCATTTGCAGAGGAATTGAATTCAGGAGTCATGAAGTGATGTTGCAGCTGTACAGGACTTTGGTTAGGCCACATTTGGAGTGCTGTGTGCAGTTCTGGTCGCCTCACTTTAGGAAACATGTGGAAGCTTTGGAGAGGGTGTAGAGAAGATTTACCAGGATGTTGCCTGGAATGGATAATAGGTCGTACGATGATAGGTTGAGAGTTCTCGGCCTTTTCTCGTTGGAACGGCGAAGGATGAGGGGTGACTTGATAGAGGTTTATAAGATGATCAGAGGAATAGATAGAGTAGACAGTCAGAAACTTTTTCCCCGGGTACATCAGTGTGTTACAAGGGGACATACATTTAAGGTGAAGGGTGGAATTTATAGGGGAGATGTCAGGGGTGGGTTCTTTACCCAGTGAGTGGTGGGGGCATGGAATGCGCTGCCCGTGGGAGTGGTAGAGTCAGAATCATTGGCGACCTTTAAGCGGCATTTGGAAGGTACATGGATGGGTGCTTAATCTAGGATAGAAGTTCGGCACAACATCGTGGGCCGAAGGGCCTGTTCTGTGCTGTATTGTTCTATGTTCTATGTTCTAAATACTTATACAGTATCTGCGACACTCTATAAATACACACACTCCCCAGGAGCCCATTGTAAATAATGACACCCTATCTGGAAACCCTGTGGATACTGACACACACCCCGGGAACCCATGCAAACACCGACACATTCCTTAGCAACATCCCTCTAAATGCAATCACACTCCCTGGGACACCCCATAAATGCAGACCCTTTTATCTGCTGGGAAATTATGAACACAGCCCTGGGACACTCCTGTGAATACCAACACACTCCATGGAAACCCCCGGTAAATATCGACACATCTCCCACCAACCTTTTGCGAATACGCATACATTCATCAGGACTGCCCTATAAATAATGGCACACTCCTCGGAACACCCCTATGAACACTGACTCAATCCCCGCATTCCCCCTATGAATACTGACACTTTCATCAGGACTGCCCTATAAATAATGACACACTCCTCAGAACACACCTGTGAATACTGACACACTGCTAAGGACCACCTGTAAACACTGAAACACTACCCGGACCCCTCTTGTGATTACCGACACACTCCACATGACACCTGGAAATCTCGACATGTTTCCCGGGACTCTTGTAAATATTGACACATTATCTGGGACCCCTGTAAATAGTGGCACACTCGCTGGGACTTCCCTGTAACTGCTGGCATACATCTCTATGCCTCCTATGTAAATAATGGCATGCTCGCCAGAACACTACAAATCAAACTGACGCACTCACCAGGACCCCGCTGTAAATATCAGCAACCTCCCTATGGGCCCCCCAAAATACCGCACATTCCTCAGGACTCTTCGCAAATACCCGTAAATACTGACACACTTCATGCGACCCTCTTTCAAAACCAAAACAATCCACGGATCCATCCAGTAAATACCGTCACGCTCCCAGGACAACCCTGTAAAATTTGGACAGGCGCGCTGTGAAGTCCATCACAGTCCCTGGGACCACTGCTGCAAATACCAACAAAATCTCTGGAATATTGTGTAAATACCGATACATTCCCCTCGTCCCCCTCATTTCCCAGGGATCCATCTTTAAATACTGACACACTCACCAAGACACCTCCTGTAAATACTGACACACACTTCCAGGACACTCTCCAAGACCACAGTTAATACTGACGTCATGCCTGAACACCCCTGTAAATACTGACACACTCCCTGGTCCCCTTGTACATACTGACACACTTTCCAGGACCACACTTGTAATGCTGAAACCTTGCCTGGACCCCCCGAGAACATTTTCAGACTTTGATTTAATAGAGAATTCCTAAAATAACATGGTCCTGCAGAGCATAGCTGAAGCAGAATTCTTTTCAACCACAGTTTGTAACTTTATGCCGAGTATGATCCCTTAGTCTACCGTTACCATCAAGCTGATCTACAGTTCAGAGACGAGTGAGGGTGAAAGTGCCAGTGTCAGGAACTTGTCGACCTAAAACTGAACATAAAACGTTAAAGCTACTGCACTTGAATGGTTACATTTCAGTGTGCAGGATTAACATCTCATGGAGAGGGTGAAATGAACCCAAGATCAACAGATCGGCTCAAATCTCTGATGTCCCGCATCATCTAGTCTTAAATGATGATGGACGATCGAACAAACTACTAGAGGAGTTGACTCCATAAATAACCCCATCCTAAATTATTAAATAGCCCTGCACATGATGGTAAAAGACAAGTATGCAGTATCTGCATTATCCTCAGACAGAAATGTTGAGTTGTTGATCCATCTCATACTTGTCATGATACCCATTAATCACATATTTGATTCACAGCACATGACACGAAGAAACAGCTGAACAAAGTTATTAAGAAAAAGGCAATGATCCCTGACAGCATTCCTGCAATAGGACTGAAAATATGTGCTATCCAACAAGCAGGGTCCATGGGGAAGCTGTTTCATTCCAGCTCCAACTCTGACATCTATCTGGGAAGTGGGCAATTACTCAACTATATCCAGTCATACAAGAAGAGAATGATTAAAATCTGACCAATTAGTCACCCGTTATCCTCATCATGACAGTCAAATTGATGGAAGTTCTTTTTTGACGGAGCTGTCAGGCAGCAGAGAAATAATCTACTCAGTGTGGTTTCTGATAGGTCCCCATGAAAAGGTGATGCCGTTGTGGAAATGTCACTGGATTACGAATCTAGAACAGGCTGATGCTCTGGCAGATGGTGCGAGTTAAAACAATGAATAAATTATCAAGATCTAAAATGTGGTGTCAGGAATAGTGCCCTTGAAGCCAATGTCGATTTCAAACAACGATTTACTTTCCCAATGTACCTAAAGACAGCAAATCTCCGGTGGTTACTAGGTCAGGCCGAAAAGTGATTCCAGACTCACAGCCATGTGATAAACTGTTCAATGGGCCCTCAAACAGCCAAGCAAGACACTTAATTCTATCAAACTGCTCCGAGGTCTTTAAGAGTAAATCCGGGCAGAATACTGGCACCAACCTCGGTATCGAAAAAGGAATGGGCAACACAGTCCTTTCGACCCTGCAGAGACTTCCTTCCTAACATCTGAGAGCTTGTGACAACATTTACAGAGCTTTCCAACAGTCTGCACAAAGACATCGGGAACGGGGTATGCCATTCAACACAGAGAATCTCCCCCATGCTGGTTCATGGCCGAAAATCTCGAAAATACACATATCCCTTAATGTGATCAACCATCGTGAAATATAGGATATAAATTGCAATAGTCCCTTTTCTCCATCGATTTTTCTCCCCATTCAATTCCAGATGGTTCTCAAAAGAAGCGAGTTTATTAAACAGGTTTGGTTGGAACGTGAGAAGTAAATTGTGGATCTTATTTTTTTAAAGCAAACGCCCGTCCACTGTTATGTGATTCCATCCCTGATGCCAGCTGAACAGCAAAACCCAGCCTCAGGATCCTCGGTTGGCAAAACGTGTGTTCAGTTCCGACAGGAATGTAATCCGTTCTGTGAGGCTTGAAATTGAGCCTGAACTGTGAATTGTAATCTACAGTTAGAAAGAACGTTATTTCAAACCAGGAGGAGAATCTTTGGGACAACTGCAGTACCACGTCCGCATTACGTGTTCAATCAGCTCACGCGCTTATTTGTGAAGAGCTTGATAATAGGTAAACTGCTGTAGTCAGAGAACGCTGTGTTAAAAATATAGATTTGCTGTACTATTTCATGATAATTTATGAAATTATGAGGTTGACTTAGACTGTGCTGTCCGTTGTATTAGGCTAACTATTAATTTTGTTTTGATTTTTGCTGATATTTTTTGGAATTTCGCCGAGAAACCTGCTCTTACACCGGCCCCATTATTTATATTGCATGATTTTCTATAAAGGAGGAGAAAGTGAGGACTGCAGATTTTCGAGATCAGAGCTGAAAATGTGTTGCTGGAAAAGCGCAGCAGGTCAGGCAGCATCCAAGGAACGGGAAAATGGACGTTTCGGGCATAAGCCTTCTTCAGGAATGAGGAAAGTGTGCACAGCAGGCTAAGATAAAAGGTAGGGAGGAAGGACATGGGGGAGGGGCTTTGGAAATGCGATAGATGGAAGGAGGTCAAGGTGAGGGTGATCGGCCGGAGTGGGGTGAGGGCAGAGTTTTCAGGAAGAAGATTGCAGGTTAGGAAGGTGGTGCTGAGTTCGAGGGATTTGACTGAGACAAGGTGGGGGAGGGGAAATGAGGAAACTGGAGAAATCTGAGTTCATCCCTTGTGGTTGGAGGGTTCCTAGGCGGAATATGAGAAGCTCTTCCTCCAACCGTCGTGTTGCTATGGTCTGGCGATGGAGGAGTCCAAGGACCTGCATGTCCTTGGTGGGGTCGGAGGGGGAGTTGAAGTGTTGAGCGACGGGGTGGTTGGGTTGGTTGGGCCGCGTGTCCCAGACGTGGTCTCTGAAACATTCCTCAAGTAGGCGGCCTGTCTCCCCAATATAGAGGAGGCCACATCGGGTGCAGCGGATGCAATAGATGATGTGTGAGGAGGTGCAGGTGAATTTGTGGCGCCAAGGCCCCAAGGGATACTTATATATCCACCACAAATTCACCTGCAACTCCACACACATCATCTATTGCATTCACTGCACCCGATGTGGCCTCCTCTATATTGGGGAGACAGGCCGCCTACTTGCGGAACGTTTCAGAGAACACGTCTGGGACACCCGGACCAACCAACCCAACCATCCCGGAGCTCAAATCTTCAACTCCCCCTCCCACTGCACCAAGGACATGCAGGTCCTTGGACTGCTCCATCGCCAGACCATAGCAACATGACGGTTGGAGGAAGAGCATCTCATCTTCCGCCAAGGAACCCTCCAACCACAAGGGATGAACTCAGATTTCTCCAGATTCCTCATTTCCCCTCCCCCACCTTGTCTCATTCAAATCCCTTGAACTCAGCACCGCCTTCCTAACCTGCAATCTTCTTCCTGACCTCTCCGCCCCCAAACCACTCCGGCCAATCACCCTCACCTTGCTCTCCTTCCACCTATCGCATTTCCAACACTCCTCCCCCAAGTCCCTCCTTTTGTCTGGACACACTTTCCTCATGATTTTCTGTAACACAATGTTGCATGGGAGCACACCTATTGTGTTAAAGAAGACCTACCGCTAATAATGCTTGATCTTTTACCTACATAGCAAACTCCTGCTCTCTCACGATCCCTTCATTGTCTTGAAATCCTTATTGATACCCATGCATTGGCTTCCACAACCTGATGTGGGATAGAATTTCCCAGGGTCAACAGTCTCAGGGTGCAGATATTGATTCTCCACTCAATGCAGATTGGCCTGCCCGTTCGTAATACTGTGGCCCCTTGTTTTAGGCATTCCGGCCAGGGGAATTATCACCCTCGCTTCGAATCTATCTCGCACTGTCAGAGTTTTATATATTTCATTGAGATGTCCTCTCACTTTCATAAACCCCATGAAATATAGAACCAGTCGATCCAAACTCTGGTCTCACAACAAGTCTGTCATCTCGGGGATGAGTCTGATCATACTTCGGTGCTTACCCTCAATGTGAGTTTTGGCCTTGATCAGGTAAGGAGATCAAAATTGCACACAATACCACACGATGCCCGGGATGGAGACTCACCAAGACCATGCACAGCTGCCGCAAGACAACTTTACTCCTGTACTCAAATCCCTTTGAAATGAAGATCAACACATGATTTAGCTTCCTAACTGTTTTCTGCCCGCGTAGTTTTGGTTTCAGTGACTTGTACACAGGGAGATCCAAATCATTTTCAATGTTACAGGTGCCCACTTGGTGGGTCTATGTACTTTTAGCTTAGGACCTCACTGCCCTGGATGTCTGCGCAGGAGAACACAACAAAAGGGGCATCAGTCTCTTGAAAGATCAATATATTTCAACCAATACCTTTTCCAATGCTCGGCTGCCATTCACTGATTAACACCAAAATCCACAACCTCATATCTTCACAGATTGCTCCTCTGCCACGTATTTGCCCATTCACTTCATTTCTCTCCATTTACCCGGGTTACATTCGATCTGCCATTAATCAGCCCATGTGGCCATTCCATCTCTACCTTCCTGGAACAAAGGATTTTCCTCCTCGCTGCCAACCACCCGGCCAAGAGAAGTGAATGCAAGGGCTTAGGTAAGAGCAACTGGACTCGACATCAAGGCTGCATTTAACTGAGAATGACATCAAGGAGCCTGAACAATATTCCACTCAATGAAAATTGTTTGTAACTTCTCCACTGTTTGGAGTCATTAATACCACAAGAGAAGCTTTTAATAATCGGTGAATATCAATCATCTCAGCGATGGGACAGCGTTGCAGGAGATCCTCCGTCTAGCTTCCTCAGCCCAAACATCTCCAGCTTGTCAAAAAGAATCTCTGTATTGTAGAAGCAGGCCATTTAGTCCATTGAGTCCACACTGATCCGAAGTGGGGATATTCATTGACGCTCACACCATGTTCAGAAAAATTCCCCGCCCCAACACCAGCACTCGCTACTGAAGAAGTCTGTGAGCATGTGCAACAAGACCTGGAGAATATTCAAGCTTGTGATGTTAACATGTGGGTAACATTTAAGTAAGAGCGCTGCACATTTCAACAGTAAATGGACTGCATCGTGACTCAGTGTTTATCAGTGCTGCCTCACAGCAATTGCGTCCTGAGTTCGATTCCAGGTTTGGGAGATTGTCTGTGTGGAGTTTGCACATTCTCCCTCGTCTGTGTGGGTTTCCTCTATGTGCTCCGGTTTCCTCCCTGAGTCCAAAGATGTGCAGATCAGGTGAACGGGCCATGTTACATTTCCCACAGTGCTAGGTGCATTAGTCAGTGGGAAATGGGTCTGGGTGGATTATTCTTCGGAGGGTTGGTATGGACTGGTTGGGCCGTAAAGCCTGTCTCCACACTGTAGGGAATCTAATCGAAGTGAAGGAGATCATTCAGTCCCTCAATCTGGGTTCACAAGAAAGCTATTCAGCCTATCAGGACAACGAGATGGACTGCCCATTCAGTCCCTGCGGTCTGATACACTGGAAGACAATGGGTCTGCTTCTTCCCATCCCTTACTTACACGGGAACGGGAAAAAAAGACTATTTCCAACCTGGAATCATTTACAATGAAACAGGAAGAGGTGATCGCTTCTAAAGTCACAAACATGGTCCAGGAAGATGTCAGTGATGCACCAATATCACAAGCTATTGGAGTAACAAATGCACAGATGGATTGCTCCATGTTATTCCCCGTAGCTTCATTACTCATAGGGCATTTGTCATATTTTGACATGGTGTTCTGGCACTGGGAATGGGACCTTTTTTTCACTAATTTCAAAGGCATCTTCCAACCCTGAGAGAGCAGGCCCATGGCCTCTTTGCAGGTCACAAGCTGGCGGGGAATGGCAAACTATTTCAGAATGATTGTAGTCCGGCTGCTCACCGGATTGTGAACGATATAACGTGAAGTGCAGGTCCCACAGTAACTCTGCATTAAAGTGTTCCAAGTTCATTCAGAGCCTGTATCTCTCTGTCAATCGACATGAGGTCTCTGCCAGGCACGTAAATTCCTGGGAAGAAAACATCCTATAGGAAGTATGGAATTTCACACCTTACTAATGGCTGTTGCAGACATAATGAGTAAGTTTCCATAACCATCAATTGTTAACAACTTATTCTCTCACAGCTCTACAGATTAAACACATTGTTACTGCACTCTCTCATCATGGTAACATGATGTCAGGGTTTAATGGCACGTCTCCAATCGTGAAGTTAGAAGTGAGGGGGAGAGCTGATGCTTTCTCTTCACATTACGATGATTCTAGTGTGTTTTTGCAGGCTAGGAAGTGCTGGGCTCCAAGTAGGTTGCTTGTTACTGATCAACAAGCTTTCTGAGTCTTCTTGTTTTATTTCTTTATGTTTAACTTCAACAATTATTTTAATATCATTTAACGGCTTGAGTGGGCATTGGAAATTTTTGAGAAGCTCCATTAGTGGCGTAGGCGGGGTGAGTACGTTCTCTTCCTTATGGACATTATGGTCTGTGGAGTGGTGCTCTGCTTCAGTGGAGAGATGGTCAAACTGATTCACACAGAATTCTTAGTTTGACAGATCGCCAGTTATCGCTGCCGTATCAGCAGGGTTGTGTGGCAGTAAATATCTCCGGTCTGCTGCACGCTCTCTTTATGATTTATCTCTGAATGACCTTTTGATGTTGTTTCCTCCCGGTTTGGAGAACTGCATGCGAGAATAAATGTCTCCTGAATTGCTTTTTGACAAGTGTGTGTCTGTGTGATGTCCCCATTTGGAGAAATTACTTAAAAAAGCCTATTTGTCCGTTACGTTTTCCAGTAGAAACAAGTTATTCCAAGTTCCTCTTCCTTTAGTTGTGTTTTGTCAACGGTGTATGAATAAATTGTGTTTTGTTATTGTCAAATATTTTAACAAAGCGAATTGTATCTGCAACACAACACCTCACATTTACCATTAAAGAAGAAAACGCCTTGGTCGAAGCTGCCTTCTTTGTGTATTTTGAGGAGCTCTGTCTGATCTATCATAAGAGGGATACATATCTACGTTATAATTGGATCTGCACGTAATGGACAACATATTGCAGAAATACGGGGTTGGACTGCAGCTGGAAGAGTCATAACAGATACTCAGTCCACCTCAGAGATCCAGCCCGGACATGTATAAGCCCAGATGAGATAGCTTCTCAGCATGTAGCACTGTGCAGACCAGGCTCAGAACAACCCAGCAATCTGTCCAGGCTAGAACACTGCGCAAGTCTCACCAGACCACTAGTCATGTTTCCAACATTGGGAGCAGACAAGAACGGTGCATTGATTTATAAACCCGAATGAAACGCTTCGTCCAGCATGAAGAGATACACAGACCACACCAATGTCTTGCTCTATAAACGCGGGCAAGGTTAAGGTGCTGTACAATGAACAGGCCTTCATTTTACAGTAGCAGTGGGATTGGTGAGATCGAGGATCTTGGTTGCTGAGAAGTTAGGTGAACTATATTTGAGCAAAGGCTACAACCGAGACATGACATGTGTAATACCTCCATCCGCCCTCCTCCTCCAATCAAAAAGACTGATGTGCTGATGAGGTAAGGATTTCTATTTCTTTTATATTGCGTGATTGCGGAAGATTTACTTTTGTTTTCTTCTATCATTTATATCCGACTTGAGTATTTGAAATAGGCCATAGCAGAAAAGTATTAGAAATCATTTAAATCATACATTTATTCAAATAAAATACTAACATAAGTAGAAAAAAACTGGGCAGGTGATGTGTGTCGCAGTATGAAGTGGGAATTGGCCAATCCCTTTGTGAACGGCAGTGACCACATCTGCAGCAAGTGTTGGTTGCTGGATGAGGTCCCGCTCAGAGTTGATGATCAGGAATCTGAGTTTAAACCTGTTGGTACATCCAAGAAGGGAGAGTAACCTGGATGCTTTGTTTCTGTCGGCAGTGACACCTGGTTGATTAAGTAATTCAAATTCAGTTCGTTCTCAGGGCCAAAAGAGTGTAATTGCAAGTGAGGCATGTAGGGCCATTCAAGAATTCAGAAATGAAGGTACCTCAGTTTTTGACCTTATCCAACAGGTATGAGATGCTTGGTCCCTGTGTGGATGAAGAAAAGGGCTGCGGGGAGCATGAGCCAGCTGACGATGGCACCGTGTTGCAGAAAGCGATTAAAGGGACAGCGAAAACCATCAGAAATTCATTCAGAAAGCGACAGGGTGAGGGCAGCAACTCACAAAACGATCCAACCTGATTTCTTATCCATGTACTGGGCTAAATGTCTTTTAAGCGTTGTAACTGCACCCGCTCCCACCACTTCCTCTGGAAGTTCATTCCGCACACAAGCCTGTTCCTGTGGAGAATGAATTACCCTTATGTCTTGTTCTTATCTTTAGTCCTTTAATCGTAAAATATCTGTGCCTTATTGAATCGCCACCCCTCGGTAAAAGACACCTGTCATTCAGATATATCTATACCCTTCATGATATTATAAATCTCTTTAACCTTCTACTCTCCAATGAAAACGTTCCAGCCTATCCAGCCTCTCCTTATACCTCAAACCCTCCATCCTCAGTAACGTCCTGTTAAAACTATTTTGAATCGTCTCCAGCTTAATAATATCGTTCCTATAACAGTGCAAGCTGAGTTGGACACAGTCGTCAGAAGAGAACTCACCAATGTCCTGTAACATCTCAACACACCTTCACAACTCCTGTATTCAAAGGTCTGAGTAATGAAGGCAAGTGTGCTAAGTTTACTAAACTTCTTCTACAGAACACTTCTGTATGTGACGCAAACATCAAAGAATTCTACCTGACAACTTAACTATCTGTTCCATACGACCAACGCCTAATTTTAATTGTATAAGTCCTGCCCCTTGTTTATTTTACAAAATCGACTACCTCGCGATCATTCACACGAAACGCTTCTGTCACTCCTCAGCCCAGTGGGTGCCGTGTCAGTCCCTCATCCTCTCCATTCAGTTTTAATAGACTCTCTCTCTCTGCAGGAGACTTACACACTCTTGCCTTGATTACGCAAAGACTTTGAGCATGGCATAGCTTGTGCAGTCAGTGGGGAGGAGAGGCTGGAAAGAAATCAGCTACCTTGTATCACTTCAACGTTTCAGAAAGAGGGCGTTCACACTTCAGTGGTATGAAGTTGTGATCAGTGTTTGAGGCCAGAAATTATTCTCTTCGGTTTTCCCTTGTGTTCAGTAATAATATTTATTCGAGATCCTTCAAACCACAGAATGTGTCTGAAGTATTTGTTTCCTTAATATTTCAGTTGATAGAACATAGCCATTTACACTGAAAGTTATACTCAAGCAACTGCAGTTGTTAATGGACCATAGAACAGAGAACAGTATAATACAGTATAGGCCCTTCGACCCTCGATATTGTACTGACCATTTTTCAGACTCTGGGATCTGACTACATCACATCCCCTTCATTTCTATCTTCCATGTGCCTATTGAAGAGCAACTAAAGTGTCGCTAACGTATCTGACTCTACTACCACTGCTGGCACGACATCGCACGCACCCACTACTCTCTGCGCAAACATGCTATGTCTGAAACCTCCTCTAAACTTTCCTCCTTTAAATTATGCACACTTATGCTAAGACATTTCCGCCATGAGAAAAAGTTCCTTGTTATCTACTCTCGCCATGACCCTCATGATCTTGTAACAGATATCAACTCACCACTCATCCTCCTTCACTCCAGTGAGAAAAACCCCAGCTCCCTCAACATTTATTCATAGAGCATGCACTCCACTCAAGGCAGCATCCTGGTAAATCTCCTCTGCAACCTCTCCAAAACTTCCACATCCTTCCTATAATCAGTCGACCACAACTGAACACAACTTTCCAATTGTGGTCTAACCAGGGCGCTGTTGACCTGCAG
The DNA here is from genome assembly GCF_047496795.1 of Chiloscyllium punctatum. NCBI lineage: Eukaryota > Metazoa > Chordata > Chondrichthyes > Orectolobiformes > Hemiscylliidae > Chiloscyllium > Chiloscyllium punctatum. The sequence continues at coordinate 34,493,907 of NC_092773.1, forward strand.
CAAAACCTCATGGTTCTTAACCTCCAACCCCTGCAAATCAACGCTTTCACGCCATAATGCCTTCTGAACAACTCTAGCAACTTTCTGGTAACTTTGACATATCTATGAACATGGATCCCATGGTTTCCCTGTTCCTCTGCATTGCCAACGATCCTGCCTTTAGCCTTGCAAACTGCATTGAAACGTAACCTTTCAAAGTGAATCACTATCCAAGTTGATCTTCAACTGCCAATTATCAGCCCAGCTCTGTATCCTGCCTTGTACGGTTGCCATCTTTAACATCTCTACATACTTTCCACAACACCACCAACCTTCGTTTTATCGGCAAACTTACTAAACCACTCTTCCACTTCCTCATTTCAGTAATCTATAAAATTACAATGAGCAGAGGTTGCAGAACGGATCCCTGCAGAACATCACTAGCCACTGAGCTCCAATCTGAATATTTCCCATCCACACCACACTTTGTCTTCTATGAGCCAGCCAGTGCTGTATGCAGACAACCAGATTTCACTGTATTCCATGCCCTCTTACTTTCTGAATGAGTGTACCATGGAGAAACTTGTCAAATGCCTTGTTAAAATCCATTATACAGCACTTCACTACTCTAACTTCATCAATGTGTTTTGTCACACCCTCACAAAGCCATGTCGATTACATCTAATCAAATTCCAAATAATCATAAATCCTGTTTCTCAGAATCCTGTCCAATAATTTGCCCACAACTGAGGTAAGACTGACTCGTCTGCAATTCCCAGCGTTATCCCTCCTCCCTTCCTTAAACAGGGGACGAGCATTTACCACCTTCCAATCATCTGGTAATACAACAGAAGGCCACTAAACACAATGCGATAAGGGCGTACGAGAGTGTAGTGAAGATGAAACATATGGGTAAAACAGCAATTACTATAACAGACTGAAAGACTTTCTTTTCCTTTAAAGTTATGTAAAAATGAGAGAAGCACGGATAGACATTGGTCCACTGAAAATTGAGTTCGCAGATTTAATAACGGAAAGCAAATAAATGGCGTAGGAAATCAGTTGCTCGTTTGAGTGGGCCGTCATGGCAGAAGACCCCAGTAATGCGTGAGAACATCACGAGAAGCTGCGGTGCAGGTGAGTGCAGTGGCCATCCCAAATGAAAAGATGCTGGAGACGTTTGGTAGGCGGATCGATCATCCACATGAGAAGCACAATATTCCAGAGTTCTGAAGGGCAATGCTGAGGAAACTCAAGATGCATTTTTGCTGATCTTTGAAGATCCAGTTGAGTCAGGGCGGGTGTTAGGATGGAATGCTGAAAAATTCATCCGAGTTCCTGGAATTCACTTCGAGCATCAAACAGTTTATTATCATGATAGCAGTGGGGTGAGATCCTCTAAAAATCCTGATCATTCTGCAATGAAGAAAGAAAAACATACATTACCGCCCACTTCTAAAAATTACAGAACAAGCATAATATTATATAGTTCTATACACTTACAACTGAGTTAATCATATGGCTGCACGGATAGATACGGACAGGCTTGTGGTGAAGAACGGCATTGCATGGTGCCATGATGTTTCCCAGACTTCCTCCTTTCACTTTTTGTGGATTTTCACAATGGACACTACATTTAAGTACATTCCTTCCCAGTTATTTGCCACCTGCACTATGTTAAGTGCCAACAAATTGAATAGTTGCCCATCACGTCATGACTTTTAATTCCTTCGCATTGTTTAATGATCTAATTACAATATCTGCAAAAGGATTTCATTTTTACAAATTGTTATAAAAATTGTGACATCAGTTCCAATAAATTTATAGTTAGAACTGACGTTCGAATTCTGCAGCTAACAAGTTATGCGCCGTTCTTTATTGCTGTTTTTAATAGAAACGCTCTATCTTTATTGTCGTGTACCACAAAATGTAACCATTAAATTCACATTCCACTGCCTGATAGTTTCTATACCTATGATTCAATTATCGCAAAAAATGATCTGGAGACTGCTTTTACAGTCTGAGTCTGGCTTGTTCATGCACTTCTTTATGATTTCCCCCCTTTATTCTATTACTGTGAGCCTGCAGAAGAATAAAGAAACGTTGAAACACCGACGATAGGAGCGGGAGTCGGTAATTTGGCCCTTTCGGCCTTCTCCTTCATGCATCCCCATAATGGCTAACCATTCAACTCAATAGCGTAATCCTGCTTTCTCCCGAAGACCTCTAATCCATTTCGTCCTAAGTGGTACTGTTGTCCTAACTTATGCAGGCTGTATAAAGCATATGTATTTCCACACTTAATAAGAGTACTGTCAGTCATGTTTCGATTGCTTTTGCCAGGGCAGTCTGCCGCCATCATGCTCTGGCTCGTTATAAGTAGCCATAACATGTGATCATTCCAACTGTAAAAGAGCGAAATTCATAATTCTGGTGAAGAAGCGCAGGAGGTTGAAGACAGGAATAGACTTGGTAGTTAGCCTTACCGACGCCATTGACACGATTTCAAAGTGTATTATTGAGTATGACATTTGAAGTAATTTCGAAGTGTATGGTGAAATATGGGTGACATATCATGGCTTTGTCAATGGAAAGTGAAGCATGACAAATGTTTTCGAGGAGGTAACTTGTATTTTACGTGAAAATGGCGACTGAATGTGATCTCGTCGGATCTCCAGAAGAATTTGACAATGTCCTTCCCAGGAGACTGCTGAATAAGTTAATAGTCCATCGAGTTCGGCGCAAGGTACTTCGATTGATGGAGAATTGGTTGAAATGTTGAGGGCAGAGACTGGAGTTCAAGCCTATTTTTTTGAGAATTGAAGCCAGTTACTCTTGGAGTTCTGTGGGGATCCATGTTCGGATTATAATTATTCATGATATACATTCAAGATCTGGATGACGGAACTCAGCGCATTGTTGCGGTGATTACAGATAAAACAAAGATGAGTGGAGAGACAGATAGTGTTGAGAAAGCAGGTAAGCTTCAAATGGAAATGGACGGAAGATGAAAGTGGGCAAAGATGTTCAAGGTGGAAGAAATCATGGAAAAAGGGTGTTCATGTGTGTGATAAATTCAGGTGAAATAGTGATCTGCAGACAAGTTATAATGAAAAGTTATAACATCAATAGTCGAATAATATAGATTGAGAAGCTTATAAAATTAATGCAGCACTTGGTGGAAGGCTGCTGTGAAGACTTCTAATTACTTTATCTGGGTCAGCACTTGTCTGATGCTTCTGTTTACAGAGAGCCGATCCAAACCAAAACAACAATATCTTATCCGAGATGGTCATTGGAACGAGACAATAAAGGTCGTTTAACTCATACAAAGTCATAAATAAGTATAGTCATGACGTTTTCAACTCAGCAACTCATTTCAAAAACATCCGTAAAGTCAAAGCAGGATTTTTTCGTTGTGCTAATGAGTTCAGCCATGTGCAATTGGGTAATGGAAGAAAGGCATTGATTTGACTTTCACACACACACACAAAGTAAATTACTCAAAATCTATGACAGTGAGTTGAGTAAACCGATACATTGCAAGACAAAGACAAAATGAGAAGATGATGATCAAGGAATCAGAAAAACCCCAAGAGATAAAATATGTCTAAACTGCATGTCTCTCCTAACTATTAGCAGGTTGAAATTAAATTGTCCAGGAATATATTCAGAATTGCTGGAGGTAATATTCATCCTGATAATACAAACGCACTGATCTGAAACTGTACAATTGAAATAAAACATTTTGCTATCATTGTAAGTATGCTGAACAGGAAAAATTCACACGATATATTCGTGGTCTGAAATGCACGTCTTCATAACGGTCATAAAGGTTCATAGCTCGATCTTTGCATTATAAGTTTAAACTACTGCCTCTGAAAGTAATGACCATGGTATCGCGTAGTTTGAAGCAATGTTCCATATGAATCATCTCTACATAGATTGAATATTAATCTGAGGAGGTAGATAGTTTGTGTTTGCCTTTTGAAGCATAAAAAAGCCTTAGACGGTTCATATCTTGTCGTGGAAACAATGAAAAAGATCACTGAGCAGGTGAAAACGAGCAATTCCTCACCTGCAGCTGTTTTTGTTTTCATTGTGTGAAATATGCATCATTCCATACTTTCTCGTTTTCTTTATCTCTCATCTGACAACTGAATATGACGCCTTGATGTACCTTCACCTCTGTGAAAACAAGCCATAACAATTGCAGTGCGCTTCTTTCACTCATTAGGATAATTACTGAATAAAGCAAGATGAAAAAAACTAATTATCTCCCTGGAGCCCGACATACACTACAAATCTGACAAGCATTCAGTGCAACGCAAAACGGATGCAGTCTATCTAAACGAAATGCACGGAACACCAAAGGGTTTGCTCTACGCAATTTACTATCCAATCATTGCAGCTATTGGTATTCCAGGTAAACACACTTTTTGATATTAAAATGAATCATGATGATCTGTATCAATGTTCCAATTTCTCAAATGAACTTTGTGTTCTGAAGAATTTCTAACCTCCAAATTCATGGAAAAGGTTCCCGCTTACGATGGGATTATTTCGTCTCGTAACTATTTATGCTGGATTTTCGGAATCTGCATTATGTCAAATAGTGTTCCTGACTGTGTCACTGTTAATCTTTCAAAAAAAAATTCACCCGATAAGGACAATGCTGGCTCGGCCAGTCCTTAATTGTCCAGAGGACAGTGAACAGTGAAATACGTTGCTTGGATTTGGAGTCACATGCAGACTCCAAACACTTGGTATGGTAAGAATGGCAGTTTTCTTCTTTAAAAGATGGAAATAGATCAGCTGAGGTAGCCGACATTAACAATTGATTCATGCTTATCACTCGATCCGTGATTCCAGATATTTGCTGAATTTACATTCCACTATCTTCTTTGATGGGATTTGAACCTGAGTCTCAAGGTTGATACCTCAACTGCTGTGCTAATACTTCAGTGATAATACCACTCAGACATCGACCCCCCCCAGTGCATGTTATTGAGTGTTATTCAAATTAATTCTCCCTCGAAAATGTTCATGGTGTAAACCGAAGTGTACAGTGTTTTTATCACTGTCACTCTGAGGATGCTTGGTAGTGTGGAGGAACAAAGGCAAATTTGCGTCCATATTTTCCACTGAAGTTGAGACTGTTGTCAAAAAGGTACGTGGTGTGTTGGCTTTCATTTGCAGAGGGATTAAATTTAAGAGCTGTGAGGTTATGCTGCAGCTCAAAACAACCCTGGTTTGACGCCACACGGGATATTGTGTCCAGTTCTGGTCGCCTCGTTAGAGGAAATATTCTGAATCTTTAGAGAGGGTACAGAGGAAATTTACGAAGATGTTGCCTGGATTGGAGTGTATGTCTTGTGAAGAATGGTTGAGGGAGCGAGGGATTTCCTGTTTGGAAGGAAAAAGATTGAGACGTGAGTTGATCGAAGTGTGCAAGATGTTGAGAGGCATAGCTGGAGTGGATAGTCAGAGATTTTACTTTCCCATGGTGGGAATGTCTATCGGGAGCGGGCATAATTTTAAGGCAATTGTAGAAAGGTTGATTGGAGATGTCAGAGTCAGGTTCTTTGCACAGAGAGTGGTGGGTGCATGGAATGCAATGCTGGAGTGGGAGTAGTTTCAGAAACATTAGGGACATTTAAGCGACTCTTGGATTGATATGTGGAAGAGAGTACAATGTAGGTTATGAAGTTTAGTCCGATCTTGGAGTGATAAAAGAAGCTGGCAAAACATCGAGGGCCGAAGGGCCTTTATTGTGCTATTCTCCTCTGTGGTCTCTGCTCTTCTCATATTCTAAAACGGTGTAGAAGTTTGACAATTGTGGGAATTAGCATCTTCCGTGTATGCAGTGTTGGATTGTCCGACAGGTTTGAATTTTGCTGTCGTTTTGGGTTGGCGAATTTACCTCTGCTACCACAGCCTATTTCAGATCTATTCTCATTTGAATAGTTACACTGATGGATTAATTTCTGAAAACGGTTAATTAATTAGATGCTTCAGCGATTAGATGATTTTTTTTTCATGGATTTACTAAATTAATTGAGTGAATGGATAATATGCATCGAATGCCTTTCACATAAAAGCCGTAATTTATTTGTGATCAAGAATATAACCTTTCTACTGTAAGATTATGAGACATTGAATTCCCAGTTTCTCCTCCTTCACATTATTTGATGAAAACAATTTAATAATTCTCATTATTTGCATCTGTCTTTTTTTACCTTCTTCACCTGCCATCTGCCAATACATGTATCTTAGTTTCTTCAACAGTTGTGAAGTAACATCGACATGTGTGATGTCACTCGCATTTGAGGTGTAATATTCACCACTAAGTATCCACTTTCTGCCCACAATTAGTTATGATTCCTAAGCAGCGGTCAGTACTGAGGGACTATGCTATTTGGAAGGACACGTTTATCTGTATAAATCTTCAATGATCTCAATCTTCCTTGTGCCAGATGGGCAAGGTAACTCTCAAACTACTTTGGATTTATCGCTTTGACTAAATCAATGCCTCTGGAATCAAACACGATTGAAGCTCCTGCATAATGATGCTTGATTAGTTTATGTTATTTTCCAAACAAATTATTTTGAGAAATATAAATGTTCAGAGTGTACAAACTCAAGTATTCATCTGAAAGCAGTAAACCTGATACAAATTTAGTGGAAAGATAGATGTTTTAAAGTATTAACACCCCTTTCCATTTCAGGATCCAAGGTTTCTTCTTTCGATAAACAGAGCCTTACTGAGACAAGACCTGGTCAATTGTTGACCGTTTTGGTTTTCTAACCCTAACAAACGTGATATGGTGATGTCTGCACAGCAGCAAAGCTTTACCAGGCTCATTTTTGTGATGGAAGGACTGATATTTGACGAGAAAATGGACCGGTTCAGAATGGTTAACCATCCACTAAAATGTCCGATTTTAGATCTGTGGAAGGTCCCTGGACATGAAAAATAAAATCTGTTTTCTTAGCACAGTTACAGCGAAAGCTGTTGAGATTCTTCAGCAGTTTCAATTTTTCCAGCATACGCAGTTCTTTGATTGTTTGTTCTGGAGTGGGGGTGAGTAGGGTGAAGTGCAAACTATGTTCACTAGATTAGAGAAGAACGAGAGGAAACTCGTAGTAAACTATAATAGTTAACAAGGCCGGGAGAGTATAAAAACAGGAATGCTGTATTTCAAGTTCAGGCGTTACAGAACCAGATGTCACAGTCTCGGGATACAAGATCAAGCATACAGGAAACAGATGAGGATAATTTCTTCATTCAGAGCGTGTTAAGCTGACTGTTCATATTCTGTGGCAAGAGAATGGAAGAGGCCAACACATTGAACAGTGTGGAGCAGTGGATGTTGTGCACATGGATTTTAGCAAAAAAATTGATAAAGTTCCCCATGATACACTCATCCAGAACTTTCGGAAGAATGGGATACAGGAAAGTCTGCCGGTCTGGATATGGAATTATAGACGACAGAGAGTATAGGACCATAGACGACAGAGAGTGATAGTGGATGGAAAATATTCACCCTGAAGTTCGATGATCAGTGGTGTTCTGTTGGGATGTGTTCTCGGACCTCTTCTCTTTATGATTTTCAGAAATGACTTGGATGAGGAAGGGTAAGTCTGTTTGTGTATGTTTGTCGATGAAAGCAAGGTTGGTGCAGTTGTGCTTAGTGTGGAGAGCTATTCTCAGTTGCACTGGGGCAAGAAGTGACAGGAAGCAGAGATCGTCTGAGAAGTGTAGATGCATTTAAGCTTGAAAATTTTTAAAGTGATTAATTTTAGACTTTCGAATTTGAATGCAGAATACAGAGTTAAAACACATGTTTCTTAGCAGTGTTGAGAGACACCCGATCTTGGGTTCTATGCCCAAAAGATCTCTCAAAGTTACCAAACAAATTGTAAAGAAGGCGAATGATGTTTTGTTTTCCGTTAACAGGTGGCTTGAATTTAAGAGACGTGAGATTATGCTGCAGTCGGATAAAGCCCTAATTAGACCGCATTTAGAATATTGTGTTTAGTTCTGGTCGCCACAATGTAAGAAGGATGTAGAAATTTTCGAGAGGCTGCAGACGTGCTTCCTCAGGATTCCCAATGGACTGGATGGTATGAATTAAGGAGAAATGCTGAGGGAGCTAGACCTTTTCTCACTGGAGCAAAGCAGGGTGAGCGATATGATAAAGGTGTACAGCATGATGAGTGACATAGATAAAGTGCATATCCACAAACTTCTTCCCATAGCAGAATTGTCTGTCCTGAAGGGGTACGATCTTAAGATTATTGAAGGAAGGTGTCGGAGAAATGTCGGAGGTAAACTTTTGATACAGAGAGTTGTGTGTGCGTGGAATGCACTGCCAGCATTGCTATGAGAGTCAGATACATTAGAGCAATTTAATCGACTCTTAAATCTACACATAGCTGACAGTAAAATTAAGCGCATGAAAGATAGTTTGATCTCAGCGTAGCATATCATTCAGCACAACATCGAGGGCCGAAGTGCCTGTACACTGCTGTACTAATTTGTGTGTCAGGATGTCCAAGACTGTAGGGAGGCTGTGGAGAAGGTAGCACTGACAGGGACTACTTGCAGACACAGAGATGGGCTCAAGTGCGTATACTTCAATGCAAGGAGTATCAGAAATAAGGTGGGCGAACTTAAGGCGTGGATCGGTACCTGGGACTACGATGTTGTGGCCATCACGGAAACATGGATAGATGAGGGACAGGAATGGCTGTTGGAGGTTCCTGTTTACAGATGTTTCAGTAAGATTAGGGAGGTTGGTGAAAAAGGAGGGGGGTTGGCATTGCTAATTAGAAATGGTATAAAGGCTGCAGAAAGGAAGTTTGAGTGGGATCTGCCTTTGGAGGTAGTATGGGCTGAAGTCAGAAATAGGAAAGGTGCATTCACCTTGTTGGGTGTTTATTATAGGCCCCCCAATAGCAGCAGAGATGTGGAGAAACAGATTGGGAAACAGATTTTGGAAAGGTGCAGAAGCCACAGGGTCGTAGTCATGGGCGACTTCAACTTCTCAAATATTGATTGGAAGCTCTTTAGATCAAGTAGATTGGATGGGGCGGTGTTTGTGCAGTGTGTCCAGGAAGCTTTTCTAACGCAGTATGTAGATTGTCCAACCAGAGGGGAGGCCATATTGGATTTGGTACTCGGTAACGAACCGGGACAAGTGGTGGGCTTGTTAGTGGGTGAACATTTTGGTGATGGCGACCACAATTCTGTGACTTTCACCTTGGTTATGGACAGAGATAGGTGCGCACAACAAGGAAGTTTTTACAATTGGGGGAAGGGAAATTACGATGCTGTAAGACAGGATTTGAGGAGCATACGTTGGGAGCATAGGCTGTCAGGGAAGGATGTGGTGGAAATGTGGGACTTTTTCAAGGAGCAGATACGACGTGTCCTTGATATGTATGTACCTATCAGGCAGGAAAGAAATGGTCGTGTGAGGGAGCCTTGGTTGACGAGGGAGGTTGAATGTCTAGTAAAGAGGAAGAAGGAGGCTTACATAAGGTTGAGGAAACAAGGTTCAGACAGAGCAGTGGAGGGATACAGGATAGCCAGAAGGGACCTGAAGAAAGGGATTAGGAGAGCTAAGAGAGGGCATGAAAAATCCCTGGCGGATAGGATCAAGGATAACCCCAAGGCATTCTATGCGTATGTGAGAAACCTGAGAATGACGAGAACGAGGGTAGGTCCGATCAAGGACAGTGGTGGGAGACTGTGTATTGAGTCGGAAGAGATAGGAGAGGTCTTGAACAAGTACTTCTCTTCAGTATTTACGAACGAGAGGGACCGTATTGTTGAAGAGGAGAGTGTGAAACGGACTGATAAGCTAGAAGAGATACCTGTTAGGAAGGAAGATGTGTTGGACATTTTGAACAACTTGAGGAGAGACAAGTCCCCCGGGCCTGACGGGATATATCCTCGGATTATGTGGGAAGCAAGAGAGGAAATTGCAGTACCGTTGGCAATGATCTTCTCGTCTTCACTAGCAACTGGGGTGGTACCAGGGGACTGGAGAGTAGCGAATGTTGTGCCCCTGTTCAAAAAAGGGAATAGGGATAACCCCGGGAATTACAGGCCAGTTAGTCTTACTTCTGTGGTCGGCAAAGTAATGGAAAGGGTACTGAGGGATAGGATTTACGAGTATCTGGAAAGACACTGCTTGATTAGGGTCAGACAACACGGATTTGTGAAGGGTAGGTCTTGCCTTACAAGTCTTATTGAATTCTTCGAGGAGGTGACCAGGCATGTGGATGAGGGTAGAGCAGTGGATGTAGTGTACATGGATTTGAGTAAGGCATTTGATAAGGTTCCCCATGGTAGGCTTATGCGGAAAGTCAGGAGGCATGGGATAGAGGGAAATTTGGCCAATTGGATAGAAAACTGGCTAACCGGTCGAAGTCAGAGAGTGGTGGTAGATGGTAAATATTCAGCATGGAGTCCAGTTACAAGTGGAGTTCCGCAGGGATCCGTTCTGGGTCCTCTGCTGTTTGTAATTTTTATTAATGACTTAGATGAGGGAGTCGAAGGGTGGGTCAGTAAATTTGCAGATGATACAAAGATAGGTGGAGTTGTGGACAGTGAGGAGGGCTGTTGTCGGCTGCAGAGGGACTTAGATATGATGCAGAGCTGGGCTGAGGAGTGGCAGATGGAGTTCAACCCTGCCAAGTGTGAAGTTGTCCATTTTGGAAGAACAAATAAGAATGCGGAATACAGGGTTAATGGTAGGGTTCTTGGTCAGGAGGAGGAACAGAGGGATCTTGGGGTCTATGTACATAGATCTTTGAAGGTTGCCACTCAGGTGGATAGAGTTTGTAAGAAGGCCTATGGAGTATTATCGTTCATTAGCAGAGGGATTGAATTCAAGAGTCGTGAGGTGATGTTGCAGCTGTACAGGACTTTGGTTAGGCCACATTTGGAGTACTGTGTGCAGTTCTGGTCGCCTCACTTTAGGAAAGATGTGGAAGCTTTGGAGAGGGTGCAGAGAAGATTTACCAGGATGTTGCCTGGAATGGAGAGTAGGTCGTACGAGGATAGGTTGAGAGTTCTCGGCCTTTTCTCGTTGGAACGGCGAAGGATGAGGGGTGACTTGATAGAGGTTTATAAGATGATCAGAGGAATAGATAGAGTAGACAGTCAGAAACTTTTTCCCCGGGTACAACAGAGTGTTACAAGGGGACATAAATTTAAGGCGAAGGGTGGAAGGTATAGGGGAGATGTCAGGGGTGGGTTCTTTACCCAGAGAGTGGTGGGGGCATGGAATGCGCTGCCCGAGGGAGTGGTAGAGTCAGATTCATTGGCGACCTTTAAACGGCATTTGGATAGGTACATGGATGGGTTCTTAATCTAGGATAGAAGTTCGGCACAACATCGTGGGCCGAAGGGCCTGTTCTGTGCTGTATTGTTCTATGTTCTATGTTCTATGTATTCTCCATTTAACGTAGAAGACGAAATAGATAAGAGTACCTAACGAAAAATAGATCGAAGACATGCATTAAAAATGGAAATATGTTCTGATTGGTTGATAGAACTGGCTTGAAGCATTGAATGACCAATTGCTGTCCCAATTTCCATGTCTCCATGTTTCATTTTTTCACTGTTATCACTTCCTCTTTCACCTTAATGCATACAGATATGTGTCATTACAACATCTCCTTTTCTCTCTTCCTATCTGTTCTCCAGCAAACATTGCTGTTATTGTGATCCTGGTTCGAGGAAGATGCGGACTCTCCAAATGTATTACCTCCTATCTGGTGTCAATGGCAGTGGCAGATCTGTTACTCATTATCACCGCTGTCGTAATAAATCGGATTTTTGGGATTTTCTTGCCATTTAGTGTCTTCTCTCTAACACAATTATGCAGAGTCCGTATTGCATTTATCTATGCAGTCATCGACTGCTCTGCCTGGTTAACAGTTGCATTTACCTTTGATCGATTTGTTGCCATTTCTTCTCAGAAGCTGAAAGCAAAGTACTGCACCATGAAGACCTCTCAGCGCGTCATAGGAATCATTTATATTCTTAGCTGTCTGAGGAATACGTTTTTGTATTTTACATATGAACCTTTATACATCATTGACAATGTTCCCTGGTTTTGTGCCGTTAAGTTAATGTATTATACGTCAGCTGCATGGGCCACATTCGACTGGGTTCTTGTTATTTTTACTCCTTGTCTCCCTTTCATTCTAATATTGTTACTCAATGCCCTGACCGTCAAGCACATTCTGTTAGCCAACAGAGCTCGCAGGAGACTCCAGTTCCAAATAAATGGAGGAAATGAGAATGACCCAGAGGTGCAGAAGAGGAGAAAGTCAATTGTTTTACTTTTTGCTATCTCTGGCAGTTTCATCTTGTTATATCTGTTATATTTTATAACTATTGTCTATGTTCGGCTTGTCGATGTTACTTATTTCTCAGGGGCTAATTTCAGTGATACAACATTCCTTATGGAAGAAAACGGATATATGCTTCAATTTTTGAGTTCCTGCATTAACCCATTTATTTATGGAGGAACACAGAGCAAATTCAGGGACGAATTAAAACATGGGTTAAAATATCCACTCAGACGTTTGAAACAGTTCAGTAAAAATTAAAATTGAAGACAAAAGATTAATTCTCTCCTAATTTCTGTGTCCCGTGTTTCTTATAGGTCTCAGAAATGGCTCATATTGCAAAATGTGTAATTAATTGCTTTGAGATCTTTAGTGCCTTGAATTTAACAATGCAGAGCAATAGCGTATTCTAAACACAACGTAGAGCCATAAAATCAAATAAATTATTTTCAAGTTTCAACCATGTTGCTGACGGCATGTTTGATGCTCATTGCCGTAAAAGTTATGCTTTCCACTCGCAGTCTGACCTTTAATCTATCATGAAATAACAAAACCCTTTGGCTAATGAAGGATCTCTAATTTCTATCTCCATAAACATCCAATTAGTACATGTTTGTGTCCTATTTTTATGTCTATGCGAAACTTTTTTTTGAAATTATGTGCGTTGTTCATTATGTAATATCCAAAAATCACATTTCTATCACCAGAACGTATGGCAAAGAAGAAGCCAGAGGTGGAGTGTGGAGCCTTGCGGAAAGTACTTACTGGGCATTTTATTTGTCACTGTTTGCAGTCAATCCATAGTAATTCATGGGACAATCAAATGGTTCCCAATATATAGTTAATTATGTTGAAATATGGCAAAGTACAATTGAAAATTGGGCGATCATTAAAAGCACAATACATTTCTATAATTAGTTTTAAATTTATTAGCAGTGAACGGTACAAGAAATATACAGGGGTGGAAATCAAGGGCACACAATGAATTGCAGGAATGCATCCCAACCTGTTGTCTGGAATTGCCGAACCCAGACAACTGTCTCTGAAACACATGTCTGAATTCTGCTTACACTGGTGCAACAGTGCATATTTGGAATTCCAACTGTATACAAACTCTGAAGAAATTGCACATGAAATTGAATATTTCCAATGCGATTTTTCTTCGCCTGAAGTTGTATGAAAAATTCATATCAATCGTAAATCCCACGGGGTCTATTGAAATGAAATAAACTGTTATTCAGAAAAAGGTAGATACTTAAGAACATTATTAAACATATATTAAACAGGCCCCTAACTAATCTAACACACGACGACTAAAACCTCCATTGGATCCTTTGCAGCTACAATCGTCCACCGTGTTCTCCAGCATATGGAGTACTTACTTTCTCCCAGTTGATTTTAAAACTCCTGCGAAGCCCCTTCCAATGATGCGTACCTTATAGAAGTTCTCCTCCCTCTCCACAAGGATCCCAGTGAGTCGCTCTCTACCTTGAAGTTCTTCAGGCATGTTTTCAAAGAGACTCGCTACTTTAGCCACATCTCCTTCCCCAGTACTTGCCGACAGAGTCGACTGATCACGCATGTACTCTGGAAAAGTACGATTTGGAGTTCAACAGGACAACAAGAACATATGACAAATCTGAAACATTCAGAAATGGTTTCCTTTTGGATCCTCCATTCTACACTCGTAACTATGTGCTGCCAATTCCCCTCCTTACTGTCATCACTGTCTCCCCGCAGGGCCACACTATCACAGACATGCAAATGACCTCTGTTGTTTTACATTCTCAGAAGTATTCACACGCTAAATAAATGTTTTTTTTTCCTTACCATATCCGCCATAAAAGAACGTACGTTAAACAAACGTTCATGTACATAAATCAAAACTCGGATTTGCACGACCATCCAAGAACCTTCTCTTGGCCTCTTGAACCGTTCAGATGCAATTAGCAACTCAGCCACTTCAGGCACGACGCCGTGGAGAATTATGAGCCGCTTCCACACCCACTGAACCAAAGATCACAGCTACTGCCAACTGCGCCTCCTTCACGATCGCCATCCAGACAACAAACTTCATTATCCCTGGGAAGATGACCCCCTCCGCGACCGTCGCAGGATCTACTGCTGCCGTGATCGCCAGCACCGATGAGATACCTAACCTGTATGTCACTTCTGCCATCGCAAATGCCGCCACCGCAGTCACTTCCATCCCAAGATATATCACTCACCAGAATGCCAACGGCTAAAGCATGACATCAATTCTGGCATCAGTGATGTCACTCACCAGAGCTCAGCTGACGACGTTGTCATCACGCGTTATGTCACTTCGTCCCGCATGTCCTGCAATCGGCCCCATTTCCGCCTCTATGGTCAGTGTCATTGACGTTGGTGATGTCATCCCAACACCTTGGCGGGCCAATTCCCATGGCAGTCTCTGCCCCCAGTCCCAGCTCCAGCCAGACCCCAGGTCCTGTGTCCCTAAACTGCTGCATTTTCACTATTTCCCCAGACCTGCCCCTGACTGCGGATGAACGTTCAGTCCTGAGCAATGGCCTCACCTTCATCATTCTATTATCCCAGATTAATGAGTTCCACACACGTTGTTACATGGAACATTTATTTCACAGCTTCTCCCTTCTGGCCCACTTATTCAATCCAAACACTTGCCCACACTCCGCAGACGCCCTCTCTCATCTCCAACACTGCCAACCTACCTGAACATCCCGTGCTGGCCTGTTACCCTTCCATTTCTAACTGCTGCCATGACGTAGACCATCTCGGCTGTTTCACCCCCTCACCAACTCCAATGTCCTGCCCTCGCAACGAGCAGCACTCCACGACCTCCACTCCAACCCCAAGCCCGCTCGTAAACCAACTGACAGTGGGGGCAGGGTACAGTGCCAGCGAGGCGCATTGATTTCTCCACCACTGAAGTCAGGTGCCAACTCGCTGACAGCTCCTTCTTTTGCCAACTCGACCATGACCTCAACTCCCATCACCATACCATCGTCTCCCAAACTATCCACAACCTCAACACTTCCAGGGATCTTCAATCCAAAGCCTCCAGCATCATAGTCCAAGAACTACACACTGCCTGATTCTACCTCCGATGATGATTCACGAACATGACTGCCCCGGCTGACTCATTGTCTCGGCCTGCTCCTGTCCCACTGAATTCATCTCTGCCTACCTTGATGCAATCCTGTCCACCTTAGTCCAGGATCTCCTCACCTATATTCGGGACACCATGCACGCCTTTCAGCTCTTCCAATACTTTCCTTTCAGTGGCCCCATCCTTTCTTCACCATGGACATCCCTCCCCTGCACACATCTATCCACCACGACGAAAGCCTGCAAGCCTTCCGTTTCTTCCTCTCACTCTGTCCTAACCAGTAATCTTCCACTGATCTACATGGCTGAACTGGTTCTCACACATAAAAGTTTCTCATTACAATCTTCCCACTTCCTCCAAGCAAAAGAGGTAGCCATGGGCACACGCATGGGTCTAAGCGAAGCCTGCCTCTTTGTCGCAGAAGCGGAACAGTCCACCTTCCACAGCAACAATGGCATCATTTCCAACCTTGTCTGCTGCTACATCAATGATTGAATCGGCGTTACCTCGTGCTTTCACAACTCAGCGCAATCAAACCTAACACACCCATCAATAAAACGGGGCTCCTGACTCTGTTCCAGTTCTGAATCGGCACTCTTCCCTGCCCTAGCTCACTGACTCATTTTGTGATCAAAATAAGTATGCCGCCTTCATCAACAATTTTGCACATATGAGGACCTGAACCCATGTAACAGCCACAAGCTCTCTCCCTTACTTCAGCAACTCTGACTCTCCATTGCATTGTGATATTCTTTACAGAGTCCATCACATACCTGGCCACATTGTAACCCTGCACCCTGACGTCCTCGGGGACTGACCATACGGAACGTTCAAATGTATGCCACCTCGCCTCCTGCCCTGGGATGAATAATCACCCTCCATTCTACTGGTTTGTACCCTATCCTCTCCCTCATTACACTTTCTCAACCGACCGCCATACTTACCTGGTATCCTAAACCACCATCAATTTACATTCCTTCACTCCTCATGGCGTAAGGTCGCGCTTACTTTACCCCTTAATGTTTGGAAGAAGCTGTCAAATTATCTGCCTGCGATGTTTGATATTTAAATTATAGAAAATGACAATTCACTGCAGTAAAATAGTGGAAATGAATTGATTTCTCTGGCAGTTCTGCCCAGTTCCTGCCCATCTGATATTTCTGAAGGAGCCATGATCACAGCCGAATTAAAGTCATGCAGGACTCTTCTACTGCAGAGAGAATAAGCCATGGAGAACGAATCTGAAAAATCGCATGCTTGCAGGAACGCTGCCCTCATGTATTTTTTCCTGCAGTCTACTGCTTCCTGCATTTCCAGCTGCCATTCATTAAAAATGCTGAAGGCGAATGTCCAGCCTGCAACGAATCAGCGTCAAGCTGTTGTCAAAGTTTCTAAGCTGATAACACAAAAAAAATGTGAAAACTGATCAATGCTGACAATGTCATTGTAAGTTTTGTAAAACAGAATATCTTCACTTGTGATCGTCACACGCTGGCCAAAATTTCTTACCTGGACCAAGTTGTCCTTGCGATGGTGGCGATGAGCTGCCCTTTTGAACTGCTGAAGCTCCCGTGCTCTATTAGATCAATAAGGCCCTTCGCAAGGAACTTCCAGTGCATGAATCGCAGAAATATATATCAGACCATCCTGCAACTTGTTAAATTGACAGATTAGTTCCCAAAATAATTATTTGAAGAGTTTGTTCTCTTCATTGAACTGGAAATGTCATGTGTTGCTACTCGAATGATATTCTTTTTGTTTTTTTTTCAATTCCAGAGCGATGTGTTGCATGTTGTGAAAAGTAAAATATATTTTGTTATCTCTTCACACATTATGACGACTTGTTATAGTCCAACAAGGCAATTTGAAAGTACATGCTGTGATCGTGCACGGAAATTGGATGTCTAAAATATGACAGAGGAAAGTCAAAATAACTGTCTATTCGAGTCAATGAAAAAAAAAATCCTCCAATAACAATTACTTTACTACATTTCCCAGGGATTAATTTTTAAAATTGCATATCTTAGAAATTGGGAAATATTTATACTGTTCAATGCAAATACATTTCAACAACGACAATGTCATAGTAAACACATAAAGATTGGGGAGAAATCCAATTTCCTCTCAGACGAATTTTTTTTCGGGCAAATACATACCATCCACCACACTATCAAACATAACTGGTAGCCTTCATTTACAAGATACGGCTTGAATATTGAGGGGACAGTTATACCTGATTTGGATTGTCTTATTTTCTGACACGGGTTAAAGTAACACTATCAGCAATTGGTGTAAAAACTACTATGTTGAAGTTTCATGTTCTGATTTAGCAAAAAACATGCGTCGTCAAATCCATACAATATACAATACAAAGAACAAAGAAAGGTTATAGCCCAGGAACGATCCAAATGTACTGTCTAAACCTATCCTAAGCTTCTGTATCCATCTGTTCCCCAGCTACACATCCATACATCCAGAATCTACCGTGCCTGCCTCTGCCACCTATGCTGGCAACACGTTCCAGATGCCCGACACCCTCTGAGAGAAGTACTTGCTTCGTTTATCCCCCTTAAGCTTCCCAGCTCTCACCTTGAAAGCGTGACCTCTTGTTATGGAATTCTTCGCCTTGGGATTAATATCCTTGTCTCTATCCACCCAGTCTATACCCTTCATGATTTTTGTGAACCTCAATCAGGTCCCTTATCAATCTCCTCTTTTTTAATGAGAATAAACCTAACCCACTCAACCTGTCGTCATAACACCTTCTCCACCAGGCAACCTCCTTGTAATCCTTCTCTGCACCATCTCCAAAGCGTCCACATACTTTTGGTAATGTGGCGACCAGAACTGTACACAGTATTCCAAATGCTGCCGAACCAAAGTCCTGTAAAATTTTAAGATGACTTGCTAGCTATTATACCCCGTCCAATGAAGGCAAACGTACAATATTCCTTCTTGATCACTCTATCCACCCGTGCAGCAACCTCCAGGGTACAACGAACCTGCACTCAAGATCTCTCTGCCCATCAACTTTTCACAAGGCTCTGCCGTTCATTGTATAATTCGCTCTAGAATTAGTCTTGCCTAAATGCATCACCTCACATTTGTCTGGATTGGAGTCCATCTGCCACTTTTCTACCCAAATCTCCAGTCTATCTGTACCCTCCTGTATTCTTTGAAAGTCTCTTATGTTCTTTGCTACTCCACCAATCTTCGTGTCATCTGCAAACTTGCTGATCATATCAACAGTGCCCTCTTCCAGATCATTTATCTATATTACAAACAACAGTGGCCCCAACACTGACCCCTGTGGAACACCACTTCTAACCTTTCTCCATTTCAAGGAACTCCCTTCAACTGCTTCTCTCTGTCACTTGTTGCTCAACCATTTCTTTATTCACCTCGCTAGAACACCCTGCACACCATGTGACTTCACTTTCTGCATTTGTCTACCTGGGGAACCTTATCAAACGGTCCCATCTTTGTGTAAAATGTTTTACAATATACATATTCTGACTTTCTTTTGTTTTCATCGCAAGCATGGTATACAGCCATTTTGTACTGATTCATCTGAAATTTCCATTCATAAATAAAATTGGTGGTTCACGAATAGTGTTATTTGAACCACCTGAAAAAGAAATTCTTCGGTTTCATTTTCTACAATTGTAACTCAATCCATTTTTTCGTTAAAGTAGTTGCAGAAATAGCTTTTCGGGACTTTTGCGTTCTGTGTATCATCAGTTGTCATTCCGAATTTCCAGAGACTCTAATCATACTGTTACTAACATAACTTTCTAGTTGCACAAAATATTCTTCCAAAGATAGTTATAAATTTATCTTCATTTGTAATCAACTCCCCAGCTGGTCTTCCTTATTTGTTAAATTAACAAATAGCAACTTCTTTTCTATTAGTTCTATACACATTGTCATGGATCCATGAAATGTGTTTTAGGTAAATGTGCAAATACCTTCCAGCTACTTCTTCACCTCGTTTGCCTTTACGCATTGAATCTATTTAAAATCTGCTGTGGTATTTCAGGATCATCTATGCCCCTTCCATTAACTTTACATTTGGCAGCAAGGAGTCGCAGGGTCCCAGCGCCAATCAATCTTTCACTACATGTCAACCTGTCATCACGAAGGACGATCACAATTTTCGTGATATAAAGACATGCACGGACTGTAAGTTCGTTAATTAATTGTAAATTCAAAGAATCCATACAGGCTGGAAACAGTCGGTTCGGCCCAACAAGTCCGCATTGAGACTCCCTATCCCAAACTACAAAGACTCCCATCACTCTACACCTATCACTGACGAAGGCACCAAACCTACATATCCTGAACATTACGGGCAATTTAGCTCATCCAATTCACTTAACATGGACTGTGGGAGAAAAAAGAAGACTGGATGGAAACCCACGAAGACACCGGGAGAATGTGCCAACTCGACATGGACAGTCGCCAGAGGCTGGAATTGAACCCGAGTTACTGGCGCTGTGAGGCAGAAGGCTGCTCACTGCGCCACTGTGGCAAATTTCCAGCCTTTTACCATTGTTTGGACAGTGCTTGTAAATGTTAAAAATCATCGTAAAGAAAGGATGATGGACCAAATGAACGGGGTGGAATGGAAATTTGATTAGTTATTCAGGGAGGTGTTAAAATCTTGAGGGCAAATGTTTGTAAAGAAAGGCAAGAGGCGACAAGGCAAGTGTATTAACTTCCGAGGAAGACAGAAGTTTTAAGAAACACTGATTAATTTATGAAGTGGCACCGTTGTTAAGGAAATAAGAAATGGAATTATGTTCCGAAATTGCGTGGAGTGTGTTTGAAATGGCAGGCTGTAAGCTAGAATTTATTAGTAAAAATGAATGGAAGTGAAGAGTGCACTGCCAGTAAAAGAGGTGATGAGCTTTTCAATAGTTGGAGATTTTTTAAAAAGTGTCTACAAGCAACTGACGTTGCGAAAATGAAACGTATGTATCAATTGGCTGAGTGCTTGGCAACCTCAGCTTGTTTTGGTGTGCCGGCAACTAGTTTGAATATTAGCCAACTATGTTAAACCAGGATCTCGATACCAAAACCCTTTTATATTTAAATCTGTTAGTTATCACTGCCTGAAGAAATCTGCTTTTAAATAAATTAATATGTTAGCTGTTGAAATAAAGTGGAATTTGAAAATAAGAGGGAAAGCCAACTGCCACCTGAGGTAAAAAAAAAAGAGACCATCTCGTTCTGACAGAAGTCTCCAATCTCTCTAAAAAATGACCATCCGGTCATGAAGGTGTATGGTGCATATAGGTAATATTCTTGGCACCATAACTCAATGAGATACGCTTCCAAAACAGAAAACAATGTCCCATAGAGAACATCCATGAAGGATGAATCAGCGGAAAGAGAAGCGTTTATGACTGGAGAGACAGAGAACCATTCCAGATAACATATCCAGTTTGGAATTTGAGATTCTAAGTTTTAATTTATAATTTTATTCCTACTTAGGTGTACTGGAACAGGATACCGCTATAATTTATTTAATGTAACATAGAACATAGAACGTGACAGCGTAGTGCAGGCCCTTCAGCTCTTGAAGTTGCACCGACATGTGAAATTAATCTGATGTCCATCTAAACTACATAATTCCATTATTATCCATATGTATGCCTAATGAACATTAAATACCCTTAACGCTGGCGAGTGTACTGTTGTTGCGAGCAGGCCATTACACGAGCCTCTTATTCTGTGCATAAAGATATTTCTGTTATGTATCCTAAATCCATAATCCCGCAGTTTAAAGCTATGTCCCCTCGTATTAGCCTTCACAATTCGAGGAAACAAAACGGTCTCACTGTCCACTCTGTCTAACCCGATGATTTTTTGATACGTTTCGATTTCATCACCTCTCAACATTCTTCTCTCTAACGAAAACATCCCCAATTCCCTCAGCTTTTCTTCGTAAGACCGTCTTTCCATACCAGTCAACATCCTATTAAACCTCTTCCGACCTGTTTCCAAAGCTTTCACAATCTTCCTCTCACATGATGACCTGAACTGTACATAATACTGCAGGTGCGGTCTTACCAGTGTCTTGTTCAGCTGAAGCATCACCTCGTGGCTACGAAACCCCATCCATCCTCCCAATGAATATCAACGAACCATATGCCTTTTGAACATCTCTATCAACCTGAGTAGCAGCTCCCAGAGATTTATACACCTGGTTACCGGGATTTCTCTGTTCATCTTCACTGTCTATAATTTGATGATTAACACAGAACTGTTAGTTCTTCTGAAGTGAACTACCTCACAACTTTCCGCATTAAACTCCATTTGCCACTTCGCAGCCCAGCTCTGCATCTTATCCATGTCAGTCTGGAACCCACAAAAGCCTTCATCACTTTCCACAATGCTGACTGTCTTAGCAACATTCACAAATTTACTTCCCCTTCTTTCTGCGCTTACATCGAGATCATTTATAAAAAAAAAAGTGGTCGCAAAACAGATCCTTGCGGCACACCACTGGTAACTGTGCTCTGGGATGAACATATCTCTCCAACCACCAGCAACTCTCTTTTTTCAGCGAGCTAATTTCTGATCCAAATCGCTAAATCGCCTTCAATATCAAAACTCCGTATTTGGTGCAATAGCCTAACATTAGCAAAACCTTACTGAAGTCTATATACACTATATCAACCACTTGACCTTCTCCACCAGTTTTGCAATCTTTTCGAAGAACTCAATAATTTGGGTGAGGCACAACTACACTTCAACAAACCGTATTGACTGTCCCCAATCAAATTGTTCCTTTCCAGATGATTATAAATACTATCTCTCAAAACCTTTTCCAGCACCTTACCCACAATCAAAGTAAAGCTCACAGGCCTTTAAGTTCCTGTCCAACAATGATACATGAAAATGAAATCAAAATGTTCTGTAATCTCCTCCCTGGCTTCCCAGAGAGTCCGACGTAAGTCCCATTTGGCTCACGGGTCCCCTCTAATTTCAGATCTTCCAAAATTGCTAATTCCTCCACATCTTTATCAACTGCAATCCCATCTAATCTTGTCACCTTTATCTCCGTATAACTACCAACATTGCCGTTTACCAATGTGAATACTGACGAAAGGTGTCATTAACAGTTTCCAATTGTGCAGAGGTGCCACATACAACGTCCCACTTCTATATTTGATTAGCACTAATCTTACTCAAGTCATTCTTTTATTCATGATATATCTATAGAAGGCCTTGATCCTGTCCGCCTACAACTTCTCATGTACCCTCCTGGCTGTTCTCGTCCCTATCTTCAGATCTTATTTGGCTAACTAATAAATCTCGCCATTTACACCCCCCACCCCCACCCCCACCATAAGCTTTTGCTTCTCCTCCTCACATTAGCGTTTTTCTTCCTCTTACTAAGAACTTCAACTTCTTTATTCAACCATGGCTCCCTCTCTTGACTAATCGACAAATACCTCCCTGCCTGATTGGAATATAATTATCAAGGACCCACAGTAGCTGTTCATTGAATAAACTCCACATTTCAATTATTTACATCCACATTTACATTTCCTTCCCGATCCTATGCATTCTACATCTTGCCTAATCACATCATACTTCCCTTTCCCCCAGTTATACCTCTTTCCCTGCCGTATATACCTATCCCTGCCCATTGCTGTTATAAATATAACTGCATTGTGGTCATTATCACCAACGTGCCCGCCTACCTCCAAATCTAACACCTGGCTAGGTTCATTCCCCAATACCAGATCCAATCTGGCATCGCCCCTTGTTGGCCTGGCTACATACTGTGTCAGAAAACCCTCCTGCACACTGAACAAAAACTGACGCTTCTGAACTACTCGAACTATATTTTTCACAGTCAACCTTGAAAGTTAAAGTCCCCCAAAACAACTATCA
Source organism: Chiloscyllium punctatum (assembly GCF_047496795.1). Taxonomy (NCBI): domain Eukaryota; kingdom Metazoa; phylum Chordata; class Chondrichthyes; order Orectolobiformes; family Hemiscylliidae; genus Chiloscyllium; species Chiloscyllium punctatum. The sequence continues at coordinate 34,517,278 of NC_092773.1, forward strand.
ATCATCATCTTTGTTATCCTATCCTCTACATCACTGAAACAATTCGGAGGCCTGTAGAAAACTTCCAACAGAGAGACCGATTCTTTTCTGTTTCTGACCTCAGCCCAATCTTTCTCAGTAGACGAGTCGTCAAACGTTATCGCAGCTGCAATAGCACTACCTTGATTAACACCATCACCCCGTTTTACTATCTTCTCCGTTCTTATTAAAATAACGAAATCCAGGAATCTGAAACAACCACTCATGTTCCTCCTATATCCATGTCTCCGAGGTCGCCACAACGTCGAAATCCTATGGGCATGTGCAGCCAACATATTCTGGATGATCCTGGCATTGAATCACACACATTTCAAATTGGTGCCTTCTCCTAACCTTGGAAACCTGTCCCTAATCTCACTACCCTCAACCTCTTTTCCACTGGAATTAAAATTCAGGTTAGCATCTCCATGTTGCATGAGATAAAATCCCGCGAACAGCATGAGCAAAGTTCACTCCCCCACGATTTTGGTATCCCTCTGGTTCAGGTGAAGATCATCCTGTTTGTCGATGACCCACCTTCCCCAGAACGAAAACCAATTATCCAAGAATCCAAAGTTCTCCCTCCTGCTCCATCCCTGCATTCACGTGTTCGTCTCCACTCTCTCTCTCTTTTCCTCGAATCACTAGCACGTGGCGCGGGCAATAAAAATAACATAGCAACTCTGCTTGTTCTAGCTCAATGTTTCAATCCTTGATCACTGAATTTCTGTTTTAGATCCCCACCTTTCTTCCTACCTGTGTCGTCAGTGCCTATGTGCCCTCCCATTCCCCTTAAGGATTCCAAAATCTCCATCAGAGGCATCACGAACCTTGCCTTTTTTCTTGAGGAGCTGGAATTAAGTGCAATTCCCAAAATGAAGTCAGTAGGGACACGAGAGGTGACTCTTACCTCCACATAGTGCAGGAGGAATATTCAATTGACCTAACAGCCATTCCCACTCTTCTAAATTCCCAAATAAGAGCATAAAACCATAAGGCATAAGAGTGGAAGCAACGACATTGTGCCGATCGACTTCACTCCTCCGTTTAATCATGGCTAATGGGAGTTTCAATTCCACTTATATGCAGTCTCTCCACTGCCCTTCATTTCTTGTGAGATCAAGAATGTATCAATCTCTGCCTTGAAGATACCCCTCGTCCCGGCCTCTGCTCCGCTCCATGGCAATGAATTCCCGCTTTTCTCTAGTTGAAAAAATGTCTCCTCATTTCCAAAATAAATTGAGCGCCTCTACATTATCTTTCAAATTTCATTGTAAATGGATAATTTTCCATTCCAGTAAGAGGATTCATGAGGGCACAGCGGTAGATGTCATCTATATGGACTTCAGTCAGGCGTTGAAGAAGGTTTCCCATGGGAAGCAAGGTCAGATCTGAAGGAATACTGGGAGAACTAGCCATTTAGATACAGAACAGGCTTAGCGGTAGAAGGCAGAGGATGGTGGTGGAGGGTGGCATTTCAGACTGGAGGCCTGTGACCAGTGGAGTGCCAAAACGATCGGTGTTGGGTCCTCTACTTTTCTTCATTTATATAAATGATTTGGATTTGAGGATAAGAGGCATAGTCAGTAAGTTTGCAGATGACATCAAAATTGGAGGATGAGTGGACAGCCAAGAAGGTTACCACAGATTACAACAGGATCTTGATCAGATGGGTCATCATGTGAGCATAATGCATAGCCACGGGCAGATACTATTATCAAAGTTGGTGAACAGATTTCTGCGTTTGTAAGTCCATACAGGCTATATCCGTTTAAAGTGATGCACGTTCAACTGAAGAACAACAGTTCAGGCAGCATCCAAGGAACAGGAGAATCGACGTTTCGGGCATAAGCCCTTCTTCAGGAATCATGCCCGAAACGTCGGTTCTCCTGTTCCTTGGATGCTACCTGACCTGCTGCGCTTTTCCAGCAACACATTTTCAGTTCTGATATCCAGCATCTGCAGTCCTCACTTTCTCCCCGACTGAAGAACATGGCCGCCACACTCCAAACACACATGTACAGAGTTGTGGCTGGGTTGACATACTGTGCAGTGCATTTGGACGATGTCGTGATCTTTAGCAATTCAAGGAATGATCACAAAAGACTGTTGGCAGAGCTCTTTGAACGACCACGAGAACCAGAATTGATGCTAAACATAAATAAAACATAATTCACGAAAGCAGAGGTGACGTTCTTGGGATGGAACAGCGGTCATGGAAGGTCGATTCCCCCCGGAGCGTAAAGACGAAGGCGACAGAGGAATTTCCATGATCAACTTCGAAGAAAGAGTTTCTTCAATTCTTCAGACTCAGCGGAGTCTGCCAGAAGTCGGTTCCAAACTATATTCGTATAGTGGCACCGTTAACCGATTTGCTGAATAAGAACACAACATTTCAGTGGATAGTACCATACCAGGAGACATTCGACCATTTGAAGTCGATATTAACCACCAAACCAGTTGTACCTACACCAAACTTCTCAAAAACATTTAAAGTCGCCATCGATGGTAGTGACGTTTGTGTTGGAGCTGTACTTCAACAGGAAAAATAAGCATGGGATTGAACTGCCAGTTGGTTACTTTTCAAAGAAAATCAACATCTACCAGAGAAAATGCTCCACAATCGAAAAAGAACTATTGAGTTTGGTACTGGCTTTACAAATTTAATGTATATACGCGAATAATGTTTCAGAAACGGTTATGTACACTGACCACAATCCGCTAACACGTTTTAGATACAAAAATATGATACTATTTCGTTGGCTTATTATGGTAGAGACTTTCAATTTATAAATCGTACATGTTGCGTGTCTGTAGAATCTATTCCCAGACAGATTATCGCAGATTCAACTTATGGCATTTAGATGAGATTTGTCTTTATTTAATGTTTTATGTGTGTATATAGGAAAAAGTTAAGGCGATATTATACGGAATTTATCGGTATGTCAGGGTAAAGTATTTAAAAATTAAAATGAAAAAATGCTCTCATTATGGTGGTTCATTTTTCCTGAATAGACGAGGTGCTTTAAACATATTGTTGCATGGCTAAGTCTGGTGAAAGCAGCAGAATAACCAGACACTGCAACAAGTGTTATCAAGAATACAACAACGTTATACTGGATCGAACAACTCAATTAGTTCGTTGCCTAGAGACATAAACATTTCGAGTTGACCACTCAGTTTAAATATTATCCAGAGTAAAATATGAATTTCAATTCAAATTTGAATTGTGTCTATTGAAAATCTTAAAAAGGAATGACACAATCAGATGCTCTGGGGTATGATACGGGGGACATTGAACAGATGAGAGGAGGACTGCCAAGTCCTGCATGTAACAATCTTCTTGAAAAAATATATCTCTGAAAAATACCTTTTCGATCGGTTACGTGTGACACAGAATTTCCTAACAAGGAAAAAGAAGACACAGGAAGATCCGAAGAAAAGAACCGACAGCTGCCTGGCTTTGAGAAAAGAAGAGCTGTTTTGTTAACTTTAATTGGGAGTTTTATCTGAATAGTATTATTGAATGGAACGTCACAATGGGTAATAGAAATACATTGTCAATCGTGGTTTGTTAATTTATTACTCTTTTACTTTAGAAATAAAGTTCTTAATTTTTACTTTGTGCAGTTCTTGGCCAATCAAACTTTTGCAGATTACTGTACGGTATAAATTGTTTCTGTGTTTTATATGAAGCAGGAGGGTTTACCCTGTGTCGTAACGAGTCTAAACAAATTTGGCAATGCAAGTGTACATCTGTGCAGTTCTTTGAGTGCACTGGAGATTTGCACCATTCGTGACCTGAATGAAGTGATTCTATCCGCCGTGATCTGAATCCCAAAAATAGAAAGTCGAAAGCAAACTCCGCCCTTCACCGTAGTTGACAGGATTCGAACCTGGTGGGAATGCCCCAATGGATTTCAAGTCCATCGCCTTAACCACTCGGCCACAACTACAGAAGGACATGACCTGACTGTTGGATTAATCATTTCCAGGTTTTTGTCTCTGGTGAACTCAGCAGTAATGAATCATTGTTTGGTTTATTTGAATTCAAAACCCACAGCTTTCAAATCGATGAAATGTCGGGACAAATTGGGTCTGGGTGTTGCACCCCGAAAGTTGGAATCGACATTCAGCTTAAAAGAAGGTGGAAGTAGCAGGAAAATACTCAGTAGGTCTAGCAGGATCTGGGCTGGGAAAGGGCGATTCAACGTTTCAGAACTTCTTCAGAAGTTATTCAAACTCCGCTTTCTCCCAGTTGTACTGGCAATCCCCAGTCTGCACCCAGCGTTTTCTATTGTTGTTTCAGATTCTGAAAATCCAAATTCCTTTACATTAGCCATTAAAACAATACAGAAATTCCATTCTGGTTCCGGATTGGATTCCTGTTTGGGGAACATTTTCCTTACCACATTAAAAACCCGGAGCTGTGCAGGAAAGGAAACAAATGAAGTATGAGCCTGGGTGGTCCCAAAAAACCAACTGTTCAGTTAATGGATGAACGTGTTGACCAATTACGCAACAAAGACGGGTGGGCTGATTCGTTGCACGATCCATAAAACAGGCTTTTCACGAACTCAAACTTCAGCCTGCCCATCCCGAAGCGATTGTTATCCTCAATCAGTTTTATTTTTCCAAAATAAATCCTGGGACATTCACTGTAATGACATGGAAACAGTTTTGTACTCTCTGCAAATACATTCATGTCACAGAAACCAACTTTTCTGCAACAGCAGTCTGGCTGTCTTCGAGCGTTTTTCGTAACTTGTGTGTTCCCGAGTTTTCTCGTGATTCTGTAACCGTGGTCTGTTAATAATGATGGGGGAGGGTGCATTGCGGATGGGCGGGTTGGTGTTCTGGAGGAAATGTTGCTACCGATTAGCGTCAGGTTCCAGAGGACTGGGACTGAAACTATTTACTGAAAAACGACATTTGTGCAGAATATATAGAGCCTAATCTCAGATGAACTGTTAATCATTTGACACACAGATGAGAAGGATTTTCTCTCTTACAGAGGATAGCAAATCTGCAGAATTCTTCCCAATAGAGAGCTGTCAAGGCTGGGTATGACCAAGACTGAGATGGCGAGCCAATTAAAAGGTGGAGACGACCTGATGGTCTGAATAGCTTCCATCTGTTCCAATGTCTTGTCTGTCACTTGAGAGCTGCGAAAGACCATTGTGAAGAAAGAAATAGCAGGACATTTAGAAAAGTTGATTGGAGACAAACTGAGTCAACATCATTAGTTGAAAGGATAAACACACTTGACAACTTTGTCAGAGTTCTTTGATAATATTACATGCCGAGTTGATCAATTTTTGTTCGGCATTCCATAATGACCACATCAAAAGCCATTACACAAGGTAGGAGTTCACGGTGTTAAGTATTAAAAAAAGGCCAGGCTTGTCCATTGTTTACTTAATGGAAGACACAAAATCTGGATTATTGGGTATATTTTAAGTTGCAAAGATGTAATTACTCAAGTGCTGGAAAGGTCAGTCATAGGACTTCAATGATTTATATCTGAATTCATGACTTGTACGAATTGGCTGAGTGAAATGTGTCCAGTTTTACTGACGATCCACAACAGGTGGGAGAGCATGTTGTGATGAGGACAGCGGAATCAGGAAATGGAAAGACACAGGTTCAGTGGGTGGGCAAATTCCTTGAAGGCGCAATTTCATGTCGGGCGTTTGAGGTCATGCATTTGGTAGGAAGATTCAAAAGACTGACTGCAATTAAAATCAAGAGAAACTCCAAAAACGTGCGTTTCGGAGGAGTCTGGGTGCCCTTGTGCATGAAACAAACAATGGTTAGTGATAGACTGATTTTTTTCTGCTAAAATTAATGCCCTTTCGTAATGCTCAAAATGAAAGAGATGATATCCCATGGAATGACTGAAATGAAGGAGCCTGCAAATTAATCGAAAAAAAGATATGTCTCGTGCTGTTCTTGGGACATAGCTGATGTATTGTTTACAGGTCTCTAAACTTTATTGAAAATGGAGTCAGGAAAGGGAGAGTGGAAGTTAAGGACACCCATGATTAATAGGGGAAAGTGAGTAGTGCAGATGCTAGAGATTAGAGTCAAGAATGTGGTGCTGGAAAAGCACAGCATGTCAGGTAGCATCTGAGGAGCAGGAAAACCACGATTCATGCAAAAGCCTTTCATCAGGAATTTGGTTGGAAGCCTCGAGTGTGAAGAGATAAATGTGAGATGATGGGGCTGGGCTGGAGGTAGCTGAGATAGCAATAGGTGCACGGGGGAGGGTGCAATGTTGATAGTTTGGAGGGGAGGGTGATGTACATGGGTGGGAAGGAAATGGGACAAATGGGACAGCTCATAAGTACGGTGCTGAGCTGGAAGTTGTGAAGTGGGGTAAGGTGGGGGAGGGGAAATGTGGAAACTGGTGCAACCCCTTTGATGGCATGGGGTTGGAGGTTACCGAAGTGGAGATTTGGCTTCAGAACATAGAACAATACAAAGCAACACAGACCCTTTGGCTTTCGATGTTGCGTCGACCTGTGAGTATTTCTCAGCTCATCCCCCCATACTATCCCATCATCATCCATGTGGTTATGCAAGAATTGTTTACATCTCCCTAATGTGGCTGAGCTATCTACATCGACAGGCAGGGCATTCCACGTCCTTACCACTCTCTGAGCAAAGAACCTGCCTGTGACATCTGGCTTAAATCTATAACCCCTCAATTTGTATTTATGGCCACCCATACAAGCTGACATCATCATCCTAAGAAAAAAGACTTCCATTTTTTACCCTATCGAATCCTCTTATCATCTTGCAACTCTGTATCAAATCCGCTCTTAGCCTTCTTCTTTCCAATGAGAACAGACCCAAGTCTCTCAGATGTTCCTCATACGACTTTCCCTCTGGAACAGGAAATATCCTGTTTAATCTCGACTGCAACTTTTCCAATGCTTCCACATCCTTCCTGGAATGGGGCGACGAGGCAGCACAAAATATTCCAAGTGGAGCCACACAAGTGTTTTGTATAGTTGCAGCTTTGCATTATGACTCAGGAACCCAATCCTCTCTCAATGAAACCTAACACAACGTATGCCTTCTTAACAGCACTATCAACCTGGCTGGAAACTTTTAAGAATCTATGGACATGGACTCCAACAACCCGCTGCACATCCACATTACCAAGAATCTTTCAATTAACTCAGTTTTCTGCCTTCCTACTGATGTTGCCAAAGTGAATCACCTCAAATGTAGATGCAATGAACTCTATTTGCGTCCTCTAAGACCAATTCTGCAGTTTATCCGACCTCCCCAGCAAACTGCAACATTTTTCCACTCTGTCCACTACTCCACCAACTTTAGTGTTATCTACAAGCTTACTAACCCATCCACGTATGCCTGCGTTTTAGTCATTTATGAAAACGGCAAACAACAGTGGTCCCAAAATCGATCTTTGTGCCACACCACTCGTAACCGGACTCCAGTCTGAATATTTTCCATTAGTCACCACGTGCTGCCTTCTAACAGAAAGCCAGTTTCTAATCCAAACTGCGAAATCATCGTCAATACCATGCCTCCGCATTTTCTCCAACAGCCTAACATGTGGAATCTTATCAAAGGTTTTACAGACGTCCATGTACACCACGTCAATTGCCCTACCCTGATCCACATGTTTGGTCACCTTCTCAAAAAACTCACGAAAACATGTTGACCATCTGAAATCAAATTGTTGCTTGCTGAATGATTGTCAATCCTATCTCAATAATCCTTTACATAATTTGTTCATACAACAGACGTAAGACTCATTGATCTATGATTACTTGGGTCATCTGTATTACCCTTCCTGAACAAGGGAACAACTTCTGCTATCCTCCAATCTTCGAGTGATATTCTTGTCGGCAATAACGAAATAAAGATCAAAGGCAAAGGCTCTCAATCTCCTCCCTGGCTTCCCAGGAAATCCTTGGATAGATCCCATCCGACCCAGGGGACTGACTTGTTTTTACACCTTCCAGAATTGTTAACAAGTCCTCCTTGTTAACCTCAGTCCCATCTAGTCTAGTAGCCTGTATCTTAGATTCTCCTTGACAACGTTGATCTAATTCAATATGAATACTAACGAAAGTTATTCATTTGGTGCCTTCCTATCTCCTCTGACTCCACACACAATTTCTCACTACTATCTTTGATTGGTCCTAATCTTACTCTCGTCAATGTTTTATTCCCCATATACACGTAGAAAGCGTTAGGGTTTTCTAGGATTCAATCTGCAAGCGACTTCTCATGTCCTCCCCTGGCTCTGCTGGACTCTCTGTTCAGGTCTTTCCTAACTAACTTGTAACTCTCAATCGCTCTAACTGAGCCTTCACGTCAAACCCGAACATAAGCCTCCTTCTTTCCCTTGACGTATGGCTGCTTTGCTCGACAACTTCCTTCATGCCTGACAGGGACATACTCATCGAGTACGTGCAACAGCAGTTCCTTGAGTAAGTTCCACATTTCAATTGTGGTCATCCCATCCGTTTCCTTCCACATCCTGTGCATAATAAATCTTGCCAAATCGCATCATAATTGCCTTTCCGTCAGCCATAAGACTTTCCCTGCAGTGTGTAACTATCCCTTTCTATTGCTGAAGTAAACATAACCGAATTGTGTTTGCAATCACCTCCATCCAAATCTAACCCCTGGCCTGTCCATTACCTTTTACCAAATCCAATGTTGCCTGTGACTGTTAGTAAGAGCCAGTCTGGCCGCAAGTTTTAGACCTGTGTTGATGATGAGACAGGAATTCATCAAAGTTGATAGGGACAAATAGTTTTTCAGCTCATCTCCCTCTGTTTCCTTAACTCCCAGGAGATTATTATCATTTGGCGCAGGAATTCACCGATGATATCTTTGGTTGCTTCAAATCTTCGGAACACTGTGCAAGAGAGTAAAATAGTGCACCAGGACCAGGCTCCAATGAGAGAGCCAAGACAGCATGTATTTTCGGAGTGCCAGAACTGACAGAATGGTGCTTTCCCTTTCCACTGCAAAAGGTTTGTGCTGAAAGAGCAGCGCTTTTGGAGTATCAGTGTTGTTGGAGCTGACGCTGTCTGAGCATCAGTGCTGAGGATGCAGATACTCGCAGATGGTTCTTGCTGAAGGACCAGTTACTGTAACAGGATCAATGCTGAGGGAGTGGGCACTGTCAGAGGGTTAATGTTGAGGGAGCAGGTACTGTTGGAGTGTCAGTACTGAGCGAGAGGGTACTGTCACATGGTCAGTGCTGAGTAAGTACCATCGTCGCCCGTTCCGTGTTGTGTGAGAGAGCGCTGTCGGAGTGACAGTGCTAAGGGATTGTATATAAAATACTTCATGCTAATATATCCACAAAAAAACATGAAATGGCCGCTGGATAAGCAAACTGTCCATCAAATCATTCAATGGCAAGTCCGAACATAAATACATTATCAAAAACCTCTCTCATGTTTGAGGACACAAGCATCCTGCCTGTCTTTGCCACACATACGCTGCCTGTCTGGTCACATACATCATTCCTGTTTTTGTCTCACACAGCCTCACCATGTTTTTCACCCACATTCTCCCACTCTTCGTCTCTCATACCCTCCATGTCTTCGTCACACACACCTTCATTGCATGGAACAAACTCGAAGTCTGCCAGTACTGGAGTAGATTTCAGTTTATCCACTCCCAGGGATATGATTGGGTAAAAATGGTTCGAAGTGGGAGCTATCCACTTTCAACTGACCCAGCCCCAATCCCAGCTGTTTGTCTGAACTGAGGGCAGATCGCAGCGAGACATGACAGAGAGAGAGAGTGAGAGAGAGAGAGTCATATAAATTGAAAGCACAGAATCAGATGCTTCAGTCCAACTTATCCACGCTGACAATATATCATTCATAACTCTCATCGCATATGTCAGCATTTGACACATAACTCTCTCAATCCTTCCTACTTATTTACCAATCCAGATGCATTATAAACTTTGTCCTTCCACCAACCTCTACCTCTCCCTCTGGCAACTTATTCTATACTTGCACCACTCTCTATGAATAATGCTGTGTGTGTGGGAAAGGATACTCTCAGGTGTCCAAGCTGCTGAGGCACCTGTGGGTTCACATCGGGGAGAAGCCATTCATTCAATCCTCGTGTTTGAAGCGATTCAAAAAATCATCCGACCTGCTGAGACATCTTGGCAGCCGCGCAGATGATAAATGTTTTAGTAACACTGACAACATATATTAATTTTATCCAATGATGAGTAAAAGTATTAGTGAGTGGAGGATATATAACGAGCCATGAACGGACACAGTCAGGAGGGACAGATATGAAATCCTACAATCCTTCATTAAATCAATACGATGTAAAAATTGATTTCCGTTTCTTCCCTCACCATGAAAGCCTTTTTGCTTTAATACAGGATAATAAATTAGAGACAGGAGTATTTCCTGAACTTTAGAAAGCGGCAAAGTAATGCAGGATACTCAGTTCATTTAAGTCTGTTAACGTTAACGTTAGCAGACGTAATACGTTACTTAAAAAATTCCTCAATAACAGTGACATCTAGTGGACACTGAAGATTATTGGATCGGGCATCGTGGAGATCGGTGTCCAGTGAACGTCCTTCGGAATTGGTTAGGGGAGCTCTGCTCTTTGCTATTTTTATAAATGAGTTAGATGAGGTAGAAGAGAGGTGAGGTAGTAATTTTGCCGATGACATTAAGGTTGGTTTAATTGTCGATAGTGTATTCGGCTGTTGTGGATTGCAATGGAACATTGCAAGGTTGCAGAACTGGGCTGATATGTGGCTGATGGAGTTAAACCCGAACAAGTGTGAAGACATTCACTTTAGAAGTGCGAATTACAATGCAGAATACAGGGTTAAAGGATTCCTGAATGTGTGGGGGAGCAGAGGAATCTTGGGTCATATTGGCTGTGTTTAGAACAAGTATCAGGCGCTGATCAATCCCAGTAACCAAGCAAGTTAAAATCTACCAAGGAGCTTCCAGTTTTACAAATAACATTTTGAAATAGTTGTTCAGAGTGACAATCAAAATGAAATAACTCGTTTCTGATGTACTTCAGGAGAACCTTCGAATGTAGTATCCACCCAGGTTACAGTTAAAGTCTAGCAAGTTGAGATGATTTTAACAAGTTGATTTGATTCTTTGGAGATATTTCGATTGCTCGCCAATAAATTGTGTTTTCGGAAGTTACATTTGATAATCTCTTCACGACCAATCAGACCAGGGACACGTAGACAGATGTTGTGGCAGACATTCCTTTTAATAAATTCACCTGGAATTTCGTATATACCACGATGTTTAGCTTTCAGTAAAAGTGCTGATATGATGTGTTACATGTGAAATAAACAACGTGTGAAATCACTGTGACCCTGCACTGGAGTGGGTCCTAAATACATGTTACTCTTTGAGGAACAGCCGGACATGAAACGATTTATGTGTCCCGGAGAATCGGGCTGCATTTTGACATCATCGATACAGTGACACTTTCTCTCGTCGGGAACTACCTTTAACCAGTCAGGAGAGAATTTATTCTCACAGGGAATGGGCAGCAATGCAGCGAGGATCATCAGGAAGAGTCTGCACACTTTGATTGGAATGATTAAGAACTGTCCACAATTCGGACACAAGTGAATAAAAAGGGTGGAAAATTTCACACCAATATTTGATCTGTTGCTTGAAACTAATGCATCTGTGTATGATTATTTTATATAAACTCACAGCAGAGAAGAACGGTCCAGTCGACCTGACCGCAGCAGTTAAAGATGGGCATTCTTCAACTCAACTGATCTTAAGTTACTAAAGGTGTTCTTTTTCTCTTTCCTGCACAGTGAAGTCTTGTCGGAATCAAAAGTAATGTGATGATTCTTTGGTACGTGGGAAAGTGCACCTAATTTCTGCTAATGCACAGTTGATCGGTCATCACCCTGAGAATAAATGTACAGAATCGAGAATAAAGTAACACGTTGAAAATGTCAGAATTTTAAAAGTGTATGAAAAGCAGCATCTGCAGTCAAGAACAAGGTCAGATATCTTGCCTGAGATTTGTGGGCGGACAGAGCGTGCAATACACAAATAGAATGAAGCTGACACTCAAAACACAGCTTCATTTACGTAGGAAAAAGGGAGAAGTGCAGATCCTCGAGTTGAGAGTGTGTTGGTCGAAAAGGTTAGAAGTTCTGACATTTTCGGAGGAGCAGGAAAATCGACATTTCAGCAAATGCACTTAATTCGGGTTGAGGGTTTCAGCCTCGGCGTTGGAGAGATTAAATGGCAGTTGCGTGGGGCTTGGAAAAGGCACCTGAGAGTGTAAAAGGTGGATGGAAGTGGGGGAATGGTGAAAGGTCAGAAGGAAGAGTGGGTGGATAAATGGGAAGCAGGATGGACAGGTAAGACAAGCCATGAGCGTCGTGCTGAGATGAAAGTTTGGAATGGGGATTAGTTGGGGGAGGGGACATGGGGAAACTGGTGAAATCCACATTGATGCCATGGGGCTGGTGGTACCCGTGGCTGAAGATGAGGTGTGATTTCTGCAAAGTGGGGTGGGAAGGGAGTGGCGATGGAGGAGGCCCAGGACCAGCATGTTCTCGGTGGAGTGGGAGGCAAATTGAAGTTTTTGGAAATGAGGCGGTCGGTGCAGGTGTCCTGCAGGTGTTCACTGAAGCTCTCTTCGAGTCAGCATCCTGTCTTCGAAATGTAGAGTAGACTGCATCGGGAGCAATGGATACAGTTACTGACATGTATGGAAATTGAGGTAAACGTCTGATGGATGTGGAAGGTTGCTTTGTGGCTTTGGACCCTGGTTGGTGGGATGTGTGGGCCCAGGTTTTGCAATTCCTGCGGTGGCAAAAGAAGCCGCTGGGATGGTTGGGTGGATTGGTGTGGAAGTGGTCCTGACGAGAGAGTAGCTGGAGTAATGGACTTCCTTTCAAACGGTTAAGAGTGAGGAGACTAATATATCTCTGGTGTTGGGTTCTGTTTGTCGGTGGGATACATGGCGAAGGCTGTACGTTGTATGCAGAGGTAGCTGAGGTGGAGGGTGATAACCAGAGAGGCTCTGCCCGTTTTGGGGTTGGAGGGGTGTGTTTCGAGTGTGAAGGTACAGGAAATGGATGGGATGCATGGGAGGGCTTCATAAACCACGTGGGAGGGGAAATTGCGGTCTTTGGAAAGTCGGCCATCTGGTGTGATCTGTGGTAGTCATACAGTCATAGAGATGTCCAGCAAGGAAACTAGCCCTTCGGCCCAATCCGTCGAGGCCGACCAGATATCCCAACCCAATGTAGACCCACCTACCAGCACCCAGCCCATATCCATCCTCACCCTTCCTGTTCATATTCTCTTCCAAATGCATTTTACATGTTGCAATTGTACCAGCCTCCACCACTTGCTCTGGCAGGTCATTCCATACACGTACAACCCTCTGTGTGAAACAGTCGTCTCTTAGATCTCTCTTATATCCTTCACCTCTCACCCTAAAGCTTTGACCTCTAATTGTGGGCTCACACACAACCGGGAAAATATTTTGGCTACTTTTCCTATCCATGTCCCTCATAACTTTATAAAACTCCATAAGGTCACCCCCCAGACTCCGACGCTCGATGTAAAACATCCCCACCCTGTTCAGCCTCACCCGAAAGCTCAAATCGTCCAACGCTGGCAACCTTCTTGTAAATCTTTTCTAGCCCTTTTAATGTTTCACAACATCTTTCCGAGGAGACCACAATTGCATGCAATATTCCGAAAGCAGCCTAAACAAGGTCCTGGACAGCCAGTAAATGGACGCAATATTGTGACCAATGAGCGAAAGCGTGCCAAACGCCTTCTTCACTGTCCAATCTACCAGCGACTCCACTTGCAAGGAGCGATGAACCTGCACTCCATGGTCTCTTTGTTCAGCAACACTCCCTATGACCTGACCGTTAACTGGAAAAGTCCTGCTGAGCTTTGCTTTCCCAAAATGCAGCACCACGCATTTATTGGAATTAATCTCCGCCTGCCACTTCTCAGCCCATTGGCCCACCTGATCAAGATTCTGTTGATACCTTCTTTGCTGTCCACTACACCTCCAATTTTGGTGTCATCTGCAAACTTATTGACTATACCTCTTATGCTCACATCCAATTCATTTATGTAACCGACGAAAAGTAGAGGGCCCAGCACTAATCCTTTTGGCTCTCCACTGGTCACAGGCCTCCAGTCAGAATAGCAACCTTACACCACCACTCTCTGCCTTCTACCATTCAGACAATTTGTATCCAGATGGCTGGTAATGGGTTATGAGAAGTAATTGGCGGATAGGGTCACTGTTAACCCTAAGGATTTCCATACGTATGTAAGGAATAAAAGAATGACGAGAGTTAGATTCGGGCCAATCAAGGATAATAGTGGGAATTTGTGTGTGGAGTCAGAGGAGATAGGGGAAGCACTAAATAAATACTTTTCGACAATGTTCACTATAGAAAATGAAAATATTGGCGAGGAAAATACAGATATATTTGCATCTAGTCTAGATGAGATTGAGGTTCACAAGGAAGAGGTATTAGAAATAATGCAGAATGTGAAAATAAACAAGTCCCTGGGCTGGATGGTATCTATCCTAGGATCCTCTGGGAAGTAAGGGAAGTGATTTCCGAGCCTTTGGCATTGATCTTCAAATTATCATTGTCTACAGGAACAGTGCCTGAGGACTGGAGGATAGCAAATGTGGTTCCCTTGTTCAAAAAGGGTAGTAGAGACAACCCTGATAATTACACACCAGTGAGTCTCACTTCAATTGTTGGTAAAGTGTTGGAAAAGGTTATAATAGATTGGATTTATAACCATCTAGAAAAGAATAGTCTGATCAGGGACAGTCAGCACGGCTTTGTGAAGGGTAGGTCGTGCCCGACGAATCTTATTGAGTTTTTTGACAAAGTGACCAAGCAGGTAGATGAGAGTAAACCGGTTGATGTGGTGTGATGGATTTCTGCAAGGCGTTCGATCGGGTTTCCCACAGTAGGATATTACACAAAATGCCGAGGAATGGGATTGTTGAAGACATCGTAGTCTGGATCAGTAATTGGCTTGCTGAAAGAAAACTGACGGTTGTAGTTGATGGAACATGTTCATCTTGGCGTCCAGTTTTGAGCGGCGTACCACAAGGGTCGGTGTTGGGTCCACGGCTGTACGTCATTTTTAAAAATGACCTGATTGAGTGCTTAGAAGGGTGGGTTAGTAAGTTTGTGGATGAGGCTAAGGTCGGTGGTGTTGTGGATAGTGACGAAGGATGTCCTAGGTTGCTGAGAGACATAGATAGGATGCAGAACTGGGCTGAGAAGTGGCAAATGGAGTTTAATGTGGACAAGTGTGAGGTGATACACTTTGGGCCGAATTTTCGGAATGCAAAGTACTGGGCTAATGGTAGGATTCTTGGGTGTGCAGCTGGGCAGAGAGATCTCGTTGTCCATGTACACAGATCCATGCAAGTTTCCACCCAGATTGACAGGGTTGTTAAGAAGGCATACAGTGCTTTAGCCTTTATTCATACAGGGATTGAGAACCGCAATCAGGAGGTTATGCTGCATCTGTACAAAGCTCTGGTCCGGCCTACACTTGGAGTATTGTGTACAGTTCTGGTCACAGCAATATAAGAAGGATGTGGAAGCTTTGGAAAGGGTGCAAAGGAGATTTACTAGGATGTTGCCTGGTATGGAAGGAATGTCTTACGAGGAAAGGGTGCGGGCCTTGGGGCTGTTCTCGTTAGAAAGAAGAAGGTTGAGAGGTGACTTAATAGAGACATCAGAGGGTTAGATAGGGTGGACAGGGAGAGCCTTCTTCCAAGTATGGGAACGTCAAACATGTGGGGACGCAACTTTAAAGTGAGGGAAGAGAGGTTTAAGACAGATGTCGGAGGTAGGTTCTTTACTCAGAGAGTAGTAAGGGTATGGAAAGCTTTGCCTGCAACGGCAGTAGATTCGCCAAGTTTAAGTTCACTTAAGTCGTCATTGGACAGGCACATGGACGTACGTGGAACAGTGTAACGGGGATGGGCTTCAGATTAGTATGACAGGGCGGCGCAACATCGAGGGACGAAGGGCCTGTACTGCGCTGTAATGTTCTATGCTCTATGTTCTATAACAGTACCGCATGAGAGAGAGAGAGCTGAGCACTGGCAGTTACACTAAGGGATCCAGCAAGAGCAAACAAAAGGAGAGTCCACACAGTACTTGAAATGGCCAACCAAAAATACAATACATGCTAAATAATGACGGCCCAGAGTCTGTAAGGCCGTTAGAATTGTGGATGAAGGAATGTGGTTTATTTTAGGGAGGAAGTATTAATAGAAGACAGATAGAATTATCGGGGTCGATGATGGAGAGAGAAAGAAGGAGAAAATAAAGGGAAAAATAGAATCTGCCACTTGGAGTGCTTATACTATGTGTAAGGCTAAGGCTGACATCAGAGAAAGGAAATATCAAGTAAGTGATAGACCAAGTACACGAACAAAAACGAGCACACATGCAGACGCGCGCGCAAAACACACGAACGACGCTGTACAGTGTCTTAAGTATGTTTCTGTATCCGCCCTTGATGACTGCGCTCTGAGAACTTTAGCCCGCCCCCCCCCACGCGACGAGATACACCTGGCGAACGTTCCAGGTCAACGGCCGCCACCTCAGGGTCTGCGGAATTAACCATCGCACGCCACACCCACAACCAATTGAGGCAAGAAGCCCAAAAGGAGGAGGTGATCGCGAACAGGGCCTGTTCGCAAACACCTCCGACAGATCATGATTCAGACAGTGAGGGTACTGGCGTATAACCATCCAACCAGGTAGTTCTGTTTCAGCCCCAATGGTCGAAGTTGAGGTCAAGAAGGGTATCCAGTGTTGGTCCACCGGCCATGGACCATGAAGGATCTGGAAGTGCCTATGGGCATTTGCCAGACTCATGCGAGGTTGGAGGTAATCAGTTTGCCAAAGAAGTGACAAAGTTCTGCCCTGAGTTCCATCCCACGTCGCATGAGGTGAGACGTCTCCTGGGATGAAAACTAGGCGCCAATGTCACGAAACCCAGCTGCAAATGTCAATGCCAGAGTAGCCAACTCGCAAGCGGAGCAGAACGGAGACTTCAATACTTTCGTTGCAGCACTGGCAACCGCCTGTAGGGAGGCATTCCCAGTGCGAATGAACATGACCAAAATAGCAATTTGTCAACAACGGAAAGGTGAGACAGTATCCCAGTAACGTACGCTCCTCACTGAAATCCATAATGCCCATAGTGGACTGAGACCACCCGACGACGTAATGGCGGCAGAAATCACGCCATATGAGGCCAACTTGAGGAAGAGTTTCATCAATGGAATGAAGGACAAAAGAACGAAAAAGGTAAAAGACACATGTACTACCTGGGACACGGGAACGCTGAATTTCATAGAACAACGTGCGATACACGCTGAAAAATTGCTTATCCAAGACACGGATAAGCGGAAACTAAAGATGGAATTGAAACCACATAAATCTAAGCTTACTATGATGCAAATTTACACCCAGCCGTTGGAGGGAGGTACTGCAGGAAGAGAGAGAGGCAGTGGTGGAGGTCGGTGAAGATGAAGTGGAAGAGGTCGTGGAAGAGGCGCGGGCAGAGATAGATCTGGCGGGTCCTTTGTTTGCAGAGCAATGGATCACTGGGCGTGACAATACCCACACAGAAAGCTTCAATCGGTCCTGGAGGCTGGACAGCAGGGTGACTGAGAGGGAAATGCTGAGGTGAAGGTGGGCAGCCAACCAGGTACAGGTAAGCCCCTTTCACTTCTGCTTGACAATGAGGACTCGCTTACACTAAACTCTTCTACTAATCTGACGGGCACTGAGACATGTCCAACCTCTGTGTTGAGCGCTGAGATTTCGAAATGTGGACAGTCTGTTCATAATCACAATAATGTGTCTAAGTCGATGTGTACCTCTATGTTATATGTGGAATTTACATCAGTTACCATTTTGGCAGATACAGGGGCAACTTACTCAGTCCTTAAATTAAGCAAGTTTATACAATATACGTAAATAAAGATGAGTGAAAGGTTCCTGAACAGAATGGGTGCATCAGGAGTCGAGGTGCAGGAGAGATTTTCCGCACCCCTACTGTGCAAAACTCGTAATGGGGAAACATTCCAATTCTCCTTCTTGTTTTCGGAATTTTGTCCTTTGAACATGATGGGTCAGGATCTCAGAGGGAGAATGGGGTTGGACTTTCGTTGTACTCTGGTTGTATTACTCCAGGTAATACAACCAGAACATTTACCAGTACAGGCTGGAAATTATATATACATATATATATATATATATATATGTGTGTGTGTGTGTGTGTGTGTGTGTGTGTGTGTGTGTGTGTATACATGACTGGCGAATAAGCCAAAGAGGTGATACATTCAGTGAGCGATTCACTCACACTGGAAGCAAGCAACCATGTTAATCCTATTAACGACGATTTTTTTTTTGCTGGACGTACGATATGTTGCACAACACACATACAACGTGACGGCCAAGACGAACTATATGAGAATGATTGGTTCAGGAGAATGGTTAAACCCGATTAGTTGTTGTGCGATTTTTATTAGATTGATCACAGATGTGCAGCCAGTGTGTACTTATCTAAGGTATCTGTAACAGCAAGCAGAGCCTATATTTTTGATGTGGAAGTTTCCCCTCCTCATATGTCACTGGGGAAGGTGTCTGGTGGCAGGTGGCAGGATTTGGGACCACGGGTACTAAAGGCACAAAGAACGAAAGGTTGGGTCTTCAGGGACGATGTGGATATCTGGTTCAATGCAGATGTGTGGATATATAAGATGAAACAAACTTGGCTAACTCAGGCAGATAGGACAGCCCTGGTCACGCCCACTAACCCTGTAAAGCCTAGGGGGATAGCCTGGTGTTACCCTAAGATAGAAGTCTCAGACCCAAGATTATAAATTTTGCCGAGTGAGCGGAATACCCACTAAAACCCAAAGCCATAGATGGAATTATTCCATTCTTTGAATCCCTCCTGAAGGCTAGAGTGATAAATTCCTCTGAAAACTCACCGGTGAGATCCCCCATTTTTCCGGTCAAAAAGGCATACATTCCCAGTGAACCGGAGAATGGAGGCTTGTTCAAGACCCGCAGGCAGTCAATAGCTCTATTATCCCGCACGCCCGAAATGTTCCCAAACCCTATACTATATTGTCTCAAATTCCACCGGACCATAAATGGTTCTCTGTTGTGGGTTTAGCAAATACCTTCTTTAGTGTACCTGTGCACCCAGATAGTCAATTCTGGTTCGCTTTTTCATTAAAAGCGAAGTCATATACCTTTACACAACTTTGTCAAGGTTACTCTGAGACCCCACCTTATATAATGAGGCTCTACGCAGGAGCCTAGAGACTCTTGCTCTAACTCCGAAGTCAGTGCTTTTGCAGTATGTAGATGATTGCTTGATAGTGGCACCATCAAAGTAACAATGTGAGAAGGATACCCTTGCGTTGATCTGCCAAAGAGCAAGGGAACTGCACAAAACCAGTCTCGCAAAGCTACAATCTGTGCAACAACAGGTGAAGTTCTTAGGTCAATTAATATTTGAACAAGGCAAGGCCATTGGTCAAGACAGAGTTCAAGCAATCCCGAAAATTCCAAAGCCTCACACTTAGAAACAGTTACTAACCATTTCTGGGCATGTGCTCCTACTGTAGAACGTTTATCCCACATTACGCAAACCTTGAGGTGCCCCTAAGTGACATAGCCCATGGCTAAGGATTGCAGAACCGGAGTCCGTTGCTGTAGACCCCAGAGGCCGAGAGTGCCTTTGTCGAACTAAAAAGGGCGCTCAATATTTCACCTATGCTGAGAATTCCGAATTCAAACAAACATGTTGCACAAACGATGGATAGGAAGTGTGGCTGCGTGACATCTGTGCTGTTGCAGAATCATGGGGGAAGGTTGAGGCGGGTCGCTGTTTTGCAGTTAAACTCGACCCCGTTGCGGCAGGATTGCCAAAATATCTGCGCGCCGTGGCTGCAGCTGACAAAGCAGTTGTAGCGTCCAGGGATATAGCTGGCTACGATGAATTAACCCTTCTGGTCCCATATGCATTATCCTTGCTGCTTTCTGAACAAAGGACCGGACACATGGCAGCAGCATGTTAGCTCAGATATACACCTGTGCTCTTGGAGATGCCGAACATTACAATAAAGCGATGTAACGTCCTTCACCCTGCAATGCCGTCTCCCCACAGAAGGAGACGTGGACCCACATGATTGTGTCAATGTAACTAATGAAATTTGCAGCCCCAGACTAGATTTGTGGAATTTACCACTTCAGAATCATGATATGGAGTTTTTGTGGACGGGTCAGCATTCAGGAGCAAGGGGACGGATCAGAAAAGTGTTGGGTATGACCGACGATACAGTCAAAGCGGGATTACTCCCTTCTCATCTGTCAGTGTAAGCAGTGGAGCTGATTGCCTTGACTGAAGCCTAAACATTGGCTGAAGGAATGACAGTGAATATTTACACTGATAGCAGATATACATTCGGGTTGTACATGATTTTAGAACGCTGTGAAAACACAAGGGCTACTTGACCTCCACGAGAAAGCCCATCACACACTGTGGTCTGATTTCTGACCTCCTGGAGGCAGTCCTGTTGCCTAAATCAATCACTGTGTGAAGCCTACATAATAAAAAATAATGATTTTATTTCTCAAGACAAAGCAAGGGCAGACTCAGCAGTGAAATCAGTAACCCTGCAACCAATAAGTGAGCAGATTGCCATGTGCATGAAAAAATAAATTGTACCCCAACTGCAGACGTACAGGAGTTACAGTCACTGGCCACACAGGAAGAAAAGTGTGAGTGGACAAAAGCAAGATGCAGTGTCATGGAAGGCTTATGGTGTAGCCCCAATGGTAAACCCTGTCTTTCACCATCATTATTTCCATTCTATGCCACGGTGAGGACAATGTGTCAAAAGGGGGGATGTATGACAGTATTTCGGCACACTGATACAGTAAGGGATTTACTCATTATTACGAGAAATCTTGTGAAATAGTGTCATTAATAATGCGGGGAGGGGAATACAGATGAGCCAGGCAGCACACACCCATCCCCAAAAACCTTTTCAACATTTTCAGATGAATTTCATTGAACTCACTCCTAGCGAAGGAAATATTTATTGTCTGGTAATAGTTGATAGGTTTTCAAAAGAGTGGAAGCGTTCGACACATCTAAACCGGATGTCATTGCTTACAATTTTGTAAACATTGCTTACTGTTTCTTAACATGAATAAGTACTGATTCTTTAGTTGGAGTGAGGACACAATTTGGTAATCAGTTCGATCTATCCTTGCTCATGTTTAAACTGAATCCATGACAGCTCATGCGTTCCAGCATCAATATTGAAAGTTCCCCAAACACTTCCCTCCCGACAGCATATCACTGTGTCGCCAACTCTGCTGTTCAGACTGGAAAGGTCCAGGTTTGTTGACCTTGCTGTCTGTGAATATATTTTCTGTCAGGTATGATGGCGTGACTGTGATATTTCTGTTGTTGCTTGAGTTGTTCATGAGGCAGCTCTTTCAATTGTGTTTGTGCAGAAGACTTCGTCGTGTCTACAGGACACGTCCAGCCATTCTTTCACAATGCCAAGATCGATGTCCCGTGATCTGTCTGGCTTCATTGATTTGAGAATTTGTAACGATTGAAATAACTGAATGACTTGCTGGGCCTTTTAGTATTGCCATTGACTGTTAACTAAATACTTACAACAATTACCCAGATGCGTGTTTCCCGACAGTTCACAATAATTTGGTGGTCTTCCGATTTTTAAAAATTAAATTCAGACTCAATCATCAATGTTGGCGCAGTATCGAACCTGCGGCCCCGTAACGTTGCCTTTATCCCCATATATAAAAAAACCTAGCGATACTACAACACGGCCATCGCCTCCTCTTTGCTTGAGCAATGCCCTTTCAGGACGCAAATCAGCCCAGCTTTCCAGGTCTGACCAAAAATTGACTCCAGAAACACAGATATATGATAGACTCTTCAATGGTCTCTGAAATGGACAAGTAAGACCGTCAATTGCATCAAACCACACCAGGTTTTTAAACAGTTAAACCAGATTAAACTCTGTACCAGCCTAAGTATTAGAAAAAAGAACATGAGATGTAGTTCTATCGAACAGCAGAGACCTCTTTTCCAAAATCCGAGAATTTATAACAACATTTACACAGCTTTCCCACAGGCTACAAAAAAAGTGTCAGAGTTGGTTCATCAATCTATCGATGCTTCCCCCTTTCCCACCCCCGCATTCTTTTTTCATGATCGAATATCGCTTCAATGCACCTTTTTTCCATATCATGTACACATATCTTCATGCGACTAACAATCAAGGAAATACAGAATAGGAACAACAGATAAACCTTTGGTCCATTGTTTTGTTCTCACTCTCAATATAATGATGGCTGATCCTATGAACTCTGCATCATATTCCTGCTCTCCGACAATGCAAAAATTCTTGATGTTATTCTACATTTTCATCTCCATATCCTCAAGTGGCACATGGTTGCCCAGGATCACCAGTCTCCGAGCGGAAACAAAAGTAATATCTCAATGCACATTAGCCTCCCTGTCGTTAATACTGTGGCCCGTTGTTTTAGATGTACCAGTCTGATCATGCCTGCTTCCAATCTGCCACTCTGCCAGAGTCTTATGTATTTCAATGAGATGTCCATTTATTTTCATGTCCATTTAAACTCCATGTGATACAGGTCCAGCTGAACTAAGCACTGCCCTCACAACAAGCATATCAGCCGAGATAACAATCTTATCATCGTTCACTGCACTCCTTCACTGTCAGGTTTATCCTTTATGAGATAAAGAGACCAAAACTGCACTAAATACTGCTCAATGTTCACGATGAGGTCTCCACAAGGCCCGTACAGCTGCAGTAAGGCAACATTACAACACATCGTGTATGTTCCCAACTGTCATTCTTCTCCAGTATTATGTGTGATGGGAGACGCCGAGAATCTGCATGTCCTTGGCGGAGTGGGAGAGGGAGCTAAAGTATTCCGCCATGGGACAGTTGTGTTGGTTGGTGTGGTGCCCCAGAGATGTTCTCAGAAACATTCCACATGTGTGGGGCCTGTCATCCCAATGTAGAGGAGGCCACATTGGGTGCAGCAGATGCAGTAAATGATGTGTGTGGAGGATGATGCGCCCCAAGGGATCCTTCCAATCCGTCCAGATACATTGTATCATCCTTTGTCATTTCTGCCACCTCCAAACAGACCCCACCACCAAGGAAATATTTCCCTCCCCTCCATTATCAGCATTCCGGAAAGGCCACTCCTTCCACAACACCCTCGTCAGGTCCACACCCCCCACCAACCCAACCTCCACTCCCGGAACCTTCCCCTGCAACCGCAAGAAATGTAAAACTTGCCCCCATACCTCCCCCCTCACTTCCCTCCAAGGCACCAAGTGAGCCTTCCATATCCATCACAAATTCACCTGCACCTCCACACACATCATTTACTGCATCTGCTGCACCAGATGTGGCCTCCTCTACATAGTGGAGACAGGCCGCCTCCTTTGCAGAATGTTTCAGAGAACACCTCTGGGACAACCAACCGAACCGGCCCATGACGGAAGACTTTAACTCCCCCTCCCACTCCGCCAAGGACATGCAGATCCTTGGCCTCCTACATCGCCAGACCAGTACAAAACGACGCGTGGAGAAAGAGCACCTCATCTTCTGCCTAGGAACCGTCCAAGCACAAGGGATGAATGCAGATTTCCCCAGCTTCCTCACTTCCCCTCACTCCACCTCATCTCAATCCCAACCCTCGGACTCAGCACCGTCTTCCTGACCTGCAATCCTCTTCCTGACGACTCCGCCCCCCCTGCGGACTATCACCCTCACCTTAACCTCATTCCATCTATCGCATTCCCAACGCCCCTCCACCAAGTCCTTCCTCCCTACGTTTTATCTTAACCTGATTGGCACATCTTCCTCATTCCTAAAGAAGAGCTTATGCCCGAAACGTCGATTCTCCTCCGTTGGATGCTACCTGACCTGCTGCGCATTTTCAGTGTACTACTGTAGGGACCATAGACATAGACATAGACATGAGTCGAGCCAAAGATTGTATGAACTGTATAGGTTTTTGGTTAAGCCAATATGGACGCCACATTACAAGAGGGAGCGAATCACGCCGAAGAATGTGCAATGGAACTTCATCATGATATTCTTTGAAAGAAGCATGTTAGTAATTAAGAGACATAGGACTTCTCGGAATCGTTTGCTTGGGAGATGAGAAGGCTGATGGGGCATATTTTTTTGTAAATAACATCACTAGAATCATGGACAGGGTGGGTAGAACGCAACACATTTACTCAACATACATTCATGCGTCTTATTTTCGCCATCAGTTTCCATACAACTGCTCTGATACTATCGTCCGTATTTTCAGAGTATGTGTGCACCATCCTTCCTGTAAAATGGAAACACATGAGCTTGTCTCCAGTTCTGTAGCACCTCCCATATAACCATATTCCATGAAAAGAAAATTTGGGTCAGGGACTTTCCGCCTTTGGCTCCCCATCACAACTGGGATATAACTCAAGTGCACTTGAAGATTGTCCAATTTTATGTTACCCAAGCAATCAATTCGTGCCCGAATCTTCTATCATTCTGCTCAAGCTGTTAACAGACCATCTTCTGGTATTCTATATCGGCATCCTCATTTATAGAAGCAAAGAAACCCAAGAGTGTGGAAACGGGGCATTCGGCCCAACAAGTCCACATCAACCCCACACGGCATCACTATTGTGCATCATTTCCATTGACTCCTTGAACTATTGAACTATTAAGCTATTGTACAACTCCTTGAACACAATGGACAATTTATGATGGTCATTTCACCGAACCAGCATGTGCAGGGAAACCAGAGCTTCCAGAGGGAATCACTCAGAGAGGATGTGCAAACTCCACACAGACAGTCGCCTGAGGCTGGAATCAATTCCCAGTCACTGGTGCTGTGAGACAGTTGTGCTAACCTCTGAGCCGTGTGCTGCCCAAAAGATTGAAGCAAGCAATGCATTGACCTGGAAAGAATCTGGGCGTCGCACATGGCAGGCGAGAATTCTACCACTGAAAATTTAATGCAACGAAGAAAGGAAATGTGAAGGATTCATGTAACAATCGATAAATGTTCTTCATCTTCACAGGATAACCGCCACTTCACTATATTGCCCTCACTGTTCCCTGGTTATGAAGTTCAGCTCGACGAACATGTAGAAAATTTTGGGATTATCCCTTAACCTGACTGCTGTGTTGTCTGCGCCCCTCGGTGGTCTGTCACCTCCGTGTGTATTTTCTCGATTTCATTGCTATACTTTGAAATAAGTTTGTAACATTAATAAATGGGCGCTTTAAGTCATACTTTGAAACACTACATATCACAGATCAAGTTTCTTCATCAGAAAACGTTGCCTTCGTGAGAGATTAATCTGGAAAATTCCCATCACGCTCTTTCTTTGTTCGTTATAATTTTTCCTCAGGTTAGGTGCAATATTCCAGGTACAGTCTCACCAAAACTCCATGCACTCCACCTTCCAATTCCGTTCAAATGTAGGGAAAACTTACTTTTACTTTTCTATTTATGTATGACCTTCTGAATAACCTTTGTTTAATTTTATTCACGAACTCACTATGTGAGTTCCTCAAAATTCCATCTGAGTATTCAACTGTACCACATTTACTGCTTCTCAATTATTGAAAAACAATGCCTCATCTTCCACCGGGGCACTCTACAGCCTGTAGGACACAACATTGAGTTGTCCAATTTCAAAGAATCTCCCTCCCCTTTCCGCAAATATCTTGTCAGCCCCTCACAAAGCCTTCCCGTGCTCCCTGCCACCAAACGGATTCATTCCTCCCCATGACCAACAAGGTGGCAACCTCCACCTGTCTGCGCTTCCCCACCATGCTCCAACTCTCCCTGCATCTGGAACTCCGAACTAAACCCACCTCCACATCTGTGATTGTATTACTCATGAACCATCGTTTTCCTCACCTCCTCAAGCAGCCTGGCCTGCTGTGTTGTTCCAGCCTCCTGCCTTTCCAGTCTCATTTAAATCTGGCTACAAGAAATACCTTCAAAAGTTACAATAGAAATGGTAGTTCTGATTTCCATCCCATAATTCAATTATGATGTCCTTCAATTTTGCTGTTAATTCCCAAAGATCAAACATTACGTTTTTAGACAAGATTCCAAAAGACTCCCCAAAGATGATGACAAGTTTAACTGATTTTGTACTTTGCCACACGTTCTCGTCTTCCTTTATTTCAAGTTCGGGTTGCGTTAGCAACATTTCTGTTATCAAAATGACTTCCTGCCTTGAAAGGTGCATTGGAAAATAGCATATTGATCAACAAAGTTATCAAAATGTTAATTGCTGCTTTTTCCGAAAATCAGGGAATAAAGTTCAAGATAAGCTGCGAAAAAATCCTGGGGACTTTGGGTTAGTGAGCCTAACATCTGTCGGACACAGGTTACTGACTGAAGATTCTGAAGGAGAGGATGTAGATACAGTTCGAAAGACAGGCTTTGTTTTGGAGTAGTAAGCATGGTGTTGTGCATGTAAAATCATGTCTCACAACTGTGTTAGAATTCTTTCATGA
Organism: Chiloscyllium punctatum; assembly: GCF_047496795.1. Taxonomy (NCBI): domain Eukaryota; kingdom Metazoa; phylum Chordata; class Chondrichthyes; order Orectolobiformes; family Hemiscylliidae; genus Chiloscyllium; species Chiloscyllium punctatum. The sequence continues at coordinate 34,544,011 of NC_092773.1, forward strand.
AATGACCAAGAAGCTTGATGAGGGTAGGCACAGTATACAGGAATATTGGATTAGTGGTGCTGGAAGAGCACAGCAGTTTTGGCAGCATCCAACGAGCAGCGAAATCGACGTTTCGGGCAAAAGCCCTTCATCAGGAATAAAGGCAGTGAGCCTGAAACATGGAGAGATAAGCTAGAGGAGGGTGGGGGTGGGGAGAGAGTAGAATAGAGTACAATGGGTGAGTGGGGGAGGAGATGAAGAAGGTAGGTCAAGGAGGAGAGGGTGGAGTGGATAGGTGGAAAAGAAGATAGGCAGGTGTAACAAGTCAAGGAGAGAGTAACTGATCTGGAAGTTTGAAGCGAGGATGAGGTGGGGGAAGGGGAAATTAGGAAGCTGTTGAAGTCCACATTGATGCCCTGGGGTTGAAGTGTTCCGAGGCGGAAGATGAGGCGTTCTTCCTCCAGGCGTCTGGTGTGAGGGAGCGGCGGTGAAGGAGGCCCAGGACATTCATGTCCTCGGCAGAGTGGGAGGGGGAGTTGAAATGTTGGGCTACGGGGCGGTTTGGTTGATTGGTGCGGGTGTCTCGGAGATGTTCCCTAAAACGCTCTGCTAGGAGGCGCCCAGTCTCCCCAATGTAGAGGAGACCACATCGGGAGCAACAGATGCAATAAATGATGTTGGTGGATGTGCAGGTGATACTTTGATGGATGTGGAAGGCTCCTTTAGGGCCTTGGATAGAGGTGAGGGAGGAGGTGTGGGCACAGGTTTTACAGTTCCTGCGGTGGCAGGGGAAAGTGCCAGAATGGGAGGGTGGGTCGTAGGGGAGTGTGGACCTGACCAGGTAGTCACGGAGGGAACGGTCTTTGCGGAAGGCGGAAAGGGGTGGGGAGGGAAATATATCCCTGGTGGTGGGGTCTTTTTGGAGGTGGTGGAAATGTCGGTGGATGATTTGGTTGATGCGAAGGTTTGTAGGGTGGAAGGTGAGCACCAGGGGCGTTCTGTCCTTGTTACGGTTGGAGGGGTGGGGTCTGAGGGCGGTGGTGTGGGATGTGGAGAAGATGTGTTGGAGGGCATCTTTCAACACGTGGGAAGGGAAATTGCGGTCTCTAACGAAGGAGGCCATCTGGTGTGTCCTATGGTGGAACTGGTCCTCCTGGGAGCAGATACGGCGTAGGCGGAGAAATTGGGAATACGGGATGGCATTTTTGCAAGAGATAGGGTGGGAAGAGGTGTAATCCAGGTAGCTATGGGAGTCAGTGGGTTTGTAAAAGATGTCAGTGTCAAGTCGGTCGTCACTAATGGAGATGGAGAGGTCCAGGAAGGGGAGCGAGGTGTCAGAGATAGTCCACGTAAATTTAAGATCAGGGTGGAATGTGTTGGTGAAGTTGATGAATTGCTCAACCTCCTCGCGGGAGCACAAGGTGGCGCCAATGCAGTCATCAATGTAGTGGAGGAAGAGGTTGGGAGTGGTGCCGGCGTAATTACGGAAGATCAACTGTTCTACATAGCCAACAAAGAGACGGGCATAGCTGGGGCCCATACGTGTGCCCATGGCTACGCCTTTGGTCTGGAGGAAGTGGGAGGATTTAAAGGAGAAATTGTTAAGGGTGATGACCAGTTCGGCCAAACGAATGAGAGTGTCAGTGGAAGGGTACTGTTGGGGACGTCAGGAGAGGAAAAAACGGAGGGCTTGGAGGCCCTGGTCATGGTGAAGGGAGGTGTAGGGGGATTGGATATCCATGGTGAAGATAAGGCGTTGGGGGCCGGGGAAACGAAGTCTTGGAGGAGGTGGAGGGCGTGGGTGGTGTCTCGTACGTGTTTGGTGAGTTCCCGGACTAGGGGGGATAGGACAGTGTCAAGGTAGGTAGAGATGAGTTCAGTGGGGCAGGAGCATGCTGAGACAATGGGTTGGCCAGGGTGGTCAGGATTGTGGATCTTGGGAAGGAGGTAGAACCGGGCAGTGCGGGTTTCCCGGACTATGTGGTTGGAAGCTGTGGGTGGGAGATCTCCTGAGGTGATGATGTTCAAACCATCATCTCCCAGACCATACAGAACCTCTTCACTCACCTCTTCCCAGGGTTGGGGAATCGAGGACAGGAGGTGGCAATTTCAGACCAGAGGGAAAAGAATAAAAGGGAACCTGAGATGCAAGGTTTTCACACAGACCATGATACCCATACAGAATCAACTTCTAGCGGTTGCAGTCGATGTGGGTATATTAAATAACAATTAAAATACATTTGGACAAATAAAATATAGAAACGTTTTTAAGGATATGGGCCAAATGCAGGCAAAACTGGTGAACATATCGCTCAGCATCGACCAGTTGGGGCCAGTTCGTGTTATATGACTCTATGGTGCTAAGTATATCTGGCCCTTCAGACCGATCAATGCCCGATGCAGCTCCTTTTTAAAGTGGTACGTTGTTACTGATATTAATAATTTTTCTCTTCATTAACGACAGTCCCATGGCCACTTCGCGTTTCTCGGAGATGTTCTGGATCTTCCACCACATTAAATGCAGGCAGGTTATGCTGCAGCTGTACAGGGTGCTGCTGAGGCCACACCTGGCATTTTGGGTGGAGGTTTGGTCTCTTTAGTTGAGGAAGGATGTAGTGGCACTCGACGGGTGTGGAGAGGAGGTTCCCTAAGTTGGTTCCAGAGTTGAGCGGATTGGCCTTTGAGGAGAGACAATGTCAACTCAGATTATCGTGATTGGAATTCCGAAGAATGGGGGATCGCGAGTTGCCAAAGAAACACATCACATTATGAAGGGAGTAAATAACATAGATTCAGAAGGGAAATTTCCAATGACAAGTCAAACGAGTGAAAGTCGGCACAGCCTCAATATTAGCCTCCAAAATCGAGCATCACCTTAAAAGTGTGGTTGGCCCCTTGGATACTGAGGAGGGAGGAAATAAAAGGACAGGTTACCAAAAAAAAGATGCAAAAAGGAAGGATCATTCAGGAGTTATTATGAGCGACGTTGTTCATCATGAGGGTAAGAAAGCTATCATGAAGACAGTTTACCAAAATTATCGTAGCAATTGGTACAAGTTTGAAGAGTTAAAGGATCAAATCATCACGAATGAATATTCTTTAGTCGCCATTACTGAGACATGTTTACAAGATCGTCATGACTGGGAGTTAAATATCCAGGACTTTCAGACTATTCGGAAGGACGATCAGTCGAGTCTGATATTCAAGGACGATTTCAAAGCGGGACTGTGAGATGGTATGGGTTCGATCGAGAATGAATTTCATTCCATTTTGTTGGAAATTAGAAATTCTAAGAAGAAACCTTGACTGCTCGGTGTAGTCTGTAGACCACCAAATAAACAATTACATTGGGGAGGTCAATAAACAAAGAAATTAGTCATGCCATTGAAAATGGGCCAGCTATTATCATTGGGGATTTTAATCGACATGTAGATTGGTTGAACTAGCTCAGTCAGTGTTGCCTTGAGGAGGACTTTATTGGATTTAATCGTGATGGTTTTCTGGAACAGTATGTCAAAGAAACGATGAGCACTCAAGCTATTTTCGATCTGGTCCTCAGTAGTGAGACAGGAACAATTAATGACCTCATCGTTCAGGATCGTCTTGGAAGGAGTGATTACAGTATGGTTGAATTTAGAATACAGATGGAGAATGTGAAGGTACAATCCAATGGCAGATCCCTGTGCATGTACAATTGGCTCTACAATAGAACGGGGATGGCCTGGCTAAAATAGACTGAAAACAAAAATTTTCTTGTGGTACACCTGATGAGCAGAACTTTCAATTGAACTTTTCAAAGTACTCAGCAAAATAATATTCCAGTGAAAAGGATGACTGTAAGAAAAGGGGTAATCTGCGATGGGTGTCTCAAGAAATAAGCGAGACTATCAAATTGAAAGAGAAGGCATACAAAATGGTCAAAATCACCATGAAACTTAAAGATTTGGAAAGCTTTCAATGTCAAAGGTAAGCCACAAAAAGTGCTGTAAATAATCGTAAGAAAGAACATGAGAAAAAAAGTCAAGCACAGAATATAAAGACGTTTAGCAGAAGATTTTGCAAAAAAAAAACTGAGAAAGTGTGCGTTAAAGTCAACGTTGGTACTTTAGACATTTAGTTATGGGATGTGCTGAAATGTCTGAGGAATTGAACAGGGATTTTTTATCGTTCTTCACAGTGGAAGACACTAATACATGCCAGAAATTGACAAATAAACGGAGGTCAGTGAGGACCTGGAAACAATCTTTCTTAGGGAAAGCAATTTTTGGTATAAGTAATGAAGCGAAGGATAGAATTTCTCGTGGCCCTGATGGAAGGTATTCCAGGTTGTTAAAAGAGTTGGCGGTGCAAATAACAGGTGCACTGGCAGCAAGTTTTCAAATTCGCTGAACTCTGGGGCAATTCGACCAGAATGGAATGCAGTAAATATGGCGTCACTATTTAAAAATAGAAAGGCGGATAAGACAGGCGGTTATAGACCAGTCAGATTGAATAGACACAGCATGGATTCATGAAGGGCAGGTTATGCTTGAAAAATGTTTTGGTATTCTATGAAGACATGTCAGGTATGGTGGGCAATGGGTACTCAGAGGATGTGGTGTTCCTAGATTTCCAAAACAAAACTTCGACAAGGTTCCACACAAGAGGATGATGCATAAGGTAAGGCTGCATGGTGTTAGTGGTCGAGTACAAGCATGTACAGAAGTTTCGTTAACTAACAGGAAGCAAAATGTGGTGATAAATGAATACTATTCTGCCTGGAAACCAGTGAGTATTGGTGTGCCCCAGTGATGGGTTTTGGGACTGCAATTATTTACTATGTATATTGATAATTTAGAGTTGGGGACAACGTGTTGCACGTCCAAATTTACACATGATACGACGATGAATGTCAGACGACGGTGCGCAGAGGACTGTGAAACGTTTTAGAGGAATATAGATACATTGACTGAGTGGGCAGAAGTCTGGCAGAAAACATGTGATGCCATCAATATTGGTAGAAGTTCGAGAAAAAAGGGATATTACTTGTCTATTGAAATGTTGAAGCGGGCTGCTGTGCAGAGGGACCTGGTTGTGCTTGTACATGAATCACAAAGGGTTAGTCTGCAGGTATCACGTGTAATTAGGTAGGCAAATGGAATGTTGTCTTTCCTTACTAAAGGGGTTGAGTTTATAATTCTAGCACTGTGAGCAGGTTTGGTCTCCTTACTTGAGAAGGAATGGGCCAGCAGTGGAAGGGGCGCAGAAGAGGTTCACTGGGATAATGCCGGAGTTGAGGGGGTCGGGTTATGGGAGAGACTGAGTAAACTGGGATTGTGTTCATTGCAATTCAGAAGAATGAGGAGAGATCTTATAAAAATATGCACAATTTTGAAGGGAATGGGTAAGATAAAAGTGGAAAGGATGTTTCCACTAATGGGTGAAAATTGGACAAGAGGGAATAGCCTCATGGTTAGAGGGAGCAGATTCACCACTGAAATGATAAGGAACTTTTTTAACCAACGAACTGTTACTCTTTGGAGTCATTGATTCCTGCTGCAGGGCTTTTGACCAAAACGACAAATATTTCTGATAATCGGATGATTATGTTTGCAGCACAATGCTCTTAGCTGGAATCGCCAACATCTGCGGTCCCCACTTTCAAAATTAGAATTGTTCCCAGCGAAGTAGTTTACATCACTTCAGTAAACGTTTTTACGGCTAAAAACTTACTTTTGAACAATAAAGGAAGTAAGGGATAGACTGAAAGGACATGTAAATGGATCTGAGCGCACGAAATTATCAGCCATGAACATATTGAATGGTGGAGAAGGCACGAACAGGTCTTATTCCTGCTCATAATTCTAATATTGTATGTACACATGTTTCACATCTTCAGCAAGTGCAGGGCAGATTCCACGGTGCAATGTGGTGTGGTGTTTGGAATGAAGGCAGAATGCACCGGTGTGTCCAGAAAGGAATGTTCTGTGCGGAAGTCAGAGAAGGAAGGTGAGAGGAATATATCTGTGGTGATGTCATTTCGCTGGAGCTGGTGGAATTTAAAACAAAATCGATGATCACTTGAAGCACCACAGCACAAAAAGCTACAGAGCATGTGCTGGAAAGTGGGATGAGAGTATTTTGGCGTTTGATGGCCGACATTGGCTCGAAGTTCCAAAAGACCTCTTCCACTTCTGTAAGAGTCCCAGTCTCTAAGAGAAATCGATCGCACCAGCCTTTAGTGCAATCAGTATCAGGGCCGAGTCTGGGATTACTGCAGCAAATAATACAATTCTTTATTCCCTGAAGACTATCTATCAGATAGCCTGTCATTACACAGCACCAATGAATAGTCACGAACAGTCTCCATTAATCGATTTGCACCCTCCTAGCAGATCCTTATCCACTCCTTTGTCCAACTGTTCTTCTCCTTCTTTGGGTTTTTTTTTCCCCATCTTTCGTTTATTCCTTGACAAGGCAGAAGTAAGAAATATGATGGAATACTCCGTATTTGCCTGAATAAGTGCAGTATTGAGAAAACACGGCACAGGAGAAGCACATCAGATAAGGCAGCATCCAAGTAGCAAAAGACATTTCCGTCAGGACCTTCTTCAGGGCTCCTCAGTGCAGTTCCAACAATAATGCAAATTTCGATACCACCCAGAAGAGTGCACCCAAGTTGATCAGCACAGCATGACTGAAACAACATCGACAACGATCGACTTCCTCCACCACCAAACACTCAGACACGCAGGTTGTTCTATACACAAGATCCAATGCAGAAACTCACCAAGCCTCCTTGAACAGTACCTTTCACGTACACAACCACTTCCATCTCAAAGGAAAAGGGCAGCAGGTACGTCTGAACACCTGACAAACCAGTTTCCAACCCGACCTGGAAATATTTTGCCGTTCCTCCCCTGTCACTGGATTCTGGATTCCCCTCCCTTATAATGTTGGTCTACTGATAGCCCATGGTCAAAAAAAGGTTCCAGAAGGCAGCACATCATCACCTTGCCCAGTCAAATTAGGAATGAGCAATAAATGCTAATCCTGTCTAGAATATCCACATCTGAAAGAAGAATGACAATTAAATGCTTTGGTGTTTTAAAAAGGTTTACTCTTCCTGAGCTATTTCCGTTTTAATTTCAGAAGTATGAACGATGAAGATTTGCACTGGGAAACTGAAACGAAGCTTCACATCAGTATCTGATGGAGTTGTTCAGTTTAATGTAGCCTGAACTCATCGGAATTTGAAAATGAAAGAAGTAAACAACATTGAGAGTCACATGAAATGTGTATTGTCTGCGGGGTGGGGTGGGGCATCAGCCGATCATCTGGACTGTCAAGACATAAATGGAGGGACGCTGGAGCGAACCCTTGGAAATGGTGCAACTGTGGAAAGTATTCAATAATTCGAATGCCATGAAAATTCATCCGGCCACACTGGGGAAAAGCAACTTTGGGAAATGATTTGCGCAGTTAACTAACTGCTGCAACACCAATGCATTCACACTGAGGAGAGACTGTTTAATTTTCCAGAGTGTGGGCAATGCTTTAAAATAAGTCCTTCGGAACTGAAGTATCACCAATGTGTTAACACTGATGAGAAATCATTTAACTATTCTAACAGTGGGAATGGGGTCAGGGCGTTATTTGATCTCAGGTTTCATCTACGAAATCACTGGAGAGAGACAGTTCACCTGCTCAAAATGTGGAAAGAATTCACTCGATCATGCAGTCAGCTGAGACACCAGCAGTTTCACACAGAGGAGAGACCATTCGCCTGTTGTCTGAGCGAAGTAATTAACCGATTTCAGCAACCTACTGCCATACAAGCGAGTTCACACTGGAGAAAGGCCATTCACCCGCTCTGAATGCGGAGAAGGATTCACTCCATTAACACACATGCTGAGGCACCAGCGAATTCACATTGGCGAGAGGCCATTTACATGTTCCATTTCTGGGAAAGGATGCATTTTAGTCATCCATTCTGCTGGTACACCAACGGGTTACAAGTAAAAAGAAATCATTTATATGTCTGCAGTATGGGAAGTGTTTTATAAGTTTCCATGAAGTCCCATCAAGGTCTTCACACTGATGAGAAACCATTCACCTGGTCTCACTGTGGGACTGACTTCCCACTGTGCATCGACATAATTTAGCTGGTACATCTTCTCGAGCAGTAACTCGACTTCGCAAGGACTTCCGTTGCTGTGAAACACAATCAGTAATCTGAATGTGGGAAAACAAATTTATAAATACATACCAAGCTTGAAAAATCCAAGAAAAGGCACAAGAGCAGAACGTAAATGCAAATCCCCCAGTCTCCTCTCATCGGAGAGGAATTGAGGAAAACTCTATACTTCATATGATTGATGCTTGAACAATTGGAATATAGTTCAATTAAAGAGGCTATTCACATCCAATGAAGAAAGTGCCGGTTGACAGAATGAACATATATCAATTCTGGATGCAATGGAATCAGGATACAATCACTTTTTACAGAACTGGAATGCGTTTGCCACCATCGACTTTCCAGACCACAGGAGCTGCTCCCTTCGTTACAAAGGGAAGTGACTGGTGGTGATTTAACCACTGGGCTACAAGTTCTCAGGCAAGTGAAGAGGGTGAGAAGGATAGTTGCTCATGCCATTCTTAACCCGGTGTTAGGAACTGGACCCATGCTGTTACCATCACACTACTTTTCAAACCAAAAACCCAGCCAATTGAGCTTATCCAATACCTCCTCACAGCCGTGTAACATGTGCAGATGAATTACGGAATCCCTTGCTACACACAGTCTATATGACCGGCCTCTCCTCACAATGCGTTTGCTGGTGTTTGATCAAAGCATTGTTACTCCTGAAGTTCTTCTCACAGTCAGAACAGTTACACTTTCTCTCACTTGTATGACCAAGCCCATATATGCTGAGATTGGAATCCAAGTGTTTCCCCTTCCACACAAGAAGAAAGTACGTGTTTATCACTCACGTGAATATGCTGGAGCTCACTGAGTACACGTGACCAAGTGAATCGCTTCCAACACTGAGTGGACGCGTTCAGTCTCCATCCAGTGTGGTCAAGCGTGTGTGTCTGAAGTTTTCCTGATTTAATAAATCCCGTCTCAAGCACAGAGCAGACAGACGATCACTCTCCAGTTTCAATGCGACTGGCTCACATTGGGGTGGACTGTGAAGGTTATCCCTACCCTAACGGAGCAGAAAAGCTTCTCTCCCAGTGATGAAGACACTTGTATGACATTAGGCTGGATCCGCAAGTGAATGCATTTCCACTCATAGAACAGCTGAAAGAATTGTCGCCCATGTGAATAATTTGATGATGAATTCAAATTTCTGAATTTAAGACCTGTGCAAATCATAAAGATTTTTTTCCCCACAATCAGATTGTCAGTGTAAATCCACAGATTTTACATGAGACTGGATGACAGAGTAAATCCCTTTCCACACATGGAGCAAGTCAACAGTCTCTCCTCAGAATATCTGTGTCGATGAGCTTACAGCTGCTCTGAGCAGTTGTAATCCTTCCCACAATTCGGTCATTTCCATGTTGCTTATCTCCTTACATATCTCCAAGTTGAATGATCGGTTGAATCCCTGCCCTGAACCACAACATAGGTATGGCTCCTCTGCAGATATTTTATTGGATAATGTTCATTGGATAATGTGAAATACTTTGTGCAGTCAATGCACTGGAACACTCAGACTGTAGTGTGTGTGTGTGTGTGTGTGTGTGTGTGTGTGTGTGTGTGTGTGTGTGTGTGTATGTATTAGCGCTTTACACTCATATTGCCATTTAAAATATTTTTCCACAAACATATCAGATAAATATGTAGCCTTCATGTCCTGCTGAATTTAGTGACTCTGTTGGATCTTGGATCTATATATCTAGCTGAATTTGACTCACTCTTCTTCAATTCTTTCAAACTATTCCTCTGCGAAATATTATCTCTGTCCATACAGGGTAAAAACTAAGAACAAACTAATTCAATTGCGGAAAGTAATATATCCACTAATGCGCACCCCTTACAAAACAAATTATCCGAGCACATTGATAGATGCAAAAAGCACTAGCAAACTCAAATCAGGTTTTTGTTTCCAACATCGATGAGACATTGTGCATCCTGAGGTGTCAACTTGCTGTTGGACATACGTCGCCATTTGCTGGCCTGCACAAGCTCCCTTTCCAGAAGGATGACACACAGGAGATGATAGCCTTTGCTGCTACTGTACATCGAAGGTGAAGTGTTTAATAATCAAAAATGATTTTTTGTCACAGACGTTAAGAAGCTTCTTGAGTTTTTGAAGTAGCATTCAACCAGGCAAGCGAAGAGTATTCCACAACACAGCTCAGTTATCTGTGGTAAATAATAGGCAATCAGTTGAGTACTGCAAGATGTTTAGCGTCTGCCCTGATCTTGTATCAACTGCATATGTATGGTAATTCCTGTTCTCTTTCTATTCAAGAGTACACCCCAGAATGCTGCTTGTGGAAGATTCAAGAATAAATTTGGTGTTGAATACCAAAACGGGAGACTCAGATTTTACCTTATTGAAGATGGTCATTGCCAGGCATATCTGTGATAAGAATGTTACATGCCACTAGTGCAGATTTTGTATGCTCTCCAGGTGTTGCTACATATTAATATATGATATTTGTGATTTTCTTTAATCGCAGGTTGAGATTCCGGCTGTAAAGTTGTTCTCAATGAGAAAAAGTCGACCATCTCAGCTCCCAAACGTACAACCTGAACATATGCATACGCGTGACTTCAGTATCTGAGCAGTTGAAAATGATCCTGAATGCTGACCAGTCGTCAATCAACATTCCCACCTCTGAAGGGAATGTCATTGACAAAGCAGGTGAAGATGATTGGGCCAAGGCCCCGACACAAACGAACTCCAAAGGGAAAATGTGGAGTGCAGATTTTGGAAATCAGAGTCCGGAGTATGTTGCTGGAAAGGCGTGGAATGTCAGTCAGAACCGGAGGAGCAGCAAAATCGACGTTTCGGCCATGAGCCCTTAATCCTGATGCAGGTCTGCTGCCTGAAACGTCGATTCTCCTGCTCCTCGAATGCTGCATTACATGCTCTGCTTTTCCAGCACCACACTATTGACCCATTTTACCTCCACTCTGGTAAGGTAGGTGTGAATTTTCAAGCACCACCGGCTTCATAAATGTATCATGACACGTGTAGACAGGTTAATTAAAAATGTCTCCTCCTAAACGAACATTTCTCATCGGGATTCACACCGGTAAAGGAGAATATTGCAGAGGAGAAGAATGAGGTACGAGATGTTAGACTAGAAAGGATCGAGGTTAGTTACGCACTTGTGTGATCATTTCTAGAAGGAGTGAAAGTAGACAAGTCCCCTGGGCCAGATGGGATTTATCTGAGGATTCTCCACGAAGCTAGAGACGAGATAGCAGAGCCATTGGCTTTGATATTAGAGTCGTCGTTGTCTACAGGTTTAGGACCAGATGATTGGAGGATTACAAATGTTGTGCCCTTGCTAAAGAAGGGCAGCAGAGATGCCCCAGGTAATTAAAGACCAGTGAGCCTTACTTCTGATGTAGGGAAGGTTTTGGAAAGGAGTATAACAGATAAGATTTATCATCATCTAGCAAACAACAATTTTAAATCAGATAGTTAACATGGTTTTGTCAAGGGCAGGCCGTGTCTCACAAACCTTACTGAGATTTCTTCAGAAGGCAACCAAGCAGGCAGATGAGGGTAGGGCAGTTGATCTGGTGTACATAGACTTCAGTAAGGCCTTCGATAATATTCCACATGGTAGGCTGTTGGAGAATATGCACAAGCATGGGATTGAAAGAGTTTTAACAGTTTCAATTAGAATCTGGCTTTCTGAAAACAAGCAGCGAATAGTGGTTGATGAAAAATATTCAGCCTGGAGGCTGGTTGCTGGTGGGGTATCACAAGGATCTGTTTTGGGATCATTGCTGTCTGTCATTTTTATAAATTACTTAGAGGCAGGCATAAGTAGATGGATCAGTAAATTTGCAGATGACACTAAGATCGTTGGATTAGTGCAAAGTTTGGAAGCATGTTGCAGGTTGTGGGGGACTTGGATAAACTGCAGAAGTGGGTGAAAGGTGGAAATGGCGTTCAATTCAGCTAAATCTGAGGTGATGCTCTTTGGGAAGAATTGCAGGAATGCTGACTAGTGGGTATATGGAAACATTATTGGTAATGTGGATGTGCAGAGGGACTTTGGTGGCCATGTACATAGATCCCTGAAAGTTGCCACCCAGGTGTTTAGTGCTGTTGGGAAAGCAGTCGGTGTGTTAGATTTCATTGGTAGAGAGATTGAGTTCCAGAGACACAATATCTTGCTGCAAATATACAAAACACTCGTGCTGCCACACCTGGAATACTGTGCACAATTCTGATCCCCATATTTCGTGAAGGAAGTGGAAGGATTGGAAAAGGTCGAGAGCAGATTTACCAGGATGTTGCCTGGTCTGGAGGGAAGGTCTTATTAGGAAAGCGTGAGAGACTTGGATCTGTTCTCAATGGAAAGATGATGGCTTAGAGTAGATTTGATCGAGACATAAAAGATTATCAGAGTATGAGATATCGTAAACTGTGGAAGTCTTTTGCTTGTACGTCAGCTTGGACGTCAGCTTGTATGAAGGGACATAACTACAAATTGAGAGATGATAGATTTAAGACAGATGTCAGCGGCAGGTTCTTTACTGAGAGAGTTGTAAGCTTGGCTTACATGTCTGCCAATGTAATTAACCTAGCCACATCAGGGCGATTGAAACACTCATTGGATAAGCACATGGACGATGATGGGTTAGCGTAGGAGGACGAGCTGAGAGGAGTTCAAATGTCGGCACAACATCGAGGGCTGAAGGGCCTGTACTGCAGTGCATTGTTCTCTGTTCTACGTTCTATCTTGTCAGTATTTGCAGAGAGTGCTGGTGAGGGAGTCGGGAGACATGGCGTTGTCCCAGAGATGTGTGTCGGTATTTTCGTGTGTGCGGTAGGGGGCAGAGGGTCAGTACTTCTAGAGGGCGACAAGGATTATGTCAACATTTTCAAGGTGTCTTGGGGACTGTGTTGGTATTCACATGGTGGCCCGACGGCGTGTGTCTGTATTTGCAGGCTTGGTGTCAAGGAGTGTGTTGGCATTTACAGAGGTGTTCCCAGGGAGCCTGTCCTCATTTTACATGTGAGTCCTGGGGTGTGTGATGGTATTTACAGCGAATGCCCTATGCAGTGTGTGCATATTTACACGGGGGTCCCACGGAGAGTGTAAGCATTTGCATGGTATCCCATGTAGTGTGCCAGCACTTACCAGAATTTTGGGATATGCGTCAGCATTTGGGGTGGGGGGCTCCTGGGGATTGTGTCGGTCGTTACATGTGTGTCCCGGGAGGTCTCAGTTGTCACAAAAAGAGCCTGGGTAATGTGTCGGTATTTTTGGATGTCCTGGGGAGATTGTCAGTATTTAAATCGGTGTTCCAAGAAATGTATTGATATTCACAGGTGGATCGTGTGCATTGAGTCGAAATTTACAAGGTTTTCCCGGGACTGTGTCCGTATTTCTAAGTTGTTCCCTTGGAATGTGTTGGTGAATCCTTTGAATCCGCTGCTCCTCTGCTCATTAGCAACGGCATCTCAACACACACTCACGCTGTTTCCCTGGCAACGGCCTGGGAAACCAACTCAACTCTCGTCCTATATCAACGACCTGCTAAACAATCCTCCCTATTTTCTAAAAACGGCCTCTGAACCAATCACCACACAGTTCCCATGATAATGTCCTGCAATACAGTTTCCGTTCTGTTCTGCTTTCAACGTCCTCTGAACCCTTCACCGCTCCGTTCGCCTGGCAACAGTCTGTGACTCCATCCATCCTGTTTCCCGAACAACATCCTGTGACCCCATTCCAACTGTGTCGCCCAATCATTGGCCTGTTAGCCAATCCACATTATGTTCTCCCAGCAATGACCTGTGACATTTCCCTACTCTGTTCTTCTTCCCACAGTGTGTGAGCTCATCCCAACTCTTTTCTCCTAGCAACTGCTTATTAAACCATTCCCAATCTATTCCCCGAGAAATGGTCACCCAAATATTCCCCACTTGTTCCCATAGTAAAGCCCTTTGCCCCCATTTCCACTTTCTTCTCCTCGCAACGTCCTTTGGACACATGCCCGCTCTGTTCCCTTATTAACAGCATTTGACACTATTCCCAAGCTGCTTCCCTTGCAATAAGCCATGACCCCTAACCAACGCTGTTCCCCGATAACGGCCTGTTAGCTCATTCATGCACTGTTCTCTTGGAAATCTCTTGTGATCCCATACCAAATCTGTTCCCCTCGCCACAGCCTACGAACCTATGCCCGAACATTTCACCAGGTGATGGCGTTTGATATCATCTCCACTCTCTTCTCCCAGCAACGTCCAGTGCTCATCCCAATTCTGCTCGCTTAGCAACGTCCTGTAATTCCATAAACTCTGTTCTCCTACCCTGTCACCTCCTCCCTACTCAGTACTTCTAAAAACGACCTGTAAACCCACGTGCACACTATTCCCCTAGTTGCTGCCGGGGACCCCATTTCTCTTCTTTTGTCAAAGTAAGGGCCTGTGAACCTATTCCCATTCTCTTCTTCTATCAACTGTCTGTCAACCGATCATTACAGCATTATCCTGGCAACGTCCTGTGAACATATCCCAATTATGTTCCCTTTGCAACATTCCCTGAAACCATCCTCACGCTGCTCTCCAAGCAAAAGCCTGTGAACCAATCATTATTCTCTTCCCCACGGAGCAGCCTGTGATTCAATCCACACTCTGTGGAACAGCCTGTGAAACAGTTCCCAATATCTTTCCCTGGCAACGGCCTGAAAAACCATCTGTACTCTGTTCTCCGAGCAATTGCTGTCACCCCATCCGGACTCTGTTCTCCCAGCAAAGTCCTGTGAACCCATCCTTACTGTGCTGGTGCTTGTGACACCAGCCCCAATCTGTTCACCAAGGAAATACATGTAATCACGTGCCAAATGTGTTCTCTGAGCACCGACCTGCAAAACCATTCCCACACTGTTCTCTCAGCAACGGCCTCAGAACTCATTCCTACTCTTTCCTCAGAGCAACCCCCTTTAAAATCGTTCACATTATGTTCCGCTGGTGACGTCCTGTCAATGCATTCTCACTCTGTTCTCCCATCAAGGGCCGTTGAACCAATCCCCACTCTGTTCCCCTAACGACAGCCAGTGAGCCATTCCCACAGTTTCCCCAACAACAGCCTGTCAATCCTACCGTGTTTCCCCAGCTACAGCCTGTGAACCAATTCCCACTCTGTACCCGTAGCAACTGCCTGTGAACCGATCCCCACTGTGTTCCACTGGCAACGGACTGTGAACCAATCCCGACACTGTTCTACAATTAAAAAATCGTGAGCCCATTTACACATTTTTCTCCGAACAACGGCCTGTGAACGCAAACCGAACGTGTTTCCCTCGCAACTTCAGTTGAATCCATAAACAGTTTACTCGCCACAGACTGAGACCCCGTCCCTTCAATGTTACGTTAGCAATGGCCTGTGAACTCATGTCATCTCTGTTCTCCAGCTAACGTCCTGAGAAACAATTCGCAAACTGTACTCCCAACAATTGCGTGTGAACCCAATGCTACTCAGTTCAGGGAGCAACGCCTGTGAAGCCATCCACACTTCATTAACACAGCAGGGTTCTCTGAGGCCATCTTCAATCTGTGCTGCGATAAGATGCCTGTCAACCCTTTACTATAATGTTCATCTTGTCGCGGACTTCAAGCTCATCCATACTCTGATACCCTCGCAACGGTATTGAAACCCATCCCCACTTTTTTCATCAAACGTCCATTGAAAACATTCCCCTTTGTGCTCCTCACAAATGCCTGTGAACCCATCACACATCTGCGACCCAAGCAACATCCGGCCCATCCATTTCCAGTCTGTTTCCCCAGCCATAGCCGTTGAATCAATCTCCAGTCTTGTTCCATAGCATAATCTTTGAACCCATTCCCATTATCTTCGCTTAGCAACGGCCTGTAAACACATTGCCACATAGTTCCTATGGCAGTGGCCGGTGATTTTACTCATCGAGTCATATAAATGTATAACATGGAAACAGACCTTTCACTCCAACCTGTCCAGCCGACCAGATATCCCTACCCAATCTAGTCCCACCTGCCAGCACCCAGCCCATATTGTTCCAAACCCTTCTTATTCATATACCCATCCAAATGCCTCTTAAATGTCGCAATTTTACCAGCCTCCACCACTTCCTCTGGCAGCTCATTCCATACATGTACCACTCTTTTGTCTCTTTATTATCTTTCCCCTCTCAACCTAAACTTATGCCCTCTCGTCCTGGACTCCCCGATACCAGGGAGAAGACTTTGTCTATTTATCCTATCCATGCCCCTCATAATTTTGTAAGCCTCTATAAGGTCACCTCACAGCCTCCGACGCTCCAGGGAAAACAACCCCAGCCAGTTCAGCCTCTCCCTATTGCTCAAATCCTCCAACCCTGGCAACATTTTTGTAAATCTTTTCTGAGCCATTCCAAGTTTCACGACATCTTTCCGATAGGAAGGAGACCAGAATTACAAGCAATACACCAACCGTGGCGTAACTATTGTTCTCTATAGCCGCAACATGACCTCCCAACTGCTGTACTCAATACACTGAACAATAAAGTAACGCATACCAGACGCCGTCTTCACTATCCTATCTACCTGCAACTCCACTTTCAAGGAGCTATGAACCTGCACTCCAAGGTCTCTTTGTTCATCAACATTCCCGAGGACCTTATCATTAACTTTATAAGTCCTGCTAAGATTTGCTTTCCCAAAATGCTGCACCTTGTATTTATCTGAATTAAACTCCATCTGCCACTTCGAGCCCATTGGCCCATGTGGTCCAGATCCTGCTGGAATCTGACGTAATCTGTAATCTCTTCGCTGTCCACCACACCTTTACAATTTTGGTGTCATCTGCAAATTTACTTACTGTACCTCTTATACTCGGATCCAAATCATTTGTGTAAATGACAATAAGTTTTGGACCCATCACCGATCCTTGTGGTACTCTCCTGGTCACAGGTTTCCAGTCTGAAAAACAACCCTCCACCACCATCCTCTGTCTTCTACCTTTGAGCCAGTTCTGTATCCAAATAGCTAGTTCTCCTTTTATTCCATGAGATCTAACCTTGCTAATCAGTCTCCCATGGGGAACCTTGTCGAACGACCCACTGAAGTCCATAAAGATCACATGTACTGCTCTGCCCTCATCAATCTTCTTTGTTACTTCTTCGAAGAACTCAATCACGTTTGTGAGACATAATTTCAAACGCACAAAGCCCTGTTGACTATCCTTAATCAGTCCTTGCCTTTACAAGTACATTTACTTCCTGTCACTCAGCATTCCATCCAACAACCTGCCCACCACTGACGTCAGGCTCTCTGGTGTATAGTTCCTTGGCTTGTCTTTACCACCCTTCTTAAACAACGGTTTAACGTTTGCCAACCTCCAGTCTTTCAGTACCTCACTTGTCACTACCAGTGATACAAATATCTCAGCAAGAGACCCAGAAACCACTTCTCTAGTTTCCCACAGAGTTCTCTGTTACACCTGATCAGGTCCTGGGGATTCATCCACCTTTAACGGTTTCAAGACACCCAGCACTTACTCCTCTGTAATCCGGACGTTTTGCAAGATGTCACCATTTATTTCCCTACAGTCTATGTCTTCGCTCTCCTTTTCCACATTAAATACTGATGCAAAATATTCATTTAGTATCTCTCCCATTTTCTGTGGTTCCACACAAAGGCCGCATTGCTGATCTTTGAGGGGCCCTATTCTCTCCCTAGTTAACCTTTTGACCTTAATATATTTGTAAAAACCCTTTGGATTTTCCTTAATCCTATTTGCCAACACTATCTCATGTCCCCTTTTTGCCCTTCTGATTTACCTCTTAAGTATACTCCTACTTCCTTTATACTCTTCTAAGAATTCACACGATCTATTCTCTCTATACCTGACATATGCTTCCTTCTTTTTCATAACCAATCTCTCAGTTTCTTTCATCATCCATCATTCCATATACATACCAGCGTTCCCTTTCACCCTGACAGGAATATACTTCATCTGGATTGTTGTTATCTCATTTCTGAAGGCTTCCTATTCACCAGCCATCACTTTACCTATGAACATCTGCCTCCGATCAGCTTTTGAAAGTTCTTGCCTAAAACCGTCAAAATTGGCCTTTCGCCAATTTAGAACTTCAACTTTTAGATCTGGTCTATCCTTTTCCATAGCAACTTAATAAGGAATAGAATTATGGTCGGTGGTCCCAATGTGTTCCCCCACTGACACTTCAGTCACCCGCCCTGCCTTCTTTCCTAAGTGTAGGTCAATATTTGCACTTTCTCTAGTAGGTACATCCACATACTGAAAAAGAAAATTGTCTTGAACGCACTTAAGAAATTCCTCTCCATCTAAACCTTTAACACTGTGGCAGTCCCAGTCGATGTTTGGCAAGTTAAAATCCCCTACCATAACTACCCTATTATTTTTACAGATATCTGATACCTCCTTACAAATTTGTTTCTCAATTTTCCTATAATTGGGGGGTCAATAATACAATCACAATAAGGTGATCATCCTTTCCTTTTACTCAGTTCCACCCAAACAATTTCCCTGGCTGTACTTCCGGGAATATCTTCCCTCAGCACAGCTGTAATGCTCTCCCTTATCAAAAATACCACTCCCCTTCTTCTCTTGCCTCCCTATTTTATCCTTCCTGTGGGATTTGTATCCTGGATCATTACACTGCCAGTCCTGCCCATCCCTGAGCCATATTTCCGTAATTCCTGCGATATCCCAGTCCCATGTTCCTAACCATGGCCTGAGTTCATCTGCCTTCCCTGTTAGACCCCTTGCATTGAAATAAATGCAGTTTAACTTATTAGTCCTACCTTGTCCCTGCCTACCATGACTGTTTGATTTACGTCTGTTCTCAACTGTATCAGCCTCAGATTGATCTCCTTCCTCACGATCTCCCTAGGTCCCACAACCCCCACCACCCCCGTCCCCGCCCCCACCAGTTTAAATTCTCCGGGGCAGTTCTAGAAAATTTCCCTGTCAGTATATTACTCCCCTTCCAATTTAAGTGCAATCCGTCCTTCTTGTACAAGTCGCTTCTAACCCAAATGAGGTTCCAATGATCCAGAAATGTGAATCCTTCTCCCATACACCAGCTCCTCAGCCATGCATTCATCTGCTCTATCCACCTATTCCTGCCCTCTCTAGCTCCTAGCGCTGGGAGTAATCCAGATATTACTGCCCTTGAAGACATCCTTTTTAAAATTTATGCCTAACTCTCTGTAATCTCCCTTCAGAATCTCAACTTTTTTCCCTCCACTCTAATTCTGTTCTTCTAGTGGTGGACTGTGAAGCCATCCACACTCTGTTCTCTTAGCAACAGCTAATGAACGCATCCCCACTGCGCTACAAACAATGACCTGTGACCACACCCCCACTTATTTCACCTAGCAATAGTGTATTAACTCATGCTCACCCTGTTCCCCTCACGGCGATCTAAGACCCAATTGCCATTCGCGTCACCCACCAAATGCCTGTTTTCCCATCAGCATCGTATTCCCCTCGCCACGTGCTGTGAACTTATACCCACTCGGTTCCCATAGCAACGGCCTCTGAACCCACTTCTGTGCTGTTCCCCCTCGCAATGGCCTGTGACCCATCGCCACTCGTTTCATGTCCACACTATTTCATTAACAATGTAGTGTGATCCTACCCCTAATCTGTTTCACTCGAAACGGCTTGTGAACACGTCCTCAAACTCTTGTCCTATCAATGGCCTGTTGTCCTATCAACAATTCCCACTCTGTTGATCAAGCAAAAGCCTGTGTCACCTACCCAACTCTGTTTCCATAGCAATGGCCTCTAATCCCATTCCCACTCTGTTCTTCTCGGTTCGGCCTGTGAACCCATTACCACTCTCTTCTCCGACCAACGGCCTGTCTTCCATTCCACCGCTGCTCTCCCAGCAAATGTTTGGGGATCCATCCGAACATTCCTTTGGAAACGGCCTGCATCTCATCCTTACACAATTTTCCGATCAGTGACGTGTGACCCCGTTCTTAGTCTTCTCACCAAGCAAAAGCCTGTCAACCCATCGCCCAGTATTTTCTGAGCCACGTCGTGTGTACATACATCCAGTCAGTTCTCATAGCAACGGCCGGTGAATCAATCGACATTTTTTTTCCGAGCAACGTCTTCTGAATCGATGCCCACTCTGTTCCCCCCCCGCAATGCCTGTTCCACCAGCAACACCCTGTAACCCTTTCCCCAGACTGTACCCTTAGCTACGGCCTATGTCGCAACCTTTGTATGTTCTTTCAGCAACTACCTGTGAATTTATCCCGGCTTAGTTCTCCGAACAATAGCCTGTAACCCCATATCGCCACTGTACCCCATAGCAAACGCCTACAAACCCATCCTCATTGCATTCCCTTCACACTGCCTCTGATCCAATGAAAACTTTGTTCTTCTTGCGACGTCCTATGAACCCATTGCCACTCGGTTCCCCGAGAAATGGACTATGCGTATATTCCAACCCTGTTCTCCTGGTAACAGCCTGTAAAACCATACCCAGACTATTTCCCGAGCAATGGCCAATGAAGCAAACCCCAATCTGTTCTCCGAGCAGTGACCTGTGAAGCCATCCTCGCATGGTTGCCCTCGTAACACCCCGTCACCACTCTGTTTTCATAGAAACAGCCTGTGACTCCAAACCCACTCGAAGAAGGAAACAGTCATGAATTGTCTGAAAGATGGCGGCAGGGTCAGAATCTTTCCAGGCGGCGCTCCTCTGCTTCATCCACTCACTCATTGTGTGTCTCCTTTTTTTCATCCTTTATTCTTGAGGGTCTTTTTTTCCACAAACGTTAAAATTTTTGAAGTTACTCCGACAGGAATGGAGGAGTTGAGTCTCAGGATGCAGGATGGTGTTGGGAGGGCAGGTTGTGAGATTTGAAGAACAGAGCAATCTGGAGAGTGGGCCTGGCATGGTCTGGAATCGGGGCCTGGCATGGTCTAGAGACTGAAGCAGTGCGGCATGGAGAGTGGGCTGGCACGGACTGGAGACTGGGCCCGGTGCGTCCAGGAGATCGGACGTGTAAGATCTGACGCTGTGCTTCGTGCAGTCTGGAGACAAGGCTGGGTAAGGTCTGAAGACTGGGGCTGGTGCGGACTGGATAAAAATAATGCCGAGGAGAATATTGAGAAACAGACGACTAAACTAGATGCGATTGGGGTTCAGAAGGAACCGGTGTTAGATATTCTGGGAAGTGTGAAAATGACTAAATCCTCTGGGCCTGAAGGGGTTTGTGATAGGATTCTCTGGAAAGCCAGGGAGGAGATTGCTGAGCCTTTGGCTTTTCACCTAATGTCGTCATGTCGATAGGAGTGTAAAGAGACAACTCGAACATAGCGAATGATTATGAATCTCGTCTTGCTCAAAACGAGATTAGAGACAACCCTGGTATTTAAAGACTTGTGAGGCGTCCTTCCGTTTTGGGTAAAGTGTTGGAAAAGGTTATAAGAGATAGGATTTATTACCATCTTGAAAGGAATAAGTTGATTAGGGATAGTGAACATGATTTTGTAAAGGGTAAGTCGTCCCTCACAAACCTTACTGAATTCGTCCAAAAGGTGACCAAAGAGGTGACGAGGGCAAAGTGGTTGATGTGGTGATTTCAGAAAAGGCGTTTGATAAGAATCAATGTGGTAGGCTGATGCACAAAATATGGAGGCATAGGATTGAAGGAGAATTCGTGATTTCGATCAGAAATTGACTCGCTAAAAGAAACAGAAACTGGCAGATGATGGGAAATGCACATCTTGGAGTTAAGTTGCCCGTAGTGTTAGGCGAAGGGGTAAAGAAAGGGGAATGGGTATAGGTGGGTTGCACTTCGACGGGTCGCTGTGGACTTGTTGGGCCGAAGGGCCTGTTTCCACACTGAAAGTAACCTAATCTTAAATTACTCGTCGTGTACAACAAGGATGTGTTTTGAGTCCATTGTTATTTGTCGTTTTTGTAAACGACCTGAACGAGTGCGCCAAAGGAAGGGTTCAGCAGGTTTGCGGATGACACTAAGGTTGGTACAGTCGTGGAGAGTGTCAAATAATGTTGTACGTTACAGAGGGGCATAAGTAAGCTTCAGAGCTGGGATTAGAGGTGACAAATGGAGTTTAATGCAGAAAAGTGTGAGGTGATTCAGTTTGGTAGGGATATCAGTAACTCATGGTGCTGGGCGAATGGTAAGATTGTGGTAGTGAAGATGAGCAGAGAGATCTCGGTCTTCATGTCCATAGATCCTTAAAAGTTGCCACTAAGGTTGAAAGGTCTGTTTCGATGGTATACAGTGGGTTGACGTTTAGTATTCGACGGATCAAGTTTCAGAACCATGAGGTCATGCTGCAGCTGTACAAATCTCTGGTGTGGCCGCACTTGAAATATTGTGTACAAGCATGGAGAACTCACCAATGTCCTGTAACATCTCAACACAACTTCACAACTCCTGTATTCAAAGGTCTGAGTAATGAAGGCGAGTGTGCTAAGTTTACGAAACGTCTTCTGCAGCACACTGCTGTATGTGACGCAAACATCAAAGAATTCTACCTGACAACTGAACTGTCTGGTCCATACAACCAAAGCCTAGTTTTAATTATATAAGTCCTGCCCCTTGTTTATTTTACAAAATCGACTACCTCGCGTTCATTCACACGAATCCCCTCTGTCACTCCTCAGCCCAGTGAGTGCCGTTTCAGCCCCTCAATCTCTCCCTTCGGTTTTAATTGACTTTCTCTCTCTGCAGGAGACTTACACACTCTTGCCTTGATTACGCGAAGACCCTGAGCATGGCATAGCTTGTGCTTGTAGAAGGGGGAGGGAATGGATTGCAGACCAAGTCAGTGGGGAGGAGAGGCTGGAAAGAAATCAGCCACCTTGTATCACTTCAGCGTTTCAGAAAGAGGGCGTTCACACGTTTATGGTATGAAGTTGTGATCAGTGTTTGAGGCCAGAAATTATTCTCTCCCGTTTTCACTTGTGTTCAATAACAATATTTATTCGAAATCCTTCAAAGCACAGAATGTGTCTGAAGTATTTGTTTCCTTAATATTGCAGTTTATAGAACATAGCCATTTACGCTGAAAGTTATACTCAAGCAACTGCAGTTGTGAATAGAACATAGAACAGAGAACAGTATAATATAGGAAAGGCACTTCGACCCTCGATATTTTACTGACCATTTTTCAGACATTTTTCTGACTACGTCACATCCCCTTCATTTCTATCTTCCATGTGCCGATTGAACAGCAACTTAAATGTCGCTAACGTATCTGACTCGACTACCACTGCTGGCACGACATTGCACGCACCCAAGACTCTCTCTGCAAACATGCTATGCCTGAAAACTCCTCTTAACTTTCCTCATTTAAATTATGCACACTTATGCAAATGCATTTCCGCCATGAGAAAAAGTTCCTTGTTATCTACTCTTGCCATGCCCCTCATGATCTTGTACATAGTTATCAACTCACCACTCATCCTTCTCCGTTCTAGTGAGAAAAGCCCGAGCTCCCTCAAACTTTCTTCATAGACCATGCCCTCCACTCAAGGCAGCATCCTGGAAAATCTCCTCTGCAACCTCTCCAAAACGTCCACATTCTTCCTATAATCAAGCGACCACAACTGAACACAGTTTTCCAAGTGTGGTCTAACCAGGGCTCTGTAGACCTGAAGCAAAACCTCATTTTCCTGAACCTCAAACCCCTGAAAATCAACGCTTTCACACAATAATGCCTTCTTAACAACTCTGTCAACTTTGTGGTAACTTTGATATATCTATGAACATGGATCCCAAGGTTTCCCTGTTGCTCTACACTGCCAAGGATCCTGCCTTTAGCCTTGCAAATTGCATTGAAATGTAACCTTTAAAAGTGAATCACTATCCAAGTTGATCTACAACTGCAAATTATCAGCCCAGCGCTGCAGACTGCCTCATCCCGTTGCCATCTTCAACACCTCTCCACACTTACCACAACTCCACCAACCTTCGTTTTATCGGCAAACTTACTAAACCACTCTTCCACTTCCTCAATTCAGTAATCTATAAAATTACAATGAGCAGAGGTTGCAGAACGGATCCCTGCAGAACACCACTAGCCACTGAGCTCCAATCTGAATATTTCCCATCCACACCACACTTTGTCTTCAATGAGCCAGCCATTTCTGTCGGCAGACAACCAGATTTCACTGTATTCAACGCCCTCTTACTTTCTGAATGAGTGTACCATGGAGAAACCTGTCAAATGCCTCGTTAAAATCCATTATACAGCACTTCACTACTCTAACTTCATCAATGTGTTTTGTCACACCGACAAATAATTTAATAAGGTTTGTGAGGTATGACCTGCCCTCACAAACCCATGTCGATTACCTCTAATCAAATTATGCTTTTCCAAATAATCATAAATCCTGTTTCTCAGAATCCTGTCCAATAATTTGCCCACAACTGACGTAAGACTGACTCGTCTGCAATTCCCAGCGTTATCCCTACTCCCTTCCTTAAACAGTGGACGAGCATTTATCACGCTCCAAACATCTGGTAATACAACAGAAGGCCAGTAAACACAATGCAATAAGGGAGTACGGGAGTGTTGTGAAGATGGAACATGTGGGTAAAACAGCAATTAATATAACATATTGAAAGACTTTCTTTTCCTTTAAAGTTATGTAAAAATGAGAGAAGCACGGATAGACATTGGTCCACTGAAAATTGAGTTTGCAGATTATATAACGGAAAGCAAATAAATGGAGTAGGAAATGAGTTGCTCTTTTGCGTGGGCCGTCATGGTAGAAGACCCCAGTAGTGCATGAGAACATCAAGAGAAGCTGCAGTGCAGATGAGTTCAGTGGCCATCCCAAATAAAAAGATGCTGGAGACGTTTGCAAGGCGGATCGATCACCCACATGAGATGCAAAATATTCGAGAGTTCTCAAGGGCAATGCTGAGGACACTCAAGATGCATTTTTGCTGACCTTTGAAGAACCAGTTGAGTCAGGGCGGGTGTTAGGATGGAATGCCGAAAAATATCAGCCGAGTGCCTGGAATTCACTTCGAGCATCAAACAGTTAATTATCATGATAGCAGTGGGGTGAGATCCTCGAAAAATCCAGATCATTCTGCAATGAAGAAAGAAAAACCTATATTACTGCCCTCTTCTAAAAATTACAGAACAAGCATAATATTATATAGTTCCATACTCTTCCAACTGAGTTAATCACATGACTGCACGGATAGATACGGCGAGACTTGTCATGAAGAACGGCATTGCATGGTGTCATGATGTGTCCCAGACTTCATCCTTTCACTTTTTGGGGATTTTCACAATAGACACTACATTTAAGTACATTCCTTCCCAGTTATTTGCCACCTGCACTATGTTAAGTGCCAACAAATTGAATACTTGCCAATCACTTCATGATTTTTAATTCATTCGCATTGTTTAATGATCGAATTACAATATCTGCAAAAGGATTTCATTTTTCCAAATTGTTATAAAAATTGTGACATCATTTCCAAGAAATTTATAGTTAGAACTGACTTTAGAATTCTGCAGCTAACAAGTTATGCGCCGTTCTTTATTGCCGTACCACAAAATGTAACCATTAAATCCACATTCTCCTGCCTGATAGTTTCTATACCTATGATTCAGTTACGGCAAAAAATGATCTGGAGACTGCTTTTACAGTCTGAGTCTGGCTTGTTCATGCAATTCTTTACGATTTCCCCTCTTTGAGCCTGCAGAAGTATAAAGGAACATTGAAACACCGACGATCGTTGCGGGAGTCGGTAAATTGGCCCTTTCGGCCTGCTCCTTTATTCATCCCCATAATGGCTAACCATTCAACTCAATAGCGTAATCCTGCTTTCTCCCCAAGACCTCGAATCCATTTCGCCCTCAGTTTTACTGATGTCCTAACTTATGCAGGCTTTATAAAGCACATGTATTTCCACACTTAATAAGAGTACTGTCAGTCATGTTTCGATTGCTTTTGCCAGGGCAGTCTGCCGCCATCATGCTCTGGCTCGTTATGGGTAGCCATAATATGTGATCATTCCAACTGTAAAATAGTGAAAATTAATAACTCTGGTTAAGAAGCGCAAGAGGTTAAAGACAGGAAATTACTGGCTAGTTAGCCTTCCCGACGCCATTGACACGATTTCAGAGTGTATTGTTGAAATATACATTTGAAGTAATTTCAAAGTGCATGGTTAAATATGGCTGACTTATCACGACTTTGTCAATGGAAAGTGAAACATGACAAATGTTTTCGAGGAGATAACTTGCATTTTACGTAAAAATGGCGACTGAATGTGATCTCGTCGGATCTCCAGAAGTATTTGACAATGTCCTTTCCAGGAGACTGCTGAATAAGTTAATAGTCTATCGAGTTCGGTGCAAGGTACTTCGATTGATAGAGAATTGGTTGAAATGGTGAGGGCAGTGACTGGAGTTCAAGCCATTGTTTTCGGAATTGAAGCCAGTTACTCTTGGAGTTCTGTGGGGATCCATGTTTGGATTATAATTATTCATGATATACATTCATGATCTGGATGACGGAACTCAGCGCAAGGTGGAAGAAATCATGGAAAAAGGGTGTTCATGTGTGTGATAAATTCAGGTGAAATAGTGATCTGCAGAAAAGTTATAATGAAAACTTATAACATCAATAGTTGAATAATATAGATTGAGAAGCTTATAAAATTAATGCAGCACTTGGTGGAAGGCTGCTGTGAAGACTCCTAATTACTTTATCTGGGTCAGCACTTGTCTGATGCTTATGTTTACAGAGCGCCGATCCAAACCAAAACAACAATATATATCCGAGATGGTCATTGGAACGAGACAATAAATGTCGTTTAACTCATACAAAGTCATAAATAAGTATAGTCATGACGTTTTCTACTCAGCAACTCATTTCAAAAACATCCGTTAAGTCAAAGCAGAATTTTTTGGTTTTCCTCATGAGTTCAGCCATGTGCAATTGGGTAATGGAAAAAAGGCATTGATTTGACTTTCACACACACACAAAGTAAATTACTCAAACTCTATGACTGTCAGTCGAGTAAACTGATACATTGCAAGACAATGACAAAATGAGAAGATGATGATCAAGGAATCAGAAAAACCCCAAGAGATAAAATAAGTCTTAACTGCATGTCTGTACTAATTATTAGCAGGTTGAAGTTAAATTGTCCAGGAATATATTCAGAATTGCTGGAGGTAATATTCATACTTATAATACAAACGTACTGATCTGAAACTGTACAATTGAAATAAAACATTTTGCTATCATTGTAAGTATGCTGAACAGGAAAAATTCACACGATATATTCGTGGTCTGAAATGCACGTCTTCATAACGGTCATAAAGGTTCATCTTTGCATTATGAAAACAGGTTCATCTTTGTGAAAACAGGCCATAACAATTGCAGTGCGCTTCTTTCACCCATTAGGATAATTACTGAATAAAGCAAGATGAATAAAGCTAATTATCTCCCTGGAGCCCGACATACACTACAAATCTGACAATCATTCAGTGCAACGCAAAACGGATGCAGACTATCTAAACGAAATGCACGGAACACCAAAGGGTTTGCTCTACGCAATTTACTATCCAATCATTGCAGTTATTGGTGTTCCAGGTAAACACACTTTTTGATATTAAGTTGAATCATGATGATCTGTATCAATGTTACAACTTCTCAAGTGAACTTTGTGTTCTGAAGAATTTCTAACCTCCAAATTCATGGAAAAGATTCCCGCTTACGATGGGATTATATGGTCTCGTAACTATTTATGCTGGATTTTCGGAATCTGAATGATATTCCATAGTGTTCCTGACTGTGTCACTGTTAATTTTTCAAAGAAAAGTTCACCTGATAAGGACAATGCTGTCTCGGCCAGTCTTTAATTGTCCAGAGGACAGTGAACAGTGAAACACGTTGCTTGGATTTGGAGTCACATGCAGACTCCAAACACTTGGTATGGTAAGAATGGCAGTTTACTTCTTTAAAAGGTGGAAATAGACCAGCTGGGGTAGCCGACATTAACAATTGATTCATGCTTATCACTCGATCCGTGATTCCAGGTATTTGCTGAAATTACATTCCACTATCTGCTTTGATTGGATTTGAAACTGAGTCTCAAGATTGATACCTCAACCGCTGTGCTAATACTTCAGTGATCATGCCACTCAGACATCGACCCCCCAGTGCATGTTATTTCGTGTTATTGAAATTAATTCTGCCTCGAAAATGTTCATGGTGTCAACCGAAGTGTACAGTGTTTTTGTCACTGTCAATCTGAGGATGCTTGGTAGTGTGGAGGAACAAAGGGATCCTTGGGTCCATATTTTCCACTGAAGTTGAGACTGTTGTCAAAAGGGTACGTGGTGTGTTGACTTTAATTTGTAGAGGGATTAAATTTAAGAGCTGCGAGGTTATGCTGCAGCTCAAAACAACCCTGGTTTGACGCCACTCGGTATATTGTGTCCATTTCTGGTCGCCTCGTTAGAGGAAAGATTCTGAAGCTTTAGAGAGGGTACAGAGGAAATGTACGAAGATGTTGCCTGGATTGGAGTGTATGTCTTGTGAAGAATGGTTGAGGGAGCGAGGGATTTCCTGTTTGGAAGGAAAAAGGATGAGACGTGAGTTGATAGAAGTGTGCAAGATGTTGAGAGGCATAGCTACAGTGGATAGTCAGAGATTTTATTTTCCCATGGTGGGAATGTCTATCGTGAGCGGGCATAATTTTAAGGCAATTGTAGAAAGGTTCAATTGGAGTTGTCACAGTCAGTTTCTTTGCACAGAGAGTGGTGGTTGCATAGAATGCACTGCCGGAGTGGGAGTAGTTTCAGAAACAATAGGGACATTTAAGCGACTCTTGGATTGATATGTGGAAGAGAGTACAATGTAGGTTATGTAGTTCAGTCCGAACTTGGAGTGGTAAAAGAAGCTGGCAAAACATCGAGGGCCGAAGGGCCTTTATTGTGCTATTCTCCTCTGCGGTCTCTGCTCTTCTCACATTCTAAACCGGTGTAGAAGTTTGACAATTGTGGGAATTAGCATTTTCCGTGTATGCAGTGTTAGATTGTCCGACAGGTTTGAATTTTGCTGTCGTTTTGCGTTGGCGAATTTACCTCTGCTACCACAGCCTATTTCAGACCTATTCTCATTTGAATAGTTACCTGATTGATTAATTTCTGAAAACGGTTAATTAATTAGATGCTTCAGCGATTAGATTTTTTTTCATGGATTTACTAAATTAATTGAGTGAATGGATAATATGCATCGAATACCTTTCACATAAAAGCAGTAATTTATTTGTGACCAAGAATATAACCTTTCTACTGTAAGATTATGAGACATTGAATTCCCAGTTTCTCCTCCTTCACATTATTTGATGAAAACAATTTAATAATTCTCATTATTTGCATCTGTCTTTTTTTACCTTCTTCACCTGCCATCTGCCAATACATGTATCTTAGTTTCTTCAACATTTGTGAAGTAACATCGACATTTGTGATGTCACTCGCATTTGAGGTGTAATATTCACCACTAAATATCCACTTTCTATCCACAATTAGTTTTCAATCCAAAAGAGCGGGCAGTACTGACGGACTATGCAATTTGGAAGGAAACGTTTATCTGTGTAAATCTTCAATGCTCTCAATCTTCCTTGTGCCAGATGGGCAAGTTAACTCTCAAACTACTTTGGATTTATCACTTTGACTAAATCAATGCCTCTGGAATCAAACGCCATTGAAGCTCCGGTATAATGTTGTTTGATAAGTTTATGTTATTTTCCAATCAAATTATTGTGAGAAATATAAATGTTCCGAGTGTACAAACACAAATATACATCTGAAAGTAGTAAACCTGATACAAATTTAGTGGAAAGATAGATGTTTTAAAGTATTAACACCCCTTTCGATTTCACGATCCAAGGTTTTTTCTTTCGATAAACAGAGCCTTACTGAGACAACATCTGGTCAATTGTTTACCGTTTTGGTTTTCTAACCCTAACAAACGTGATATGGTGATGTCTGCACAGCAGCAAAGCTTTACCAGGCTCATTTTTGTGATGGAAGGACTGATATTTGACGAGAAAATTGACCGGTTCAGAATGGTTAACCATCCACTAAAATGTCCGATTTTAGATCTGTTGAAGGTCCCGCTACACGAAAAATAACATCTGTTTTCTGAGCACAGTTCCAGCGAAAGCTGTTGAGATTCTTCAGCGGTTTCAATTTTTCAAGCATACGCAGTTCTTTGATTGTTTGTTCTGGAGTGGGGGTGAGTAGCGTGAGGTGCAAACTATGTTCACTAGAGTAGAGAAGAACGAGAGAAAACTCATAGTAAACTATAATAGTTAACAAGGCCGAGAGAGTATAAAAACAGGAATGCTGTATTTCAAGTTCAGGCGTTACAGAACCAGATGTCACAGTCTAGGGATACAAGATCAAGCGTACAGGAAAAAGATGAGGATAATTTCTTCATTCAGAACGTGTTAAGCTGACTGTTGACATTCTCTGGCATTAGAATGGAACAGGCCAACACATTGGACAGGGTGGAGCAGTGGATGTTGTGCACATGGATTTTAGCAAAAGATTTGATAAGGTTCCCCATGATACACTCATCCAGATCTTTATGAAGAATGGGACACAGGAAAGTCTGTCGGTCTGGATACAGAATTATAGACGACAGAGACGATAGGACCATAGAAAACAGAGAGTGATAATGGATTGAAAATATTCACCCTGAAGTTCGATGATAAGTGGTCTTCTGTCGGGATCTGTTCTCGGACCTCTGCTCGTTATGATTTTTATAAATGACTTGGATGAGGAAGTGTCAGTCTGTTTGTGTATGTTTGTCGATGGTGCAGTTGTGGATAGTGTGGAGGGCTGTTCTCGGTTGCACTGGGGCAAGAAGTGACAGGAAGCAGAGAACGTCTGAGAACTGATAGATGAATTTAAGCATGAAAAATTGTAAAGTGATTAATTTTAGACTTTCGAATTTGAATGCAGAATACAGAGTTAAAACACATGTTTCTTAGCAGTGTTGAGAGACACAGCGATCTTGGGTTCCATGCCCATAGA
This sequence comes from Chiloscyllium punctatum, assembly GCF_047496795.1. Lineage (NCBI taxonomy): Eukaryota > Metazoa > Chordata > Chondrichthyes > Orectolobiformes > Hemiscylliidae > Chiloscyllium > Chiloscyllium punctatum. Next base: position 34,575,262 of record NC_092773.1, read on the forward strand.
TCTCTCAAAGTTACCAAACAAAATGTAAAGAAGCCATATGGTGTTTTGTGTTTCGTTAACAGGGGGCTTGAATTTAGGAGCCGTGAGATTATGCTGCAGTTCGATAAAGCCCTAATTAGACAGCATTTAGAATATTTTGTTATGTTCTGGTCGCCGCAATGTAGGAAGAATGTAGAAATTTTCGAGAGGCTACCGACGTGATTCATCAGGATTCCCAATGGACTGGATGGTATGAATTAAGGAGAAATGCTGAGGGAGCTAGACCTTTTCTCACTGGAGCAAAGAAGGGTGAGTGACGATATGATAAAGGTGTACAGCATGATGAGTGGCATAGATAAAGTGAATAGCCACAAATGTCTTCCCATGGCATAATTGTCTATCCTGAAGGGGTACGATCTTAAGATTATTGAAGGAAGGTGTAGGAGAAATGTCTGAGGTAAATTCTTGATACAGAGAGTTGTGGGTGCGTGGAATGCACTGCCAGCATTGCTATGAGAGTCGGATACATTACAGCAATTTAATCTACAAATAGCTGATAGAACATTTAAGCGCATGAAAGATAGTTTGATCTCAGCGTAGCATAACAGTCAGCACAAAATCGAGAGCTGAAGTGCCTGTACTGTGCTGTACTATTTTGTATTCTCCGTTCTACGTAGAAGACGAAATAAATAAGAGTACCTAACGAAAAATAGATCAAAGATATGCAGTGAAAATGGAAATATGTACTGATTGGATGATAGAACTGGCTTGAAGGATTGAATGACCAATTGCTGTCCCAAATTCCATGTCTCCATGTTTCATTTTTTCACTGTTATCACTTCCTCTTTCACCTTAATGCATACAGATATGTGTCATTACAACTTCTCCACTTCTCTCTTCCTATCTGTTCTCCAGCAAACATTGCTGTTATTGTGATCCTGGTTCGAGGAAGGTGTGGACTCTCCAAATGTATTACCTCCTATCTGGTGTCCATGGCAGTGGCAGATCTGTTACTCATTATCACCGGTGTCGTCATAAATCGGATTACTGGGATTTTCAAGCCATTTAGTTTCTTATCTCTAACACCATTATGCAGAGTCCGTCTTGCATTTATCTATGCAGTCATCGACTGCTCTGCCTGGTTAACAGTTGCTTTTACCTTTGATCGATTTGTTGCCATTTCTTGTCAGAAGCTGAAAGCAAAATACTGCACCATGAAGACGGCTCAACGCGTCATAGGAATCATTTATATTCTTAGCTGTCTGCGGAATACGTTTGTGTATTTTACATATGAATCTTTATACATCATTGACAATGTTCCCTGGTTCTGTGCCATTAAGTTAATATATTATACGTCAGCTGCTTGGGCAACATTCGACTGGGTTCTTGTTATTTTTACTCCTTGTCTCCCTTTCATTCTAATATTGTTACTCAATGCCCTGACCGTCAGGCACATTCTGTTAGCCAACAGAGCTCGCAGGAGACTCCAGTTCCAAATACATAGAGGAAATGAGAATGACCCAGAGGTGCAGAAGAGGAGAAAGTCAATTGTTTTACTTTTTGCTATCTCTGGCAGTTTCATCGTGTTATATCTGGTATATTTTATAACTATTGTGTATGTTCGGGTTGTCGATGTTACTTATTTCTCAGGGGATAATTTCAGTGACACAACATTCCTTTGGAAGAAAACGGATACATGCTTCAATTTTTGAGTTCCTGCATTAACCCATTTATTTATGGAGGAACACAGAGCAAATTCAGGGACGAATTAAAACATGGGTTAAAATATCCACTCAGACGTTTGAAACAGTTCAGTAAAAATTAAAATTGTAAGACAAAAGATTAATTCTCTCCTAATTTCTGTGTCCCGTGTTTCGTATAGGTCTCAGAAATGGCTCATATTGCAACATGTGTAATGAATTGCTTTGAGATCTTTAGTGCCCTGAATTTAACAATGCAGAGCAATAGCGTATTCGAAACACAACGTAGACCCATAACTTCAAATAAATTAATTTCAAGATTCAACCATGTTGCTGACGGCATGCTTGATGCTCATTGCCGTAAAAGTTATGCTTTCCACTCGCAGTCTGACCTTTAATCTATCATGAAATAACAAAAACTAATGAAGGATCTCTAATTTCTATCTCCATAAACATCCAATTAGTACATATTTGTGTCCTATTTTTATGTCTATACGATACTTTTTTTTAAAATTATGTGCGCTGTTCAATATGTAATGTCCAAAAATCACGTATCTATCACCATAACTTCTAGCAAATAAGAAGCCAGAGGTGGAGTGTGGAGCGTTGCAGAAAGTAATTACTGGGCATTTTATTTGTCACTGATTGCAGTCAATTCATAGTAATTCATTGGACAATCAAACGGTTCCCAATATATGGTTAATTATGTTGAAATATGGCAAAGTACAATTGGAAATTGGGCGAACATTAAAAGCACAATACATTTCGATGATTAGTTTTAAATTTATTAGCAGTGTACGGTACAAGAAATATGCAGGGGTGGAAATCAAGGGCACAGAATGAATTGCAGGAATGCATCCCAACCTGTTGTCTGGAATTTCCGAACCCAGACAACTGTCTCTGAAACACAAGTATGAATTCTGCTTACACTGGTGCAACAGTGCATCTTTGGAATTCCAACTGTATGCAAGCCCTGAAGAAATTGCACATGAAATTGAATATTTCCCATGCGATTTTTCTTCGCCTGAAGTTGTATGAAAAATTCTTATCAGTCGGAAATCCCACGGGGTCTTTTGAAATGAAATAAATTGTTATTCAGAAAAAGATAGAGACTTAAGAACATTATTAAACATATATTAAACATATATTAAACACGCCCCTAACTAATCTAACACACGACGACTAAAACCTCTATTGGATCCTTTGCAGCTACAATCCTCCACCGTGTTCTCCAGCATATGGAGTCCCTACTTTCTCCCAGTTGATTTTAAAACTCCTGCGAAGCCCCTTCCAATGATGCCGACCTTATAGAAGTTCTCCTCCCTCTCCACAAGGATCCCAGTGAGTCGCTCTCTACCTTGAAGTTCTTCAGGCATGTTTTCAAGGAGACTCGCTACTTTAGCCACATCTCCTTCCCCAGTACTTGCCGACAGAGTCGACCGATCACGCATGTACTCTGGAAAAGTACGATTTGGAGTTCAACAGGACAACAAGAACACATGACAAATCTGAAACATTCAGAAATGGTTTTCCTTTTGGATCCTCCATTCTACACTCGTAACTATGTGCTGCCAATTCTCCTCCTTACTATCATTACTGTCTCCCCTCAAGGTCACAGTATCACAGACATGCAAATGACATCTGTTGTTTTACATTCTCAGAAGTATTCACACGCTAAATAAATGTTTTTTTTTCTTTACCATATCCGCCATTAAAGAACGTACGTTAAACAAATGTTCGTGTACTTAAATCAAAACTTGGATTTGCTCGAAAATCCCAGAACCTTCTCTTGAACCGTTCAGATGCAATTAGCGACTCAGCCACTTCAGGCACGACGCCGTGGAGAATTATGAGCCTCTTCCACACCCACTGAACCAAATATCACAGCGACTGCCAACTGCGCCTCCTTCACGATCGCCATCCAGACAACAAACTTCATTATCCCTGGGAAGTTGACCCCCTCCGCGACCGTCGCAGGATCTACTGCTGCCGTGATCGTCATCACCGATGAGATACCGAACCTGTATGTCACTTCTGCCATCGCAAATGCCGCCACCGCAGTCACTTCCATCCCAAGATATATCACTCACCAGAATACCGACGGCTAAAGCATGACATCAATTCTGGCATCAGTGATGTCACTCACCAGAGCTCAGCTGACGACGTTGTCATCACGCGTTATGTCACTTCGTCTAGCATATCCAGCAATCGGCCCCATTTCCGCCTCTATGGTCAGTGTCATTGACGTTGGTGATGTCACCCCAACACCTTGGCTGGCCAATTCCCGTGGCAGTCTCTGCCCCCAGTCCCAGCTCCAGCCCGACCCCAGGTCTTGTCTCCCTGCCCTGCTGCATTTTCACTATTTTCCCAGACCTCCCCCTTACTGCGGATGAACGTTCAGTCCTTAGCAATGGCCTCACCTTCATCATTCTATTCTCCCAGATTAATGAGTTCCACACACGTTGTTACATGGAACATTTATTTTACTGCTTCTCCCTTCCGGCCCACTTATTCAATCCAAACGCTTGCCCACACTCCACGGACTCCCTCTCTCATCTCCAACACCGCCAACCTACCTGAACACCCCGAACTGGCCTGTTACACTTCCTTGAGCTCTTCATTTCTAACTGCTGCCATGATGTAGACCATCTCGGCTGTTTTACACCCTCACCAACTCCAATGTCCCGCCATCGCAACGAGCAGCACTCCACGACCTCCACTCCAACCCCAAGCTCGCTAGCAAACCAACTGACAGTGGGGGCGCGGTACAGTTCCAGCTCGGCGCATTGACTTCGACACCACTGAAGTCAGGTGCCAACTCGCTGACCGCTCCTTCTTTTGCCCACTCGACCATGATCTCAACTCCCATCACCAAACCATCGTCTCCCAAACTATGCTCAACACTTCCAGGCATCTTCAATCCAAAGCCTCCAGCATCATCGTCCAAGAACTACACACTGCCTGGTTCTACCTCCGATGATGATTCATGAACTTGACTGCCCCGGCTGACTCATTGTCTCGGCCTGCACCTGTCCCACTGAATCCATCTCTGCCTACCTTCATGCAATCCTGTCCACCTTAGTCCAGGATCTCCTCACCTATATTCGGTACACCATTCACGCCTTTCAACCCTTCCAATACTATCCTTTCCGTGGCCCCATCCTTTCTTCACCATGGACATCCCTCCACTGCACACATCTATCCACCACGACGAAGGCCAGCAAGCCCTCCGTTTCTTCCTTTCACTCTGTCCTAACCAGTAATCTTCCACTGATCTACATGGCTGAACTGGTTCTCACCCATAACAGTTTCTTATTACAATCTTCCCACTTCCTCCAAGCAAAAGGGGTAGCCATGGACACACGCATGGTTCTAAGCGAAGCCTGCATCTTTGTCGCATAAGCGGAACAGTCCACCTTCCACAGCAACACTGGCATCATTTCCAACCTTGTCTGCTGCTACATCAATGATTAAATCGGCGTTACCTCGTGCTTTCACAACTCAGCGCAAACAAACCTGACACTCCCATCAATAAAAAGGGGCTCCTTACTCTGTTCCAGTACTGAATCGGCACTCTTCCCTGCCCTAGCTCACTGACTCTTTTTGTGATCAAAAAAGGTATGCCACCTGCATCAACAATTTTGCACACATGAGGACCTGAACCCATGTAATAGCCACAAGCTCTCTCCCTTACTTCAGCAACTCTGACTCTCCATTGCATTGTGATATTCTTTACAGAGTCCATCACATACCTGGCCACATTGTAACCCTGCACCCTGACGTCCTCGGGGACTGACCATACGGAACGTTAAAATGTATGCAACCGAACCTCCTGCCCTGGGATGAATAATCACCCTCCATTCTACTGGTTTGTCCCCTATCCTCTCCCTCGTTACACTTTATCAACCGACCGCCATACTTACCTGGCATCCTTAACCACGATCAATTTACATTCCTTCACTCCTCATTGCGTAACGTCGCGCTTACTTTTCCCCTTAATGTTTGAAAGAAGCTGCCAAATTATCTGCCTGCGATGTTTGATATTTAAATTATAGAAAATGACAATTCACTGCAGTAAAATAGTGGAAATGAATTGATTTCTCTGGCAGTTCTGCCCAGTTGCTGCCCATCTGATATTTCTGAAGGAGCCATGATCACAACCGACTTAAAGTCATGCAGGACTCTTCTACTGCAGAGAGAATAAGCCATGGAGAACGAATCTGAAAAATCGCATGCTTGCAGGAACGCTGCCCTGATGTATTTTTTCTTGCAGTCTACTGCATCCGGCATTTCCTGCTGCCATTCATTAAAAATGCTGAAGGCGAATGTCCAGCCTGCAACAAATCAGTATCAAGCTGCTATCAAAGTTTCTAAGCTGATAACACAAAATAAATGTGAAAACTGATCAATGCTGACAATGTCATTGTAAGTTTTGTAAAAAAAAATCTTCACTTGTGGTCGTCACTGGCTGGCCAAAGTTAATTACCTGGACCAAGTTTTCCTTGCGATGGTGGCGATGAGCTGCCCTTTTGAACTGCTGCAGCTCCCGTGCTGTATTACATCAATAAGGCCCTTCGCAAGGAACTTCCAGTGCATGAATCGCTGAAATATATATCGGACCATCCTGCAACTTGTTAATTCGACAGATAAGTTCCCAAAATAATTATTTGAAGAGGTTGTTCTCTTCATTGAACTGGAAATTTCATGTGTTGCGACACGAATGATATTTTTTTAATTCCAGAGCGATGTGTTGCATGCTGTGAAAAGTAAAATATATTTTGTTATCTCTTCACACAATACGACAACTTGTTATATTCCCACAAGGTAATTTGAAAGTACATGCTGTGATCGTGCACGTAAATTGGATGTCTAAAATATGACAGAGGAAAGTCAAAATAACTGTCTATGCGAGTCAATTAAAAAACAAATTCCTCCAATAACAATTACTTTACTACATTTCCCAGGGATTAATTTTAAAAGTTGCATATCTTAGAAATTGAGAAATATTTAAACTGTTCAATGCAAATACATTTCAACAACGACAATGCCATAGTAAACACATAAGGAATGGTGAGAAATCCAATTTCCTCTCAGACGAATTTTTTTCGGCCAAATAAATCCCATCCACCATACTATCAAACATAACTGGTAGCCTTCATTTACAAGATACGGCTTGAATATTGAGTGGACAGTTATACCTGATTTTGATTGTCTTATTTTCTGTCACGGGTTAAAGTAACACTATCAGCAATTGGTGTAAAAAATACTATGTTGAAGTTTCCTGTTCTGATTCAGCAACTAACTTGCGTCGTCAAATCAATACAATATACAATACAAAGAACAAAGTAAATTTACAGCCCAGGAACGATCCAAATATACTGTCTAAACCTATCGGTGAATTCCTAAGCTTCTGTATCCATCTGTTCCCCAGCTACCCATGCATACATCCAGAATCTACCGTGCCTGCCCCTGCCACCAGTGCTGGCAACACGTTCCAGATGCCCTACACCCTCTGTGAGAAGTACTTGCTTCGTTTATCCCCCTTAATCATCCCAGCTCTCACCTTGAAACCGTGACTTCTTGTTATGGAATTCTTCACCCTGGGAATAAAATCCTTGTCTCTATCCACCCAGTCTATACCCTTCATGATTTTTGTGAACCTCAATCAGGTCGCCTATCAATCTCCTCTTTGTTAATGAGAATAAACCTAACCCACTCAACCTGACATCATAACACCTTCTCCACCAGGCAACATCCTTGTAAACCTTCTCTGCACCGTCTCCAAAGCGTCCACATCCTTTTGGTAATGTGGCGACCAGAACTGTACACAGTATTCCAAATGCTGCCGAACCAAAGTCCTGTAAAATTTTAAGATGACTTGCCAGCTATTATACCCCGTCCAATGAAGGCAAACATACTATATGCCTTCTTGATCACTGCATCCACCTGTGCAGCAACTTTCAGGGTACAATGGACCTGCACTCACAGATCTCTCTGCCCATCAACTTTTCACAAGGCTCTGCCGTTCATTGTATAATTCGCTCTAGAATTAGTCTTGCCTAAATGCATCACCTCACATTTGTCTGGATTGGAGTCCATCTGCCACTTTTCCACCCAAATCTCCAGTCTATCTGTACCCTCCTGTATTCTTTGACAGTCTTTTATATTCTTTGCTACTCCACCAATCTTCGTGTCATCTGCAAACATGCTGATCATATCAACAGTGCCCTCTTCCAGATCATTTATCTATATTACAAACAACAGAAGCCCCAACACTGACCCCTGTGGAACACCACTTCCGATCTTTCTCCATTTCAAGAAACTCCCTTCAACTGCGACTCTCTGTCTCTTCTTGCTCAACCAGTTCTTTATTCACCTAGCTAGAACACCCTGCACACCATATGACTTCACTTTCTCCATTCGTCAACCTGGGGAACCTTACCAAACGGCCACATCTTTGTGTAAAATGTTTTGCAATATACATATTCTGACTTCCTTTTGTTTTCTTCGCAAGCATGGCATACAACCATTTTGTACTGATTCATCTGAAATTTCCATTCATAAATAAAATTGGTGGTTCACGAATAGTGTTATTTGAACCCCCTGAAAAAGAAATTCTTCGGTTTCATTTTCTACATCTGTAACTCAATCCATTTTTTCGTAAAAGTCGTTGCAGAAATAGCTTTTCGGGACTATTGCGTTCTGTGTATCATCAGTTGTCATTCCGAATTTCCAGAGACTCTAATCATCCTGTTACTAACATAACTTTCCAGTTGAACAAAATATTCTTCCAAAGATAGTTATAAATTTATCTTCAGTTGTAATCAACTCCCCAGCTGGTCTACCTGATTTGTTCAATTAACAAATAGAAACTTCTTTTCTATTAGTTCTATATACATTGTCATGGATCCATGAAATGTATTTTAGGTAAATATGCAAATACGTTCCAGCTACTTCTTCACCTCGTTTGCCTTTACGCATTGAATCTATTTAAAATCTGCTGTTGTATTTCAGGATCATCTATGCTCCTTCCATTAACTTTACATATGGCAGCAAGGAGTCGCAGGGTCACGGCGCCATTCAATCTTTAACTACATGTCAACCTGTTGTCAGGAAGGACGATCACGATTTTTGTGATATAAAGACATGCTCGGACTGTAAGTTAGTTAATTAATTGTAAATTCAAAGAATCCATACAGGGTGGAAACAGTCGGTTCGGCCCAACAAGTCCACATTGAGCCTCCAAATCCCAAACTATAAAGACTCCCATCACTCTCACCTATCACTGACGAAGGCACCAAACCTACATATCCTGTACATTACGGGCAATTTAGCTCATCCAATTCACTTAACATGGACTGTGGGAGAAAGCAGAGCACTGGACGGAAACCCACGAAGACACCGGGAGAATGTGCAAACTCGACATGTGCAGTCACCAGAGGCTGGAATTGAACCCGAGTTACTGGCGCTGTGAGGCAGAAGGCTGCTCACTGCGCCACTATGGCAAATTTCCAGCCTTTTACCATTGTTTGGAGAGTTCTTGTAAATGTTAAAAATCATCGTAAACAAAGGATGATGGACCAAATGAACGGGGTGGAATGGAAATTTGATTAGTTATTCAGGGAGGTGTTAAATTCTTGAGGGCATATGTCTGTAAAGAAAGGCAAAAGGCGATGAGGCAAGTGTATTAACTTCTGAGGAAGACAGAAGTTTTAAGAAACACTGATTAATTTATGAAGTGGCACCGCTGTTAAGGAAATAAGAAATGGAAGTATATTACGAAGTTGTGTGGAGTGTGTTTGAAGTGGCAGGCTCTAAACCAGAATTCATTAGTAAAAATGAATGGAAGGGAAGAGTGCACTGTCAGTAAAAGAGGAGATGAGCTTTTCAATTGTTGGAGATTTTTTTAAAAAGTGTCTACAAGCAACTGACATTGCCAAAATGAAACGTATGTGTCGATTGGCTGAGTGCTGGGCAACCTCAGATGGTTTTGGTGTGTCGGCAACTAGTTTGAATATTAGCCAACTAAGTTAAACCAGGATCTCGAAACCAAAACCCTTTTATACTTAAATCTGTCAGTTATCACTGCCTGAAGCAATCTGCTTTTAAATAAACTCATGTTAGCTGTTGAAATAAAGTGGAATTTGAAAATAAGAGGGAATGCCAACTGCCACCTGAGGTAAAAAAAAAGAGAATATCTCGTTCTGACAGAAATCTCCATTCTCTCTAAAAATTGACCATCCGGTAATGAAGGTGTATGGTGCATATAGGTAATATTCTTGACACCATAATTCAATGAGATACGCTTCCAAAACAGAAAACAATGTCCCAAAGAGAACATCCATGAAGGATGAATCAGCTGAAAGAGAAGCGTTTATGACTGGAGAGACAGAAGACATATCCAGTTTGGAATTTGAGATTGTAAGTTTAATTTATAATTTTATTGCTACTTAGGTGTACTGGAACAGGATACCGCTATAATTTATTTCATGTAACATAGAACATAGAACGTTACAGCGCAGTGCAGGCCCTTCAGCCCTCGAAGTTGCACCGACATCTGTAATTAATCTGATGTCCATCTAAACTGCATAATTCCATTATTATCCATATGTGTGCCTAATGAACATTAAATACCCTTAATGCTGGCTAGTGTACTGTTGTTGCGAGCAGGCCATTCCACGAGCCTCTTATTCTGTGCAAAAAGATATTTCTGTTATGTTTCCTAAATCCATAATCCCGCAGTTTAAAGCTATGTCCCATCGTATTAGCCTTCACAATTCGAGGAAACAAAACGGTCTCACTGTCCACTCTGTCTAACCCCCTGATTTTTTTATACGTTTCGATTTCGTCACCTCTCAACATTCTTCTCTCCAACGAAAACCTCCCCAATTCCCTCAGCTTTTCTTCGTAAGACCGTCTTTCCATACCAGTCAACATCCTATTAAAACTCATCTGACCTGTTTCCAAAGCTTTCACATTCTTCCTTTCACATGATGACCTGAACTGTACACAATACTGCAGGTATGGTCTTACCAGTGTCTTGTTCATCTGAAGCATCACCTCGTGGCTACGAAACCCCATCCATCCTCCCAATGAATATCAACGAACCATATGCCTTCTGAACATCTCTATCAACCTGAGTAGCAGCTCCCAGAGATTTATACACCTGGTTACCGGGATTTCCCTGTTCATCTTCACTGTCCAGAATTTTACGATTAACACAGAACTGTTAGTTCTTCTGAAGTGAACTACATCACACCTTTCGGCATTTAACTCCATTTCCCACTTCTCAGCCAAGCTCTGCATCTTATCCATGTCAGTCTGGAACCCACAAAAGCCTTCAGCACTTTCCACAATGCTGACTATCCACGCAACATTCACAAATTTACTTACCTTTCATTCTGCGCTTACATCGAGATAATTTATTTTTAAAAAGTGTTCGCAAAAAAGATCCTTGCGTCACACCACTGGAAACTGTGCTCTAGGATGAACATTTCCCTTCAACCACCAGCAACTAGCTTTTTCCAGTTTGCTAAGTTCTGATCCAAATCGCTAAATCGCCTTCAATCTCAAAACTCCGTATTTGGTGCAATAGCCTACCCTGAGCAAAACCTTACTGAAGTCTATATAAACTATATCAAACACTTGACCTTCATCCACCAGGTTTGCAATCGTCTCGAAGAACTCAATAACGTGGATGAGGCACGACCTACACTTCACCAAACCATATTGACTGTTCCCAATCAAATTGTTCCTTTCCAGATGATTATAATTACTATCTCTCAAAACCTTTTCCAGCACCTTACCCACAATCAAAGTAAAGCTCACAGGCCTCTAATTTCCTGTCCACAATGATACACGAAGATCAAATCAAAATGTTCTGTAATTTCCTCCCTGGCTTCCCAGAGAGTGCGACGGAAGTCCCATTTGGCTCAGGGGTCCCCTCGAATTTCAGATCTTCCAAAATTGCTAATTCCTCCACATCTTTGTCAACTGCAATCCCATCTAATCTTGTCACCTTTATCTCCGTATAACTACCAACATTGCCGTTTTCCAATGTGAACACTGATGAAAGGTGTCATTAACAGTTTCCAATTGTGCAGAGGTGCCACATACAACTTCCTACTTATATATTTGATTAGCACTAATCTTACTCAAGTCATTCTTTTATTCATGATATATCTATAGAAGGCCTTGATCCTGTCCGCCAACAACTTCTCATGTACCCTCCTGGCTGTTCTCGGCCCTCTCTTCAGATCTTATTTGGCTAACTAATACATCTCGCCATTTGCCACCCCCTCCCACCATGAGCTTTTACTTCCCCTCCTCACATTAGCGTTTTTATTCCTCTTAATAAGAGCTTCAACTTCTTTATTAAACCATGGCTCCCTCTCTCGACAAATCGACAAAGACCTCCCTGCCTGATAGGAATATAATTATCAAGGACCCACATTAGCTGTTCATTGACTAAACTCCACATTTCAATTATTTACATCCACATTTACATTTCCTTCCCGATCCTATGCATTCTAAATCTTGCCTAATCACATCATAATTCCCTTTCCCCTACTTATACCTCTTTCCCTGCCGTATATAACTATCCCTGCCCATTGCTGTTATAAATATAACTGAATTGTGGTCATAATCACCAAAGTGCCCACCTACCTCCAAATCTAACACCTGGCTAGGTTCATTCCCCAATACCAGATCCAATCTGGAATCGCCCCTTGTTGGCCTGTCTACATACTGTGTCAGAAAATCCTCCTGCACACTGAACAAAAACTGACTTGTCTAAACTACTTGAGCTATATTTTTCACAGTCAACATTGGAAGGTAAAGTCGCCCAAAACAACTATCAATCATCATCTTTGTTATCCTATCCTCTACATAACTGAAACAATTCGGAGGCCTGTAGAAAACTTCCAACAGAGAGACCTATTCTTTTCTGTTTCTGACCTCAGCCTAATCTTTCTCAGTAGACGAGTCGTCAAACGTTATCGCAGCTGCTATAATACAAACATGATTAACACCATCACCCCGTTTTACTATCTTCTCTGTTCTTATTAAAATAACTAAATCCAAGAGTCTGAAACAACCACTCATGTTCCTCCTATATCCATGTCTCCGAGGTCGCCACAACGTCGAAATCCTATGGGCATGTTCAGCCAACATATTCTGGATGATCCTGGCATTGAATCACACACATTTCAAATTGGTGCACTCTCCTGATCTTGGAAATCTGTCCCTAATCTCACTACCCTCAACCTCTTTTCCACTGGAATTAAAATTCAGGTTAGCATCTCCATGCTGCATGAGCTTAAAACCCGGCGAACAACATTAGCAAAGTTCACTGCCCACGATTTTGGTATCCCTCTGGTTCAGGTGAGGATCATCCTGTTTGTCGATGAACCACCTTTCCCAGAACGAAAATCCAATTATCCAAGAATCCAAAGTTCTCCCTCCTGCTCCATCCCTGCAGTCACGTGTTCGGCTCCACTCTCTCTCTCTCTGTTCCTCGAATCAGTAGCACGTGGCGCGGGCAATAAAACTGACATAACAACTCTGTTTGTTCTTGCTCAATGTTTCAATCCTTGATCACTGAATTTCTGCCTTAGATCCCCACCTTTCTTCCTACCTGTGTCGTTAGTGCCAATATAAACCACGACTTGGGGCTGCCCTCCCGTCCCGCTCAAGGATCCCAAAAACTCCATCAGAGACATCACGAACCTTGCCACTTTTCTTGAGGAGATGGAATTAAGTGCCATTCCCAACATGAAATCAGTAGGGACACGAGAGGTGACTGTTACCTTCCACATACTGCAGGAGGAATATTCAACTGACCTAACATCCATTCCCACTCTTCTAAATTCCCAAACAAAAGCACAAAACCATAAGGCATAAGGGTGGAATCAACGACATTGGGCCGATTGACTTTACTCCGCCGTTTAATCATGGCTGATGGGTGTTTCAATTCCATTTATATGCAGTCTCTCCACTGCCCTTCATTTCTTGTGAGATGAAGAATGCATCAATCTCTGCCTTGAAGATACCCCTCGTCCCGGCCTCTGCTGCGCTCCATGGCAATGAATTCCCCAGTCGAACAAATGTCTACTCATTTCCATTCTAAATTGAGCCCCTCTAGTTTTAAGGCTCTGCCCACGTGTCCTAGCCTCAGCACCTGATGGAAACATCTTGTCAGCGTCCTCCCTTTCTAAGCCATGCATTAACTTGTACGTTTCTATTAGATCTCCCGCAAACTTCTAAACTCTAATGATTGCAATACCAGGATCCTCAACGAACCATCACATGTTAGGCCCACCATTCCAGGCATCATTCTTGTGAATCTCTACTTCAGACGCCCAAGTGCTAGGATATCCTTCCTGAGCTGTGGGGCCCAAACTTGGACACAATATTTTAAATGGGGCCTGACTAGAGATTTATAATATCTCAGAAGCACGTTGCTTTTTAAAAAAATTCACACCCTCTTGAGATATGTGACAACATTACATTTGCTTTCTTAATCACGGACTCAACTGGCAAATCAACCTTCAGAGAATACAGGACGAGCACTTGTCGTGGATAAAATGTAGGGAATCACCAGGAGATGCAGAAAGTACTTCAAGGCAAAGGTCTTTTATTTGCAAAGAAAAAACCGTGACACTTAGAAACCAGATTCTTGAATCTCCATGAACATCAGAGTCGGTGGTTCTTTATATCATTCTTATTATGCTTTTGTTAGCTTATCAGCATGTCCTACTGTGCTAATCAAAATTACCTCACACCAGCTAACGTACGAATTCTCAAATTTCTGTGACAATATGCATGTCCAGCAGTCTCTTAAATATCTCCAATGATCTCGCTTCCACAACTGCTGCTGGCAACGCATTCCATGCTCTCACGATTCTCTGCATAGAGAACCCTCCTCTGACATCCCCTCTGTCCTTTCCGCCAAACAGACTAAACCTATGACCCCTCGTGTAAACAGTTTCTGCCCTGGGAAAAAGTCTCTGGCTGTCAGCTCTATCTATGCCGCTTATTTTCTTGTACACCTCAATTAGGTCCCCTCTCTTCCTTCTTTTTTCCAATTAAAAAGGGCCAAGCTCTGTCAAACTCTCTTCGGAAGATAAGCTCTCCATTCCAGGCAGCATTCTGGTCAAACTCTTCTGAACACTCTCCAAATAATCCACATCTTTCCTGTAATAGGGCGACCAGAACTGGACACAGTATTCCAAGTGCGGTCTAACCAAAGTTTTATAGAGCTGTAACAAGATCTCACGGCTCTTAAACGCAATCGCCCTGTTAATTAAAGCCACAACACCATATGCTTCCATAAAGCCATAACAACAACCCTGTCCACTTGGGTGGCAATTCTAAGGGATCTATGTAGCTACACACCAAGATCCCGCTGTTCCTCTGCACTGCCAAGAGTCCTGTCTTAAATCCTGTACTCAACTTTCAAGTTCTAACGTCCAAAACGCATCACCTTGCATTTATTCTGGTTGATCTCCATCTGGCACCTCTCAGCCCATCTCTGCATCCTGTCAATATCACGGTGCAGCCTACAACAATCCTCTATACTGTCATCCACACCTCCAACCTTTGTGTCGTCTGCAAACTTGCTGACCCATCCTTCAACCTCCTCATCTAAGTCATTAATAAAAATTACAAAGAGTAGAGACCCAAGAACAGAGCCCTGTGGAACACCACTCACCACTGACTTCCAGGCAAAATACTTTCCTTCCACTACCACTCACTGTCTTCTGCCGACCTGCCAATTCTGTATCCAGACAGCAAAGTTTCCCTGTATCCCAATCCTCCTGACCTTCTGAATGAGCCTACCATGGGGAACCATATCAAATGCCTTGCTGAAGTCCATATACACCACATCCACAGCTCGACTATCTTCAACATGTCTAGTAACATCCTCAAACAACTCAATAAGATTTGTGAGGCATGACCGGCCCATCACAAAGCCGTGCTGACTGTCTTAAATCAAGCCATGCTCTTCCAGATGGTCATAAATCTTATCCTCAGAATCGTTTCTAACACCTTGAAGATGACAGACGTGAGACCGACTGATCTGTATTTGACGAGGATTACCCCATTTCCTTTCTTGAAGAGTGGAATTACATTCGGATCTCTCCAGTTCTCCAGTAAAACTCCGGTGGAGAGCAAGGATGCAAGGATCTTCGCCAGCGGCGAAGTAATCACATTTCTCGCTTCCCAAAGCAGCCGAGGACAAATCTGGTCTGGCCCTGGCGACTTGTCAATCTGAATATTTGTCAAAAGTTTCAGTACATCAGCTTCCTCAATCTCTATCAATTCCAGCATGCGTACCTGCTCCTCAATGGTTTCATTCACTACAATGTTCTTTTCTTTAATAAAGAGGAGCAAAAATCTCATTTAGGGCTTCCCCTACCTCCTCAGATTGTATACACAATTTCCCTATGCTATCCCTGATTGGCCCTACTCTTTCTTTGATCATTCTCTTACTCCTCACATACACTAATTTTTTGATTAGTGTAACATTCCTCAGACCCTTTGCAACAGACAACCAGTGGTCTGCATGTTTTAACTCTTCTCATGCTTTAATGCTCTTTATTTTTGCGTATTCCCCTCTTTGAGACCAACTGGAATAATGGAGCGAAAGAGACAATAAGCTCAGCCACTCTGGTGCACAATACAGGCAATGTAGTTCCCAACACGGTCTAAATAATTTTCCGAGTCCGAGTCGTAAAGAATTCTTTCTCCGTTCGTGGAGTCCCTTGCGTCAAAACCTCTCCTCGAATAACCAGAAACGGAAAAATGGCCAAGGTCCCTCATAATCTAGGACACGCGCATTCATCACAAGTATAATCAATATCCTCATGTGGACATATTCCTTGCACCGAGCTGCTTGTGAGATCATGACAGTAGAGCAGTGGGGTTCCGTCAGGGGACGAAGCACATCCTGGGGTCGTTGAACTGACCACTATATGCCGTGTAGTGACACAAACTAAAAAATACTTAATAAAAGGTAAAGCCCAACAAAAGACGAAAGCAGCAAGAAATAAAACCGAACGTAAAGTGATACCAATCTTGACAAGCCTTGCTCCCCAAGACCCTAGTATATTATTCAACCAATCAAATGCCTAATGAACAAACTCTACATTGTCTTCTAGCTCCTGTCTTAGATTCTTTAGTTTTTCCATCGTTTTAGTCAAAGATACCCCAGAGCTTGTGTTGTTAGGTACAAAGATACAGCGATCATCCCCAAAAATCACACACACACCGGTTTTTCTGCCAATATGCAATCTGAGGCCTGAGGCCTGTTTGTTTTGCTATGTCATTTTTTCAGGAGCATCCAATTTACTTCAAGTCCACAAGGGCATCATCAGTATAATTGATAAATCTCTCCTGGTTGTAATAAATGTAATTAATCCATTCACAATTCTTGCTAACCTCTATCCCTGGGATGAGAGCCTCCCAGGATGACATGGGCAGGCAGCAACTCCATTGGTGCTGTGGTTACAGTACCCCGTGTTCCACCAGCAATAGTGCCTGCGGCAAATTCATTGCGAGCATTTAACTTATTAGGAATTCCTCCTGGCTGTCCTATGCTATGAATCTGAATCATTGTATCAGGGACATCCCGTTGCTTAGTTCGGTGCAAAGCTGCCTGTAACATAAAGGTGCGCGTTTGATGATATGACTACCTGGTGTTGGAGGTCGTCATATCACAGGTACAGCTGCCACTACATTCAGCAGGCAGCAGCGCAAGCAACTGTACTTTCCTACCACACATGCACCAAGTATATGCCAGTGCGACGAATTGACAATTTTATATAGCCCCAAATGTGGTGTCTGCCTCGAGTTGAATCGTATTCTCGTAAAGACCCTTAAAATAAGATACTGATGTGGAACCATTTTGCTTTAAACATTGAAAACTTAACCCTTGCGGTATCCTGAAAGCAGCCACGATGAACGTGTAATTAGTCTTGCTGGTGGACCACGGGATACAATAGCTGCAACGTTATTGGAGTTGCTGCCTTCCCATCATCCTTCTGGTAGGACATAGAGGCCTGAATTAGAAGACACAAATGGCGGCAATGTAATTTGATGAATCATCAGGATTAAGAGGTCTGCTAGAGTGCTGTAAATGCCATTGAGTGCAGGTAATCTAGTTATAGGGCATGGCGACAACAGAGTATGAGGGGGTCGCCTTAGTACACAAGAAACAGTCTAATACAGCCATTATTACGGCCGTTTAGTTTGCCCATTAAAACCAATGATTGTCACGGGCATGGACCCTGTTAGGGCAGCAAGGTCTGCACTTCTAATTCATCTTTGTCTCCCTAGTATTAGAAGTCCTCGTCTGCCAGGTTAATAACCTCCAAGTCTGCACATGCTGGCCTGGCATCAGAGAAGGGAGTATCAGGGGTTTCTCCCTTGTCCTCCCTATCCCCGCTGCCAGGAGAAGGGCTATACTCCACATCTACATCACTATCATTTCTGGAATAGTCAGTATCCCCAAGAACTGCACCTGTACCCTGTTTAAAACCCTGCTGGCGCGTAGTAGCCTCCTGTTTGCCCCCCCCCCCCCCCCCCCCCCGTGTCCACGTTCCTTGGCCTCATTTCCACTTCCTCAGTGTCAGAGTTAATTTGTGCTGGAGTGAGAGCTTTAACACAATGGTTAAAGTGGTACCATGCGTGTTGTTCTGTCACTTGGATGGCTGCCGGTGATCCGTAGTCACGACGAGAGGTCCTTCTCTCCTAGGCTCATTCCAGCATCTTCAGAAGCTCCGCACGTACACCCAATCCCGGTCTTAATAGATCCTTCTTAGTTGTCACGTATTGGTTCCCATTGCGTTTCCTGCATGTGGAAAATCTCCTGCAGCACAGTTAGCTGCTGCATATATTGCTTAAGTTCTAGGCTTAACTGCTCGAAACGAGGCTCTTCTTTGGGGCCTCTCCGCTTTGGCACTGTCATAGGTCTGCCTGTGAGCATCTTATACAGTGTTAAATTGGACATGCAGTTATTCTGCATGTGAGAACTCATTGGTGACAGCGGGAGCGCATCGACTCAATTGAGGATGCTGCTTGCTCGGATCTTGTTTAATTTGGATGTCAATGTTCCATCAATCCTTTCCACTATACCCTGTGACTGGGGGTTGAACATGCACCGAAACATCTGATTCTCAATAAGTGCAGAACCAACTTAACTATTTTCTGAATGAAGGCAAGCCTATTATCTGAACCAATTTCTGACGGTACATCAAACCTTGGGATAACTTCCTTCGTTAGAAATGTCACCGCTGTCCCAGCTCCTGCAACTTTGGAAGGGATAGATTCTACCTGTCGGCAAAAGTTATCAGTCACTCCTAACATGTACCTTTTCCCTCTCACCTTTTTTTTTGTTGTGTCCACGTCGTCAATGACGAAATGGTTAAATGGCCTTTCAGGTCATGGTATGTTGTCTGTAAGTGTCGCTATCCCCTCCTAACATTATACTGTGCACACATTGTGACAATAAATAGTCCACCGAAGCCTACAGATACTATTTCGAGAAACCATCCCGCATTATCTTCCTTAGCACTTGCCCTGCGCGCACAGTGATCCAATCCATGCGTCTCTGAAATAAGAATTGTCAAAAACGGGGTGTGTCCAACTCATAAACCTTCCTCTGTGATCCATAAACCTTTTTAATTCAGTCTAGCACCCCTCTGAATCCATAGGGTTTGCTCAGCGAGGGTAGCCCTCCCTTGCATTTCAATGAGGTCCTCTATCCTTGATTCTGAATCTAACTGCACCTGAGGTGCAATCACAGATGAACTAAAACAAGCTTTCTTAGCTGCCTCACCCGCTGCCTGGATTACCCCTTATCACCATGTCACCGACATTTCTGTGTGATTGGCTCTTAATAATACCTAGTGCCTTAGGCTTCATCATTGCAGTATTCTGTTCCGAAATCTGGTAGCAGTTTTGCATGTGATCCCCATTACTCTTCGTCAAGTCTCTTCACGTCCACACTGCCCTAAATAGGTCGCATAAACCAGGTGTATAAATAAAATCAGTATAGATGTCAGCTTTTTTACCTTCCATCATTTCACAGACCTCCATCAATGCCTTAAGTTCAGCCAACTGAGCTGAACACTGCTGTTGTCAAGTTTCCAGTTTTATTGTCCTATACTGGGACTGGTCCTGTCTGACAATCGAATACTCTGCATAATTCCCATCATAATCCCTATAGCAAGAAACCTATCATCATCAGGCCGTGGCTCGGACATAGAATCAGCTTTCAGTTTGAAAACTGCAGTTATTTCCCTGAAACAGTCATGGGGTCTCCCTCATACTCAAATGAGACACAGACCGCTATGGTCCTTGTTGTGCACCTCTGTATGGTTATGTCGGGAATTGACAGCAGCATCCGATATGCTAATCCTCTAGCTGGCGTCAGTACAAATTTTCCGTTCTCCAATAACTCTGCCACATTATGATGCATATATAGGATGACGGGGTAACCCATTGTTAGTGAGGATGCTTTTTCATACGGAAAATAGGCAGCCGCCAATCACTGATATCAAAGTGGACGGCCGTGAGCTTACTTCATCTCGGCGGGCGCAAAAGGAAGCAATCGGCTGCACAGTTCTCCCTTCACTCGCCTCCTGCACCAGTACTGCAAAGGTGTATCCTGTCCACCTGTTTGACACATAAAGGTAAAAAGATTTGTCGTGATCAGGCCATGTGGCCTC
Source organism: Chiloscyllium punctatum (assembly GCF_047496795.1). Taxonomy (NCBI): domain Eukaryota; kingdom Metazoa; phylum Chordata; class Chondrichthyes; order Orectolobiformes; family Hemiscylliidae; genus Chiloscyllium; species Chiloscyllium punctatum. The sequence goes on from NC_092773.1 coordinate 34,595,672, forward strand.
AAGGCTTGTTTAAGGGTATTGAAAGCTGTCATAGCCTCTTCATTCGACTGCAAACCGCATCTTCAACATGAATGCACGACATCCTTCATCATTTTCCTTTCGGGTGCCACAATCTCAATATACTCCTCAATCCAATCTGCGCTAAATCCTGTGATGCCCAAAAATGTCATCATTTTCCCTACTGTCTCTGGTCTAAGAATTTTATCATTTGCTTCAATCTGACTTGGTGCAATTGCCTTCATTCTCTTAGCACAGAGCCTACCCAAATACTCGAACTGCTGTTTGCAAAACTGCAGCTTTTTCCTGGATACTTTACGCCCTCCATCCGCCAGTATTTTCAAGAGGAAAAGGGTATCTTGCTCACACTGTTTCTGACTATCTAAACAGACAAGCAAATCTTCAACATACTGTTCAGCGTACTTTCTAAAGACGTACCCTCCAGTTTTATTTTTCACACTGGCTTGAAGACATGTAGTAAACGCTTAAAACAATGGGGTATTCTTGTCGAAGTGTATTGTTGACCTTTGTATTTAAACGCAGCAGACACTGGCAGTGATCTGCTCGGGGAATGCTACAGAAAGCATAACATAAATCTACAACATAGAACCAAGCTGCCTGTGGAGTCATATTCGTCAGCAGCATGTGCAGATTAGGAACAACTGCTGCCCAATACTCCACAACCTCATTTGTTGCTATTAAATCATGTACAAATCTCCATTATGAGCCGTCGGCCTTTAAGAATGGTAACAAAGTAGAATTGCAGAGATTACAAGTTACTTTAAGTACCCCTGCCTTCAGCAATACTTGTATTGTAGCTGCTATTCCCTCTATTGCCTCTGGTTTTAAAGGATACTACGGTCACCTAAGCAGAGTAGCTCCAAGTTTCAATCCTGTTTCCACTGGGCTAGCTGATTTCACTATTCCCACATCTGTCTATTGCTGTTACCACAAAGTGGCTGGCAATGTATCCAATTGCTCATTAGCATATTGACTGTCTTCCTGCACTGTCACTGGCATGCTCCGCTGGGGTGTTACCTTGACTTTCTTCAGAATCCCTGTCATGTTGCAGCATGCTAGGATTTTAATATAGCTGCCATACTCGGATTCCAAAACCACTGTCGTAAGTATATGCCATTCCCGAACCTGTTTCGACATGTCTGGCCATAGGTCCTAATTTTTTTTGATATTCTTTATTTACCAGTGCGGCGCCTGGCACACTGTACCATTTTTCCAGGAACACACATCTCTTTATTTGCAGAATCACTCGTGTCTCCCCTGATACTGTTGCTTCACTTCTCACATGTTGTGGAGCGGTGACTTCCAGCTGCCACTGTCTCTCTAATACCTCATCCTGTGACTTATAAACCTTCACTCTACAGTGTACCTCAGACTAAGATAGTCATGGTCTAGGCAGCATCGTCAACACTTCTGCTTCTCACATCCCCCAAATGTCTTGAATATCACTTGCTATATTCCCTATCCAAGAAACATTAATATCTCTAACTTCTTGCATCACTAATTGTATATAAGCCTTTTCTACGACCAAGGCCGTCTGTTTGCACTCCAATCTAACCTCTAACTGGAGAAAGTCATCCCTACCAACAATTTACTTGGCGTTTTTTTAGTCAATAATATTATTATAATTGGCAGGACAGCCCCCTACGTTCCGTTTCTAATCTTACTGGAGCTGTAAATCGACTTAAGCATGATTTCCCCTCGACCCGTACAGTTTTAACAAATTCGATTGACATGGGAAAGGGAGAGGCATACTGCGACCGTACACAAGTGAATGTGGCTCCAGTATCTATCATCACTGGTGTCTGCAGCCCTTCCATATTACCTTGTACTGCTGGTTCTTGATCAGCCTCCAATGTTACCATAGGATCGTGCCACTGCCCACAACAGTTCTCAGGGCGTCCGGAGCATATCTCATTCGTGTAAAAAGGTCCTGCTGCACATAAAGGTAAATTGTAAGTGGACTGGGGACTCCCGCCATCTAGGTCTGCTCTGGGGCAGCGAGGGTCCAATAAGGGCAATTCCTCCTGATGTGGCCGGGTTGATGGCATCCCCAGCACATCATTTCTGCCTCCCCCCTTAAGCCTGATTATTTATCATGACTTTAGTCCCTTTTCCTACGCCGCTGTCCTTGGGGATCCCAGTTTTGTTTTGGTTGCTCTTTAAATGTGCCCTGTCCTGGTTGCATCACCAGAGCGAACGTTTCTTGAAAAACCTCCATTGCTGGCATGGGACTTTCTGGCCCATGACCACCTACCTGGGAGAACATCCCTATACACCAGCACTTGGTTCAGCCAGTGTTCATTACTGTGTCGGTTCTTACTGGCAACACATTGTTAGTCTTCTCTTTTTCTTTTTTATGAAGCTCTTCAAGCTGCATTTGCGCCAGCTTGCTTTGCACCTCCTCCTTCTGCTCAGATAATTTCTCTTGGACTTTTCGAAATCTTTCAACTGCATGAACTAGTTGATGACTAAATTCCTCATGGCTCAATGATGACGTCACACCCTCAACGTCCTCCCAGTGGATCCGCTCTTAACGCCTGAGGGCCCATGTTTGGTGGATTATAGTCTCTTTCGGCCTGCCATGCTCGATCAAACCCAACCCCATCAACCATTGGATTGTCTGACACATTTCAAACGGCCTCGGACTATTTTTTCCTTTAACCTATTGAGCCATTCTAACCTAACCAGCAATGCCTTCAAGATTCCTATATCCAGCAATCGCCCCGTGGTTTCACCTTCAGACCCCGATGCACTGTTCCGCTCCCTCATGTAAACTGGGCAGTGCAGTTTCCAGCCCTTCCAGATCCTGAGTTCTCCAAGGAATGTACTGTGGCTTTCTCCCCTATTTTATAAGCAGCGGTAGCATCCTTCCCTGTTGGTCGCTTTCCCCTTTATCTGTGCTACTTCTCAATAATTCCCCCTTGGACTCTTTGTCCGATGCTATTTCTAATTCCTCCCATTCTTTAGGCACTCAGTTGTTTTTCTTTCCTTGTCTCTCTTCAGCACTTTCCACTTCCTCTGCGTCACCTTCTCTTCTTCTCTCTTCAGCCTCCCTTTCATTAAGCCAGTAATCCACAACTGCCTTTTGTTTCCTTATCCCAAGCAGTACACTAACCTCATGTTTCAGGTTTTCTTGCTCTCGTTGTATGGCTTCCATTTGCTACTACCTGTACCTTTTCTTCCTTTCTCTTTTCCCCTTAGTTCATTTTTGTCTTCTGCACATCCGTCCCACGCTTACTCTCCATCTATTTCTGCTATTCCGTTTATTGCTGGGTACTGCTTCAATGCCTCTTCATGCGAGTAGGGACGGGATCTATTCAACTCCTCCACCTCTGTGTATAAGGTCGGGGTGGGGTTGGTGCTAATTCCTGCTTTTCTGCTTCCAATAACTGCTCAGCTTGTTCTTTTGCAGTTTTATGAGCCACCACAAGTGCTGATAAGGTACCTTCAGTTCCTCACCCGCTTTCCAAAAACGTTTCCGTAAGACCATCTCCTGATCCTTCCTTTGGCTCCTGTGTTATATTTATCTTTCAGCTTATAATTCTTAATTAAACCTTCCATCTCATTGCACATGTGTGTATCAATTCTACCTTCTTTTGCCCATTTAGTCAATAAATCGTGAGTTGTTTCTTCCCAGTTCTCAGAAATATTTAAAATATCATTACTTACCACGGGAAATTTCTTCCTCAGTACCTCAACTGTTGTCTCTTTATCCTACCGAACATATTACTCTTTCCAGCTAATGTATTTTCTCCGCTCTCAGAAATCCCGTCCGCATGCCCTTCAAGTCCAGTCGGGCTTCGTCATTTTATAAACAATCCCTTACTCTCGAACTAGCAATTGTCCCTTACTAATCGATCAGTTCCTAAACGTCCTCAATTGCAGCTAGTTCATACAAACAAGCTATTCTCATTCGTTCAGCCTAAACCAATCAAGCACTGCATCTGTAAAATACAATAATCACTAACTGTTTCTTGAAAAATCTCTCTCTCTAAAAAAAACATAAATTCTTACAGTACAAAAAAAGTCAAAATACCCAGGATCTTAAAATCAATGGAAACAAAGAATAAGCATTTAACCATCAACAAAAAATTATGCATACACACAAGGACACAATTATTAAACTATAGTCTCCCTCTCCCAGAAACATACAAATGCAACCTTTCTGCACGCAGCCAAGAACTCAGCGTTAAATCACTGTCTCTCTCTGTCAGACAGAGGCTTGCTGCAAGCGGACGCTTTGTTCATTTCGAATAGTGAAGTCTAATTATCCTACAGGCCTTGTCTTAGGCATTCAACATTCTACTAAAACTTTAACACTATGAAAATTCTCTACTACTTTACTTTTAATTATCCACTACCAATCTGCTGGATTTCGGAATAGGTCTATTAGCACTTTTAATAAAACAAAATCCCTTTTTTTTATTTTGCCCTAGATGTTCAGGTCCTCTTATCCCCCGAGGCGGTATCAATCGGTTCTTATGTTCTCTATGTGGAATGTTCACTAACACCACTTGGACCTTTTCCTAACACCACGTGAACCTTTATTAACAACGCGTGGCATTTTCACTACCACCATGTGGACTATTATTAACACAAAGCAGAATTTTCAATACCACTATATGGACTTTTATTATCACCAACTGGAATTTTTACTCAGGCAATTGCTACGTTCCATTCTTGCTCACCCCTTACCCTGCTGCCCAGTTTTCTTGAACAAATCGCACGTCTCCTTCAGCTGTAATTTACCTTTCGATTTTGGATCTTGGATTGGAGAGACCTTCCACCGGATTCTTGCACCTTCGAGTCCCCAAAGACCACCCCAACAGAACATACACCAAATATGCTCTTTTTGTTTGTTACCCTCATTCTGTCAGTCTCAGGACTGCCCCCGTGGACTGAGAACGGCCCTGTTATTGCTTCCCTCTTTCCAGGTAAGTCTCTGCACGACCCAGCTCGCTGCACCAAATCTGTCATGGAGAAACTGTAGAGAATCACCTGGAGACGCAGAGAGTTCTTCAAGGAGTAGGTCCTTTATTTGCAAACAAATAATCGTGACAGTCAGAAAGCAAATTCTTGAATGCTCCCGAACCTCAGAGTCCATGGTCCTTTATATTTTTAATCATATTTTTGTTAGCCTATCAGCATGTCCAACTGTGTTAATATGAGCTGCCTCACTCCGGCTATGCAATAGATCAGTGATGTTAGTCCCCATTATCTCTTTAGCTCTGCCACAACGATGTTTCTTAAATTCTACTTAATGTTATTCTAATGTCACGATTCAGCATTTGGTGTCACCTCTGAACTACCATCTCAGACTAACCCGTCATGATTAGATATTTAGTTACCCCATCTATTACAATAGTTTCCTGTCTCAAGCTGACTCTGCTAACAGCTGATTAGTTACTTACTGGCAAAGATCTCATTCAGGCTGACTCTTCTAACTATTAATTAGATATTTAATGTTATGTCCCAAACATTTATTTTTACTACTTGTCCCAATCCTGCCATGATGGCATTTAGCAGGCGATGCTGACTTTATTAACTGTGTTACCTTATCCCGCCATAGTGACCATTTGACTAGTGTAGCATTTCACAGACCATTTTCAACAGATCGCCAGTTGTAATTATGCTTTAACCCTTCTCATGCATTCTTGCTCTTTACTTGTCATAGTAACAACTTTGATCGATTTATGCACTATAACACCAAGGTCCTGCCGTTCTTCCGCATTGCCAAGAATCCTATTTTTTAAACAACATTCAAGTTCGCCCTTCCAAGATGCATTACTTCACACTTACCCGAGTTTCACTCCATCTGCCATTTCTCAGCCCAACTATGCATCCTGTCTATGTCGCACTGCTGCCTTCAACGGAGGTGGATACCATCAAATGTACCTCCAACCTTTGTATCATCGGCAGATTTACGAACGCACCTGTCAACCTCATCATATGAGTCATTTATAAAACTCTTCAAAGAGCAGAGGCCCACGAATATAGCCCTGCAGGATGCCACTCACCACTGACCTCCAGGCAAAATTCATCCCATCTGCAACCACTCTCTGCCGTCTGTCAGCCAAACAGGTCTACACCCAGGCTGCCAAATCTCCCTGTATCCTATAGCTCCTCACTTTATGAATGAGCCCACCATGGGGAAACTTACAAAATGTCTTGTTGAATTCCGTATACACCACATCCACTGTTCGACTTTCATCGACCTGTTTCGTCACCTCGCCAAAGAACTCAATAACATTTGGGAAGCGTGACCTGCCTGTCACAAAGCAATGCTGACTGCCTTACATCACGGTATCGTTTTCCAAACAGTCTTAAATCTTTTCCCTCGGAATTCTTCCAAACCTTTGCTGACAGCAGACGCAAGGCTGGCTGGGTTGCAATTGCCAGGGATTTCCCATTTGCACTCCTTGAAAAAAGGATCAACATTCGCCCGCTACAACTCTCCAGTAGGACTCCCATGTATAATTGTAAAGCAAAGATCTTTGCCAGTGGTTTCGCAGCCTCCTTTCTTGCTTCCTGGACCATCATATGATAAACCTGATCTCGCCCTGGGGACTTATCGATATTAATGTTTGCCAAAATGTCCAGCTCATCACTTTCTTCAGTCTTGATGTGTTCAAGCCTATTTACCAGCTCCTCAAAGTTCTCATTCACAGCAGGGTCCCCCTCCGTAGTGAAAACCAAACCGAAAATCTCATTTATGGCTTCCCCTACCTGCTCAGACTCCACGCACAAGTTCGCTCTGTCATCTCTGAGAAGCCGTACCTTTTCCCTGATCATTTTAGTATTCCTCATGTATGACAAAAATGCATTTGGGTTCTCCCTAATCCTTACCGCCAAGCTTTGTTCTTGCCCCCTGCTGGCTCTCCTGAGTCCACTTCAGAAGTACTTTCTTGCAAGCCTGAAATCGTCCAAAACCGTTCTAGACCCTTGCTTCCTCCACCTTCCATAAGCTGCCTTCTTCGTTTTGACAAGAAACTCCTCTGCTCTCGCCATCCAAAGCTCCTTACTCTTACCCTTTCTTGCCTGTCTCAGAGGAACAAAAATGGATAAGTCGCCATAGATGTTGTGGATTGTTATTCGAGAGAGAGGATCAGTGGTGGTTTGCTCTGTGAAACACCATGCTACAGATGAGCAAAGGAGTTGCAAAGGAAAGTCATTAGCTGTACCTGATGGTTTTAAGTACCGAGTGGTGGCATAGTAAGGTAAAAGGGCACAAGGCTCTGAGAACGATTTTGCCTTTCAGAAATGTTTTCAAAGAGGAAAACGTAGAGTTCCTGTTCCACGAACTGACAATGTATCCTGTCATTGGTTTAAGAAACTGTGCTCTTTTTTCCCAATTGAAGCACTCAAGACATGGAATATCTATTTAGATGAGCATTTAAAGCCTTATAAAACACCAGGCCCTTTGGAAATTGCGTTGAGTAGTGCGATGCTTGATGACTGAAGGGACTGACCCATTCCTGTTAAAGCTCAGTAACTCGATCATTTTGCAACTGAACAAAGAGACAAAAGCCGTGTCACGAAGGAACGTTGCAAGCATTGTAACCCCCGAGTTGTTGGACTTCAGTTCTCTCATTGATGATTGCTAGTTTTGATTCCTAGTCAGGGAATGAGGATTTATTGTCAGAGTAAAAACTCTGAACACATGAATTCCTGACAATAAAAACAGCAAAGGGAGTAGCTCGATCAGACTCGGTGAGAGTTTCACATCAGAGGTTAAAGCAAATGGAGATCATACTGAAATCCATTGCCTTGCCATGCTTAGACGTAGTCCAACAACAAATGCTCCTTTTTAAAAAATACAAGTACTTTGCAGAGTTAACTTCGTGCATGCAGAAAGGTTTGTTCCTTCCAGGAGAGCATAGTAGCAAAGAGCCGAATATCAGAACGGGGGTATACATTTAAGATAGTGATGAGGAAGAATTTGGGAGCAAATTATCGAGGCTGCTGGAATCACTACTGAAATCAAAAACGAACTGCTGGAAATCAAAACGGTTTATGGCACGATACATGGAGAGAAAGGGAGTTACTGTTTTCAGTCTTGCTGATACTTTATCAGAGCTGATGTGACGTGCGGAGGTGGCAGTATTTTTGCAATAGTGCGGTCTGCTGCGGGAGAAAGAATGCTAATACTTCAGATTAAGTATTTGGAATGTGAGAATGGAAGAACATCGGTGTGATTATGAACCCACTGCCACATCTACTCCTTGCCTTTATTTTAGCTTTACCTCGTACAGTGTCTATTACCTTGACCTCTCCACTCCCACACCGTCTAGTGTCTTTTTTTTTCCAGTCTGGTCGTTAGACGCACCATTGTTCTACCATACGGATATTTCGGTGGAATTCTGTACATGGACTGTCGGGTCTGGGTCATTCAGTATGTTCAAGGTTGAGATCTACAGAACTGTGAACAGTAAAACATGATGGTTTATGAAGAAAGGCAAGACCACGGTTCGGGATTGTCAGAACGGACACGAGCTCATTGAGTGGCGGAACAGACTTGGGCTGAATGACGTTTTCTGTTTCTTAAAATTAAATATGCTAATATGAATCTGCAGAACTGCACGGAGTAACAAAACACAAAGGGCAGTCAACGTGGATGATTAATTCAGAGTGAATTGTACTTCAGAGTAAAAAGGAAGAGTGGTCTTCAGCACCACATTAAGCCTGGCTGCACAGTCATTTCTCACAACCAACCATCGCCCTTCCCTTTTACTTACTCTCCTCTGTTCTTGTATAGAACTGATTGCAGGTCAGCCAATATCAGCTGGCATTGGTGACGTGGGACTGAATCATGCAGTGAAGCGATTCTAACTGCTGCAAAGCATCATACTGCTTCTAAGTGTCAGTGAGTAATTAATGTTGGTCACTCTAGATTTTTGCCATTAACAGGCCATGAGAGTGAAAGCTTTGAATCCGAATGACTGACTACCCGGGAAGAAATCTCTTTACATCAACCTGGTCAATGTCTGATTCAGCATTGCATTCTCCAATTTGCCTGCGCATGATCCACTCGACTCTGTCTCATTTTTGTTATCTTGACTTGGTTTATGAGACATAGGGCATCAATTCATCTATTAACTTGCATGAGACCTTTTCTCTCAGATGGTAATGTGCTGGGTCAATCGCTCAACGGTTAGAACACTGGCCTTATAAACCAAAAGTGCTGTTGAACTATCCCATTCCTGTTTGTCTTTCCAGTATTTTGAGGAAGACCATTCGGATGGTGAGGAAGCAGCTGGCGAGTGGAACATTCTTGTTTGGCAGAAAGAACAAGGTGAGACAGTATAAATTGCAGAGTGAGGAGTAATCAGTTAGGAAGGAACACGCACAGGGGAGTGACTATATGATTTCTTTCCTTGCTGTAACAAGTCTCTGGTTTTGATATGTGAAATTGGACATTATAAGGCAAGTGGGTGAAATCCTTCTTTCTGAGCGTTGGGACTTCTGTCATTTTCGGTGCAATGTGACTGATTTTTTTCCGTCTGTGGGTGAAAATTAGGTTGATTTCATCGAGGGGGAGCTTGCACAATTTTATCGGATGAAACTTCAGTCCCATTCATTGTGCAGCTTTAGATTAAAACGTGGCAGGGAACTTATGATTGGGATGAACATTTAGAACGTCAGCGTACATAAGGCTACAGGACAGCTTTGGAAAATTGGGATGGCGTTCCTTTTTTCATGCTGTAAACACTAGATGGCTCAACGATTTTGGAGGAGAAACTTAACTCCAGTGAAAAATGAAGTCAAAGGCCATATCATGAAGAAACGATGCCGTGATTCGGATTCGCCACTTGTGATTAGATTCCCTGCAGTGTGGAAACAGGCCATTCGGCCAAACCAGTCCACACCGACTCTCCGAAGCGAAACCCACCTAGACGAATGCACTGAACACGATGGGCAACTGAGCAGATCCAATACACCTGCCCTACGCATTCTTGGACTGTGGGAGAAAACTGGAGCACACTCAAACAGACAATGTGCAATTCGCCCGAGGCCGGAATTGAAGCTGGGACCCTGGTGCTGGAAGGGAGCAGTGCTAACCGCTGAGCCACCATGCCACCCCCGCAGCTCGACTTCAATTCCTGGTCAGGGAAAAGAAAACAGGTCTCCTTTATTCCTGCTGATAAACTGCAGGTGTCTGGGGTTTGGACAACACTTATTGGGATAGGATAAGCTGCACACCACTAATTACCACAGAAATAGAGGGGATGAGTTACTGTCCTGAAGCCTGGAACTCCTTAGCACAATGGTACAGCGATGTTGCCGCTAGGGAGGGAGTTCCAATATTTAGACACAGCAGTACTGAAGGAACAGCGAGATATTTCCAGCTCAGGAAGGTGAGATGATTGGAGGGGGATTTACAGTTGTAGTGTTTCCGTATATCTGGTGGCAGCGTCATTCTGGACTGATTCAAACAATCACTGGGATGATTCTGACAGGATCAGTGTGCGTGTTGTGTGTATAACCTGGAATTAAGTTCCATTGGGATAATTCAGAAGAAGAGAAAAAAATCTTCATTTCCTGACAAGGAAATGTATCTAAGACTGGGCTATGCTCGGCTTCTTAAACAGGGCTCTTCAGTGATGCTGACAGTAAACATTTAAAAATGACTTGCACACACTCTTGTGTCTGACCTTCACGTCATAACCACCATCAGCAGGATTTTTTTGTATCTTCAACATTTTAGTCAGTTGATGTTATCGCCCTGGGTTTAAATGTGAACAAAGCGTAGCTGTGATAATCTGATGTTGTTCAGCAAATGTGCTGCAGGAAGGTCTAGAACAGGCTCGTGGTAACGGGTGTTGGTTTTGAGGTGCTGAACTGTGAGGAAGGGGCAACATCCGTAAAGGCTTCATTCAAAGTTTGACTCTTCATCCGGGGCTCGAAAAGACCAAAGGTTTCCCGCTGCCCTGAAGAGTGCACAACTCAAAGGCTTGAAATAGGGCAGTGATTGTGAATAGAACGATGGAAACTTTCCGTTGAGAAGGAGATGACCCTGAAGCAGGACAAATATGTGTCCTTTTCCTGTGAAAGACGCCGCTTCACGAAATGGGAAGTTTGAAATGAAACAGTGACATGATTATCTTTGCTGGTTGTTTACCTTGTGAGTATTCCCATTACTGCTCATGTCCGTGGAAACATCAGAATTCTGCATTATGGGGGTGCGAGGTTTGCAAAGGGCCAGGGGCACCATCTGTTTGACTTTTATTTTGTTTGAGTTCAGTTCCCAGCTTCATTATACTTCCAAACTCATCTTCCTCATTTTCACGAAGCTGAGATGAGTTTGAATTCCTGTTCTGCAGAAACGAGACTTATTTCACTGTCTCACATCGCTAAAAATTCCATAGAAGACCAGAGTCAATCTCAAAGTGCTGTTAGAGGAGGGAAAGCTGAAATTGTCCCATTGGCAGCTCATCAGCACGTTTCCATTTCGCAAACCCAAAAACCCAATCACTGCGGCTCCTGGGAATGCAAAGGAAACAAACACCAAAACGCAGACTCAAATTTCTGAGCCTTCAGAAACTCGTTTGGAATTGAAAACAGGAGAACTGTCCGAGTGAGCAGAGACAATCTTGATATCTACCCCTTCTTTCAGAGAAAATTCTAATGTGATAGAGGACATTAGAGACAATGAACGGTTGCCCGTCAGATCAGCTCTACTTTGGCTGTTAGCGCAATCAGGAGGAATAAACGGGTGTTTTCGGACCAAATATTGAACTCAGGCAACGGGAGAAAAACGCTGAATCCTACTCACTAGACCACCATGGGTAGAATTGAGCGCTACTTCCATCGTTTCTAAAGGAAACAGTTTTTTTTTTTATTCATTGGAGATAAAGTTTTCATCCAAAATGTTGAGGTCATCCAGTTGTGCTAGAACGGATAAAGGCCCATCATCCTCCATTCCAGCATTTAGCCTTTAGCTTTTCATGGTCTGACGTTTCAAGTGTTCATCTCATTTATATTTTCCCGGAAATGATAGAATCTCAAACGACACAACGACTAGGACTGAAGTTCGAGATGGCGAACAAAAACGCACGTTGCAGAAAAATGTTGAGCCGATGTGGCAGCATCTGTGAAGAGAAATAAGAGGTAATGTTTCAGGTCCATTCAACCTTCCTCAGAACCAGCTTTTCCAACAATTCCTATTTTTTGTCTGAGATGTGAAATCTATGTTCACGCCCTCTCGTGGATCTGAACCTTATTTCCACCAACAGAGGTTAACGTCAGGACACATTCCCCCAAGAGTGATAGATGCCTCAGGAGAGGGCAAACAGAAAGGAGGATTTCACCCACTTGGTTAATTTTGTCCCATTTCAGACTTCAGCAGCAGAACCTGGTTGCATTAAAGTACTCCTTTGGATGGGGCAGGTGTACAAATGTTCACATGCGTATAAGCTAGGCTCGCTCTCACAACAGCAGGTTTATAATCACACAACTTCAACCCTTGAGGGACAGCTGCACGATAGTACAGCTGATCTCTCATGAAGTAGATACAGTTGTATAATAGACGATTGGATAGCGTGTCTGATGAAATATTATGTGACAGAGCCGAATTAATCCGATACATAACGATGAGAGAATGCAATGCTGAATCAGATAATGCCAGAAAATATAAACAGGAATCTTCCCTCGTAGTCTAGTCATTAGGTTACACTGCTATCTGTGCTATGGCCTGTTCATGGATAAGTTCTGGAGTATTAATATGAAATGCTGACTGATCTTTCGTCGCAGAACAATGCAGTGTATCAGTCATAGAGTCAGAGACATGTACAGAATGGAATCAATTCGGTCCATGCCGACCAGATATCCTAACCTAATCTAGTCCCATTTGCCAGCACGTGGCCCACGTGCCTCTAAGACCCAGCCATTTCAATACCCATCCAGATGTCTTTTAAAATCTGTATTTGAACCAGCTTCCACCACTTCCTCTGGCAGCTCATTCCATGCAAGTACCACCCTGCGCCATGAAAACCTAGCTCCTTCGGTCCGTTTTACATGTTACCCTTTTAACAATGGACCTATGCCCTCTAGTTCTGAATTAGCCCCAGCCAAATGATAAGACATTATGTATTTACCCTACGCATGCCCCTTATAATTTTATAAACCGCTTTAATGTTGCTCCTCAGAATTAGACTCTCCACGGAAATGAGTCCCACACTCGGGGTATTTTGAGAGGAATTACTGAGAGTTCATAACTCCAAAGCTACGTGGAGTTTGTAGATGGGATACCGTCAAGGGAAGGAAAGTGAACCAGTAGGCAGTGCAGGGAAGTCCCATTGTGGTTCACCTCAACAACAAGTATACCATTTTGCATAATGTTGGGGGAGAGTACGTCTTCTCAGATGTAAGCAGTGGAGCACAGGCTTCTGGCGCAGAGACTATCCATGTTGCTCAGAAGGGGAAGGGAGAAAAAAGCTGAGCTTTCGTCATAGGGGATTCCATAGTAAATGGAAGAGAAAGCAGGTTTTGTGGGAACGAGAGAGAATCATGATTGGTGTTTTGACTCCTCAATGCCTGGTTTCGTGATGGTTCTGATCGTGTTTTCAGGATCCTTAAGGGGAGCGTTGTATGGTCACAAGTCGTGTTCCAGATCGGCACAAACAACATAGATAGGAAGAAACGTGGGTTTCTAAGGCTGAAATTTAGGTAGCTGTGGGGGGGGGAACGTTAGAGGTAGAATAAACAGAGTTGTTATCTCTTGTTTGTTGCCCGTGCCACGTGCTCGTGAAGCGACAACCACCAAGAGAGTGGAGCTGAAGACTTGGCTGCTCTGATGGTTCAGGTGGGAGGTTTTAGGATTCCTGGAAAATTTGAGCTCTTTCTGGGAAATATTGGAGGCTTCACACAGAATTACCTGAACGACAGGGGTAACAATATCGGGGGGGGAGTGAATTTTTTAATGCTCTTCACGGGGCTGAGGGCTTTAACCTAATGCAGCAGGGGGATGGGAATCTGAAATGCAGTTCCACCTTACAGGATGTTGGCAGTAGTGAGGTCAGGCAGAGGTCTGCGGGAATCAGGATGTTGGTTTCAAATTTGTGTACATCTGGAACAAGGGGAGTGAACTTACAGCATGGATTGCCACCTGGAATTTCGATGTTCTGGCCATTTAAGAGACATGGCTAGAGAATGGACAAGCATGATTGTTGCTGATTCCAGGATTTAGATGTTTCAGCAATAACAGGGAAGATGGTAAAAGAGGAGGGGGTGTATTAAGGGTAGTTTTACCTCATATGAGATAAATTTTTAGAACTCATTCACTTGTGTAGTTTGCACCGAGATTAGAAACAGGAAAGAAGAGGTCACGTTGTTGGGTGTTTTCTATAGAGCTCCGCATTGTTCCAGGGATGTAGAGGACAGGGTATCAAAGATTTTTCTCGATAGGAGCGAGAGGAGCAGGGTAGTCATTTTGGGGACTTTAACTTCCCCACTCATGATTGGGAATACTATAGTTCCAGTAGTTTAGATGGGTCAGTTTTTGTTCAATGTGTCCTTGTGAGACCACTGTGAGTCTGGTTTAACTACACATTTTCCCCTGACTTTGCCCTTCTGTCTGCCTGCAATACATTTTCCCTGGTTTTGATTTTCTGTATACCTGCAATATTTTGCAAAGTATTCTTTTACAGATTTCACTTCAAATGTTCATTTTCCATTACAAATTATTTGTTACCTGATACACTTCTTCCATGTACTGGTACCGAGTTTAGTGTTTTCATTCCAATTCTTGGTGAGCTGAACCGAATCCCCCATTTAAAGATGCTCGCAATATTTCACGTTTTCATTGATTCCACCCCATTCTCCCACTTCGACATACTGTGATCCAGTTCTCTAATGTATTGGCACTCGCACCAATTTTCACATGTACATTCATGGCAGTGTGCAACAAATGGCTAACTAACTGGCGCCCAGAAATTCTCCCACTTACAAAAAATAATTATGCTAATTCTTTCCAATTACTGATGCCCTAGCCCAATTCTCCCATTTTGAAGTTTCCGACTCGAATTCTCCTATTTAGTGGTGCCATGTACCAAATCTCTGCTGTGCACAAGTTCTTCCATTTAGTATTTCTTTCCAATAGTTCTCCCATTTAGAGGTCCACTGCAAGATTTCTAGAATTTTGAAGTGTCCTCCATGAAATTTCAAAAAGACATTCCTGCAACTATGTTGCTGAACTGCAAAAAAACTCTCCAATTTATTTTTCTCCATACTCTTTATTTAATTTGTAATTTGGAAAATAAAAACTTCTAATTTAGTGGCTCTGTGCTTCAAATGTATGCTTTACTGATGCCCACCAATTCATCCGATTCCTGATACCCTGACAAGACATTTCTCCAAAACTGAAGCCGTAGCTCAAATCTACCATTTAGATTGGCCAGCATCAATTATCATCGTTAGAATATAGAACATAGTCTGCAGAATATCGAATTGAAAAAATCAGCACCACATTTTTCAACTCTGGAACTCCAGCATCTGCAGTCCTCACTTTTTCCCTGCAGAATATAGAATCACTATCCAGTACAGAAATAGGCACTTCAGTCCAACAAGCCCACACCAGCTCTCCGAAGAGTAATACATACAGATCCATTTCACTACCCCATCACTTCTGCTGCATTATAGATGGAACATTAGCAGGAGCAGGATCTCTGCTTCCTCCTGTATTACAGAAAGCAAAGTCGCAGAAACGGTGGCTTTCATTCCTTCTGTTTCATAAAAAAAGTAGCACGAGCAACTTCTCTGCTTCTTCCTGTCTAATACAAATAACTATCCCAGGAGCAAAGTCTATGCTTACACCTGAATTATAGAAAGTGAAGCAGCATGTGCAGCGACTTCGATTCTTCCTGCATTATCGAATGAAGTAGCAGCAGCTTTAGAAAAAGAGGGTCAATATCGCGCCGCATTGTGAGATAGTCAAACTGAAATGTTGCTACCCAAGTGTCGGATCAGTCGTGAGGTATTGCAACTCTCTCAGACGGTATGAGTAATTGCTTTTATATCAGAGTTTGAGCCCTGAGAGTGTGCTGCATTGCCAGAGGGTCCGTTCTGAAGCCGTGCCTCATTGTAGTTGGGTCAGAATTGAGGGAGACCTACACAATTAGATGGTCTGCAGTGCAGCATCAGAACTGGGAGATATCTTAGAAGTATCTGTAAATTGGAGATTCAAGTCAGTGTACCATACAATGAAAACAAAAGTAAATTGCGCAGGAGTTAGCCGGGACCACAATTCAGCTATTTACTTTCTCTAATACAGAAAGAAACAGAGAGGCTGCTCCTCCTACTTGACTTTCCTCCTGTATTATATAAAGTGCAGTAACAGGAGCAGCGTATCTGCTTCTTTTTGAATGGTGGGAGGTAAAGTAGTAGGAGAAGTGACTCTGCTTCCCCCTGTATAAGAGAATCAGAGACGCTGTTCCCACTACTTTAATTTCGAGGATTCAGGAGGAAGCTGCGACGCTGCTCCTGGTACTTTACACATTGTAATACACGAGGAAACAGAAACGTTGTTGCTGCTGCATTACTTTCTACAACACAGGAGGAAGCAGAGCCGCTGTTCGTGCTACTTTGCTCCGTATGATAATGGCAGAAGCAGAGACGCTGATCCTGCTACTTTACATTTCATGATACTGGAGGAAACTGAGACGCTGCATCTGCTACTTTACTTTCTATAATACAGGAGAAAGCAGAGACGACGATCCTGCTACTTTTCTTTCTGCAATGCGGGGGTGAAGCACGGACGCTGCTCCTGCTACGGTACCTTCTAACAATCAGGAGGAAGTAGATACGCTGTTCAAATTCCTTTACGTTATATGATATAAGAGGACGAAGAGACGGTGCTGCTGGTGCCTCACGTTCAATGACACAGAGGAAGCAGGAACGCTGCTACTTTCCATATCACAGGAGGAAGCAGAGTCGATACACCTAAAACTTTACTTAATTTGACAGAGGAGGACGCCAAGGTAGTGCTCCTGCGACTTTAATTGTTTTTATAATAATGGAAGGATATGTATTGGTATATTAACCAATTTATTTTCCGAGATAAGGGAGGAAGCACAGACGCTGATCCTGTCACTTTTCTTTCTATGATACAGGAGAAAGCAGCGACAAAGTTCCTGCAATTTCACCATTCATGATACGCGAGGAAGCAGAGACGTTGCTACTTTACTTTATATAATTCTGGAGTAATCAGAGACATTGAAATATTCACTTTACTTTCTATCACACAGCAGGACGCAGTGACGGTGCTCATGCCAATTAAGTTTATATATTACAGGCAGACACAGAGACACTGCACCTGCGACTATTGTTTCCCTGATATTACAGGAAGCAGAGACTCTGCTCCTGCTATTTTAATTTCCACAATTTCGGAAGGAAGCCGTGTCGCTGTACCTGCAACACTCCTTTCAATTATTCAGGAGAAACAGAGTCGCTTCTCCCGCTACTTTACTTTCTATCGTACAGGAGCAAGCAGAGACGCTATCTCTGTTACTTCACGTCCGATGATTAAAGAGGAAGCATTGACGCTGCTCTTGGCACTTGACTTTCTACAATACAGGAGGAAGCAGAGACGCTGTTCCCGCAACTTTACTTTCAATCAGACAGGACAAAAGCAGAGGCGCTGCTCCTGTGACTTTACATTCTATGATGCATAAAGAAGCAGAGAATCTGCTCCTGCTCATTCATTTTATATAATATTGGAGGAATCAGAAACTTTGCAGTATTCATTTTACTTTCTGTGATACAGCAGGAAGCAGAGACGCTGCTCCTCTGACTGTAGTTTGGATGATATAAGATGAAGCTGATGTGCTGCTCCTGCTACTTCACTTTGGATAATTCCAGAAGGAAGCAGTATCGCTGTTCCTGCAACATTACACATCATGATTCTGGAGGGATTTTTTGCTTCAGCTGCTCCTTTTATTTCGATCATTCCGTAGGCAGCAGAGACACTTTTCCTATTAGCATATATTCTATCATGGAGGACCAAGCAGAGAGGCTGCTCCTGCCACATTACTTTCTGCAATACAGCAGGGATCAGAAAAGGTGCCCCTGCTACTTTATTTTCAATATTGCAGGAAAAACCAGAAATTCTGCTCCTGCTGGTTTAGTTTCTATAGTTCAGGAGAACGTTTAACCGTTGCTTGTTCTAACTTATTTTCTATAATGCCGGATGAAGCAGAGGCACTGCTCCTGCTACTTTATTCTCGATTATCCAGGAGGAACCAGGGACGCTGCATCTGCCACGTTAATTTCTATAATTATGGAAACAAACAAAGTCGCTGTCCCTGCTGTTTTACTTTCTCTCATGCAGAACTATGAAGACATGCTGTTCCTGTTACTGAATTGAATTGAATTGAATTGAACTGAATGGAATTCAATTGCGTAGAATTGAATTGAACTTATTTTCACGTGTATCGAGGCACATTGAACATCTTTGTGAGCAAATCGGACAGATCACATCGTTAAGTCGCATCGAAAGTAAATAATAGGAAAACAGCGGCAAAAACAAAAAAAAAAGGTAGAGGCAAATATTAAGAGTTTGTGAGTCCATTTATTATTCTGACAACAATAAGGTAGAAACTGTTGCGAAACCCGCGTATGTTCAGGCTTCTGTCCCTTCTCTCGATGGTAGAGGTTATAAAACAATATTGTCACGGTGGGATGGACCTATAAGATCGCTGGTGGCTTTTCCTTGACAGCGAGCCTGGTAGATAGATAGCATTGGTAGGAGGTTGGACTTTGGCAGTCTCCGGCCGAGTTCACCACTCTCTGTAACCATCTGCGATCTTGGCTGTTACACCTGCGCTACCAACTAGTGATACATCCAGTCAGAATGCTCTGGAGAGCTCACCTATAACAGTTGACAGGGGTATTCATCGTCATACCAAATTTTCACAGTTGCCATAGGAAGATGAGACGGTTTTTGGGCTTTTGTAACCAGTGCGTCCACATTAAGAGTCCAAGAAATCTAGTTTCGGATGACCACTTCAAGGACCTTGACACTCTCCACCTCTGTGTTGTTAATGCTTAGGTGGGCATGAGTAACATGTGTAGCATCTGCAGTCCTCACTTTCTCCATTAGTAACATCCCGCCGATTGTCAATAATGAGTTCCTTGGTTTTGCTGGCATAGAAAGCTAACTTGTTCTCAGTGAACCATTTTGCCAGCTCTTCCACATCCCATCTCTAGTCTGTTTCGTCGCCATCTGAGATTCGACTGTCTATGGTGGTATCATCAGCGAACTTGTAAATGGCAGTAGTCTGCTTTACTTGCTGTCACACAGGAGGATGAAGGGACAGTGCTCCTGCTACTGTACATTCTATCAGACAGGAAGACGCTGAGATGCGTCTCCAGCTACTTTACGTTTATTGATACAAAATGAAGCGTTGACTCTGCGCCTTTTTCTTTACTTCCTACAATATTTGATGAAGCACAGACACTGCTCCTGCTACGTTATTTCCTATGAAACAAGAGGAAACATAGGCATTAGTCCTGCTAATTTACTTTTTGTAATACCTTAGTAATCAGTGACGCTCCTCCTGGTCTTATAATTTCGAAAATATCGGTGGAGGCATAGACGCTGCTCCCAGTAGTTTAATTTCTATAATACAGCAGGAAGCAGAGACACTGCTTCTGCTGCCTTTTTTGTGTGATACAAGAGGAAGCAGAGACGTTGCTCCTGCTTCTTTACTTCGATCATCGAAGAGATATGTCATCACTGAATGGGAAAATTGGTGAAGTTTATCACGAAATTGAGGCACACTTCTGAATGGGGAAACTGATGAGGTGTTGCAATAGATGGGCGAATTGAGTGTGAACAATGTTGAATGGGCAAATTATATTAGGGCGCCCGTCAGTGGGAGAATCGAGAAATGGGAGAACTTGTGTCACGCAACACTTAGTGCAGAACCTATTCAGGACATTAGCAAAATGGGGAATTGATATATTGCAAAACTGAGTTGGAGACTTGGTGAAGGGTGGCAGGAAATGTGAGAATCGTTGCACGGTGTCAATCACATTGGGGAATTGGCGGTGAGCTCATGTAAATGGGAGAATATCGGCAGGCAATTTGGAAGATAAGTTGTCCAAGTGAATAACAAAGTGGAGATTTGATGGAATTAACTGAAGAAAACACGAATAGTGCAACATTTCTTGGAAGGCATGAATCAGGGTGCAACTAAATGGGAGAATTGTAGCACACTATTTTCACTCGGAGTGTTGGTGCAGTTCGTGAATAAAATAGGGTTTGTGCAGGATTGGTAATTTGGACATTTCGTAAGGGGCACGTCAAAATTAGATAATTCTGGCACGGAACCGTGAAATGGGAGGGGTTTCAGGGAAATTCTGAATGGATGAACCGATGCACAGTGAAATAAATTAGTGAATTAC
This sequence comes from Chiloscyllium punctatum, assembly GCF_047496795.1. Lineage (NCBI taxonomy): Eukaryota > Metazoa > Chordata > Chondrichthyes > Orectolobiformes > Hemiscylliidae > Chiloscyllium > Chiloscyllium punctatum. Next base: position 34,616,090 of record NC_092773.1, read on the forward strand.
GACAGGGCACCATCAATTGGGAGAATTAGAGTAGGCATCCCGCAAATGGTAGGTTTGATCGAGGGCATCAGAAAATGGAATAAGTCGAAAAGTTACATGAATACATGAGAGAATTGATTGGCATCAGTAAATGAGAGATTTAGTGCGGAGTACAATTACATGAGAAACTTGATGGGAGTGCCAAGAAATTAGAGAAGCGGTGCAGAGCCCATCGAAGTGGAAGAGTCAATGGACCAAGAGCTGGCCTCGGTCACTCCGTCCATACTTATACATTCCCGTATCACTGACTCCTTGACAATTCGCTGATTCATCTCGCTGCCTCACGACTTTTCATTGATAATGAGACATTGCCTCTTTCAGAGGGTCAGCACTGTGGGACTGATAATTGTCAGAGGGTCAATACTGAGACAGTGCTTCATCTTCATCCGGGCAGACTTGAGAGAGTGCCACATTGTCAAGGGGTAATGTTGAGGCAGCCCATCTTTGTCAGTTTGATTGCATTGGTACAGTAGGGTCATTATATCGTGCTGCATTTTAGTGGGGTCACAACTGAAATAGTGCTACTCAATTACAGGATTAGTAAGGAGGTATTGAGCTCCCTCAGACGGTAATTGAGTGATTGCTTATTGTCAGACGTTTATTCCTGAGAGTGTGCTTCATCGTCAGAGAGCTATTTCTGATACTGTGCCTCATTGTAATTGACTCAGAATTGAAGGAGACCGATACCATTGAAAGGGAAGCACTGCGATATCGGACCTGGAGGTTTCTTGCAAGTATCTGTAAATTTGAGATACAGGTCAGTGCGACACTCAATGAAGAAAAAACAAACATGAGCAACAGGAGGCAGAGATCCTGATCGTGCTGCTTTATTTCCAATGATATAGTGAGAGGCAGAGGCGCTGCTCCTGCTACTTTTGTTTGTGCACTACAGGGAGGAGCGGAGGCGATGTGCCTGCTACGTTGTATTATGAGATACAGAAGGACACAGAGTCGTTGCTGCTTCTACTTTACTGCTTTATAAAAAGGAGAGAGCAGACACGATGGTCCTGCTACTTTGGTTCATATAATACAGGCAGAAGCCGAGACTCTGAACCTGCTAATTTACTGTTTATGACACAGAAGGAAGCAGAGACGCTGCTCCCGATACCTTACGTTCTTCAATAAGGGAAGAAGCAGGAGCGCTGCTCCTGCTACTTTACTGTCTATGATACAGTTGAAGGCAACGTCGATGCTCCAGCTCTTTTACTTTGTATAATTCAATAGGACGCAGAGGCACTGCTCCTGGTGCTTTACTCTGCATCTGCGAATTTACTTTTCATTATATAGAAGGAAGCAAAGACTTTATTTTCTGTAATCCAAGAGGAAGCAGAAATGTTGATCCTGTTACTTTGCATACTCTCACACAGGAGGAATCCGACCGATGTTACTTGTACTTTCCTTTGTCTCATATGGCTCACCGCAGATGCCCTACACCTTCCACTTTACGTTTGATGATGTAGTACGAAGCAGAGACGCTGCTCTTGCTACTTGCCTTTCTGTCATCCAACTGGAAGCAGAGACGCTGCTCCAGGACCTTTCCTTTTCTGCATACAAGAGGAAGCAGTGACGCTGCTGCTGCTTTTCTTTCTTTAATGCAGGAGGAAGCAGAGACGCAACCCGTGCTATTTTATTTTCTATAATATAGGAGGAATCAGAGATGGTTTTCGTGCTATTTTATTTTTCGTAATAAAGGAGAAAGAAGAGACGTTGCTACTGTTAATTTACGTTCTCTGATACTTTCTGCAAATTATTCATGCAGTAGGAAGTGTAGACGACATCCAGAAGCAGAGACGCTGCAACATTCACTTGACATTCTATGGCAGGAGAAAGCAGGGACGCTACAACTGCTACTTTGCATTTTGCAATCCAGCATGAAGCAGAGACACTTCTCTTTTACTTCCCTTTGATCCTTCTGATACATTTCTCTTTATAGTACGGGTGGAATCAGAGAAGCAGCCAATTCCAAATCACGTTCTATGAATCGAGAGAAAGCAGAGACGTTCTTCCTGCTACATCTCTTTCTATAATACCATGGAAAGCAAAGTCCCTGCTCCTGCTGTTTTACTTCAGATGATACAGGAATAAGCAGTGACGCGGATCCTGCTAATTCTCTTTCTATAATTGAGGAAGGACCAGATACGCTGCTTCTGATACTTTACGTTCTATGATGTTAAAGTAAGTCGAGACGCTACACTTACGATTTGACGTTTTTTTTATAATAGAGGAGGAATCAGAGATGTATGTGCCTGGCAATGCCTATCTCTAACAAGAGACAATCTGAGAATCCATTGCTGACATTCAACAGCAATATCATTCTTGACTCCACTACAAATCGCATTCTGGGGGTGTACTATTGTCTTGAAACTGAACAGGACTGACTGTTCAAATACGGTTGACAAAATATCAGGACTGAAGCTAAAAATACCGCAGCACTCAACTCACCTGCTCCCTGTCCACTCCTTATAAAACATAAGTCAGGTGTGATATAAAATACTCTCCTTTTGTCTGATTGAATGCTGCTTTCGCAACACAAGAAGCTTGTCAACATCTGGGATCAAACAGCACTTTTGATTGGCCAACGATGTTCACCATTCCTTTTTTTCATCATTGATGTACAGTAGCAGCAAACGATATCATCTCTTGTGTAACCTCCTGCTGGACAGGGAGCATGTGCTGTTCACCAGTTGGCTGGGTAATTCCCACAAAAAACGGAATCGCAGGTCGCTCGATGTCTCATCGCCATTGTGAATGATAGCCTGATTTCTACAGGAATGTTCCTTTTTGCTTTTGATTGTGCTCTTTGCCTCTTTCAATATGATTGCGTCTTTTGTTTGGGGTGGTGAGCAAATGAGGAAAGATTAGAGTGGTACTGGAACGTATCTGAGGAGCAGGAAAATCGACGTTTCCGGCAAAAGGTGAAGGGCTTAGCCCGAAACATCGATTTTCCTGCTCCTCTGATGCTGCCTGACCTCCTATGACTTTTTCCAGCACCACTCAAATCTAGACACTGATCTCCAGCATCTGCTGTACTAACTTCTGCCTAACCGAGGAAAGATGTCTGTGTGAAGTTGAATTTTTTTGTTCTGAGGTATTGCCCAGTATGGACAGCGATAATATTTGTAAATCATTTAGCAGAGGAATAGACTGAAAGAATTGACGATGAGTGAGTCAAATTAAACATGGCATAAAGATCCAGTAGAGCCACGAAATTCATCTGTACATGAAGGGAACATATTGATCTGGTATTTATGTGGGAAAGAATTCAAACGCCACTGACTGTGGTAAAGTGTGAACACAGACACACACACGCACAAAATGGGCAGGGATGCAAAAGATTCTCCAAGTTGGTGATATGTGAGGAGATCAGCACCATGGAAATATCTGGATTGTGGGATGGATTGCGAATACTCAGGTCAGCTGGAAGTGCATTGATGTTGACATTCTGGGAAGAGGCTGTTTACCTTCAAAGATCTTAAATTCAAAGGTCTTTATTCAATATCAAACTCTTCAAATGGGGCAGAAGACGTTCAGCTGTTCCATGATTGGCAAGGTGTCCACACGGGATCCAGCCAAGTTTCACACAAATGTCTTCATCACAGGTTAGAGAAGCTTGAACTGCTCGGTTCCAGAAGGGATAAACTTTACAGTCCAGCCTAATGTCACACCATCGAGGTGACACTGGAGAGAAACCATTTGTGTGCTCTGTGTGTGAGAAGGTATAATTAAATCAGCAAAGCTTCAAGGACATAATACATAACTGTGCATAAACTGGGGAGACACTGTACGCCTGCACTAGATGTTGGTACACGTTCATTTGGCCATCTTTACTCAGTGAAAACCAACATTTTCATAAGAGGCTGAAAACGTTTCCTTGTTCCCTGTTTTTGGAAGGGGTTCACACGGTTCTGCATTTTTGCAGATATTACCTTGTTCACAATAATGAGAGAAAACTTATATTCTCTGATTGTTAAAAGAGCTTTAAGAGTCAAAATGATTTGATGAAACACCAGCCAACACATTCTGGGCAGCAGGCTTTCACCTGCACTTTGGAAAGCAACGGATTCAATGATTCATTCACACGTGTCACCTTCAATGTGGTCGGTACAGTTTAGCTCAGTTGGCTGCTTTGATTGTTGACAGAGCTCTCTGATGTCAACAGTATGAGTTCAGTTTCTATCACCTATTTGAGGTTATCATGAATCAGTTTCCTTCTCAACCCCTTCCCTCAGTTGGTGCCTCTGTTATTAAATCACCACCAGGCGCTTCTCTCTCTCTCTCTCTTACACATGAAAAAAAGCAGCCCGATGATCTGAAAAGACTTTGGCTACACACACACTCCATTGGACATATGTGATTGCATTCTGCTGTTAACAATGTTCAATCTGTCAGCAAAGTTGATTTCTTTGGATGTGATAATCTCTCCAATTGAAATGGTGTTTAATTGTGTCGGTAGCAATCATATCAAATATACAGACTTGTTTCCCTGATTTCTCTCCAATTAATGAAGACAGGTAGATATCAATTTTCTGCCATGTTCCCTGGCTTTTCTTCATTGTTGCAGCTTGATGTGTATTTATAAGTTTATTTTAACACATTCAGGATTTTAGGATGTGCTTCACAGCAACTGAAGTCCTTGAAAAGTGACGTTATTGTTGTAGGAGATACAGCAGTTCAATTGTGCCAACGCACAGTTGGAACCCAGTCCGATAGTCAGAGCACGTGAATGGTTTCACTTCTGAAAAAGAAAAGATTTATCCCGTGCATTAATCTGTAAACGTTTGAGTGGACAAGAATAATGTAAAGTAAAAATTAACATCTTTACTTCTTAAAGTAAAACAGAGAATAATTGACACATCACTATTTGCAATTTATTTCTCAAACCTATCTTTTCGCTTCCCTTCTATAATACGAGTCCGATAAAACTCCGAATTAAGACTGACAAAACAATATTTCTTATCTAAAAACCAAGCAGCTGTAAGTTCTTGTTTCAGATTTTCCTGTGTCTTCCTTTTACTTGTTAGAAATTTCTACGTCTAAGGTGACTAATCGAAAAGTTACCATCAAGAGAGATTTTTTTTTCAAGCAGTGTGATGCATGTTAGGCATGGCAGTTCTGCTCTCAATCGTTCATTTCTCCCTAGTCTTATACCCCAATGCATCTGACTGTGTAATTGGCTTTTGAGATTGCCCACATACTCGATTCAAACTTGATTGGAAATTGGTATTTTTATTGTGGTACAATTTAAGCTGAATGGCTGAATTCGAATGTTTTTTGTCTCCAGGCAACGAACGTCTCGAGTTGTTCATCCCAGTGTTATGTACATTGTTGCCTTCCAGAGAACACTTGATGTGATGTCGGTAATTCAGCTGTTTTTACCTCTCTTAAAGGTACACCCATATCAACATAACATTTATCATTAATGTGAACACATTGATGGAACTTCAGTCTCTAGGAAGTTTCCACGGTCTGGACATTTAAACAGCTTTTTGTCTCTGTGAAACCGTTGCTGTCTCAGTAAGATGGATGACTTAAGGCGTCTTTACAAAATTCGAAGCATACAAATGCCATCTCGTCAATGTGAATTCGTTGCTGTCTTAGCAAGGAGATAAGTGAGAGCATCCTTCCCCACATTCAGAGCAGGTGAATGGCCTCTCTCCAGTGTGAACGCACTTATTTTTCAGTAGATTGCTGGAATAAACCAAGTTATTTTATAAAAAACCAGCAAATGTACGGTGTCTCCTCTGTATAAAAATGCTGGATTCTCAGCGGATAGAATGACTGAGTGAATCCTTTCCTACATTTAGAGCGGATAAACGGCCTCTATCACGTGAGTTCACAGTCATAAAGTGAGATCAGACGACGGACCGTCCCCACTCCCACTGTCAGAACATATGAACAGTTTATCGTCAGTGTGAACATATTGATGGACAGCAGTTCCTGAGAATTTGAAAGCCCTTCCCATACTCTGGACAATGAAATGGCCTCTTCTCAGTGTTAACTCACTATTGTATCAGCAGGTCAAAAAACTGAGCAAATTCCTTTCCAGACACGAAACAGGTAAATGGCTTTTCCCGAGATTGGTTGCATTGATGAATTTTCCATGCAGGCGAGCAATTGAATTCTTCCACTGTCACTAGATTTTAACAGTTCATCTCCAGCGTCCCTCCATTAATGTTTTGACAGACCAGTTCATTGGCTGAAGCACCACCCAAAAATAGAACATGTGAATGGTTTCACTCCACTGTAGCTGGTGCTTCCTCCTTTCATTTTCGAAGACCGATGAAGTTCCAGTTCCATTAAACAGAGAAACTCGAACAGATTCTTATGTGATATTTCGTTTCAACTAAAATAGAAATAGCTAAGAGAAAACTTATAATGACACTGAAGCATGCAATATTCATTCTTCAACGGATGTGGGTATTCTTGAAAAGGTCAGCATTTACTGTCCGTCCTAATTTCGCTGGACAAGGTCACAATGAGCTGACTTCTGGAATCCCTGCTGCCCATGTGCTGTCGGTAGACCCAAATTATAAGGCGGCGGGGGAATCAAGAATTTTGTCCAAGTGAAACTGGAGGCTTGGCAAAATACGTCCAGGTGAGCTTTTCAATATTTTTGGATCTGCACTCCGGAGTCCTCAAGAAGGTTATGTAAAAAGGCTTATTGTTACTTGGATGCTGCCAGATCTGCTGTGCTTATCTTGTGTCATGCTTTTCCAACACTGCACTCGTCCAAGCAAGCAGGAAGTATTTCATCATGTTTCTTCCCCTGCGTTGTTAAGGAATAAACAGTAGCAGTAGGAAGAACTCAAAACATGAGAAGAACAGTTGGAGAAAGACTGGGATAAGAATCTGGGTAGGAGAGTGATTAGCCTTTAATGGACACTGCTGGCCACTCAAAATAGGAGGTGTTTAATGGCAGTTCATGTGATAGACAGGCTTCAGGGAGTCATGAAGAGTCTTAATTGCTGCAGAAATCCTAGACTCTGACCAGTTCTGGTGGTCACATTAATGATATTGCTGCTGCAGGTCGTTTCTAATCGAGACTGGGATATTTGCCGCGCTGAAAGAGACCTTCTGGCCTCTCATACCAATGTCATTCATCAAGCATCTATCCTCTGTTATTCTTTTTTCTAAAACTTGGTCTGTAGCCTTATGCACTGGGGAGCTGCAAATGATCATCAATGTTTTTTTTAACTTCAACCACCTCCATCGAAATGCCAGCACGTTATGTATATTCCACTCCCCTCCCTTGTCCGCCTTCCGCCGGAATCATTGCCTTTGGGACACCATACTGCACTCTGCCTTCACTCCAGACAATGACCCCACGGTATCTTCCCATGCATTCGCCAAAGATGTGACACATTCATACATAGAACATTAGATCTCGGTGCACGAGTAGGCCGTTCGGCCCTTCCAAACTGCTCCGCAATTCAAAAAATTCATGGCTGAACTTTCCGTGGACTAAGAGCCGCTTGCCCGCTCTCCCTCTGTATCCCTTAAAACATCTGTTGTTGAAATAAAAAATATCCACCGTTGCTTCAAGCTATTTACTGAAATAGCGTCAACTACTTCACTGGCAAGGAACTCCATACATTCATAGTCCTCTGGTTGAAAATATCCTTCTGAATTCAGTCCTCAATTTGCTCCCTCTCATCTTATGCCTGTGCCCTATTATTCTGCTTTGACCAGCCAGTGGAAGCATCTTCTCTACTTCTACTTTGTCTGTTCCTTTCAAAACTATACGTGCTTCTGTAATATCTCCCCTCATGCTTCTGAATTCCAATGAATATATTCCCAATCAATTCAGTCTCCCCTTCGAAGCCAACCCTCTCAAACCGGAATCAACCAAGCAAACCTCCTCTGCATCTCTTCCAATTCCGATGCATTATTTTTCAACTAAGGTGACTAAAACTCACTCAATGTATGTATGTTTCACTGTCCTCTATACGCTTTGCCTTTCACTCATCTTCGTGTTATTTGCAAAGGTTGATACTACATTTGCTCCCCAACTCCAAATCATCGATATAAATTGTAAATAACTGGGGTCACAAAGGCTATCATTTCGGAGCACCAATAGTCACTGACTGATAACCAGAATAGCACTTATAACATTTATCCCAACTCTTTGCTTCCTGTTCGTCAACCAAACCTCTGTTCATGCAAATGTCCTGCCCCGAACGCCATGCATCGTTGTGCAAAACCTCTTCTGCAGCACCGTGTGCAAGGTCATTTGAAAATATATGTACACCACATTCACTGGGACCCGTTGTCCGCCATATTCGTAATTTCTTTATAGAATTCTAAAAGATTTGGCAAGCATGACCTGCCCTTCATAAACTCACGCTGCGTCTGTCCAATTTCTAACAAGATTCTCTGATATTCTTTGCTTGATAAGAGACACAAGCATCGTCCCCGCTACAGAGTTAAGCTCAACAACTTATAATTGTCCATCTTTTGAGTTCCGCCATTTTTAAACAGTGGCGTCACATTTTCTGGTTTTTACTTTGCTGTCACTGTCCTAGAGTCCATTGCGTTTTGGAAAATTACCACCAGTGCACTTGGTATTTGTCACACTATCTCTTTTAGAAGAGATGCGTTCTATCAGTGCCAGGATACTGAATTATCTTTAGCTGTATTAGCCTTAACACTCCAATACCAGCATTTCTATAATAATAATTTTTCCCGGTAATCACCGACCTTCGTCTTTTTTCTCAATTACTGGCATGTTATTGGTGTCCTCCACTGTGAAGACCGATACTAAACACCGATACAACGCCTTGGCTATTTCATCATATCCCATAACGAAATGCCTCTTCTCAGCATTTAAATGATTAATGGTCAATCTTCTTCATTTTTATTTTTTATAGAAGAGTTTGTTATTTGTCTTTATATTTCGTGCTAGATTTTATTCTCATGCTCTTTTTTTCGTTTTTTATAGCTCTTTGTGAAACTTTTCTCAACTTTAACGTTTTTCTAATCTTCAAGTTTCATTCTCTTTTTGGCCACTTTGCATGCCTTCTCTTCCAATTTGATAGTCTCCCTTATTTCCTTAGAGCAGACCAGATTACACCGCTTGTTGGAGCCCTTCCTTTTGTCTGGAGTAGACTTTTGCTGAGCATTTCGAAAAATTTATTTTGAAATCCTCACTGCTCGCCAACTGGCCAATCATAAAGTCTTTCTTTCCAGTAGTGCACTTTTGCCAGGTCCTACAAAAATCTATTTTAGTCCCCATTTGTACAAGGACAAGACAAATGTATTGGATTTTTTCTTCACCCTCTCCATCAGTATTCTAAATTCAGATAAACTCTGATCACTTCTTCCAAGAGGATCCTTCAATATGATGTCAGATCTAGAATATGTTGCTCCTTCGTCGGGTACATTGCACATTGTTCAAGTAAATTATTCACGGAGACACTCAACACTCTCCTCAATCGACATGGAGATTAGTTACCAAAGATAATAACTATACTTTTTTTTAACTGGCATTACTTATTTCTTTATTTATTGTCTGCTCCAATGTGATGTTACTATTTGGTGACATATGGACTAAGCCTATCAGTGGCTTCTCCTTATTAGAACTTCTACATTCCACCAAAATAGATTAAACCTCATTCTCCATCGAATCTACATCATCTACATCAGCTCCGCCTTGATGTTGCCCTTAAATGTCAGAGCGACACCACTTTCTCTCCTGTCTCTCCACACAAATAACCTGGTACCCCTTGGTATTTAACTCCCAGACGGGACAATGCTTTCACCATGTCTCCGTAATGACTAGTAAATCATACTCATTCGTAATGATTGAACCATTAACTCTCCAACCTTGTTTCGAATGTTATGAATATTCAGGTAAAGTGCTCTTCTGGCACCTTCGTCACGCTCATGATTTCAAACATCTCTAATATTATCTCCAGAGTTTTATTTCATTTTTGCTTCTTGTTTCGCCTCACCAAACCATTTATGTCCTCTGTCCTCAGTAAACAAGCGTCCAAACACATCTTCGACATGGCCCGTCACTTTACCTACACTTCACGCAATCTAGTCTACTACATTCACATCTCGCATTGTGGTCTCCAGTATTTTGGGCGAAAAAAGTGGACTAGGTGACCGCTTGGCAGAACATACAATGTCTGTCTTCAAAAAGTTGCCGAGGCTTCCAGTTGCCTACCCCTTTATTACACCACACTCTGTCCTGGCCAACATCTGTGTCTCAGCCTTGCTGCAGTGTTCCAGTGAAGCTCAGCAAAATTGAAAGATCAACATTTCATTTTTCATTTCGGGATTCTGCAGCCCTTCGGACTCCAAATCAATCTCAATAATTTTAGGGCCTGAACTCCACCATGACTTAGCCTCCTACCACACACTCCAAGCCGTTTTATTACATAGCCAGGCATTACACACGACCCATGGTTAGCCACTAACGGTCTCCATAACCAGCTATTCACCCTCCAAGTCACATTATTATCATTTAATTCGCCAAGCTGTTCGTCTCTCTCTGTGAGCTCTATCCCCACCAATCGTTTACTTCATACCATTTACCATCCTAACCCCTTCTGATCTTCTGTATATTGACCAACATCTGCCTCCGTACCATCGGTTCTGCGGATAGGTCACTAGATCCGAAATGTTAACTCTGATTATCTTCTTAGATTCTGCCAGACCGGCTGAGTTTCTTAGCTCCTTTTAGTTTTGGTCAGGCTGGAGTCTTATAATGTGAATGATCGAGGAAGAAAAGCTGTGTGCATGCCCTGGTGGAAGTCTGATGCTGTGCTTGCGCAATGATACTCTGTGGAGAAGACATGACTCTGTTCCTGTTGAAACATCCTCTTGCTAATGGATTCCATTCCAATTTGAGCCATAGGCATCAACTTCTTAGGTCAATGAATACAGCAATCAAGTGCATGGGACTTGGACGACAATTCTATCTTGTATGCGATGAACAGCAGAGAGAAGCATATCATTCATATCAGATGTGAACAGACTGGAGTTTCCGTCGGAGTTGGAATGAAGTTTCAGATAAAGAATACTCAAGTCCTTTCTCTTGGAATCAATATGCCATTGCATATCAACGCTGAAAGTGCAAAGGCTGAAAACCGCGTTTTCCAGTTAAGAAATCTGAAGGATCTCCCTCCAGTGTGACAGTACAATTGCGTCTGTAAATGGGATAATTGGGTGAATCACTTCATACATTCAACTAGGGAACAGTCGTTTTGTGGTAAGATGTATGTACAGAATGCAGGAAGAGAGACTGAAAGGTTATTCAGCAGTTTCACACATGGACAGAAACGTTATTGCAGGTTCTGACCAGCTGAAATGAGCAAATCACCAGTTCACGATGGAATTGTATCTCACGTTGCTCTGTGAGACAAGGGAGGAAATTGCAGGTGTTCTGACCAATGCTTTACATTCTTCTTTGGCCAGAGTGGAGTTGGGAGAGACCGGCAGGATTTCTCATGTCGCTCCAAATTTCAACAAGAGTGGTAGAGGTAAACCAGATACTTACAGAGCAGTGAGTGTCACATCAGTTGTCGGAAAACCTTTAGAGAAATCTCTGAAGGAGAGAATAAATTGCCACGTGTCCAAACAAGATTAGTAGCATGGACAGTCAGCATGGTTTTGTCAGGGTGGGTCCTGCCTAACAGAGCTGAATAAATACTTTTTTGGAAGTGATCAGGAGTGTAAACGAGGGTATTGAAGGTGATGTAGTTTATGTGGATTTCAGCAAAGCGTGTGAGCGTGTGACAAGAGCCCACAAGGTAGACTGACGACGAAGAACAATTAAAAGGGAAGCAGGGTCACGTGGTCGGTTGGTTGCAAACTTAGTTTGTTGTTAGGAGACAAAGAATGGTTATAAAAAGCTGTTTGTGTCACTGGAAGCTGATATTCAGTGGTGTACCACAAGGATCGAAGTTGGATCCCTAATTAATTGCGATTTCATACCAACTATATGGAAAAAATGTGAGGGAAATGGTAAATAAATTTGCGGATGATACGAAGATTTGTAAAATGGTTAACAGTGAGGAAGGAAGGCTTAGGTTCCATGAGGTGAGAGATGTATTTGTCAAATGGATACTTAGTGGGAGTTGAAGTTAACCATGAAAAATGTGAGGTATTTCACTTTGGGAGTAACACGTCAAGGAAGTACACTGGGAAAGACAGAGGAATAGAGATATTTTGTATGCTGGTCCACAGATCCGTGAAAAGAGCAGAATATCGTAGTTGAGAAGACGAACATAGCTTTATTAATCAAGGAAAAGATTATTGAGCAGCTAAAGTGATGTCAATGGGAGAAAATTTGGAAAAGAAAGCATTTGGCACGCATGATTTTGTTTCAGATTTCCAGCATCCGCGGTTATTTGCTTTGATATTTATTGATCTGGATGATCTGACGTTTATAATTAACAGAATCCTGCAGACTGTTAAAACTGTGACAGAAGAATCAAACTGAGCGGTGACAAGTGCATCGTTAATTTTCTGGAGCAGACGACCTGAGGTGGGATAGAGTCAAAACATTTTGTGCTGGTAATTCACAGCCGTTCAGGAAGCATCTGATGAGCATGAAAGTCGATATTCCTCTTTATTTGGAATGCTCGAGACGTCGACTCTCCAGCTCCTCAGATTTTGCATGACCTGCTGTGCTTTTCCAGCGCCACACATTTAGACTCTGATCTCGAGTATCTGCTGTCCTCACTTTCTCCTCCCTTTCTCCTTAGGTTGAGCAGAGGTATTTACTGTCCCTGAGATGTAATAACATGACTGTAATGACAATGTGGAGGTGTATTGGAACTCATCTCTGACGCAAATCATTATTCTCCAAACACTCCACCATAGAGATGCAGGTCCTGGGCCTCATCCGTCGCCAAAGCCTAATCACCCGACGCCTGGAGAACGAACGCCTCGTCTTCAGCCTTGCCAATCTGAAACCACACGGGATTAATGTGAATTTCAACAGTCATTCCCTCTCCCCGTATTATTCCAATCCCAAGCCTCCAACTCGACACCATTCTTGACCTGTCCATCGCCTTTCCTAACCATTCACTCCAACCTTCTCTCCAAACTATCACCTTATTCCCATCCCACATCCACTCATTGCATTCTAAGCTGCCTTCGCCACAACCCCATTTTTGCCTATTTATCTCTGAGCTCTGTGGCCCACAAGCCTCATTCCTGATAAAAGGCCTACACCCGAACTGTCAATACCCTTGTTCCCTGGATGCTGTCTGGTCTGCCGTGCTTTTCCAGCACCAAATGATCGATGCTGATCTCCAACGTCTGCAATCCTCACTTTCGCCATGGTGCGGAATTGAGCAAAATATGCTTTATTGGAAACTATCAGTTTTTGTTGCTTTCTGTGTCATTAATTCCATTTGTTCAATCGGCTCTCACGAGAGTGTTGTCTGCAATTACCATTAATGCAGTGATATGATAGCACTGAAAACGGTGCCGAACAGATTTACTAAGATATTGTCTGTTTGAAGAGTTTCAGTTATGAATAGAAATTAGACAGGCTGCAATGTCACAATGTTGGTCCGTTTTCTGAAAAAAAATGTTCATTTCCTCAAGGCTGTGTTGTCCTCGATTTTGTTTCGGAGAGTGTGTGAAACAGCCCAGGCTCCGAATCGAGGGAAATGATGCAGAGATAAAAGGGTTGACTGAGAGGCCTGGAAGAGATGTGACTTTAAGTGAAAAGCTTTAGGGTTTCGAAGTAACATGTCTCATGAAAGGGGAGTGGTCAGTTCTGAAATTTGATTTTTTTTTAGTTATTTTAACAGAGGTGCTTGTGAAGAAGGGCTGCTGGGGTTAGTCAGTTGAAACTGGATCTTCTCTCTCTCTCCTTCTGTCCTACTAATTTTGACCTGTTAATTACTGTTTCATTTTTTACTGTGTGTTAAAGGCGTTAGTTAATAGGGACTGTTGTGTATTTTCGGAATAGCATAATTAAGTCTAGTTTGAATAGACTGAGTTCTGAAGGTGTTCTATGTCTGTTCTTTCAGTTTCATTTCATAATTTTGCAAAAGAAATCTCTGTTTTAAAACAGGGTAGTCAACCTAACTAACTAACTCCGGGTAATTTTCACTGTACACTTACTAAAACCAATAGCAAAGTTACCTTCTCTGTTGCCTGCTTAAGAATGTCTTGAGCGTTCTGGATGAGTTCATAATAGATCGGGGCCTCGTTGCTAGATTAAAACAACAAGTGGTGCGTGCTCGTGTCTTCATTTCATACGTTGGTTTGTTTGGGTAGACAAAACTAGCGATAGCAATGGCTCCTTCAGTCGCCACAAGTTTTCCGCAGGTGGACGACGTGAAATTAATAGTTTCACAAAAAGGTGTTTCAGACGAAGCTGTTTGAATTAATAGACAAGCTGAGATTGTAGCTGCATCCTTTTGTGAGGAACAAAGAAAGATAATTACAGCAAGAACTCAGCATTTAAACTTGCCGGTTAAACCATCAGAATCCCCAGAGATGGCAAAAATTCAATTGAAAATGAAACAGATTGAGTTAATGGTGAGAGATAAGAAAGGACTGCAGTTTTGAAACAGTTTGAGTTATAGTTAAAAGAGGAGGGGAAGAGATCTGCACGAACTGGACCAATGGGCTCAAAAGTGACAGATGGAGTTTAATTCAGATAAATGCGAGGTGCTGCATTTTTGGAAAGCAAATCGTAGCAGGACTTATACACTTAATGTTAAGGTTCTAGGCGAGTGTTGATGAAAAAAGGGATCTTGGAGTGCAGGGTCATAACTCTTTGAAAGTGAAGTCGCAGAAGGAAAGTGAAGAAGGCGTTTGGTATGCTTTCCTTTATTCATCAGAGTATTGAGTACAGGAGTACAGGAGTTGGGAGGTCTTGTTGCGGTTGTACAGGACATTGGTTAGGCCAATGTTGATATATTGCATGCAACTCCGGTCTCCTTTCTATCGGAAAGATGCTGTGAAACTTGAAAGGGTTCAGAAAAGATTTACAAAGATGTTGCCAGGTTTGGAAGATTTGAGCTATAGGGAGAGGCTCAACAGGCTGGGGCTGTTTTCCCTGGAGTGTTGGAGGCTGAGGGGTGATCTTATAGAGGTTTACAAAATTATGAGTGCCATGGACAGGGTAAATAGGCAAAGATTTTTTTTCCTTAGGGTTGGGGAGTCCAGAACTAGTAGGCATAGGTTTAGGTTGAAAAAGGAAAGATATAAAAGAGACCAAAGGGGCAACGTTTTCACACAGAGGGTGGCACGTGAATGAAATGAGCTGGGAGAGGAAGTGGTGGAGGCGAGTACATTTGCAACATTTAAGAGGCATTTGGATGGGTATATGATTAGGAAGGGTTTTGGAGGGATTTGGGCCGGGTGCTGGCAGGTGGGTCTAGATTGGGTTGGGATATCTGATCGGCATGGACGGGTTCCATGCTGTACATCTCTATGACGCTGTGACTCTATAACAGCAGAGTAGAGAGAAAATGGTAGAACGCGTGTATACTAGAAATTAAAACATCAAAAATGAAGTCTGCTTACATGGCTGGAGATAAAGTTTTATAGGAAGTTTAGTGCGGCAGAGCAGGGAGTTAAACCGGCAAGTTTAGCAGCTGAAGTGGCGAATGATTACGAACTTGTCCATTAAACACGGTTTGGCTTCCAGTGTCAATTTCAGTCCATGAGGAATAGAAATTGAGGCAGAGACGGGAAAGGTAGTTCTCTGCATAAATCATAAAGATAACTTACCACATGGTAAAAAAGAAACCTTTGAAGGGGACAAAAAAAAGCTCCAATGTTTTCATCGCAACTACGGAGGCCATGTGAAGGGGCAGTGTTGGTGGGCTAGGAAACACAGAGAAAAAAGCCAGATGTAGGAAAACACAACCACCTGGACGTTTTGTCAGCATAGTATCAGAAAACACAGTGGAAGCTAGAAAGCTGCATTGGAGCGCACAAACTGAACAGAAGTTGTTTGAGGAAAAAATGCCAGACCTGCTTATAAATATAACTGCAAATGTAACGTTTATTCACATCTGGCAGGAGCAGCAGATAAAGAGATAATAAGAATAATGGATGCAAGATCCTCTCAATCTGTGATGCTGAAGAATGAGGCGATGTGTACAACTGAAGGACTACCGTCAGAAAAGGTACTGCTAACGGGAGTTCACAGTGAGGCAGAAAGCGCTCAATTATATAAATGTCGGCTACAACTTTAGGGATAGAGTGGAGAATTTGTGGTAGAGTACTGGATAAACTCTCAACTCCAGGAAGGCAATTTGTTCTTGCAAATGACATATCTGATTAACGAGTGCTGCCTACTCGGGTTGAAAAGTGAAAGGAGATGAAGTTAACAAAGCAATGCAGGATATCTATCCTGGAATATTCGCAGATTGCACCTGAACGAGGTTGTAGAGTCACAAGCTGAAGCAGGAGAGATCAAAAGGCACAGAAAATGAAGCTAAAATAGCATCTTCTAAGACTTTTTTAATGAGATCAATGGGATAGATCAGAAACCAAATGTTAGAAATGCAAGTGTCTTAAGCTCTGCTCAACTAATTGAGTTACGGCAGAATGATTAGAACTTAAAAGAATTGTACCAAAAGGCATATAAGTTAAAGGAGAGTGAATTCATCTCTGTGTGTTATTACTCATCACACGATGTTTTATTGAGGAAATGGAGACAATCACGCTTTCAAGCAGATGAGAAATAAGCAGTTCATCAAATTCTTTTGCCAATTGTATAAAAACGCGGCACTTGGATGTCATTTAAGAATGAGGAAAACACAGGCCAAAATACAAAAACATTTTTAACTGCCTTAGACTGTCGAAGGATGTAGTTGATTTTTGCCAGATGTGTCATCTATGTCAGTTAATCGGAAAACCACAGGCAGTAATAAAACCTGCTCCTTTAATAGCTACTCTAGCCATTGAAGAAACATCCACCAGTGTCTTAGTTGATTGCGTAGGTCACCTACGTCAAAGAGAAAAGAATTGGGAATAAGTATGTGTTAACAATAATTGATGTGTTGAGGAGATTTCCAGAGGCTGTTACACTAAACGATATCACAGCTAAAAGGGTTGGAGAAGTATTACGCAACGCTTTTTTCCCTAGATATGGACTAGCCAAATGAAGTGTCAAACGTCACGTCCAAACTCTTCAAGGAGGTTGTTGCTAGCTTGGCACGAAAACAATTCAAATCTAGTGTGTACATCCAGAATTGCAGGGACCACAAGGAAGCTGCCAACAAACATTAAAGGCCAGTTTTAGGGCTTGGTGTTAGGACTATTCAGATGTTTTCAAGAAATGTTTCATTTGTGCTTTTTGCTATTAGAGATGCACCAAATGAATCGTACAAATTCATTCCATTTGAATTAATTTTTGAGCATAAAGGAAAAGAATCGTTAAAATGATTACAGAGAAATTCCAGACCAGAATTCAGAATTCAGAAAGCATCCGTTTGGACTATGTGTCAAATTTAGAGTACACTAAATAGAGCCAGGAATTTGGCGAGATAGTATTTAAACGTAATGCAGCATACAATGAAGCAGGAAGCGAATAAGAAATGAAAAAACAAGCACAATTTTGCCACTGTGGTTATGATGTTGTTGTTGCGTCCCGTAGTAGGTGAACCTTAAAATGCAATGTTTAATTGACCTCATCAAATCGAGAGGAAATTGAGTGAGGTGACATACTTGATTAGGATTCCAGACAGGAAGAAATCTTATAGAGTGTATTATGTGATTATGATCAAAAGGCATTTGGGCAGAGAAGGAAAAAAAAAGATAGAGTGTCTTACTGATGACAACGCAGAGGAAGATCAAAGTTTACAGTATTCGAGTTGGACATTGCTCAAATCGCATTTGACAATCCGGAAGTTTTCAAAATTTGAGGTAAATTACTGAGCTAACTTCCACAATAAAATCGAAATGACCTGAAAGAGTTATTACTTTCACATGGGGAGATATGAGGAAACAAATTGGGAAGTACTAACCGAATTGTGCATGATGCATTTTTAGGAGATGTGGATCCGATTAAGCAGATCCTTATAGGCATAACACTCTCACGTTGGCAGGGCTTCAGAAGGAGATAGAACACATGCTACAAAATGGCATAATTGAAGTGCGTTTCAGTGACTGGATCTCACCCATAGTCATAGTTTCGTCATCAGATGATACCCAGTGGTTATGTGTGGACGATCTCAAAGTCAATGCCGTGACAAAGACCGTCCCATTCTGCTGTAGGAGGACTGCGTCTAAAAGGTGGGACAGCCAACTTACATTTCTCAGTTGTATTTGCTCAAAGGCGACTGGCAGGTGGCTTTAACAGAGAGAGGAAATGCAGTTTTAGCTTTTGTAACACTAAATGGACTGTATCAGTTGAAAGTCAAGTCATGTGGTATTAGAAGCGCTTCTGCAAATTTCAGAGTTGAACTAGCAAGGTCATTTAGGGATTACCCCAAATGGGTCAATGTGTATTGATTACCTGGTGATTTTTAGTCAGTCTTCATTAGCTTAGATCAAATTCAAAACAGTGTTGAAACAAGCCCTTCAGCTGAACAAGTCCACACAGACCCTCTGAAAACTAACTCAGTTTTCCGACAGTTATCCTTAACAATTGCAACTAACACTGTGGGTAATTTAGCACGGCTGATTCACCTGAACTGCACATCTTTTTGCATGTGGGAGGAAAGTGGAGGGCGCTGAGAAATCCCACACAGATACGAGGAGAATATGCAAACACGACAAATACATTCACCCGAGTGAAATTCGAAACCCGGTCCCTGGCGCTTTAAGGCAGCAGTGTTAAACCACTCAGACATCGCGTTGACACGCGCCCGCAACCGCTCCCACTCCCGCCCACGCCCTATATGCTCCGTCTCCTGGCAATGAAAGGAACGTTTACAGCATTTATCAGACTTGTGCGATCGAATCGGAAGGCTGGCTTGGAGGTAAACATAACTCAGAGTGAACTTGCCAAGCTCAAGTTACCTTCCTGGGACATGCAACTGAACACGGACAAATGGCCCCTCGGGATGCGAAATTGAAAGTAATCAGGTAATGTCACAAACCGTCGACAAATATAGCAGTACTACTGTTCTTGTGATGGAATGAATTTTACCAAACGTTTGTGCAGAATTGTAACAGTATGGCTGTTCAACTCACCGAACTGTTTTAAAAAAGCACAAGAAGTTTCAGTGGGCTGCAGATTGTCAAAAAGCATTTGATAACTTCAAACTGGTGTTAACCACT
Organism: Chiloscyllium punctatum; assembly: GCF_047496795.1. Classification (NCBI taxonomy): domain Eukaryota; kingdom Metazoa; phylum Chordata; class Chondrichthyes; order Orectolobiformes; family Hemiscylliidae; genus Chiloscyllium; species Chiloscyllium punctatum. The sequence goes on from NC_092773.1 coordinate 34,635,341, forward strand.
GACCTGATTACATGAAGCACTTCAGGATGGCTATCGATGCCACTGATGTGGGTGTCAATGTAGTGCTCTTGCAGGAGGATGAGGAGGCGATATAGAGACCTCCATATCGCGATATATATAGCGATATATAATTTTTCCAGGAAGTTGAATGTTCATCAACAGAACTATTCAACACTTCATTTAGACACGTTGATCTTGGTGCTGGCTTGACGACATTTCACGTTTGTATTACCAGCACCACATCTGAGACGGTCATATAACTCGTTGACTTTTGTTGAAAAAAACTAAGGACCAAAATGCCAGACTGTTTAGATGTTGCTTGTTACAGCCATTCAACTTGACAACTGGGCATGTGGCCGGGCACGGAAACATGATTTCCGATGTGTTACATGTCGAAGTTAGAAGGGCAGAAGGAGAGAGAGAAGTTCCAGTCTGAACTGACTGATTCAAGCAACCTTTCCACACAATGGGAAGTGTTCAGTAGTGGTTCTGTCTCGGCCTCAATTCAATAGTGGTTGCACATGTTTGATCCTGTATCGTCAGTCCACTGTATATGTGTGTTTTAGTGTACTAACCAGTTTTTGAAGGGTTTTAAAAATGGAGCCTTCTTTGGATATTCATGATTCATTTTCTTTTAAAGTGGGAAGGTGTCACAAAGCTGATCATTTTCATTTGTGAAAAAGGTTGTAATTTTTCTCAAGAATACTGTGTCCTTGTTTATTTTTCTCAGAGGTGTCTTAAAATGGCAACAGGCTCTGAATCGCCTGAAGTGATTCAGAGATGAAAGGGTTTACTGAGAGGCCTTTTGTTTATATGTAACTAAGTTGGAATTTAGGACAAAGCTTTTATGCTTAAGAAGGAACCCGTGTAATGAAAGGGAAATCGTCAATCCAGTAAGCTAAATTCCTCGATTTAGTCAGTGGTATGCGTGAAGAACGGCTGCTGCAGTCAGTCAGTTGAGACTGGAACACCTCTCTCTCCTTCAGCCCTTTTAATTTAGACCAGTAAACGTCTGTTTCATTCTTAATCTGTGGTTCAGTGGTCTGTTTATTGGGACTGTTGTGTATTTTGCAAGCAGCATAATTAAGTTTAGTTTGGATTGACTGAGGTCTGTGGATATCCTATCCTCTGTTCTCTGTTTTTTTTTTCCATATTTTTCTGGATACATTTTCATCTGTTTTGAAACCTTTTCGTGAATCTAGCTAAATTTCATAGACTTACATAGAAAACATAGAAAAATATCACGCAGTACAGGCCCTTTGGCCCTCGATGTTGCGCCGATCCAAGCCCACCTAACCTACACTAGCCCACTATCCTCCATATGCCTACCCAATGCCCGTTTAAATGCCCATAAAGAGGGAGAGTCCACCACTGCTACTGGCAGTGCATTCCATGAACTCACGACTCGCTGAGTAATTTCTTCATAATTTTCAATTTACACTGACCGAAACAAATGGCAAAGTTATGGTCAGGGCTGCCAGCTTAAGAATGTTTGATTGGTTTGACTGAGTCCTTGACAGGGGTTATTTTTCTTGAAGCTGAGGAGATTGTGAGAGACATGATTGACCTGTACAAAATAATGAGGGTTATGGAACGTGGTGACTGAAAAAAAAATCTCCTCTTGAGAGTTTAACGAGGGCATAGATTAAACTTTAGTGGCAGAGATATTTGATGCGATTTGCAGCAATCCTTTATTAGCCAGCAGGTCGTCGAATCTGGAGATCGCCTTTCGGATCGCATAGGCAAAAAGCCACGCTACCTTCGGAAGTATTCAGATGTGAATTTGTGATGCTAAGGCATACAAGGCTAAGTTATGGAAAATGGAGTGAGGTTAGTCAAGCGGCTGTTTCTGATAAAAGAACGTAAAAGCACTTTGAGGCTTGTTACTCAATCCGTGCGTCTGATTCACGCAGTCATCCTTGGTGTTGTAATTGTTAGGATTTGTTGTTTTTACCGCTGTTGCCTGGATTCAATTCCCGGTCATGTAATCTGGGCATGGAGTTCTGATAGCGACAACAGCAAAATGGGAGTTATTTCAATGCCTCAGATCAATTACTGCTCCAAGAGAGCATTGGTGTTAATATCCGAGCCGCTTAAAGAAGGGGATTGTGCTCGACTGTCCCAGCTTAATTGGTCAGCACACCCTTCGACCTTCTCTGATTCCGATTGTTAAAGCTGCCAGTTATTTTGATTCCTTGTCATTGAGGAGCCGTTCTGATTGAATGGGTGGATTTGAGAAATGGAACATCGCCCATGAAGAGCGTGTGGGTCTATTTCAGCTTCTCCTCCTGTGTCGACGTTGGTACATTGTTACCAGAGGCATATTCTGGAGGGACTTTCGTTCCTGCAGATCAAGAATTCAAACGTCATCTCTGTCGCAGAGCGATTGGTTCCTAAGTGTAAGAAAAGCCTGTATTGCTCGTCAGCAAGGTAGGTGCCAGACCTACCGTCTCCTGATCTGTAGTCAGGTGCGTTATCCTTTGCACCACTGGCCCTGTGTGTGTTTTTCAATTGCATGCTGCAGAGTTGTGATGTTAATGCGGACATGAGCAAGAGCAGTCATGCTCACAAACTGAATAACCAGTAAAGATAATCACCGTCACAGCTTCACTCCAGTGCTCACCATTTTTGAATCAGCGAGCTTTGAAAAGGAAAACACATTTGCCCTCATGAAGCTTTCATTCTCTCTCTCTCTCTCTCTCTCTCTCTGTCTCCTCAACTACCCATTCCACCATAACTTGAGACTCATCACAGCATCCTGTATTCCTGTAAACTTTCAATGGTTTAGATTACTTCAATCGATTGTGCGATGTCCCAATGCTCGCTCCTCTATGTCAATTTAAGCTGCTCTAGATGATGTTGGATCCCAGCCTGATATCCCAATGCTCCCTGCTCCTTGTCAACCCCGAAGCTGCTCCAGGTGTTCTTGGGGCTCCCTGTCTTGGGACTTCACGCGCCTCTGTACCATCAGAGGTAGACGTTGCGCTCATTGATTGCATTATAGGAGCCACATCCATATGATCATTCCCGTCCTCACTTTCAGTTGGATCTTCGGGGCTTGCACACTCACTGTTACTGATTCCGGGCCTGACAGCTGGGAACTGAGATGGGCTATTGTTTTCTCCTTGCTATTCCAAGGACCTGCAATGATTGGAATCTCTGGTGTGGCATTGTTTAAATATAAGGGAGAGAAACGTTTGCATAGAGGTGAGTAAAAACTTTATCAACCAGCGGCTGGTTTGGAATCTGGAACTCACTGTCAGGATCAGAGAGACAGAAACCCACATAACCTTCAGATGTATTTCGATGTGAACTTTTGATGCTAACACATGCAAGGCCAAGTAGTCAAAAATGGGATGCGGATAGTCAAACGGTTGTTTTGACAGGAGAGCGTGCAAGGAGCTTGAGGGATGCCTCCAAGTTTGCTGTCTTCGGTAGTATAGTGGTTAGTATCCATACTTATAGCGCCGAGGGACCAGGGTTCACTTCATCGATGGGAAAGTCCTGAATTCTGAAGGGTTTCATCTTTTTTGCAAAGATTTGTAGCCTAGGTGTTTGGTGGATGCTCGCTGTACCTGGGAAGTTGGCTTACAGGCTTCTCCTCTCCTTTCTCGGTGATATGTTCAGTGCTGCAGAGCCTCCAATGAAGCGTTGCAGTCGTGTGGCAGTTTGAATTGATTTGATTTCGTTCCAGCTGCTTCCGGTTGTTCATTACAATGATCAGTGTATTGGGTCTCGATCAATGTATTTGAAGTTGGAGTCTATGATGGAGTTCACTGCTTCTGGGAATGTTCTGGATGCTCCCTGTTTGGCTTGTTGTATGAGCATTGTGCTGTCCGAGTTAAAATTGTGTTTTTTTTGTCATCGGTGTATGGTTACTTGGGACAGGTTGTCGTGGGTTCAGTAGCTCGTCCACAAATTCTTCACCAATAACGTATACCTCCTCCACTTCATCAGCAGATACCAAGCAGAAAAACAATGCAACGAGATCATAACACGACCCAAAACACGAACCACTCTACATTATATACAATAATTTCTCGGGACAGACCAACGGACTCCTCCAAATCACTTGCATTCATGACAGTGCATAAACTGGCACCCCCACTCAGACAACAATTCGCCAGAACAAAAGCACCCAATGCCCACCATGTGCAGGTCAAACAAGTGTATGATGTTCCATGCAAGGTTTGCACGATGCACTATAGAGGATAAACACGCAGACAACTAACGATCTGCATCTATAAACGCCAACTAGACACGAAATGCGATGGCTCCTCGTAGCTATATTCAGGGGACTGAGTATCTTTGATTCTGGGGCTGGGAACTGGGATTATGGCTGTCTGCAGCAGTTGTTACTTTCTTATTTTGAGAAACTGATGAAGCAACCGATGTAAAACTCATTTGCTGCTTGAGACATAAGTAAATCAAATATGATAACCCAGAAAAAAATCACTTCTGATGTATTCTGATGCTAATCTGCATGCACCCCCGCATTGTTTGGTGTTTGCGACAGTTCCGTCTGTGCTTCTGTGATCCGATTGCGCTGTGGCTGAACGAATCTGCTTTTGAAACCCAATTCCACCAGTGTCTATTGCTGCAGTTTTGTTTTTCTCTTAATAAGTGTAGCAGTAATACGCGAAACGATCAATTAATATTGCAACAAAACAATCTGAGGCACGTGAAATGCAGAGCTTGTGGTGACATTTGTGCAATTTTTGGACATTACCTTTAGTGAGGAGTTAAGAATGTTGAAGATATTTGGGTAACGATGAGGAACAGTGAGGGAATAAATTATTAGTCGGTGCAGATTTCAAGCTCAGCAAGTGTAACCACATTGTAAAATTGTAAGTGCACGAAAACAACATTGTGTGCGTGAGTTAAAGGAGAGCAACAATTATTTTTAGATTAGATTCCTTACAGTGTCGAAACAGGCCCTTTGTCACAGCAAGTCCACAACGACCCTCCGAATAGTAATCCACCCAGACCCATTTTCCTCTGACAATTCACCTAACCCTATAGGCAATTTAACTTGACCAATTCACCTGAACTGCACATCTTTGAGCCGTGGGAGGGAACCAAAGCAGACAACCCACGCAGACGCGGAGACAATATTCAAACTTCACACAGAGAGTCACTTAAGGTTGGAATCGAACCTGAGACCCGGCTGCTATAAGGCAGCACTGCTAACCACTGAGGCAACATGCCGCCCTGAATGTCCCGTCCTCCACTGCTAACTCCCTTGTAAATAAAGTTCAGAGAATTGAAAACGTTACATTCGCTATATCTCGTAGAACAAAACGAGACATACCTTTGTTTTCGTTTGAATTACAGGCTCCTTAGTTTCAATCTTGACCGAGGAAACCACCTCTTTCATTGTGTGCATTAGAAAGGGTCATCCTTTTTGCCAGAAACTTCAATTTGTCACTAACCTTTGTTTATTTCATGTACAAGACTACCCATGATCCTCTGTTCGTTTTGGAGTTACTCTCGATTTTAATAGCAGTCTGTCTTGTGACTCTTCTTACCAAAGTGTATGACTCCACACTCCCGACATGACTCGGCACCTACCAAGCGTTTGCCCACTTAGTTAACCTACCTGTATCCTTTGCAGATTCCCCTGTCTTCGTGACAATGTGCCCTCCCACCTATTGGCATCGTCAGAAAAGTTGGTCAGACTTCATTCTGCCTCTTCCTCCACGTTATTAATACAGAGAGAAAGCATTGATGCCCGATGACTGACCATTCCGGATCTTCACTAATTGTATCCAATACCCAATAATATAGATTTTGTGTCTTCTGTTAAACAATTAAATACCATGCTCATTGTTTCCCACACCGTGAACCCCGCCCTAGCGCAATGATTTTTATATGCCCACCAAAAATTCAAATTCGCTTTTTCTGTGGTCGCCCTTGATCACCTCTGCTTGTTACATGAGCAAAGAACTCTGGAAATTGGTTCAGTGCGATTTCCCTCACAACAAATGATGGTGGAGGATTTGAGCTACAGGGAGAGGCTGAACAGGCTGGGGCCGTTTTCCCTGGAGCGTCGGAGACTGAAGGTGACCTTATAGAGGTTTACAAAATAATGAGGGGCAAGGATAGGATAAATAGATAAAGTATTATCCCTGGGGTCGGGGAGTCCAGAACTAGAAGGCACGTGTTTAGGTTGAAAGGGGAAAGATATACAAGAGACCTAAGGGGCAATTTTTCACGCAGAGGGTGGCAGGTGCATGGAATGAGCTGCAGAGGATATGGTGGAGGCTGATACAGTTGCAATATTTAAGGGGCATTTGGATGGGTATATGAATAGGAAGGGTTTGGAGTGATATGGGCCGGGTGCTGGCAGGTGAGACGAGATTGTGTTGGGCTATCTGGTCGGCATGGATGGGTTGGACCAAAGGGTCTGTTTCCATGCTGTACATCTCTGTGACTCAGTTTGAACGCAATCATGGTTTCTAAACAAACTACATGTTTTTTTCCTTCACAACGCTCTCTAGCATTCTCTAAATGGCAGAAAAGTTATTGGAGCAGGTTGCAGCCACTAAGCCCATCAGGTCAGTTACACCTTTAAATCAGGGAAGGGTTGTTTGCTCTTCTGCCTTGTCACCGAGACTGTTCATTTTCCCAAGTGTATACATACATGCCTGTCTCATTTCCAATTATCTCCAGACTGGATCACACTGTGCTGGAAAGAATTCCATAGATTTGCTGCCCTCGGACAAACAGCATATCCTCCTTCTCTCCATCTTAAAGAAGCAACCCCTTCCCCTGATGTCAGGCTCTCCTTACTCGACACAAATGTTGTTTTTCATTACATATCTTCACTCTCAGTCCTTTGGCAACTGACTCTGTTCAGTAGCAAACCATCATTAATACACACCTCCTCACCATTCCCTCCCCCATCATTATACGGAGCCCCAAGTAATCTCCAGTTAACCTGCTGTGCTACAAAGACAACCTTTCCAGCCTCAGGCATTTCTCCACAAAACGGGATTTCCTCATACCTGGACATGGTGAAAGACGAAGGATGATGAACAGATTTGTCACCAAAGAAATTATTGTCCGGTGGAAAAATGTTAAGGAAGCAAAATAGAAAACGCTGTCTCCACCCATGGGAATCCTAAAAAAGTGTTTGGGAAGCCGAATCAGAGAGAATGAAGGCTGAACTGTCTGACTAAGCAGAGACAGTTAAGACACCTACCCTTTCCAAAAGAGACTGGGACCTTAACTTTAATGACCTGAAACATTGAAAGGATACTCGTTCCTGTATATCGGGAATTCAAATCTCATCTCGGATTCAGGATAATGAGAAAACTCTGGAACGAAGAAGACACTGACAGGATCGAAGGAAGACGGTCCTGTTTGTCGGAGAGCTTGTTCCCACGGACATGAATGCGTCTGTAGAGGGTGGGATCAGACTGTCTCAATGTGTTGAAAAGCCTTGAATCTTAAGCCGGATCATTTCAAATAAAGTAGTCAGGAGAGCAGACCTTGAACAACTTATTGGCTTTTATTGATGCCCATGTGGAATACCTCTTCATTCGAAAAAGTCCCACATATTCCAATGAAACGCAGAATGTTTCAAAACACAAGCCCACTGCCCATTAAACACGCAACCACAACCAAATGGCAGTCGCAACATTCACATACATTTCCCAGACCTGCATATCTTAATGTCTACAAAACTGAATGCTATTTAAGCTGCAGGTTCAGATTGACTTGGACAACCAATTCTGGACAGAGCGATTCAGTGCATCAATCTATGAAACAGAATTGTCTAATAGCCTGAAGAGCAGCGACAGATGCAGCAGCAATGTCAGGCTGTCAAAACAGAATTCTTCAGCTAGAGCTCAAATGGCACGTTGCTGGAAGGCTGTATTTTACTGCAAAAATTTCTTTGTGTCACATAAAAGCCATGTTTGTGTCCATTTTGGTTAAATTTCCCCCACATTTTGTCTCCACAACGAATGCCCCAGGCTTTACTTTCGAGAAGGAAAACTGATTTAGGACAATTGTCATTTCGGGACGGGAAGGCTGAAGCTGGAATTCACGAACAGCTTGCTTTGTGGGTTCATGCGAGGTATATGTCATAAGACTCTATCGCGCAGTGGCTCAATGCGTTTGGTTGTTAACAGTGAGATTTAGTGGATCAGGGCCATCCAAGGACGGCACTCTCGCTGCTCTCGTTTCATCAGTTTTCGTTCCTGTAGAGTTCCAGGTTTTTACTTGGGTCAGGAAAATGTTCCCCAAATGGAAGTTGTATCTGGAAAAAAAAGGGGTTTCTGTATGATTTTAATTGCTGACATAAAATACTGTCAATGTTGGAAATCTGAAAGAAAAACAGTATCTGCAGGTTTTGGCGCTACCTGTGGGAGAGAAATGAGTTCAGATAAAGTTCTCTAGTTGTTGTGAACCTTGTCTCTGATTCTGTCTCCACAAATGCCGTCAGACTTGTTGACATTTTCCGACAATTTCTGCATTTAGTTTTATCTGAATGTCCATTCCATCAAGCAGGATAGAAAATCCAGCCTGGCCATGTATCGAAATTCAACCTTTTCGACAGCTGTGGTAATTGAATTGAAATATATGTAACAATGAATCACTCTCTCTCAGATTCACAGAGAAAAAAGACCTGGAATATCATCAGTGCAGGGTGGTTCTGTAGTTGTCGTCGAGTGGTTATTGCGGTTGACTTGAAATCTACTGGGTTTCCCCACGCAGGTTCGAAATCCTGCCGGCTACAGCTCAAGACAAAATGGGAGGGAAGTTGTTCCCCATCTTCTCGTTTAGGTGGAAGCACTTCGTTCAGCCCATGAGTAGTCCAAACCTCCAGCGCACTCACCAAACTGCTCTGAAGAACACTTGCATAACCAAATTCGTTTGAAATTATGAACCAAGTATTGGGAAATGAGATAAGAACAATGTAAACTTAATGGGCCAAACTGCATTTTCGTGCTGGAGGACTCTGTGACCAACTTCTTCTGTGATGTGACAGGACAATGTTTGCAAGAAGTGGATTTGCGTCGATGTTCTGTCAGTCATGTGGTGCTGATCAGTTTGGCTGTTCTGTTCTGGGTGCTGTTGAGCTTTGCATTTTTGTTGGAACTGCAGTGAGGAGTCCTCAAGAAGGTCCTGACTGAAATGTTTTTTGCGACTTGGATGCTGCCTTACCCGGTGTGCATCTGCTGCAACGTGGGTTCTCAATACTGCACTTGGTCAGGCAAATAAGGAATATTACTTACTTCTTTCTTCTAAAGGAATAAACAATAGGTGGGGAAAGAACCCAAAGAAGGAGAAGAAAAGTTGGCCAAAGAGTGTATAACGATCTGGCGAGGAGAGTGAAAATCGATTAATGGAGACAGTTAGTGAGTATTCGTAGGTGGTGTGTAATGGCAGGCAGTCTGATAGATCGGCTTCAGGGAACAAAGAATTGTATTACTTGCTGTATAAATTCCGGACTCTGATTATCTTGTGGCCTCATAACGCTGTTGCAATTAATTTCTCATAGAGACTAGAACTTTTACCACAAGGAGAGAGGTCTTTTGTCATTCCTTGTCAATGTCAGGCATCAAGCGCCTGTCAACTCTCAGCCCATTTTCCAGATCTTATTCTGTAGATTTATGTGCTGTGGTGCTTCAAGTGGTAGTCGTTTTTTCAAAAAAAAAATTCCAGTTTAGCAAAATGCTGTCACCACACTCATATTTCTCTCAACTCCCTTCGCTGCCTTCCGAATTGAATCTTCCCTCCAGGTGCATTCTGCCTTTACGCCCAACACCTCCCTACAAAGCACCGTGGAAACTTCCCCTGCAATTGCTGAAGATGTGAAACATGCATGCGTAAAATATCAGAAATAGGAGCAGGGGTTATCCCTCCAGCCCTGCGAGCCTGCTCCGTCATTCAATAAGTTCATGGCTGATCAATTCGAGCGCTCAGATCCATTTACCCGTCCTCTCAGGGTAAACTTACCTTCCTTTATTGTTCAAAAATAAGATCTTAACCTTAAAAACGTTTAATGAAGTGCTGTCAACTACTCTGCTGAGCAAAGAATTCCAATTTTGAAAGTGAGGACTGCAGATGTTGGAGATGAGAACTAACAGTGTAGTGCTGCAAAATGCTCAGCGGGTCAGACAACATGCATTGAGCAACAAAATTGACATTTCGGGCAAAAGCTCTTCATGGGGAATCAAGGATTCCAAAGAGTAGCAGTCCTTTGCTTCAAAAAGTTCCTACTCAATTCAGTGCTGAATCTGTTCCCTCTAATCCTGAGGCTATGCCATCGTGTCCAAATTTCGCCCGCTCGTGGAAACATCCTTTCTACTTCTACCTGACCTATTCCTTTCAAAGTTGTACATATTTCCATAAGATCTTTCCTCATTCTTCTGAATTCCAATGAATATAAACTCAATCTCATCAGTGTGTCCTCATACCCCAATTCCCCCAACTCCGGCATTATCCCAGTGAACTTCATCTGCACCCCTTCCAGTCCGAGTTCATTCTTTCTCAAGTAAGGAGACCAAACTTCCTCTCATTACTCTAAGCATGTCCTCACCAGCACCCTGTACAGGTGCAACATAACCCCCCCTTCTATTAAACTTAAGCTCTTTAGAAATGAAATACAACGTTACATTTGCCTACCTAATTACTTGTTGTACCTGTAGACCAAATCTTTGTGATTCCTGCAAAAAGACACCCATGTCCCAATGCACAGCAGCATGCTTCAACATCTTAGTAGACAATTAATAACCCTTTTTAGTCTAAGTCTTATCAAAATGGATGACTTCACATTCCATCTGCCAGACCTTTGCCCACTCAGCCAATGTTTCTATATTCCTCTGCAATGTTACACAGTCCTCTGCACACTGTGCTCTGCCATTAATCTTCGTTTCATCTGTCATGTTCGATGTGTTAAACGTTGTCCCAAAATCCAAATCATCAATATAAATTGTGTTCGATAAGGTTCCCGACAGTGGTCTATTGTTCAAAATGCGAAAAGAACGGGATTGTGGGGGATATAGCAGTTTGGATCAGGATTTGGCTTTCTGAAAGAAGACAGAGGGTGGTGGTTGATGGGAAATATTCATCCTGGAGTCCAGTTACCAGTGGTGTACCGCAAGTGTCGGTGTTGGGACAACTGCTGTTCGTCATTATTGATAAACGACCCCGAAGAGGGTGAAGAAGGATGGGTTAGGAAATTTGTTTACAGAACTAAGGTCGGTGGAGTTGTGGACAGTGACAAAGGATGTTGTAGTGCACAGAGAGACATAAATAAGCTGAAGAGCTGGGCTGAGAGGTGGCAAATGGAGTTTAATGCGGACAAGTGTGACTTGATTCACTTTGGTCCGTTTAACCTGAATGCAAAATACTGGGCTCATGGTAAGATTATTGGTAGTGTAGATGAGCAGAGAGATATCGGTGTTCAGGTACACAGATCCTTGAACGTTGCCTCCCAGGTGCGGCCGCACTTGGAGTTTTGTGTACAATGCTGGTCACCCCATGATAAGAAGGATGTGGACGCTTTGGAAAGGGTGCAGAGGACATTTACTGGGATATTGCCTGGTATGGAAGGAAGGACTTACTAGGAAAGGCTGAGAGACTTGAGGCTGTTTTCGTTAGGGAGAAGAAGGTTGAGAGGTGACATAATAGAGACATATAAGATAATCAGAGCGTTAGATAGGGTGGACGGGGAGAGCCTTTTTCCAAGTATGGTGAGGGCGAGCACGAGGGTGCATAGCTTTAAATTGAGGGGTGATAGATATAGGACAGTTGCCAGATGTAGTTTCTTTATTCAGAGAGTAGTAAGGGTATGGAATGCTTCAACAGCAACGGTAGTATATTCACCAACTTTAAGTAAATTTAATTTGTCATTGATCAAGCATATGGACGAACATGAAATAGTGTTGGTTAGATGGGCTACAGATTGGTATGACAAGTCGATGCAACATCGACGCCCGACGGGCCGTAATGTTCTATATGTAATGCGCTGTAATGCTCTATATGTGCTGTATGTTCTCTGTACGTAATTGCAGTCGCAAAACCCATCACTGAGGCACACCAATACTGACTGATTGCCAGCCAGAAAGTACTTATTTATCGTCAATTTTGCTTCCTGTTAGTTAACCAATCCTCTATCCATGCTTTTACACGACCACTAGCACCATGCATCATTACCTTATGCATCAGCCTCTTGTCGGCACCTTGGCGAAGGCCTTTTGGAAATCTAGTTGTATCATACCCACTGAGTCCCCGTTGTCCACCATACTTATGTTGTCTTCATAGAATACCAAATGATTTGTCAAGCATGACCTGCCCTTCATGAATCCATGCTGTGTCTGTTCAATCTCTATCGCAGTGACCTCTTATCCATCGTTGGTAATCGATTCAAGCACCTTCTCTTCTACAGAGATTAAGCTAACTATTCTATAATTAACCCTCTTGTCAACCTCCCTTTTTTAAAGCAGTGGCGCCAGATTTTAAAGCAGTGGCGCCAGATTTACTATCTTCCAATCTGCTCAAATTGCCTGAGAGACCAGCGAATTTGAAAGATAACCGCCAGTGCACCTGTTTATTCCCCCGCCGATCCATTAGCACCCTGGAATGCCTTCCATTAGGGCCAGCAGACTGTCTATCCTGAGCTGCATTAGTTTGCCCAACGCTCGTTTTTCCATAATAAAGATTGTTTCCAAGTTCTCACCGACCTCTGCCTCTTTGTCAATTACTGGCATGCGTTAGTGACTTCCGCTGTGAAGAAAGGTACAAAATACCTGTTCAATTACTCGGTCATTTCATCACTAACTGACTCATAACTAAATGCCTAAGGGCCAACGTTCACCTTAACCACCCTTTTTCTTTTTTTTTGGTTGAAACTTCTGCTAAATATATTATATTCTGTGCTAGTTTTTTTTTTATCTTGTTCTTTCTTACGGTTATTTACATCACTTTTTGTGGCTTTATTTTGACCTTGAAGGCTTTTAAAATCTTCCAGGTTCATGCTGATTTCGACCACTTTGTATGCCTTCTCCATGAATTTGATAGTCTCCCTTTTATCTTGAGCCACCCATGGCGGATTGCACCTTTTCGTCCAGTCCTTCCTTTTCATTGGAATATAATTTGCTGAGCGGTTTGAAAAAATGTATTTGAAAGTTCAGCTCATCAGCTGGTTCACCATAAGTTTTTTTTTGTTTTCAGTCTACTTTAGCTCGTCCCGCACCATTCTATTATAGAGCCCCTTGGACATGCACAGGAATCTGGCATTGGCTTTTAAATTCACCCTCTCTGTCTGCATTATAAATTCAACCACACTGTGATCACTCCTTCCGAGAGGATCCTTAATGATGAGGGAATTAATTATGCCTGTCTCACGACGGAGGACCAGATCGACGATACCTTGCGAACTCGTCGCTTCTTTGGCATACTGTTCAGGTAAACCATCACGATTAAATCGAAGAAAGTCCTCCCCAACGCAATACTGACTGAGCAAGTTCGATACATCTACATGGAAGAGAAAGTGAGGACTTCAGATGCTGGAGATCAGAGTTGAAAATGTGTTGCTGGAAAAGCGCAGCAGGTCAGGCAGCATCCAAGGAACAGGAGAATCAACGTTTCGGGCCCGAATGTTGATTAAAATCCCCAAATAAAGTAGCTGGCCCATTTTGACCGACATTACTTCGTTCTTTGTTCATTGACCTCCCCAATGTAATCATTTATTTTGTGGTTTACAGACTATGCCTATTAGTGAAGTTTTCTTCTTAGAATTTCTAATTTCCACCGAAATGAATTCAAACTCATTCTCCATCGAACCCATACCATCTCGCCTTGAAGTCTTCCTTGAATATCAGACTCTTCTGTCTGTCCTTCAGAATAGTCAGAAAACCTTGGATAGTTCAATCCCAGTCATGACCATCCTGTAACTATGTCTCAGTAATGGCAACGAAAACAAATTCATTGGTGATGAGTTGTGCCATTAACTCTTCATCTTTGTTCCAATTGCTACGATCATTTGGTAAACTGTCTTCATGATAGCTTTCTTACCTCATGATTTCCAACATCTGTCATAATGTCTCCTGAATAATCCTTGCTTTGTGCATTTTTTTCCTCATCTGTTCACTTACGTCCTCCCTTCTCAGTATCCAAATGCCCAAATACACATTCAAGATGAAGCAACACTTTGCCTGCACTTCGCACAGCCCAGTATTGTGCATTCCCTGCTCGCTATGTGGTTTCCACTATCTTGGGAAATGAAGTTTGGACTGACTGGCTGCTTTGCAGAAAATCCAAGCTCCATCTTCAAGAAAGACCCTGAACTATCACTTCCGGGCCCTATGAACAGACAAGCCCGTTGCCTGGTCAACATCTTTGTCTCAGGCTTACTGCAGTGTTCCAGCGAAGCTCAGTACAAGCGTGAAGAACAACATCTTATTTTCCATTTGTGGATACTGCAACCTTCCGGACTCCATCAATTTCAATATTTTTAGGGCGTGAACTCCTTCATGTCTTCGCCCCCTACCCCACACGCCACTCCTTGTTATCACATAGTCAGACATTACACCACTATGTATGTTTAGTCACTAACCGTCTCCAATAAAAACTACTCACACTCCAAGCCAGATGGTTATTCATTAGTCTGTCCAATTATTCTACTCTCTCTTTGAGGTCTATACACACCTACGGTTTACTGATTACCCCCACCCCACCACCCTGTCTTCTGCATATAGGCCAAAGTTTTCTCGGTGACAACATTTCTGACGAAGGGACACTGGACCCGAAATGCTAACTCTTCTTTCTCTGCTCAGTTGCGGCCAGACCTGCAAAGCTATTCCAGCACCTTCTGTTTTTGCCCTGTTTGGAATCTGATACTGTGAATGACCGAGGAAGAACGGTAGTGTGTGTGCCCCATTGGAAGCCTGAGATTGTCTATGCTCAGTGTTCCACTGCACCGAAGACAGTACGCTGTTCCAGTTGAAAACTTCTGTTGTGGATTGATTCCCGTACAATGTGTGCCACAGGCATCAACTACTTAGGGTAGTTAATATAGCAATCATGTGAATGGGATTTATACCACAGTTCTGTCTTCAAAGCGATGAACAACAGAGAGAGAAAAAAATTCCTCATATCAAATCTGAACAGACTGGAGACTCCGCAGGAGGTGGAATTAAGTGACTGCATTTTGTTTTTGCAGATAGAGAACACTTGAACCCTTTCTCACTGTGACAATGTGCCATTGGGTATCAAAGATATAGGATTTGTAGGTGCAAAGCCTGAAACAGCATTTTCCACGTATAATACATGATTTGTCTCCCTCCAGTGTGATAGTGCAGTTGTGTCAGTAAATGGGATAACTGAGTGAATCACTTTAGAAATTCAGGTGGGGACAGTCCTTGTGTGGTAATATATAGTTACAGATAGCAGGATGAGGGACTGAGGTTTTCTGGAGCCGTTTCACATCGCAACTGAGACGGTATTGGAGATTTTGACAGGCTAAAATGAGACAAATCCCCAGCTCGGGATGGAGTTGTGTCTCACGTTGCTTTGTGAGAAAAGAGAGAAAATTACACATGTTGTGACCAATGTTTTACATTGCTTTGTGGAAACCTGGGAGTAGTTCGAGGACCGCAGAACAACTAATATATTTCCAGTTTTCAATAAGGTTGGTAGAGATAATGCAGCGAATTACAGAGCCGTGAGTCGAGCATCACTCGTAGGGAAACTTGTGGAGAAACCTCTTAAGGAGAAAATTAACTTCAACTTTTCCAGACAAAGTTTGACCAGCGAGAGTCAGCATGGTTTTGTCAGAGGAGGTCATGCATGACAGATCAGATTAAATATATTTTAGGGAGTGATCAAAGATGGAAACGAGGTTGGCAAGTTGATTTTGTTTATGAGGATGTTTGAAAGACTTTGACAAGATCCCACACCGGAGACTGGTGACAGCGTTAAAATAAAAGGGATTTAGTGTCACGTGGTAAGTTCGATTCAAACTTATTTGGGTTTCTGGAGACAAAGTATGGTGCTGTTTCTGTGACGTGGAGCTGGTATTCAGTGGTCTACCACAAGGATCAATGTTTTGTCCCTTAATGTTGTGATTGCACATAAAGAATGTGGAAATAATGTCGGGGAGATAATAAGAAAATTTGAGGAGGGTATGAAGATTGGCAAAGTGGATAACAGTGAGGAAGACCGTCTTAGGTTCCTGGTTTTTGGACGTGGATTTGTCAAATGGGCAGATATTGGGAGCTGAAAATAACAATAAAAACATCAAGCGATGCATTTTGTAAGTAACACGTCATGGGAGTACTCAAAGAAAGTTAGAGCAGTGGGACACCCAATGGAACAGAGTGACCTTGCATGTGGCTCCACAGAGTCATGAAGGCAGCCGAATATAGTAAAGAAGACAAGCACGACATTATAAGTCACAACAAATACTATGACAGCAGGAAAATTGGTGTCACATGTCGAAAAGTTCGTGAAGAAAGCATTTGGCAAACTTGTCTTCATTAGTATGAACATCGATTATTGGAGTTCACATGTCATATTGTGGCAGTACAGAATATTAATGAGGCCACACTTAGAAGACTGCTGACAATTCCAATCACCTTCAACAGGAAAGGTGTTGTAAAACTTGAAATTGTGCAGAGAATATGTACAAGGATGTTGCAGTGTCGATACAGCTTGAGTTTTAAAGAGAGTGTTTGAGCAGGGGCTTTTCCCAGTAGTGTTCCAGGCTGGTGTGTAACTTTCTAGACGTTTATAAAATCATGATAACGGGTGGATAGGTGACTGGCCCAGGTCTTCTTTTAACCCAGGATGGTGGACTTCAAACCGAGAGGGCTCACGTTTAACGTGTTTCACACGCAAACACTAAACAAAGGACAAAGAGTGATAAAGCAATATTTGTATTTTCCAACAGGCTTCATTTCAGCTTAATCTTCGATTTAAAACAATGCGCATCTTCTTGGTGAAAGTAGTTTGGAAGTTAAACCGTGAATCGAACGTTAAAGGTATTAAAATTGTATGATGTCGTGATGAGGAACCTTATGCGTAAAGTATTGACCCATGAAGAATGAAGTACAGAATGAGATGTCTGTCAGTAACATTCAATAATGAACCTTTAATTTAAATGAGATGTTTCAAGACTCTGAAATGCAGAGGGGTCTCGCTGTCCTGCTTTATGAATCAAATTGACATGGTCTGCAAGGGTAGAAACTGATGAGCAACAAAAAAAGCTTTTTTTTTCATTTGTTCAGCAATGGCTGGTTCAACATTTATTTCCCCATTCCTATCACCACTTAAGACAGTGAACGCATGATCAAAAAACTGCACTTCATAATTTTTTTTGGAGAAACTACATGTAGCAGTTTTTAAACTGCTGCTTTCTCATTTCCTGCTCCCAATTTAATGTACAACTATTCAGAGAATGCAAAGTTTCTCCAGCAATTATTGCCTGTGTTTCAGATTTCCAGCATCCACAGTTTATTGTTGTACAGTAATCTGGATGATCTGATTCATATGAGCAATAGAATGTTTAAAGCTGTCAATCAGGAGACAGAAGAATCAAACTGAGTGGCGGTAAGTTCATCATTAATTTTCCGAAGCAGATGAGCTGAGGGGAGATATAGACAAAAAGTGTGGTGCACGTCAAGCAGCATCCGGGGAGCAGGAAACTCGTTCTTTCACGTATCCACTATTCATCACGAATGCTCGAAACGTTGACTCCCCTGCTCCTCAGATGTTGAATGACAGGCTGTGCTTTCCCAGTGATACACTTATTGACTTTGATCTCCAGCATCTAAAGATATCAATTTCTGCTGAGGTGCGGTACAGTCAGGTACTGTTCCTGAAATATAATAAGCTGGTTGTAATGATAGAGTGGATATCTCGTTGCAAACTTATCTGGAGTTGGAAACTTATTATTCTCCCGCTCCCATTCTGCCAAATAAATGGAGCCTTTTTTTAGAGCCAGTCAATTTGACAATTGTGCATTTGGCAGGTCACGGAAACGTGATTTCCCATATATTGTCGAGGCTCGAAAAGCATATGGATACGTTCGGTCTTGAGTCTTCTCGGTCCTGAATTTAAAAGTGGTTTTGCAAGTTTGCACCTGTATAGTCAGTGTCGTGTATATTTGACTTTTAGAATGCTATACAGTTTGTTTGAGGGGTTTTAAAAATGGAGTCATCAACAGACGACTGAGTTTCATTTTTCTTTGATGATGTAGATCTGAACGAAAAAAAACGTGAATTGTTGGAGAAACTCATCTGGCCTGGCAACATCTGTCGAGAGAAACCGAGTTAAAGTTTTAGATCGACAGAACACGTCAGTTATACACTTCCTTACTGTAATGCTCGGAAAATAATCAATCTTATCTGTCGACTCAGGATATTTATCAAAAAAACTCAATGGCTGACAGATGTCACCTTTATAAATATTAAAGGACTTTATTGGCTGTAATGCTGCCTCCGTTGCTCTCAGCTGGTAAAAGGCTGAGCTTAAATGATTGCCTTTTCTTGTTTCCTTCCTGTCAGTTTGCAGCAATGTCTAATGGAGAATTGTTTCTTTCAGTATCTAACTCAGCACGTGTCTCCATTTGTCTCTCTTTGTCTCTGTGTATCCACCTCACCCTCTTTCTTTTTCACATTCTCCAACACTCGTTCTGTCCATACAGCTCATTACCTACTTATGCTCGATAAAAAGACTGACATTTCGAGACAGTTTGAGTGTGCAGCTGATGAGAAGATTTTTGCTCATTGACTGGAGTGTGTAGATCTGCGCTCACATTCTCTGGATAATGTGTCTGTCAATTCGATCTCAGGTCAGGCGACTTTTCTTCCTCAATCATTTGTGTCTGTTTCGAATTCAAAGTAGAATTCTGAATCCAACATAAGAAAAAAAACGCAAGTATACTACAACTAAAGAATCACAACGATGTTTATACTGTTGGTTTAAATGAATGATCGTTGACATCAGAGAATGAGAGTGATCAGCTGGTGGTGTCTCGGTCATTACCACAAAGTTCTCTGGCAAATTCGCAACACCTCCTGTGTAATCTCGTTATTCCTACCAAACTGGGAATGAAGGAAGGGGAAAAAGAGGAAAAAAAGCTTGTTGAATAACGGAAAGAAACCACAGACTTAATTGATAGTTCGGAACTAAAAAGAACAACCACTGTTGTAACTTAACCTGGATCTCCAAATGTTCAAGTCGACGCTGACTTGGTTGACACGGCATTTGTAAAGAGTTAAAACACCAAGCTCAAATACGTATGCAACAAGCAGGCGCTGCTGGGAATTGAACCCAGGATCGCCTGTTTACTAGACAGGCGCTTTAACCAACTAAGCCACGGCGCCGCACGGACCCACTTGCACATCCATACGTGAAGTTGGTTAACCACTTTTTCACAGGACTTGGAAATGTGTTTTCGGAATAATGTTGTTCACAGAGAATTGCAATCAGTCCTCGAATTTAAAAATTCAGACAGTTTACAGTTGAACATTCTACACTGAAAAGGCATAGAAAAAGATAATCTCCCCTTGCATTAATTTCAAACTGATACCTTCACCTGTTTAAACTGACAGGAGAAACAGGATGTGTTCATCCTCTCCGTGCCCATGAAGCACGTTAATACACACAGAGGAGACCTCAACAAGAGGAACAAGGTCATTGTGGAGATTTGACGAGGTGTAATGTGTAAGTAATTGTAAACATTGGGCAGTAAAAGTTGACCAATTGGCACTGACATTGAGTCTTGCACCACCAGTTCCACTCTCACTTCCTGCCTCATGCCTCCCAGACATCATTGCCAATCACTTGATTTCACTGTTCTGCTCCACTTCTCAACTTATTTCCAAACGATTGCAGATGTCTGATAGGAACCTTCAAATTTTAGAAACGTTTTCCTGGAATATAGTCGTCACTCAATGGGATAGTATTCAGTTCATATACCGAATTACCACAGTGATGGAGGGGATGAGTTACTTTGCTGAACCTTTCTACTCCTCATCACGGACACACAACCATTACACCGATGAGAGGGGGGTGAGTTCCAGTATTTACACACAGCGACACTGAAGGATCAGCGAGATACTTCCAAATCAGAAAGGTGATGTAATCGTAGGGGGATTTGCGGTGGTAGTTTCCCATGTAGGTGCTGCCATTGTGCTGATAGACGGATGGAAAGATTCACTGGACCAAGTCTGGCAGGATCCAGGTGTGTGCTCTGCACACAAGCAGGAATTAGCTTTCCTTCGAATAATTCAGAAAACGAGAAAGGTGTCTTCATTATCTGCGTGGGAATTATATCCAGGTCTGTGTGATGAAAACTCCGACTCCAAAGCAGGGACCTCCAGTGATGCTGACCGTAAACCTTGTGACATGACTTGTACACAGTCTTCAGCAGCAAAGTTGCATTCTTCAAGTTTCGAAACAGTTCATATTATCGCCTTGTGTTTGAATGTGAAATAAACAGCTATGATCATCTGATGTTGTTCAGCAGATGTACTGCAGGAAGGCACAGAACAGGCTGATGGTCACAGGGCCTCGTTTTGACGCGCTGTCGTCCAGTGAGCGGGCGGCACCAATAAGCGAACCGTTCAACTCGTCTTATTCTAAATCTGGGGCTAGAAATGAACAGAGTTTTCTCGCTGAACTTGTTCAGGCTCTTGAAGGGAAGAGCCCTTGACTCAAATTATGAAAGTACATTTGACAGAAGTGGATCATGAATCGTGTCGTGGCTGTGAATACAACAATGGAAACTTTCAGCAGAGATGCTGACAACGCTGAAGGGGGCACTTGAAGACAAATGTGTTTCCTTTACCAGGGAAAGGCACTGCTTCACAAAGTGCGACTTTTGTATTAAAGCAGTGACGCTGATTACCTTTGTAAGTTCTTCACCTTGTCAATCTTATTTCTCCCAATCTAAATGTCTCCATTAAACATGGAAAAGCTGAGAGGAAGGCGGCGCTCAGTCGGCCCAGTGTTGCAATGGGTAACGAGTCTGAATTCGAATCAGACTATCGTCGCTTTGAGTTCTGCCTAGCTCAATTGCAGCATGTCGCTTTGCTGACATCAGACATAACTGGTTTTATAAATACATTAAGGACAAAAAAAGAATCTGCGAAGAGTAGAGGGACATCTCCAAAATCGATAAGCCTGTCTCTGTTTGGTGCCACTCGAGATGGGGGTGTTATGAATCCTGACCTTTATTTGAATGTTTACTGTGGGGAAGGACATATAACATGGAACATAAAGGAATACAGCGCTGACCAGGACCTTCGGCCCTCAATGTTGCGCCGAATTTGGACTATTCTCAGCTTATCCCCCTTCACAATCCCATCATCATCCATGTCCTTATCCAAGGATTGTTTACATCTCCATAATGTGCCTGAGTTAACCACACTGGCGGGTAGGGCATTTCGCGCCCTTTCAACTCTCCCAGTAAAGAACCTGCACTTGACATCTATCTTAACTCTATCACCACTCAATTTGTAGCTATGTGCATTCGTGCAAGCTGACATCATCATCCAAGCAAAACGACTTTCATGTCTACCGTATTTAATTCTCTGATCATCTTGTATATCTCTACCAAATCTCCTCTGAGCCTTCTTCTTTCCGAAAAGAACAAACACTTTTCTCTCAGTCTTTCCTCATTCGACCTTCTCCAGACCAGACAACATCCTGGTAAACCTACTCTGCACCTTTTACAATGCTTTCACATCCTTGCCAACATACGGCGATCATAAATGTACACAATATGCCAACTGCCCCGGCAATGGCATTTTGTACTATTGCAGCATGATTTAGCGGCTCCGAAACTCAATCCCTCTTCCAATGAAACCTAACACAATGTATGCCATCTTAACAGCACTATCGACCTGGGTGGCAACTTTCAAGGATCTATGTTCATGGACTTCAAGATCCCTCTTCATATCCACACAAGCAACAATCTTTCCGGTGACCCAATACTCTGCCTTCCTATTATTCTTCCCAAAGTGCATCACCTCACATTTAGGTGCATGTAATTCATTGTGCCACCTCTCACTCCAATTTTGCAATTTATCCAAGTCCCCCTGCAACCTGTGATATTCTAGCAAACTGTCCACTACTCCACCAACGTTATTATCGTCTGCAAATTTCCTAATTCATCCACGTCCATGCCTGCGTCTAAATCATTTATAAAAATGATAAACAGCAGTTGTCCTAAAACAAATCCTTGGGAGACACCACTGGTAACTGGACTCCAGGTTGAATATTTTCCATCAATCACCACTTGCTGCCTTCTTTCAGAAAGCCTGTTTCAATCCAAATTGCCACATTACCTTCCATTCCATGCATCTGCATTTCTTTTCAATAGCCTACCATGTGGAAACGTCTCAGAGGCTTTACTGAAGTTCAAGTATAACACGTCAACTGCTCTACCCTCATCTACATTCTTGGTCACGTGATCAAACAAGACTCAATGAGTTTGTGAGACATTACCTGCCCTTGACGAAACGATGTTGACTATCTGAAATCAAATTGTTGCTTTCGAGATGATTATACGTCTTACATTTTATAATTCTTTCCCAAACCTTTCCTACAACAGAAGTAAGGCTCACTGATCTTTAATTACCTGCGTCATCTCTACTGCCCTTCTTGAACAAGAGCACAACATTTGGAATCCTCCATTCCTCTTGAACTAAACCTGTAGACAATGACGACTCAAATATCAAAGCCAAATGTTCTGCTATCTCCTCGCTGGCTTCCCAGAGAGTCCTCAGATAAATCCCAACTGGCCCAGGTGACTGGCCTACGTTCACTCCATCTGGGATTGCTAACGCCTCTTCATAACTAACACTGACCGTTTTAAGTCTAAAATCTTGTATCTCATTCTTCGGCTCTACAATATGCTCCTTTTCCTGAGGGAAAAACGGTGAGAAATGTCCGTTTAGTCCCTCTCCGATCTTTACAGTTTCCGCACTCAACATCCCACTTCTGTCTTTGACTGGCCCTCTTCCCACCCTAGTCATCCTTTTAATCTTCACATTCCGATAGAAAGCTTTAGGTTCCTTTATCTATTTGTTAATGGCTGCTCGTGTCCTTTCTTTGCTCTTCTTAACATTCTCTTTAAATCCTTCCCAGATGACCTGTAACTCTCAATTTCCACATCTGAACCATTTGTCTCTCAACTTATAAGCCTCCTTCTTCCACTCTACAAGAGATGCAATTTCTTTCGTCATCCACGTTTCGCCTACCTTATCACTTCCACCCTACCTGACTGGGACATACCTATCAAGGACACGCAATACCGGTTTCTTAAACCAGCTCCACGTTTCCATTTTCTGCATCCCTTGCATTTGCTACCCCATTCTATGCATTTTAAAATTGCCAAATCGCATTACAATTGCCCTTGCCCATCGATAACCCTTGACCTGTGGCATGAAACATGGAGTCTGTGGGGAAATATATGTTGTTATCTTGAAATAAAGATTATGTTAGTGAGGAGGAAGCACTGGATGTATTGAAACGGATAAAAGTTAATAAATCCCCATGTCGTCATCAGATCGCAACTCAGAGCTCAGTCGGAAGTGAGGCAAGTGATTTCTGGGTCACATGCTGAATATTGTGACATCGATAATCAAAGGTGAGGGGCCACAACACTGTAGACTGTCTAACATGATACTCCATTTAAGAAAGGAGGGAATGAAAACCAGGCGACTATAGACCTGCGAGTCTGACATCGGTGGTGGGCACATTGTTGGAGGGAATCCTGAGAAACAGGAGTTAATGTATTTGGAAAGGCAAGACCGATTAGGAAAAGTCAGCAATGACGTTATGCGTGCGAAATGATGACTTGTTAAATTGGAAGAGTTTTTTATGAAGTAACAAAGAGGATTGATGAGGGCAGAGCCATGTGCGGGATCTATGCAGATTTCAGTGGTCGACAATGTTCGCCATGGGAGTGTGGTTAGCAAGGTTAGGAGATCCAACCATTTGGATTCAGAACTGGCTCGAAGGTAGAAGACAGAGGTTGGTGGTGGAGTGTTATCTTTCATACTGGAGGCCTGCGACCACTGGAGTGCCACAAGAATCGATGCTGGGTTAATTTTCGTCATTTTCATAAATGTTTTGGATGTGATCATAGGAGGTACAGCCAGTAAGTTTGAAGATGACACAAAACTGGAGAAGATGATCACCTCAGTTTACAACGGGATTTTAATTGGATGATCGAATGAGCCGAGGAGTGGCAGAAGATGGAAGTTGAGAAAGATGAGGTCTGCATTTCGGAACGACATATCAGAGAAGGACTTGTACATTTTGTAGTAAGCTCCTGTACAGTGTTTAAGAACAGAGAGACCGTGGACTGAATATTCATTGTCCCATTAATGTGGAGTTGCAGGTACATAGATGGTGAAGAAGGCGATTGTTATGCTTGCCTGTTATTTTGCACGACATTGGGCACATGAGTTAGGAGTCGAGAGTGTGGTGCTGGAAAATCCCAGCAGGTCAGGTAGCATCCGAGGTGCAGGAGAATTGACCCTTCGGACAAAAGCCCTTCATCCTGAATTCCGGACAATTAAATAAGACGGAATTCCAAAAATTGAAACAAGACGGGACCAACACCCCACGATTCTACGGACTACCAAACATCCATAAACCAGGAGAGCCCTCAGACCCGTAGTCTCACTACACGGAACACTAATTTACAGACTGGCCAAAGAACTACACGCAAGACTGAAATAACTAGTAGAAGAGTCACAGCACTCCATCCACTCCACCCAGGAATTCCTAAAAAATCATCAAAAACGCCAAAATAGAGGAAACTGAAGCAATAATCTCATTCGACGTAACAACACTGTTCACCTCCATCAATATCGATATGGTAAAGAAAACACTTTTAGAAGATACAATTACACACACCTCTACCACCATCAATCACATTACCAAGGAAAACATTATGAACCTCGTGGACCTGTGCCTCACCACCCACTTCACCTACATCAACATAACCTACAAACAAACCAACGGCATACCCATGGGAACTCCGCTATCAGGATTAATAGCAGAAGCAGTAATGCAAAGACTAGAACAAACAGCCCTTCCAACCATCAAACCAAAACTCTGAGTCCGCTACAGTGATGGCACTTTTGTCATCACAAAACGCAACAAGATAGAAGAGAAATTTAACATCATCAACGACACCCTCACAGGCATAAAGTTCACCAAGGAGAAAGAAACCGACAACAAGCTCACATTGCTGGACGTCAGAGTCGAAAGAACTGACAATGGAGAACTACAAACCTGCGTATACAAAAAACCCGACAAATACTGATCAAATACTTAACGGCACCAGAAACCCTCCCAACACATAAAAAAACGAAGCTGTATCAGAACACCATTCCAACGAGCCACCTCACACTGTAGCACAGACGAACTTCGTAAAACACAGGAGAACCACCTTTACAATGTATTCAAGAAGAACGGATACTCAAAAACATACAGTCCGCAGATTCCTCAAGAACGAACCACGACAAGCAGACCAAACACAGACAGAAACACTAACCACCTTACCATACATCAAAAAGGTTTCTGAAATGACAGCCTACTAAGACCCCTCGGAACACACAACACGAACCCACCAACACTCTCAAACAAAAACTAACCAAAATAAAAGACCCAGTAAAACCCATGGACAAAACCAACGTCATCTACAAAATTCCATGCAAGTACTGCGACAAACACTACGTAGGACAAACAGGAAGAAAGTTAGTCACCAGGATACACGAACACCAGCTAGCCACAAAATAACACGACCCTCTCTCCCTCGTAGCCCTGCACACGGAGGAAAAACAAAATCACCATTCCGACTGGAACAACGCACTTATCCTGGGACAGGCTAAGCAAAGACATTCCAGAGAATGCCTACAGGCCTAGCACTCCAACCACAACGCCATAAACAAACACATAGATCTGGATACCATCTATCATCCCCACAAAAAACGAACAGGAAATGACATGACCACAAACTCCAGGATACCCATCCTGGACAAACATATAAATAGAAAGCAGGAGAAAAGAGCTGCGCTTCACTTGAAGGTCACCACTGATGATGTTACCAATCCAGGTAATGAAAGGTCTGGATATCAAACCTACAGCTCAGTGAGCAAACCTAACCCCTAAAGCTCAACCTGAGGTACAAACCTTCACATAACTTGCAAAAATGCAGTGGTTTTTCCAGCAACACACTTTGGACTCAAATGTCCAGCATCTGCAGTCCTCACCTCTGCATAAGTGTTAGGAGGTCATGCTGTGGCAGTACAGGACATTGGTTTGGCTTCTTTTGGAACACTGCGTGCAGTTCTGGTCACCTTGCTACCGAAAGAGTGTTGTGAATATTGGAAAATCTCAGATAAGATTACCATCTATAGGGAGAGGCTGAATAAGTTAGGGCTATTTTTCTAAACGTCATGCTGAGATATGACTCTTTAAGGTTCATAAAGTCATGAAGGGCATAGATAGGGTACATGGACAATGTCTTTTTTGTCAGCGAGGGCGAGTCATGACTTCAGTGCATAAGTGTACGGTGAGGGGAAATATTTAAAAAGAACATGACGAATACCGTTTCCACAAAGATGAAAGTGCTGCATGAAATAATCTGTCAAATAAAGTGGAGGAGTTTGGTTCAATCAAAACTTTTAAAAGACATCTGGATGGGCAAAGAAAAGGAAAGGTTGAGAAGGATATGAATCAAATGCTTGCAAGCGGGACGAAATAAATTCAGGGTCGAAATGGATTAGTTGGAATGAAACAATTGGTTCCATGCTGTACATCTGGATGCCTCTATGACGGCATTCTGCCATAATACTTAGTTTACAGTCAGTTCATTCCCTAAGCCGTGCTCTGCAACATTTGGGATATCTCAGACCCAAGTTCCCATCTATTCCATCCGTTCACCTTCCTTAGGTGTCATTCTTCTAAAATATACTCTGCAGTACCTGGGCGATAATATTTTCTCGTGATTCTTTCTATTCGTTTTCCAACCACTCTAAATCTCTGCCTAATTGGTCTCATTACTTCCAAGTGAGTATTTTCTTCATCTTGCTTCCATGTGTCCCGCCTCCATGCATTTAAAAACTTCTGTTATATATCCTTCGCGTGATATAATTCTCTTAGAAGTGTCCCAACCTTCCAATATACCTCGTCACTGACGTTCCTCATACACGTTACCTTCTACGTCACCTTGTTCAGCGCTGTTTCCAAATACTTCACTTCCCGTTTCCTGACGTTTCATACTCAGAATTGACCAATAATACAGCTGGAGGATTCATTCAGAGTCTGATTGCACGGGTGCACATTCAGAAACACTTACTTTCACTTTGAACAAGTTTTTCCATTTGCTGTAGTCGCTGCAAGGGTAGCTCTGACCCATCCCTTTTTAAGGTAGATTGATCTCAGTAAATGAAGCTGCTTTTTGATAAAATTAATCTTGCATTTTGGAAAACGTGATAACTGGAAACGAAGGCTCGAACGGGAAACCCAACCCGGGATCTCTCACGCGTTTCTATTGGAGGAGGCGCAAAGAGAAAATCATTCCACTTGACCAATGACCCACAGACTCAGCACGGTTTCTCAACACGAAACAACTGAGGTTTTCACAGCATGAAATACATTCCACTTTGATCTAGGATTCCCAAGAAGCAAAGAGTTTCCAGGATATCTGCTTCTCATTCTGTCTCCCTGCTCCCGCGACTCTGCTGTGTGTCCCTTCACCAGGGACCATGGTTTCTCCACTGGCCATTAATTAATCCATTTTGCTTCTATTTGCAAACTGTACTGTGGGAGGGATGACCCCATTCCATATTCTGCTATGTGGCATTCATTTGATATGGGAGGAGTCAGTTACTCAAATGAGCAGGATTTTCTCCAGACGTCTGTTAGCGGTGAGATGGAAAGATGCTCAACTGACCAGAAAGAGAGAAATGGAAATGCGAATCTCCTCCCTCAGGTACATTATTATAACAGAGTTCTGTTTTGTGCTTCCTGTTTCGTGTCCAGAAACCAAACTCATATTACAATCGTGTAGAAAATGCTTTAACAACTTGATTCACGTTGTTTGCTGTGAGAGGGCAGCAAATAACAGTGGAGGTCTGGCTGTTCCAGATGAAGAGAATCCGAATGAAACCCATCCGTGCTGCCCTGAGGTGCGAAGCTGCAGACAGTCCAGTGCGGAAGGGAGGGTGAAAAATGAGCTATTGTTTCTCTGTAATCGGCTCTATCCCAGAGCGAAAGTGAGGACTTCAGATGCTGGAGATCAGAGCTGAAAATGAATTGCTGGAAAAGCGCAGCCGGTCAGGCAGCATCCAAAGAGCAGGAGAATCGACGTTTCGGGCATGAGCCCTTCTTCTGGAATGAGGAAAGTGTGTCCAGCGGGCTAAGATAAAAGGTAGGGACGAGGGACTTGGGGGAAGGGCGTTGGAAACGCGATAGGTTAAGGCAAGGGTGATTGGCCAGAGTGGGGGTGGGGGCGAAGAGGTCAGACAGAATATTGCAGGTTTGGAATGTGTTGCTGAGTTCGAGGGTTGGAACTGAGACAAGGTGGGGAGAGGTGAAATGAGGAAACTGGCGAAATCTGAGTTCATCCCTTGTGGTTGGAGGGTTCCTAGGCGGAAGATGAGGTCTCCTCCTCCAGCCGTAGTGTTGCTATTGTCTGGCGATGGAGGTGTCCAAGGACCTATATGTACTTGGTGGAGTGGGAGGGGGAGTTGAAGTATTGAGCCACAGGGTGGTTGGGTTGGTTGGTCCGGTTGTCCCAGAGGTGTTCACTGAAACGTTCCGCAAGTAGGCGGCCTGTCTCCCCAATATAGAGGAGGCCACATCGGGTGCAGCGGATGCAGGAAATGATGTGCGTGGAGGTGCAGGTGAATTTGTGGCGGATATGGAAGGATCCCTTGGAGCCTTGGAGGGAAGTAAGGGGCGAGGTGTGGGCGCAAGTTTTGCATTTCTTGTGGTTGCAGGGGAAGGTGCTGGGAGTGGAGGCTGGGTTGGTGGGGGGTGTGGACCTGACGGGCGAGTCACGGAGGGAGTGGTCTTTTCGGAACGCTGAAAGGGGAGGGATGGAAATATATCCCTTGTGGTGGGGTCCGTTTGGAGGTGGCATAAATGACGACAGATGATACGATGTATAAGGAGGTTGGTGGGGTGGTAGGTGAGGACCAGTGGGGTTCTGTCCTGGAGGCAACTGAAGGGATGGGCTCAAGGGTGGAGGAGCGGGAAGTGGAGGAGATGCGGTGGAGAGCATCGCCGATCATGTCTGGGGCAAATTGCAGTCTTTGAAGAAGGAAGCCATCTGGGTTGTACGGTATTGGAACTGGTCCTCCTGGGAGCAGATGCGGGGGAGACGAAGGAGACATTGCGTTTGAACCCACCCTGCCCACTTTTGATTTCTCTCCCCTAGGCCAAAATTATACCCTTAAACCAACGAACCAGTTTCATACCAGTTGTGATACCAATAATCTAGTTATGTGTTTCTTTTTAATAAGGGATATTTTTGTTGCTGTGGGGAGGGAAAGCAGTACTGAGATTTAATAACAGCTTCATCCCATTGTGGCTCCATGCTCCCAGAAGGCAGTGATATTTCCCTTCCCCCCATGCCGGGTTATGTCGATCAGCGCCTCAACTCACCCGTCTTCAACTGACAGATAGTGCTGGGGGGGAGCAGCACAAATACGGTCTTCAGCTCGTGGTCAAACACGGGACTGCGGGCAGTGGAGTAGGGATATCGTGATTCGTAATTATGGAAGGTGTGGTAGGGTGTGAAAAAGTGAAATCATGCATGCACAAGAACTAACATTCTGGTGGGAACCTTGATAAAATTATTTCATCTGAGACAGAGTGGAAGTTGCAAAGGTGCTGAGAAAGAGACAATCTTGCCCAATAATGTGGAAGTTTGCCTCTGTCATTCTAGATGATACAGGGTGGTCACTGCGGTCTGATTCAGCATGGGGTGTTACTGCAGGAATTCATTTCGCTCAAGCTCAATTATATTCATGTACATGAACTTCAACAAGTTGTAGGATAAAGTGCGGACTGCAGATGCTGGAGACCAGAGTTGAAAAATGTGATGCTGAAAAAAAACAGCAGGCCAGGCAGCATCCGAGGAGCAGGAGAATCGACGTTTCGGGCATAAGCCCTTCTTCAACACATTATACCCAGCTCAGAGAATAAATGTTACTGTTCAATTCATTCCACAGTGGCAGGGAACAGGAGAAAGGAATTCAGACCAAATTCTTGACATAACCTGTTGAAACAAACGGATGTGTGAGAGTGAAACGTGTCGACTTGGAATAGATTGGGTTGTGATCTCTGTTCAGCATGGATGGGTTGGACCAAAGGGTCTCTTTCCATGCTGTATATCACTATGACTCTATGTGAGTGCATGTTTCTGCATTTACAACTTTGGTTCGTGTGTCAATGAACGCAATTCGAGAGATTAGTTCAATTAATTGAGAGATAGAGAGAAGGTGGGAAGTGAGAGACAAAGAGAGAGAGTTTGAATATGAGAATTTGCCACTTTGTCAGCAAAGTGAAATTAACAGGGAGGAGACTAAAACAGGATATAGTGATGTAAACAAGCATATCGAATCTCTGCCACATTTTTGATGAGAAAGATGTTGAATCCCTTATTTATTTCATTGAATAAAATGCGAGGGAGATTGAGTGATTCGAGGATACGTGGGTAATGCTCGTACAGACTAAACTGGTCGATAGAGCTTGTGAGATATTTGTGAGCTGTCAGATGAGAGGTCAAATGATTATAAAGAGATGAAGCAGGCTATTTGAAGTGTTCATGAATTGGTTCCAGAAGTGCACAGACAGCCGTTCAGAAACATAAAGAAGGAACCATGTCAGACTTCTGATGATTTTGAAACAAGTAAACATCGTACTTTGGAGGGACCTTTGCGTGCCTTAAAATCGATTTGACATATGAGGCTCCAAGAAGTACTACTCTGATGGAGGAGTTTAAAAACTCACTTCCAGAGATGGTAAGAATTCACCTGGTGGAACAGAAATTTCAGGAAGTGATGAATACATTTTTCCGGCATTACATTTTTCAACTATGGTCTCCAGCATCAGCAGAATCTTGTCGTGTGAGAGATAAAAGGTGAGACAGGAGGAGATCCTAAACGACAAAACCAAGAGTAGAGAACACTGGTAAGAGTTTACCACAGATTAAGCAACGTCCATGAGGGGGCGAAGCACCTGAAAGGCCTTACCTGATTCCATTGTGGTAAACTGGGACACATAAAGTCACAGTGCTGGTCGTTAAACAGAGGCACTTTGGGATAACATTCAGCAAACGAAGGTAAGCCGGTGGCATTGAGGAATGTAGTAAAGGAAACCCTAATAAAAGCCGAGGGGCTGCAGGACAGTGCACAGCCCAGGCAGGGGCTGGGAATTAAGTTAGCACCTGATCTCTATAAAGAATTCCCCACTGTGTGTAAAGCTCATGCTGAACGTTCTGGGGGAAAAGGTCAAGAAGTTATGTTTTCGAGAGATACATGATCTAACCGGTCGCTGATTTTAAGGGATGAGTGAACTTTCTGATTGTTCATTTCACTCATTTTGTAGAGGTATCTTAACTTTCATTTTTGTGGTAGATTGATAAAAGTTGATTTATCGTGGATATGCGTATGTTTATACATACCTTCATGAATAAATTAATACACTGGAGGAATTTATCAGTGCTTAGATGCGTTCCTGGAGTGGAGCGGGGCGCGGGGGAGGGGTGGGGTCAGCGGATGTGGGTGAGGGCGTGGAACGTATCGTTCTTTATGATGTGTTACCTGAGAGTGTGGTAAATTGTGGGCTACGTGGACAGAACTATAGCGTTCCTTACGAAAGTTTGGTTTGGACTGACAACCAAATACTGAGGAATTTACATTACGACTGATTGACAGTCTTAGTTCCAGGTTTTCTGGTCCTAAAAGAGTAAAAGACTTGCAAGACGAAGACAAAATTATAAAAGATATATATTGGACGCATATTCCGAAGAGGAGGACGAATATACTCCTGAGGATGATTATCAAAAAGATATAATTTTTAAACAGAAACGGAGACCATGCAGAGGAGTGCAGAGGAGAAATGGGCCGAAATGCACCAGATTGGGTTTCTGGTAACTTGAATGGATGTGTTATGTGCAGCACACGACCTAACTGTAGGAGGTCACCTAGCGGTATGAAAGATATAGACTCAGGCACAAAAACATTTTCATTGGACTGGAATGCACAAGGATGTGGATACCCTTTTGCCTTACTGCCATTCATGCCAAAATCGTTAGCAAGCCAGGAGCGGTTCTGAATCCACTACATTTGTTAAAATTTCAGCATTTGAAGAACATTTCACTCGGCTTATATTGATTGTGTCGGTCCCCAACCGACAACTAAAAAATGGGAACCAGTACTAGCGAACCATAAGAAGGGGTCGACCACATTGCCAGAAAAAAATCCATTACGGTGTTTCAAGGCACATAGATAGGTGGTGAAGTTAGTAGCTTTCTTCACACTGTATGGGCTATACAGAAAGAGTCAGTCGGATGAAGGGGCACATTTTACTGCTCGGCTGTTTATGGAGGCATAACTCAGATTTACAGCACTTTAAATCAAATGCGTATCATCCTGAGTGATCTTTAGAAATGTGTTATAAGACATTGAAGAGCATGTTGAGAGCATACTGTCAGGATTAACCGAAAAATTGTCATAATGGTATCCCATCCGTATTGCTTGCCATTGGAGATGCACCAAACGAATCGACTCACTTTGTAACCTTCGAGTTCACAATCGGACATGAAGTGAGAGGACCTTATTAATTAATTCAATAGAAAATTAGAGTAGCAAGTTCAGAGATCTCACACTTAGATTATGTTTCGGAGGTGAGCTAACGATTAAATAGAGTATGTGAGTTAGCTAAACAGCACTGAGGGTGGGCACAACCCACAATGAAACAGGTCGCAGATTAAAAATCTGAGAATCGAACGTTTACCCAACTGGATGACGTTTTACTGCTATTACCAGAGATAGCATATGCCTTCAAAGCCATGTTTTTTGGCCCCTATCAAAATGAGAAAAAGAAATGAGACAGGTGCACTATGATGTCAGATTTTTTTTAAAAATCACTGTGTTGGGTATGTAACGAGCACGTGTCGAAACCGTATTATATGTGAGAGTTTTAGTTACTGCCCCGCAGAGTAAGGAATGAAATTCAGGAAGTATGGATTTTGATGTGCCTCAAAATAAGTTTTAAAAAGCCCTTGACGAGTGGGATAGGTGAGTAAACTATCTGTCGCAGAAGCAATGAACGCACAAGAACGTTTTGTTCCTTCAGTGTGAGGGCAGATGTTGGAATCAAATGGGGAACACTAATGCTATTGCTCATGATGGAGAAGTTGGGTTCGCTGTTCCAATAAAAGAACACACGAATCGGATTTCTCCTTCAAATGCAGGCACGTCCTGAGTGAGGTGGACATCATTCTCAACGGGGATTGAACCGAGCCAGAGCGAGTGGAGTTTACCAATCGTCTTACTTCCCATACCGATCGGGACTCAACGACTTTGCTTGGATTATTAGAAGGTCAACGCTGTAACAGAATTGGATATATATCCTACACCAAGATTGGAGAACTGCATGGAAAAAGCTGTACAAGCTATTAACATCACCAACTTCGAACGCCTGCATGTTTATTGGCAGGTTCCTTCATCAGAGATGATGAAATAAATGTCGGTTATTCTAATGCGAAGTGCTGCGTTTTGGAATGAAAAATGGACCCACCACATTCGAAAGACTCATGAGCAAAGCTGCGGCTGGGTTTTAAAAAAAGTGCAATTTATCTGGATGATGTTGTGACCTTTGGTGAGTCCTGGTATAATCGCATGGTACAGTGGGAGAGTTCTTTGAACGACTACGAATAGCAAAACCAGTAAGAAACATCAACAAAACTGACTTCGTGAAAGTAGTGGTGATGTTCTTGAGACATAACATCG
Source organism: Chiloscyllium punctatum (assembly GCF_047496795.1). NCBI lineage: Eukaryota > Metazoa > Chordata > Chondrichthyes > Orectolobiformes > Hemiscylliidae > Chiloscyllium > Chiloscyllium punctatum. The sequence goes on from NC_092773.1 coordinate 34,669,348, forward strand.
GTCATGGAAGTTTGATCCCATGGAATGTAAAGACGAATGCCGTCGAGGAATGTTTTCACTCAATCTCGAACAAAGACATGCTTTGATTTTTGCGACTAAGCAGATTCTTTCAGAAGATAGTCTTAAGATCAGCAGTGGAGAGGAACCATTATCAGATTTGATATAGAAGAATAGAAAATTTCCGCGAACAAAATAATGCCAGGAGGCATTTGCTCATTTAAATGCATTATTTACCATCCCGTCAGTTTTAATTACAACAAACTTTTCGAACCCTTCAAAGTTGTTATTGACATCGGAGTTTGAGCTGTATTGCTCGTGGAAGATGATGATAGCATTGAACTGCCTGTTGGTTTCTTCTCTGAGAAACTCAACATCCACCAGGAAAAAAAAAAGAAACTCCACGCTTGAAAAAGAATTATTGAGTTTGTAATGACATTAGAATATATTAAAGTGCATGTCACAAACAACTCGTTAGAGAAAATTGTGTTCATGGATTACAAAATCCTTGATATTCTTGGAATGCTTTCAAAACAAGATTATGAGCATATTTCGTTGGAGTCTTATGTTATAGACTTTTAATTTTCAAACATAAATGTTGGGTGTTGTAAGAATGTAATTGCAGATGAGCTTTAGGATATTTAACGGACAAAATTTAGATAAGATTCGTTCTCAACCAATGTTTTTCCACGCATGCACACACATACGCAAGCACAAACACACACACACACACACACACACACACACACACACACACACACACACACACACACACACACGTTAAGATGAACTTAGATTAAATTTCTATGTATGGCATAGCAAAAAAATGAAGCCATCTTTTCTTCATGATGATTTATTTGTAATGAATGGGGGAGCTGTTATAAAGTTGTCAAGACGTACTGTACCTTTAAAGGAGCTGAATTTTCTGGCTGGCAGAGTGTACTGAAAGACTTAAAAATGCAACATTTGCTTGTAAAGCAAATGCTTGGAGCCACATTGTCATGTTATGTACACAACAAATTAAAATTCGGTCAATCAGTTTAAATTATGTCCCATATACTAAAATCCAATCGCATTTGAATTTTACTCTTTTCGATTACCTCAAACCAATGATCCGGTCCAATGTTTTCGGGGCTCATCGCCAGGATTTGAACAGTTTTGTTCTCGGATTGCTGAATTGGATAGGTGTAGACAGATCCGGTGTGTGAATTGGACAGATTTGAGTGTCTGTGGCGTGTGAGAAAATCCAGTAGAGTTCAAACCTTGCAGGTTAATGCCATAGATACTGAAATGAAAGTAGGAAAGAAAATTTGGTTACTCTTGGTGACTTGTGGTCGGGAAAAATAACAGAAAGAGACATGCATCTTAACATTTAGGAAGAGTATTTGGGATTTGAAGATGATTCTCCAATTTGTCACGAAAATTTAGAAGGTAAGAATAAGGCCGTGATTTTAGAACAGCAAAGACCAGCCAATCGCCAACAGACTACCAGCCGAATAGCTCGGTGAAATATACCTGACTACAAGAGCGTTTTGCAGTAGAAGACCGAAGACGACCTACAGAAACGTCCAAAAGATGTTCGAAACCAAAGTCGACAAATAGTTTGGAAAATCGATTTGTCATAAATTTTGCGGTGATTTTATCGTACCAATACTGTAGATTGTGAGGTAAAAATAGTGTTAAGAGAAAAGACTTGTAACAAGTTGTTGTTTCATGTTCTCTTTTGGGCTTAAAGAAAAAGTTGTCTTTTTTTCTTCTTTAAATAATGATATTTGGGATAACTCCTTGCCACTCGAAACTGAAGGGACCACGGCATGATGCTAGCTTTCCTGCGTGTCTCGTTTAAATTTGCAGAAGGGTTTACCCTGTGTCGTAACATGACAAATGCTAAGAATTATATAAAACAAAATCCTGGAGAAACTTTGCAGGTCTGGCAACAGCTACGCATAGAGAAACGAAGTAAATTGTAGAGATGGTTCGTCCTAATTACCCAACGGAAATGAAACAATATATTTTTAAAAAACAAACATTCGTCGTTGCATATGGATGTGTATGTACGGGGAGGAAGTTCTCAGAGGAACAAGTACAACAGGACAGAATATGGCGGGTGTGCCCAAAACGTAAGACACAGCGAGTGACAATAGTAAGAAAGGAGATTTAGAAATATAAAATACCCTTAAATATGAGATGTAAAATTGGGAAAACTTGTCTGCTCTACTTCTAGTAATACAAAGAAGTCACAACTGAATATAGCTGTGTTGGATTCTCATCAACAGAAATTTTGCTGTGAAATTACTTAACTGAAAATTGAGTCCAAGACAGTATGAATTGCCTTCCTGGAAAACCAGGTGATCACCATCTGCATGCGTTTTCTGCGACTGGAACATGCATGCATGTCGGTTGGATGATTGTAGACTCAGATATTCCAACTCTTGTCTCAACGACATTCCAACCAAGCTCGAAAAACTTCAGCTCATTCCCAACTTTGGTGCCTGGATCCCCAATTACTCAGAGTCTTGTTCACCCATCACTTCTGTCCTCACAGACCTACACTGGCTTTTGTTGTGCTAAGGATTCCATATTCATATTCCCTACATTTGTCAGGTCCATCTGACGTTTACCTCCACCAATGAGCCACATTCCGACACCTTTTTCACACTGACTCTGAATCTTTTCAATTCCAGAATTATGGAAATCTCTATTTTTAGTGTGAATGGTCTTTTTCTTTTTTTCTCATCCTGACCATGAACGTGGACTCTGTACAGCGGTCCTAGCGTTATAAAGTTCAGACCCAATGAAATGGTATAACTTGCGCTGAATTCAATTCCTTTGTATGCAAAGGACCTCTCTGTTGAACATGGAATTTGAGTCATTTTGACACTCGTTTTTGTAAGTTGATTTGATTCTCTTATTTGGTTGTCTGCTTGTCATTTTGAGCTAACTAAGGAAACCCTATTCCACGCCGCCAACCCGTACCCTCAGCTTGAAACAGTAGCAAAGCAGAAACAAAGTTTTGTTTGAATTACTAATTGATTAATGTCAGCAGTAAAAATAGACCAAAGGGAAAGTCAGTAGACGAACAGCAGCGTATATGTGAAGAAGTATTATATAACTTTTAGCAAAAAAAGGCAAAATAACTCAATGAGATGACAGATGTCCATGATTAACGGAAGTTTTTTTGACGATGTAATTATCCAAATAAAAACAAGGTCTGATGCTGAATTCAGGGTGATCAGAATGCATGTCAAGCTGACCCTGGAGATTTACAGATGATATGTACGTAGTGAATCGTGGTCTACACTATGACCAATAAATTAAGCAGAAGTTGCAGACGGAGGAAGGTTTGTAAAGCGACGATTTGACAGGGGGTCACAGATCAGTTTGTGATCTTCGCCATGCTGCTCTGTCTGTCCATGTTATCCATCATTTGCTCATCGGTCAAAAATGTAAGGCAGCCTCCATATAACTTAGAGACACCCAATGCGAGCATTTGAGTGCCACAGAATTCTGCATTCCAAAGATCATTACGAAACATTCTTCATATCTGTCCGAATGAATTTTGGAATGATTACTCTATCGTTTTCAGTACCCATCATCAGGTCACAAAAAAAAATCAATGTAAACTATCCTATGATATAGCCTCACACAAGCACTGAAACAGTTGGAAAACCTTAAGCCTAGCAGTATCTGCCTGAGAAAGCAGAGTGAACCTTTAAGTTCCAAGTACCCGGCGACGCAACAGAATACTGTTATGGCCAATTATATGACGGTATGACGTTCAGTGTGAAGAACAAGTCAGCCAAGTTTCTTCAGTCAGCAGTATATAACCGTTTAATTGTAAAGATCATCTTCCTCAACAACGACGCAAAGACATCTGATGAACAGTTTTGAATATACAAACTTGCTGATGTATGTACAGTTCTGTAAAATACTGATGCATACACACAGACTGACACGACACATCTATTCTGATATAGATATACTCACTCACATACAAATATTAAAACACATACTGATACAGACACACATGAACATAGACATTGACGCAGAAGCACATTCACGTGATATAGACACGCACAAATGCATTAACACACTTAGACATAGATACAGACAAACACAGACACACTGATGCAAACAGGCACACTGAAACTGACACACGAACAGAGGTACACACACGCACACAGAGACGTGTCAGCGCATCAGTGCAAGCACAGACTTGAAAATTCCAAGAAATAATTACTTCAAGCTCTTTGTCGAAGTAATAGATAATGTATTGGCAAAACGGAAAGTGACAGTTTGTCACGAATGGCTTTGCAAAATTATCAATTTCAGGCAAGATCCTGCCTCTGGAAGTTCATTCTCGTACAGCTACATTCGATTCACTTCCTCTTTGCTACAGACAGTTGGAAGACTTTAATGATACTTCTATGGGACTCATTAAGGTGTTCTAACAATGTGACAGGCTTTCAGCTCAACGAGTTTGCTGTACTGAGAAACGAAAAAAGAAAGAGTGAGCATTCGGCTGTTGTTTCTCTTCTCGGTTGCATTTTCTCGTTCTCTGAGTTGAAATATACATTTGTATTATTTGGTCCCAAGTTCGACCAAGTGAACTTTTCCCAGTCTGTATGACTCCATTGCATCTCCTTCTTTCATCATAACTGCTGTCATTCACGGTGCTATCTCTTTTGAAATCAAGAAAATCCCATCTTTAAGGTTGAAAGTTAAGCTGGAATATCCTTTGTAAAGGTAATGTCCTCACGCTGTACTATTTTTTGATTTATGTTTTCTAATTTACTTGCCATTTCTGCATCCCATTTCACACTCTCTCCATCCATCTGACAATTTATTTAATGACTGCGTTCTTGTGTGAGCGAGTTGAGCTCTGATCCATACATTTCCCTGATACAAATTATTGACACAACGGTAAATATTTGCTGATCTGTTCTTGGAAGCCATCGAATAGTTATATCTTCACATTACAACTTAACAGTTTATCTAAACATTTTTTTCCTGTTGTCTGAACAGGGCTCTGCCTTTCTGTGGAGAAGCTGTGAAGTGTTGAATGGCCTCGTCGAATTTTGTGTAACTGTTTTTGTGTTGATTCTAATAGTCCTGACTCATCGGATGATATCTTTATGGGTCGATGCAACAGCCTCAAGAGGTTGACCGAGACAATATCATATGAGGTGGGAGGTGTCTTTCACGATTCGGTCCCTCGAGCCTATTATACAATTTGCAATCATCATGGTTGAAAAAATGGTAGCCGAAAAACCATGTTCTCTCTGTTCCCCTTGAAGGATCCATTGAGAATCTGTCAAACACAATCCTGAAATCTTCAGTCACCTTCACTGTTCCGTGAAGAAGGGAAGGCCGACACACAGCGCATACTGACATCCAACTTCACTGGGAATACCAGTATTTTTGCAGAATGCTGCTTCACGTCACATGACTTCATTTTTTATGACACGAGGCAATCAATTGTTGACCTTGCAGCTCCTCCAACTTTTCCAATACAACTGTTGGCTTTCACAGCAACAAAATATCTAAAATTACCCACGATTTCTTATTGTGGTGAGGAGTCTTTTAACTGCTGTGAGTCCTTGGAAAATCTTGCCCATTAAGCGGTGGAGCCAGTCTTATTGGTTATCATTATGGCACAAACATATGTGTGCTTGTGTTTGTGTGTGCGTGTGTGTGTATATATATATATATATATATATATATATATATATATATATATAAACATGACAATCAAGGGCTACAGGTGAGGGTGTGGGAATAAGGAGCTCGCAATGCAATTTGGTAACCATTGAGAGATAGTGAAGTATTTCTTCGTATCTCTTTGATTCTGTTTATAACAAGCGACCCTGTTAATCCTCATTACAAAACATTGGAGACGAGGGAGTGGTAGCTGAGGTGGAGAGGGCGGTGTGTTGATGAGGTATGTCGTCCAAAGAGTGGAATTGGCCTTCTCTGAAACTCAATTTATCGGATTATTGTAGAAAATATCAACAGAAAGTCAATTGACTGATAAGAAGTCAGAATGAAAGTGGAAATATTTTATTTCCTTTATAAGTTACCTCGGGCGTGGGAGTGCTCCATTTCTGTTTTTCACCAGCAGTAGTAACTCGAAGGGATCTTGGACCAGGAGCCTGTTGGAAGCGGGGAGTCAATGATTCGAACCACATTACTTCACTCTCTCTCTGTTTATCCCACGTACGTGTAATCTTCAAGCTCCCACTCCACACTGCTCCCTCATGGGTTTACCGTCTCTGTGATTCCCAGGTACGTGAATTGCCGCAGGTCCTGCTCCAATCTGGTCCCTGACTGTCTCACCGACTCTGTGTCTCTAAAGTACGTGTTATTCTCCAGCTTCCATTCCACACTGCTCCCTCACAGGTTTACTGCCTCTGCGACTTCCAGTTAAGAGTAATCGTCCAGCTCCAAATCTAATCTGGTCCCTCACAAGGTCGTCGTCTCTGCGCCTTCCAGGAACGTTTAGTATTCCAGCTTTCACTCCACTCTGCTCCCTCACGGGCTTACTGTCTCTTCAGCACGTGTTAACCTCCACCTCCCATACCAGTCTGCTCGCTACTACTCACGGGGACACAGTCACTCTGACTCCTCAGCAATCGTCCAACCACCACTCCATCTGCATCTTCCCCGTCTCGGTGACTGCCAGGCACGGGTCATATATCAGCTCCTGTTCCACTCTTGTCATTCACAGGATAATCGTTTCTGTGAATTCCAGGTACATGTAATCTTCCAGCTCCCACTCATCTCTGCTCCCTCACATTGTCACCGTCTCTGCTATTCACAGGTTCGTGTAATCCTACAGCTCGCACTGCATTCTGCTCCATGAAATCGTCACCAACGTTGTGATTCCCAGGCAAGTGTCATTCTTCAGCTCCCACTACATTGTGCGTCCTCACATGGCCCCCTTCTCTGTCTCCCCCAGGCACGAGTTTTTTTTTTCTCCAGTTGCCCAATCCACGCTACCTCCTCATAGGGAAAATTTGACTCCCTTTTACCAGTGGGTCTTGAGCTTCACTGCCGATCGATATTCACCGACATGTTTCGAATCGTTTTCAAGTTCTCTACCTTTGTGACTCCCAGGTAATGGTCGCCATCAAGCCTCAGATGAGAGTTGGAATATTATTGGTGCGTCATAGTGTCGCTTTTCTACCTGCAACGCAGCAGAAACGAGAATGAGAGTAAGAGGGCACAGAGGTGTTACAATGATTGAAAGCACCGTGGAGGATGGGACCATTTATATGGAAATTTGAGAAAGTCGCAGGCCCTGAAGTAGGTTACTGGAAATTGTCGGCAGAAATGCTGGAACTGAAGAGGCAAATGAAAGTTATGGTAGCTTGTTGGTGTTGGAAATACTTACTCGAGTTAGTGCTCGATATGTCTAAATGGCTTCTCCTGAATGGTTACAGAAACATGAATACTTGAACAAAGAGAAAACAAAATGAGAGACAGGGACATTTTGGTACTAGAATCTGGTGGATATTACGGTTAAGTAACTTATAGTGACCAGAGTGAGTACATATTTAGGTGGCACTCGAAGGCAGCATTATCCGGGCTGCATGAGATTATATAAATAGGGGAGTTGTGGAGGATTGAAGAGGAAGCACAGACAAGGAGGATGATATGTTCCTGAACTATTTTACTCGATATTTAATGTGTAAAGATGTGTGGAAAAGCACAGCATATCAGGCAGCATCCGTGGAGCAGCAAGATCAACTTATCGGGCAGGAGCCTTTCATCAAGCCACTGCAATTCTTTAGGATTTAATGAGGGGAACACGTGCTGCAATTGGTTGCGGTAGCGATGGAAGAATGGAGGATCTGCAGGAGTTTACTGAGGTCGTGAGGTGTGGAGGGGTTGGATGAGTTAACAGAGAGACAGAAATGTTTTGGACAGAAACAGGGAACACAGTGGGAATGTTACAGATTTTCACAGGGAGACAGTGGTTGAGAAGCTGGCGGGGTTGTAAAGAGTACAGGAGCAAACCGAGATGGTGGAATGTTATTGCAGCTCAGAGAGTTACACATTATAGGATAACTTGCAGCTCCTGGGGGATGTTAGAAAGAGAGTGGAATGCAGAGTCTGTCGGGATAGCTTTGGGTCTGACAGATGTGGAGTGATATAAGGGCTGGAGGTGGGTCCAGACACAGAGAATGGTGTGAGGAACGAAGTAGTTTGCAGATGTAAGGAGTGCTACGGAGGCTAGTATAGGTTGCAGACACAGGAAGGGCTGATAAACTAAAAAGAATCATTCAAACAGGGAGGTTTGTAGGATAAGTTAACAGTAATAGTTAAAGTTACAGTTCTGGAAGAGTTGTCAGTGTGTGTGATAAGGCTACAAAAGCAGGGGGCTGTAGGGATTGGAGGGGTACACAAAGGTATGGACGATGTTGGATATGGAGCTACAGATATCGGGTCGGTTCCAGCAGCTAAAAGAAGTCATAAAGTTCGGGAAGGTTTTGGGTTGGAGGATAAAACAGATTTGGAGGGCTGTAAGTACGAGTGGAGAGATCAGTAATATTCTGCTGTCTGAGAGATTTCCATGGTGAGCAGGTCGTGTGGGTTGAACACAGATAGAGAAGGTAGGAGTGACTGAAGGAAGTCATGGAAACAGAGAGTGTTTTGTCGAGGTGCAGGTGTATGTCATTCAGTCCCACGAGCCTACCCCTCTGTCTAATGCAGTCCGGACTGATCATCTAACTCAGTACCCTGCTTCTGCTTTCACTCTATTACTTATGACGTTGCTATCACTGGAGGAACTAGAATGACAGGTAGGGTTGGAGTGACTGGAGGTGTGGCAACGATAGGGAAGTTTGGAGTGAGTGGAGGAGGTTACCGAGGTAGGAACGTTTGGAGTGACAAGAGGAGGGGAAAATGACAGGTAGGGCTTAAGTGACTGGAGGACGGGACAGCAATAGGGAGGCTTGATGTGACTGGAGGAGGTGACAGAGATAGGAATGTTTGGAGTGACTGGAGGAGGGAAAAACATTTAGGGCTAGAATGAATGTAAGAGGTGACAGCAAGAGGGAGGATTGGAATGACTGGAAGAGGTGAAAAAATCATTGTGAGGTGGAGTGACTTGAGGAGGTGAGAGAAATAGGGAGAATTGGAGTGACTGGAGAAGATGACAGTGATAGGATGGGTTGGAGTGACTGGAAGATGTGACAGTGATAGGGAGATTTGGAGTGACTGCAGAAGGTGACAGTGATGGGGCAGGGGGAGTGAATGGCGGAGGTCACAATAGCACGGAGGATTGGAATGCCTGGAGGATTGTAAGTTCAGTCAACGTGAAATATATAGGGAGGGTTGTTCAGTGTGAAGATTATGAAGATATGAGGGGCAAGATTTTTCACACAGAGAGTGTGAGGAATCTGGAGGATTTTGCAAGGTGTGGTTGTGGATGCATACACGATATGGGCTATTAAGTGGTGTTTCGATAAGCACATGATGATACAATGAATGGAGGGAACAAGGGCATGCAGAAGCAATTAGTTCAATTTTGTGTCATGTTCAGCCACGATATCTTCGGCCTGATTCTTTGCTGTATTGTTTAATGTTCTCCGCAACTCTTTTGCAATGATTCATCAAGGAAGGTTCTGGACTTACAAAAGACTCTCAAGGTTGTAAGAGAGAGATAAAGGGGTGGGGAGCGGTTGGGATAAGAGTAGCAAAGGTAATCGTGTGTCTAAGAGGGAGCATGAAAAACGAAAGCTAGCCGGAGCTTTGGAGAGTGCGAGTGATGCTTGTGAAAGAGGCCACGTATACGAGTAGAATAAATTAGCAGCACATAGTTGAACGGATCTGCCGTGGTGAAACCGTCTCTTGAATATAAATGGAAGAAATAACAGCAAACTAACTCACAGATTTAAGATGCTCATTATTAAGATACAACAAGTTGGATAATGGCAAAGTTCGGGAGCAGAGCTATGGATGATCATGGATTTACATCCACTGTGAAGGGATCACAACAGGACCTGACCAATAAACCACAGCAAAGCAAGTTAGGTATCGAATTATAGATGAATGCTCAATGATATTTACCTCTAAAGGAATGACATCGTTCTTCAAGGCAAGCTGCCCTGATGGACCTTGTCGCTGAAAAGATAGCACAGAAATGGGATCAGAGAAACCCTTCAGTTTTCATACCTTCCACTTCTTTTAAAAATGAGACTTTAAAATAAATATATTGAGAGACATTCAGAAGAAACAAATACATCTCTTCGTTTGAGTGCCAACTGTTCACATGTTAAAGGATTTTCCAAAATCCATCACCCTCGGTCAGGATGGGAATTTACAAATGGTTTGAGGAATCAAGTATTTTAATGACAAGGTTATGTTGTCGAGAGGTTTTAAGAGATGTGAAAGATGCATGCAATTTAAGATGTCTTTGCAACCACCAATTTTGTTCTGCAAAGGTTATTTGGAAGCAGAAGCTTGAAATGAAGGAAAGAGAAAATGAGTAGTGAATACAATCCACATTCTGTAACAATTGGATTCAAATGGATTAATAGTCAGTTCAGAACACTTTGTGCTGTCAGGTAGTTCTCTAGATTTAAACTGTCTTAAAGCTACAGGACTCTTTACCTATTCATAACACCTCCCGCCTTCAGAAAAAAGTAGCTAACATAATTAAACAATGATTTTATTTTATTGTTTTCTTTAAACACATTGCCCTAGCAAACCGATAAATTCAACTTTCGTTCATTTTAACTTCTACTCATATAACTGTATAGAGCATATAGCACTCAACAAATGCAGACGTCATCGAAACGTCATCAGTTAAACCCACGAGAACACACCTGAAATTCAAGCATTACAATCCGCAACGTGTACGAAATTTAAATTAGAGGACTGAAGCTTAAGCTCCAACGAAATAGTCGCATAGCCTTGACTTCAACGCGTTCTGTGAACGCAAGCGGATGGTGTCACGTGCACAGAACCGTCTCCAACACATTGTTCACGACGTACACATTAAAATGTTGTAAGGCCAGTACCAAACACAATAGTTTTTTTTTGTTCGTGTAGCATGTCCTCTGTTGGATGTTGATCTTCTTCGAAAATGTTCCAACCAGCTGTTCCACATCTTCCTGTGCGATTACAGCTCCAACTCCTATGTCAGTAATATCTATGCCGACATTCAAAGGTTCTGAAAGGTTTGGTGTAGGTAAAACTGTTTTGTTGCTTAATATGACGTAAAAATGGTCGAATTCCTCCTGGAATTTTTCTGTTTCGCCAAACGTTGAGTTCTTCTTCAGCAAAGCGGTTAAAGGCTCCACTACACTGCGGAAATCTGGAACCAATTTCCGATGGAATGTGCTGAGTCTGAAAATTCGAAGCATCTCTTTCTTCGAGGTTGATTGTGGAAATTGCTGAATGGCCTTCGTCTTTCAGTTCTCTAGGATCAACCCTCCCTGAGCGATGTTATTTAACAAGAACGTCCCTTCTGCTTTCTCAAATTCAGTTTTGTTTAAGTTTATTACCAGTTTTGTTTCCCGTCGTCGTTCAAAGAGCTCAGCCAGCTGTCCCATGTAATCAGTACATCGTACACAGGTTGCCAACCCACCCACAATACTGTGCATGAGTCTTCGGAATGTGGCGGGTGCATTCGTCATTCCAAAGGGCATCACTGTAAATTGATATAACCCATTTGGCGTTTCAAGCACAGAAATTTATTTTCACATCTTGATAAAGTACCTGCCAGTAACCACGCATTCAGTCCAAATTGGCGAAGCAACTGGCTTGTTCGATTTTCTCCATGCTAGAAATGAGATATGAGTGCGGTTTTGTAGCGACGTTGACCTTCGGATAATTCACGCAGAATAATGGAGTCCCGTCCGATTTGGTAACGAAGACTATCAAAGAAGTATTGAGCAGATGGGTGCGTTGGTTTGTCAGAGCAATTTTCCCTTTGTTACTTCCTGTACATTGGCATTAGTCCTCCCCATCTGATTGGTACATATGTCCTTGTACTGCAGTGAGAAATCTTTCCAATGAGGTTTATCCTCCTCAGACAGATAAATTACTTAGTTATCGCACTCCTCAAGGACTTCTAATCTATTTTGAGGAACATCAAAATCCACATCACCTGACTTTGATTCCTCACTCTGCAGGGTAGCAAGTCACAACTGTTTCTCTAGTTATTTCTCTCGCCTATTTCCTTGGAGGGCACCTATAACCTCAAATATAATGCACGTGAAATAACCTTCAAATATGAGCATTAGCAATAAATGTGCCGGTTTTATTGCCGCCGTGTCTTACCTACTACTTTTGAATATACTACACATAGACCAAAATCAAATAACATCTTTGTGCATTCCAGGCAAAGAAAATATGTTTTTGTAACTTAGCCTGAAACTTTTGTGCCTCTCGGTGACTTCCTACATGCATGTCATGTGCTCCCTGTGACACCCGAAGATGTGTGTGTGTGTGTGTGTGTGTGTGTGTGTGTGTCTGTGTCTGTGTGTGTGTGTCTCTGTGTGTGTGTCTTCTATTACCTTTCTCGCTGTTGCAATTCCTTTAGCTTTTCAGGACTATACACATTGGATTGCCATCTACCTATTCAAATAGCAAAGAAAATTTACAGCCCAGGAACATTCGGCCCTCCAATCCTGAGCCGATGCAAATGGACTGTCGAAATCTGTCGGTTAATTTCGAAGCATTTGTATCCCTCTGTTCCCCACCTTCTCATGCATCTGCCCAGACGCATCCTTAATGAATATGCCGTGCCTGGTTTACCACCTCTGCTGGCACCGCGTTCCAACCGCCAACCACTCTCTGTGTGAAGTACTTGCAGCGTGTATTCCCTTTAAACTTTTCACCTCACCTTAAAAGCATGACCTCTCGGTATTGAATCCTTCATGCTGGGGAAAAAAAAACTTGTCTCTATCCCTGTCTATATACTTCTTGATTTTGTTAACCTCAATCAAGTCCCCCCTCAATCTCCTTTTTTTAGTGAAAGTAAACCTAAACTACTCAAACTCTCTCCATAGATATAGCCTTCCATACCAGGGAACATCCTCGTAAACCTTCTCTGCTCCCTCCCCAAAGCGGCCACACCCTTTTGCTAATGTGGAGGCCAGAACTGTACCCAGTATTATAAATGAGACCGAAATAATGTCTTCTACAATTATAACATGACCTGCTAGCTCTTATACTCAATATCCCGTCCACTGAAGGCAACCATACTATATGCCTTCTTGACCACTCTATCCACCTGTGCAGCAACCTTCAGGTCACAATGGACATGCACTCCCAGATCTCTCTGCCCATCAACTTTTTCCAAAGCTCTTCGGTTCATTGTATCATTCACTCTAGAATTAGGCGTGCCTAAATGCATCACATCACATGATGATACATGATCTCCACTCATCCCCCACAAAGCCATGATGGCTATCAGTGATTTTCCCACTGACGTCAGGCTCACTGGTCTGTAGTTACTGGAATATCCTGACTTGCTTTCTTGTACAGGGGGAAAACATGAGCAGCCTTCCAGTCCTCCGGCACCTCACCTGTATTTGAGTATGCCACGAAGATATCTGCCAGTGCCCCAGCTATTTCCTCTCTCGCCTCCCTCAGCAACCCGGGTTAGCTCCCATCCAGTGCTGGGGATTTATCCACTTTTATAACCTCTCGCATACCCATCATATCTACCCTACTAATGTCAACGTGATCCAGATGAATAAAACTTCTATCTCTCATCTCAACAATCATCATATTCAGGTTTCACCCGCACCGTTAAGTCGAACAAGGTATCAGTAGACAATAGATAATAGACAAGAAGTGCAGGAGTAGGCCATGCGGCCCGTCAAGGCAGCACCATCATTCATTATGATCATGGCTTATCATTACCAATCAGTATCCTTTTCCTGCCTTATTCCCATAACTCTTGATTCCACTATCTTTCAGAGGTCTATCCATTTCTTTCTTGAAACTATCCAGAGACGTGTCCTCGCCTGCTTCTGGGGCAGAGCATACGATTTATCCTCGACTCTCTGGGTGTCCTCTGACTGAACCTCAACTTCTTCATCTTTCTCTTTACTTCTCACTTCGTGCTGTCATTTCGATAGTGAAATCGGGTTACCACACAGTCTGGGAAAATCCCGAGATATTTCTGTTTTACCTCGTCAGTTTCTTGGTCTTTCTTGGACTTCTTCACAACAATTGGTGTCACCCCAACCTTGGATTCTGCCAAGTCATTCACAAGAACAAACTTAATTCCTGCAACTGACATTTTGTCAAACACTCACATTGCTACTTTCCCAGTCTTGAGTTGATATTACGACCTAAACTTCCATAGGCATACGCTAACTTTCTGTCAAACTATCCCACAAATTAGGACATTCTCGAGTGACAGATTAGGAAGAGTGCATTTTCACTCATCCCTTACTATTAGTGCATGATTAGATCCTGTATGTCTCAAAATTCTACCTAGTTTTCCATCTTCCATGTTCTTTCTGAGTAAACTTGAACCACAGAAGCGAATTGTTTCTCGAGATAAGGTGCTAACTCCATACCCCGCCCTGCCTCAGCTGGACAACCTCGTGCAGCTCCTCTGCTCTTCTGGGATTTCCTTTCCAAACTGTACTCATGCCACTGGTGAAGCTTCTTTTATGGAATGTTTTCCCAATGCGTCTTTACTTATCGACCAGCACTGTGTCTATACATGTCCCACTTTCAGGCAGTGAAAACATCTTTTGACAGAGACGTTCTGAAATCACCAACACCGTAAATCTCGGTGTCCCACTCCATTATGGTGAAAACAGCTGAGGACTTTCACCCCTTGTCAACCTTCTTGGGCTTCTTTAACCTGTGGTGAACACTCACCAGTGTTCTCTACTCTTTATTTCGTAGTGTAGGGTCTCCCTTTCTCCCAACATTTGTCCATAACTGGACAAAAGCTTGGCCGGAAGATTTTCTTATGCACCGACATGTATTCATTGGCTAATTCTGGTTTCCTTCTCACTTTCTGAACGTTTTGTTCCTCCACATGAATTCTTACAATCTCTGGAAGTGAGTTATTAATCTCCTTCAGCAGAACAATCTCTTCGAGCCTCAATCGTCTGATCTAATTTCAAAGCACCTCAAGTATCAAAATGACTATGTCTAATTCTTTCGAACTCGACGTAAGCCTGAATTACTACCTTCCTTGTGTTTCTGAACCGCTATATATATATTTCTGTTACCAACTAATAAGCAATTAAAACAGCTTGGTTAACCTCTTTTAAATCTCTTGACTCATCAGCTGACGGCACGGCAAATGCCTCACTATCACTGCCGACCAGGTTATCCGGAATTAGCATTATAAATGAATCCTGGGAGCACTCCATCTGCCCTGCCAATTCCCTAGGTGAAATAAAGAAGGTTAGAACATATTTTTCAACAAAATGTAGCAGTTATGACAACTTTTTACATGTCACTACCTTCTCTTTCTATCTCCTACCTGTGAACTTGAACTGATGACAAAGTTGCAAGTTCTGCAGTTCAAATTCACTCTCGGTTTCTCTCTCCATTTATTCTCCCTTTTCTCATGTTTCTCAGTTTGAATCAACAGCAAATCACCAAAATTAAACACATTGTCTCATTTACGCTTTACATAAAAATCTAGGATCTGCAAATGTTTAAATTTGCTCGGATTTGTCGTTTCATAGCATCTGGAACATCGAAAGGTTCAGCACAGAACAGACCATTTGGCCCACGACGTTGTGCCAAGATTTAATCCTAATGTAAAATATGGAAACTGAACTCGGCCACCCCTCACCTCACTGCTATCCACGTACATGTATAGTAGTCGCTTACTTGTCCCCACTGACTCTGCTTCCACCACGACAGCTGGCAACGCATTCCATGCATTCACAACTCTCTGCGCAAAGAACCGGCCTCTGACGTCTCCTTTATACCTTCCCCCTAATATTTTCAACCTATGACTCCGCCGAACCAGTCAACCCTGCCCTGAGGAAATCTCTCTGGCTATTGACTTGCACTCGTTATTCCACTCATTATTTTGTCCACCTTCATCACGTCTCCTTTCTTCCTTTTTCTCTCCAGAGAGAAAAGTCCAAACTTATTCACCTTTCTTCATGAAGCAAGCACCCCAGTCCAGGCAGCATCCTCGTAAACCTTCATTGCACCGTCTCCAAAGCCTCTGTATCTTCCCCATAGTATGACGACCAGAATTGGACGCAATATTCCAAGTGTGCTCTCACGAGGGACTTGCAGAGCTGCAGCAAAACCTCGCAGCTCTTAAACTTGATCCCCTCTTAATGAAAGCCAAACCACCATATGCTTTCTTAAAAACCCTACCCACTTGGGTCGCAACGTTGAGGGATCTATGTACTTGCACACCCAGATCCCTCTGGTCCTCCACACTGCCAAGAATCCTGTCTTTAATCCTTTCCGCAGCATTCAAGTTCGACCTACCAAAATGCATCATCTCGCATTTATCCAGGTTATACTCCATCTGCCATTTCTCAAGCCAGCTCGGTAACCTGCCTATGTCGTGCTGCAGCCTGTAGTTGCCCTTTATACTATCGAAGACACCTGCAAACTTTGTGCCATTTCCCCAAAATCTATTGAAACTGTTCAAACCTCTTCAAATCACAAATCAAAGACCGAAACCATTCAAATCCCGGCGACAAGCCCCCTAACTGTTACGACACAGTAAACCCCCACTGCAACACTGCTCATTCTAACCAGCATCACAACAAAGATTAGTCCAATGCAGTAATCTGTAAAACTTCAAGAGGCAAATAACTATTTAACGTTAACATTAGCAAGTTCACTTCTTAAAGAACAACAGAAAATAATTAACAAGCAAGTATTTGCAACTCATTCCTCTAAACTATCTCTTCCTTTCTCTAAATGATATTATTCCCATAAATACCCCAGTAAGATTTCACAAAAATTTCACATTTCAGAATCCGGAATCTGTCGAAAATTCCTTTTCAATTTTCATCTGCAGATCTTCTTCTTAACGATATCTGATGCACAGATTACTGATAGATAATGACACTTTTAAGAGAGCTGCATTTCGGGCAGTCTGTACATGCTGGTGGTTTGGTAGATCTCCCCAGCTGTTCATTTTTTCTCGGTCTAAACTCCAAAGCATCGACTCGTTCCGTTGGTTCTTAATATTGTCAATGTACTTAACTTAAACTTGATTGGAGATTGGCATTAATTTAAACTTATTGGTCGAATGTGAATGTGCTCTTTTACCCTGGCAACACAGCCAATGCAAGATATTCTGAACCAAGAATTACACAGTAATTTTTTAAGCACACAGATTCCTTCTCTCAGTCCTTGCTTTCTTTCAACTTTCTTATAGTTACAATATCGCTTAACACCTTCACCATTACCACCCTGTTCCCTTGCAACGTTACTTGAAATCATATCACTCTGCTGCCCGAGAACATTCTGTGGAACCATGCCCACTCTGTTCTCCAACATCCCAACGTTTCTCTACTAACAACTGCCTGTGAAACAATCCCCGCTCTGTTGCCCTTACAACACCCTGGCACCCCATCCAAAATCTGTTACCCTGACAAAGTCCTGTGACCCCGTCCCCACTCTGTTCCCCAACCTACAGCTTGTCAACCTATCACATACTGTTTTCCTGCAATTACCTGATAATCCATCATGGCTCTAGCAATGGCTGGTAATCCATCCCGAACTGTTTCGCTAATAACTGCCAGTGAGCCGATCCCATCTCTGTGCTTTGCTCAACAACCCGTGCACCAATCGCCATCCAGTTTCCCTGGCAGCGTCCTTTGAAACCATCCCCACGCTGTTCCACTAGCAATGGCTGGTGGTCCTCTTCCTACCCTGTACTCCTCAGAACTAACTGTGGCCACGTCCACACCATGTACTTCTTGCAACTGCTTGTGAAGTCTCCTCATTCTGTTCACGTCACAACAGTCTGTATCCCCATCCCTGCTCTATATCCCTCAAAACAGTCTGTGAAGTTTATCCGACTCTGTTTCCAAGCAACGTCCTGTGACTCCATCCACGCTCTCTTTAATGAGCAGCCGCGTTTGACCATGACCTCATACTGTTTCCCGAGCAACGGCCTCTGAACCCAAACTACTCTGCCCTCCAAGCAACAGCGTGTGAACGCATACCCTCTCTGTGTCTCTCGTAACAACATCCCAGGCCTGTTTCCATAGCAACGACCTGTGAAGCCATATCTCCGCTGTCTCCGGCACCGGCCAGGGAGCCCTTCACCTTGGCCACGCTAAATTGCCCGTAGTGTTAGGTAAGGGGTAAATGTAGGGGTGGGTTGCGCTTTGGCGGGGCGTTGTGGACTTGTTGGGCCGAAGGGCCTGTTTCCACACTGTAAGTAATCTTATCTAATCTTAGTGTGGCTCTAAAAACCACATTTGATCTGATCCCCATATTTGTCTCCTCGCCATTGCCTTTGAACCCTTCCCCAATCTGTTTGCGAAGGAACAGCCTGTGAACACTCTATTCTGTAAATACCAGTTTGTGAAAACATTCTCACTCTGTTCTCTGAGCCTTGAATCCCTCGTCACAAAGGATGGTCATCCCATCTCCTCTCTTTCCTTATCACAACTGTTTGTGAACCCATCCCAAATGTGCTGTCCAAGCAAATGCTTGTGATTCAATCACCACTCCGTTCCCCTCACATCAGTTTGTGAGCCCATTCCCTGGCAACAGCTTGTGATGGTCATCGCCAATTAGTTTTCCATCCATTGGCCAGTGAAATGATCGCCATTCTGTTACACTAGCAATGGCCTGTGAACTCGCCTGACTCGGTTTTCCCAGCAAAAGTGCTTGAAACAATTCCCTCTGTTACCATAGGATCGGTCTGCGACCCCATCCCCAGCCTGTTCTTCCAGAAAATGCCTGGATACCCATTGCAATCGACTCTCCTGGCCTCGGCCTGGAAACCATCCCCACACTGTTCTAAGTAGGATCTAACTGTGAACCCATCGCCAATCTCTCTCTTTGCAACAACTTGTGAACCATTCGGAACTCATTTCCCATGAAATGTCCTTGGAACCAATCCAGACACTCTTTCCATAGCAACGTTAATTGACGTCCCTCCCCACTCATTGTCCGAGGAACTGCCTATGAACCCCTTCCCCCATGATCTCCTCGCACTGGTCGGTGACCTAAACACATTTCTGTTACTCGAGCAAAAGCCTGTGACGCCAACGCCACTCCATTATCAGAGCAACAGCCTGAAAAGTCCATCCCGACCCTGTTTCTCTGCAACTGGACTGTGAACCTGACCCCACAGGATTCTCCGAGAAACATTCAATGAAGTTGTCCACACTCTAGCAAAAACCCGTAATCCATTCACAGGCTGTTCTCCTGACAACGGCCAGTGAACCCATGTCCTCACTGTTCGCCTAACATTAGCCTGTGAACATATCCCTATTCTTTTCTATGGCAACTGCCTGTGAAACCATCCCAACGCTGCTCTTCTCGCAATAGCCTGGGTACCCATTCCCACTCTGTTACCTGAGAAAGAGCCTGTGACTCCATCCCCCTCAATCTCCCACCTACAGTCTACGAAAACCTCCTCACCCTGCTCCACGTGCAATGGTCTTTGAACCAATCCACACTCCGTTTCTCCTGCAACTGCCTGTGAAATCATCCCCTTTCTATTCTCCTCGCAATTGTCTTCCCCACTCTGTTCTAAGTAGTAACAGTTTCTGACCCTATCCCCTGCTCTGTTCCTTAGCCTGAGCTTGAAAAGTCTATCTCTAAACTGTTTTCCTACCAATGAACCATGGGCCTATCTCCAGTCAGTCTATTAACTCATCCCCATTCTCGCGACAACCTGGGATACATCCACACTCTGTTCTCCTGGCAACGACCTATGAATCCAATCTCCACTCCGTTCCCCTCGGAATGCACCGAGAAACCATTCGCATTCTGTTCCCCTCGGAATTGGCCTGTGAAGTCAACCCGCTTTGTTCCTCGAAGAGAAGTCTCTGACCCCATCCTCACTCAGTTCTCCTCAGAACTGCACGTGGACCCATCCATACTCCGTTCCCTGGGGAACTGCCTGTGAACCCATCGCCGCTCAGTTATCCCAACAACATCCGGTGAACCCAACCCCGGTCTGTTCCCAGAGGAACATTTCTGATGAAGGACTCAGCCCCAAAATGTCGATTTGCCAGCTCCTCGGATGCTGCCCGCCCTGCTGTGGTTTTCCAGCAACACACTCTCAACTCTGATCTCCAGCATCTGCAGACCTCACTGCCCCGAGAAGCGTGCTGTAAGCATATCCTCAGTATTTTCTTCTGGCAACAGCTTGTGGACACACAACTGCTCTGCCGCCCATGCAACGGCGAGTGAACTCATGCCCAATCTATTCATGTCGTAACGGCTGTGTTTCCATCACCACATTGTGCTCCGAGCAATAGGCTATGACACTGCCCCCATTCTTTCCTCCGGCAACTACTTGTGACTCTATCCCCATTCTGCTCTCTTACCTCTGTGCTCTGCAATCAGAGAATAATCTTGCATTCTCAGAAATCGCCTGTCAACTCAGGCCCGCGCTGATTTGCTAACAACAGCCAGTGAAAACACCCTCAATCTGTTCTACGAGCAATGACCCATGAATGGTCCCCAATCTGATCACCAGCAATGGCCTGGAAACCAATCGTCACACGTTTCAGCGACCAGCAACCTGTGAAACAATCTGCACTCTGTTTCCATACGACCTCTCTATCACTCCCTACACTGTTTCTATAATAATGGCCGGTGATCCCAACCTCTCTCTGTTCACGTACCACCTGCCTCTCATTCCCACCCTATAAACTCTTCGCAAGTTGTTCTCCTCACAACCACCTACTAACCTTTGCCAACACTGATTTCCGAGCAACTCCTCATGAATACATCCTCCCTTTCTTCTGCTCGCAATGTGCTGGGAGCCCAGACTGACTCTTCTCCTTTTGTTGTGGCCTGTAAACTCATTCTCACTCAATTTTCCTACCAGCTGCTTCTGAAACCTTCCCCACTCTGTTCTGCTATTAACTGCCAATAAACCAACCACTGTGTTTGCCAATCAACGGACTGTGACTCTATCCGCACTCTGTTCTCATAGGAAACTACCTGTGGCACCATGTCCTCTCTGTTCTCCAAGCAAAAGCTTGCGAACCAATCCCTGCTCTGCTCCCCAGGCTTGTGACATCCAACCACACTGTGTTTCCCGACCAACATCCTGTGCAGATCCTTCCCATTTTCACAGTAACAGCCAGTGAACCCATCACCCCTCTGTTCACAAAGCAATAGCCTATTATCCGCATGTGCACTGCGCTCTAAGTCGCAACGGCCGGTGGCACCAACCACACCGTGTTCTCCCAGCAACGGCCACTGCGTGCATCCACACCCTAATCACCTAGCAACTGTCTGTGAACCCCTTCCCATTCAGTTCGCCAAGCAACCCCCGGTGAATACATCCCCAGTGTGTCCTCCGAGCAATGGCGTGGACAACTATTCCCATTCTGTCCTCCCACCAAAGGCATGTGACCGCTCTCAATCTCTGTTGACATCCCATCTTCCTGTGAATTCCATCAGCACTCTGTTTTCCGAGCAACTGTCTGTGAACCCCTTTCCTCTGTGTTGTCCTTGCACCAACAGCTGAACCCATCAGAAATCTGTTCCCCAAGACCCCATCCCTATTCTATTGAACTAGCAACAGACTGAAAAGTCCAACCCCATTCTGTTTTCGTACCAGTGATCGTGAACCCATCCCCACTCGGTTCTCATTAAAACTGCCGTTGAACCCGTCCAAACTCTGGAAGCCAGCGTGCCACTCTGTCCTCACAACGGCCTGTAAACCCATTCTCACTCTGTTCACTGAGTATTTGTCTGTCGCCTTATCCTCACTCTCTTCTTCCATAATAACCTTTAACTCCTTCCCTACGCTGTTCTTGTCGAAACTGCCTTTGAACTCATCCCCACTCTTTTTTTTCCACGCAAGGGCCTGTGTACCATCCACATTCGGTTCGAATTAGCAACATCTGTGATGACATCCGCACCCGTTTCTCCTCGCAACTGCGTGTGCACCGAACGCCGTTCTGATCTCCGAACACCTAACTGTCAATCCCTCTCCTTTCAGTTTGCAAACCCATGAACGCATCGGCTTTCTGTTTTCCAAGAAACAGCATGTGACTACATCCCCACATTGTCCTCCAAGCACTGCAACGTGACCCCATCCTAACTCTGTACTTTTAGCAGTGGAATGTGATCCTGTCCTCACTCTGTTACCCTCCCAACAGCCTCTGGATTCCAACTCCACTCTGATGTCATAAAAGCGGACCGTTAATCCATTGTCAATCGGTTCTCGGCGCAGCAACCTTCAATCCGTCCACACGCTGTTCTGCTAACAACAGCCTTCACTTCATCCCTGCACTGTTCTCCAAACTATCTGCAGTGAACCCATCCCCACACAGTTACCCGAGCAAATTTCAATAAATCCATTCCCACCCTGTTGCCCGAACAATGGTGTGTGACCCCATCCCTAGTCTACTCTCCTGAAAACTCTCTGTGAAACCATCACCACCCTGTTCTCCTCGCAATGGCCCATGAACCCATCCCCACTACATTCTACAAAGAATCCCATGTGAACATATCACTTTTTATTTCATCCTGGCAACAGCCTGAGAGCACTGAGCTGCAATGTTTCTTTTGCAACAGCCAGTGAGCTGATTTCCAATCCATTCCATTAACAACGGCACGTGTGTTCATCAGAACTCTGTTCTCCTGACAATGGCCTGATTCCCCACCAACACTCTTTTCACCTGGCAACGGCCTGTGAACGTATTCCCGCGCTATTACCGCAGAAATGATCGATGAACTAATCCCCACTCTCTCTAATCGTAATGCTCTGTGGCCACAACCCCGTGTTATACTCCTAGCAATAGCCTGACACAATCCCCTCTGTTTTCCGACCAACAGCTTCTGCTCCCACCACTACTCTGCTCTCTTAGCACTCTCGTGTAAGCCCATTCTGACTCTCTTCCCATTACAAAGTCATGTGACCCCATCCAAACACTGTTCTTCTGTCAACGACAGGTACACCCATAACCACGGAAGGAAACCGAGTGTGCGGTAATCTGGGAGAGGGAAATTGAGACTTAGAGAATGTGCAAGAGGGAGGGACAGTGAGGACAATGGTGCAGGATGCATAACACCACAAGGGAAAGCAAGGCCGGAGTGAATTAACCCAACTGCTGAGCTTGGCCCCGGTCGTCAACCCTTCCCTGAGATCCAGGAAATGGGGCAATGGGGCTGTGTCTGTCCTTCTCCTGCTCAGACTCGTCAACACAAACAGAAACAACAATAGATTCACTCGACCCCTTATCATTTTGAATGATCGTTTATATAAGTTACGAACTGAAGTTAGGATGGTGCATTTTCTCACTGGCCGTAAGTTGAGAAACCAATATATGTTCCAGATCCCCCGTTGCATAATGTTAGATACATCATCACTATCCTCAGTCTGTTATCTTAGGGACAGACGACTTCACCGCTGAAACACTGAATTAAAATGAGAAAATGCCGGATGGATTAATTAAGGAGCAAATTTGATTGATTGATTTATTTGGGTAAAGGGATATTTCAGCACATTCTTCAGCTGCTGTCTGAGCTTAGTCTGATTCACGGCATAAATCGCGGTGTTTGTGCAGCAACTGAGAAGCTGCAGCATGAAGCCCAGTTCCTGAACAAAGATTTCGAGATATACAGGGTTATCCACAATAAAATACATTCGGTTCCATGTGGAATACACCATTAACATTGACCAAAACAGGATAAAATTGACAGAGATCATTAGCAATAAACTAATGGATTTTTTCGATTTTGTATTTCAATGTCAGACTGAGTGTCTCCATTGAAGTGAGCCCGAAGTCTCCTGCGGACTCTGCTGGTCACTAAAATGTGTCTGACAGTGAAAACATTCAGCAACAGAATCAGTAGAAAAGGGACAGCCGGAGTTAGAACGTTGTGGGTGAACTTAGTTATGGCCCAGGTCTGAGACA
Organism: Chiloscyllium punctatum; assembly: GCF_047496795.1. Taxonomy (NCBI): domain Eukaryota; kingdom Metazoa; phylum Chordata; class Chondrichthyes; order Orectolobiformes; family Hemiscylliidae; genus Chiloscyllium; species Chiloscyllium punctatum. The sequence continues at coordinate 34,693,389 of NC_092773.1, forward strand.
AGTAAACATCATATGTTACACTACAAAACCAGGGGTGGTTCACCACGTCATATTTGCTTGTGAGCATAAAATACCAGAAAATATTCTTAAGAATACTCAGCACAGTCACTGTTCCCATAACCACAGCCGCCGTTTTCTGACAGCAATATTTAGTTTTCAACTTCTGGCAACAAATAGCCACAAATCGATCAAAGGTGAAAGTGACGGTGAACCAGACAGAGCAGTCAGTGGCTGCATAAAGCAGGACTGAGTGGATATTACACACGGGGATGGAATAGCGGAATTCCAAATGTTCCCGAAAAACAATGGGAATGTGTCTCAATATCAGGTCGATGATAATGAACAGTACATCCGCCGCTGCCATGTAGCCCAGGTAGCGTCTGAGACATGGACACAATCCACAAACTTTATCAAGCAGGACATGCATCGTTACTGCGTTGACTGTGAGGAAGGGAAACACACAAATTATACATCAACCTGGACCAAAGTTACCAATTTCCTTTAAAATGCAGAGTTAGCATTTTCAAATGGTCGCTTAATTGAAGGAATTGGAGCTGAATGAACACACGGGAAGCTCTGAATTACTTACGAAGATGTCACGAAAAACACAAAGTACATTCCATCCTAAACACGCAGACACCCATCCATGAGTACAGATGGTTTCGTTAACATTTCCACATATTCGATCACTCGAGAACAGACACGGGTTACTTCTTTCCAGTTCCTCATATTATGGGTGAAAAGGTTGCTGCCCTGAAGCTTTCTGTTCCAGTTCCTTTGATACAAATTGTTATGGAGGAGGCCAGGCCACTCACAACATTCTTAAGCAGGGAGGTCAGACTATAACTTTGCAATTATTTTCGGTGTGTGGACACTAAAGATTACCCAGAGTAAGTTAGCGAGGTTGACTAACAAGTTCTAAAGCAGACAAAAATGTATTCACAAAATTACACAATGAAACACAAGCAACAGAATAAAGAATTCCAACAAAACTCAGTCCATCCAACCTGGACTTCATCATGCTGTTCCGAATATACACATCAGTCCCAATTATTAATCCCCCTTGATAACCAGCACAAATGGAACACATACTGAGAGTTTGAAGCTAGGAAAGAGTTAGAGTTTGCACACAGCTCACTGTTGAACTCACGGGCAGTTCTGGACTGAACTAAACTGCTCTGCGAGAGAGCTGACCACTCCCCTTTCACTTTACAGGTCACTTCTAAACCACAACCACTTTGTCCTGAAGTCTCCTCCGTTTACATTTCAGCAGATAGGCCTATCAATATCCTTTAATTACTGTACCAAACCAGATTGATCGGAGCCCAGGCTGGTTTATTGCACCATTTGAAAAAACAATCAAGGGCAGAGTATCCTTGAGCCAAGGAACAGCTTTTAACCTCAAAAGAGACAAGCTATGTGGCATCTCCGAACTTTAAAAATGAACCATCAAGGCGAAAGGATGGATTCATTGCAACCTTAGAAAAAATCCTGATAGTAGTCTGAACACACGTATTCACTATACGAACTCTAAACATGCAGACATACACAACCACATTCAAATTAGGTCGCAGTAAAGTTTGAATATAATTAAACAGTTTCTCACTGGGCCTCTGACGACGAAGGGCTTGCTCATCCTGACTCTCTACCTCAATAAGCCGATCCTCTGCCTTTATCTGGAGCCTTTTTCAGCTGGATTTTCTTTTCAAGGTTCAGTTTCTGACCTTGAAAAGCTCACTCATTTTTCTTTCTCTGCTTTCTCGTTTTCTCTCTCTTCTGTTCCTCATCGTAACTACAACGGTTTCATTTCTGCAACCCTTTCCTTATCTCTCACGTTTAACTCAACTTGGTTCATTTGCAATTGAATTCTTGCCATCGCTATAGACTCTGATGGTTTCTCCAGCAAGCTTAAATGCTGAGCTACTGTTGTAATTATTTCTCTTTTCTTCACAGAAGCATGCAGTTCCCATTTAAACTTTACGGTAAGTTCTGGAAGCTCGGTCGGACTCACTTTTAGAAACATTTCCGAAGTCACTAAATCTGTATCCAGAATTCTTTGGCGACTGAAAGAGCTATTGATATACCAAGCTTAGTCTACAGAACCAAGCCAACACCCGTAACAAAGACACTAGCACATACCACTTGCTGCGTAAAATAGCGCAAAGAGCCCCCAATCTGTTATGGACTAGGCCAGACCACTCAAAATATTAGAAAACTGACAACCTAGACTACAATATTACAATTTGTTTCGATAAGTGTTCAGTGAAAATTACCCAGGTTCCAAAACAAACAAATTGTTATTCACTAATTAGATAATGAAACACAAAGAGCAGAATAAAGAATTATGACAGAACTCTGTCTACCCAATATAGATTTAAATATGCTGTTCCGAAGATACACAACAGTCCCAATAAGCAAACCCCCTTAAAAACCCGTTCAAATGAAACACATGCTGACAGGATGAAGTCAGAAGAGAGAGAGAGTTGAACTCACGACGAATTCTGGACTGAACTGGACTGATCAGCTCGAGATCTCACCAGTCCCCTTTCATTCTACAGGACACTTCTGAAAACTGACCACTTTATCCTGAATTGCCATCCGTTCACATATGATCAAAAATGCCTCTCAATACATTTAATCTCTGTACAAAAGCAGAGTTATTGGAGTCCAGCCTGGTATTTTGCCCCTCTGAAAAAAATCCTTTAGGAAACGAATAGCTTTTAAGAAAAAACAAATAACGAGCATTCTGACAAAATCGAGTTTGGAAATTCAAATCATACAGTTTACTCTGTGGTTGATTGATGTACAGAAATGTAAACTCAGGGAAAATGTGTTCACCGTTTTAACTGCCTGAGGGGACTCTGAACAAGTGTTTCCTTCTCCCTGCAACTGAATATTGTCCCTTGAGACATTATCTTTTATTCAATTATCTGACATCAGACCATTCACAAATAATGTTTTTGTCGAATCTTCTGGGTGATATCGATTATACAATGTACCAAGGAATTTTCTGAACATTTCCCAGGATGAGGAAACGGATACTTCACACGTTATGTGATTCACGAAGATGGGAATAGACTTTTTCTTTTCAAAACACAAGAACATACAATTCAGGTGCATTAGGCGTCCATTCTGCACTTTAAACATGCTCAAACAGTCACGAAGATCGGGGCTGACCTGGCTATGTCACAGGAATAGTCAGTTAAATACTGAAATCCTGTCATCAATCACTCGAACCTTAGATACGTTTTTGACATTGGTTTTCATCAACCATGTATTCTGGAGCCATTTCCGCAATGACAGTTTTTCCAAATACTCCATCAGATTGCACGACAACTTAAAAAACATCTCGTGTAGATATGTGGATTCAATCACAATTAGGAGTTGCAGTTATTTCATTTGACGCACTTTATGGCACTTAACCCATGACAACATCTACACCAATGTTCAATATAAGTTTAAGTAAAATAAGTGGTTCGTTGTGAAAATTATCAATCCTTCTGAAAAAAAAACACAGTTAAAGAGCCCGACAGCAATTCTGATGACGGCTGGATTCATAGATGAACCACATTTAAATTCGCACGGAAAGGAGACGGTTTGGGAAGTGAACGGGACAGCAAAGGCATGGTGCATGAAAAAGGGACTCCATTTCAGGGGCAACTGGAACATTGGGATGGGCTCCTCCTGAACTAATCGGCAAGAAGCATCCGCGTGGAAACGCTAAATAAAGTGATTACAAGGACTGTAAACTTCTTGAAGGAGAAGAGGGCTCAGGAGACGTTTCTGAAGTTCCCACAACAAGTAAATGGAGAGAAAAGAAGGTTTAGGGTTGACTTGATAGAGGTGCCAAGATGATTACGTGTTTAGATAGGGTTGACCATGAGAACCTTTTTCCACGTATACAGTCAGCTATTACGAGGGGGCATAGTTTTAATTTAAGGGATGGTAGGTATAGGACAGATGTTAGGGGTAGGTTCTTTACTCAGCGAGTCGTGAGTTCATGGAATGTCCTGCCAGTAGCAGTGGTGGAATCTCCCTCTTTATGGGCATTTAAACGGGCATTGGGTAGGCATATGGAGGATAGTGGGCTAGTGTAGGTTAGGTGGGCTTGGATCGGCGCAACATCGAGGGCCAAAGGGCCTGTACTGCGCTGTATTTTTCTATGTTCTATGTTCTATGTAAGAAGTTCTGTCAACTCATTTCTGGCATAATGGCTCAGGGATATGCATGGGAAGGGAGATGGTTAATTACAGCACTGATAGTGTTACAACCAAATGCCAAAGGTAAACGAAACAATTCAAATGAGTTTACAGCTCACATGTGGGCGGCACAGTGGCACAGTGGTTAGCACTGCTGCCTCACAGCGCCAGAGACCCGGGTTCAACCCCCAACTCAGGCGACTGACTGTGTGGAGTTTGCACGTTCTCCCCGTGTCTGCGTGGGTTTCCTCCGGGTGCTCCGGTTTCCTCCCACAGTCCAATGATGTGCAGGTTAGGTGAATTGGCGATGTCGATGTCGATGTCGATGTCGATGTCGATGTCGATGTCGATGTCGATGTCGATGTCGATGTCGATGTCGATGTCGATGTCGATGTCGATGTCGATGTCGATGTCGATGTCGATGTCGATGTCGATGTCGATGTCGATGTCGATGTCGATGTCGATGTCGATGTCGATGTCGATGTCGATGTCGATGTCGATGTCGATGTCGATGTCGATGTCGATGTCGATGACACTTCGGTGGGGCGGTGTAGACTTGTTGGGCCGGAGGGCCTGTTTCCACACTGTAAGTAATCTAATCTAATGTAGATTTTCAGGTGCAATGCTTGGAGTAACACAGAGACGTGGCTGTTCTTGTATCAGCATTAGAACGTAAATATCCATTGTTAAATGTCGAGTTGGAAGAGTAGATGGGCAGGGCAACATTGTGAGTAAGAGTAAGAGATCAAATGAAATCAATGCCACGAAGAGATATATTGGCAGAAGGCATTGAATCCGTGTGGGCAGAAATGATGAACTTCAAAGGAAAGGAAGGTTTCTTGAAGGAGATGTGTACAGGTCTCCGAGAAGTAGTCGGGTTAGGAGGCAAAAAAAACAAACTGTGGACAAAAAAGGCATGTATGAAAGACAATATTTCAATGATCATGGGGGACTTCACGATGCGGGTGGACTCGGAAATATCAGTTTGATAGTGGATACGATCAGAAAAGAAAGAATTTGTGGAATGAATGCAAGACATATTTTGGACTTGTGGTGGAATAAACCCGTGAAGAGATAATTCTGGATTTGGTAATAAATAATGAGGCAGGTTTGTTGAGGGAGTTGAAGGTGGAGGACCCTCTTGTAGCATTGAACACAATATGATCAATGACATCCTGTACTTTGATAAGGAGAAGCTGGAATCAAATTTAATATACTCTTGAAAGAAAGGACTCAAAGACACGACGACGGATCTGATCAGAATTGATTGGAGGGAGAACTTAGCAAGGAAGATGTTAGATTCATAAAATCTGGTGTTGCATGTGGTAATTCTGGAGGTACAACCGAAATTCATCCCAAGGATTCAGATACATACTGAAGAGAGAGAGAGAGACGTGGTGGAAATTGACGAATGCAACAACCGCTCTTAAAGGGGGAAGTTGATGGAAGATGGAAAGTTATAGACTCGTTAGGCTGGCCTCGTTCGGTGGTGATATGTGAAGGGCGAGATTTCAGAATACGTAGAAGGTGATCGTAAAGTAAGAGTGAGTCTGTGTAGATTTATAAAGCAAAGACATGCCTGAAAGTTCTGCTGAAATTCTGGTTGTTTTTTCCCTCGCTGAGCGGCAGGATATTTATCCATGGTTTCATCACCATACTATTCCACATTATTAGTGCACCCCCGGGGAAACACTGACGGTGTGTCCCACATTACACTTATGTGTCTTGATTTCTTATGTTGCATGATGTAATTTCTGCTTCTTTTTCTCAAAGGATAGTACATGTGGTCCAAATTGATATGTTTATTGATGTAGTACTGGTTAGAATGCCAGGTCTCTAGGAATTGTCGTGTGTGGCTCTGTTGGCTTGTCCAACAATGTATGTATTGCCCCTGTCAAAGTGCGTCCTCCTTCATTTGTACGTAAGGATATTAGTGATACTAGTCATGTGTTTTTGTTTTGGATAGTTGATGTTTATGTAGCCATGTGGCTACGTTTCCCGCCCGTTTGTCTGTTGCAGTGATTGTTACAATCCTTGCATGCCGTTTTTTAAACGATACCACAGTAAAATGTTACAAGGTACTTTATACACCATGTACAGGCATATGTTGGCACTCATCTCGACAAGGAAATAGGCAGAGAAAATGATGTGGTCTTCCAAGAACAAAGAACAAAGAAAATTTAGAGATCAGGAATATTCCCTTCGGCCCCCCAAGCATGAACCGTTCCAAACGTACTTTTTCAAACTGTCGGTCCATTCCTAAGCATCTGTATCCCTCTGCTCCCCACCGACTCATGCATCTGTCCAGACGCATGTTAAATGAATCGACCGTGCCTGCCTCTACCAACTCTGCTGGCAACGCGTAAAAAAACGCCTACCAACCTCTGTGTGAACTCTATTATGGTGAAAACAACTGAGGACTTTCACCTCTTGTCCACCATCTTGGGCTTCTTTAACCTGTGGTAAACAGTTACCAGTGTTCTCTACTCTTTGTTTCTTAGTGTAGGGTCTCCCTTTCTCCCAACATTTGTCCACAACTGGACAAACGTTTGGCCGGAAGATTCTCTTATGCACCGACATGTATTCGTTGGCTAATTCTGGTAGCCTTCTCACTTTCTGAACGTTTTGTTCCTCCACGAGAATTCTTACAATCTCCGGAAGTGAGTTATTAATCTCCTTCAGCAGAACAATCTCTGCGAGCCTCAATCGTCTGATCTAATTTCAAAGCACGTCAAGTATCAAAATTACTATGTCTAATTCTTTCGAACTCGACGTAAGCCTGAACTACTACCTTCCTTGTGTTTCTGAACCGCTATATATATATTTCTGTTACCAACTAATAAGCAATTAAAACAGCTTGTTTAACCTCTTTAAAATCTCTTGACTCATCAGGAACGTCAAATGCCTCACTATCACTGCCTGCCAGGTTTTTCGGAATTAGCATTACAAATGAATCCTGGGAGCACTCCATCTGCCTTGCCAATTCCCCAGGTGAAATAAAGAAGGTAGGAACATATTTTTCAACAAAATGTAACAGAGTTATGACAACGTTGTATATGTCACGACCTTCTCTTTCTATCTCCTACCTGCGAAGTTGAGTTGCTGACTAAGTTGCACGTTCTGCAGTTCAAATTCTCTCTCGGTTTCTCTCTCCATTTAGTCTCTCTGTCTCTTTTCTCATGTTTCTCAGTTTGAATCAGCAGCAACTAACCAAAATTAAACATATTGTCTCATTTACGCTTTACATAAAGATCGAGAATCTGCAAGCGTTTAAATTTGCTCAGATTTGTCGTTTCATAGCATTTAGAATATTGAAAGGTTCAGCACAGAACAGGCCCTTTGGCCCACGATGTTGTGCCAAGATTTAATCCTAATGTAAAATATGGCAACTGAACTCGGCCACCCCTCACCTCACTGCTATCCATGTACATGTATAGTTGTCGATTACTTGTCCCCACTGTCTCTGCTTCCACCACGACAGCTGGCAACGCATTCCATGCATTCTCAACTCTATGCGCAAAGAACGTTCCTCTGACGTCTCCTTTATACCTTCCTCCTTATATTTTCAACCTATGACTCCGCCGAACCAGTGAACCCTGCCCTGAGGAAATCTCTCTGGCTATTGACTCTATCTATTCCACTCATTATTTTGCACACTTTGATCACGTCTCCTTTCTTCCTTCTTCTCTCCAGAGAGAAAAGTCCAAAATTATTCACCTTTCTTCATGAGGAAAGCACCCCAGTCCAGGCAGCATCCTGGTAAACCTTCTTTGCACTCTCTCCAAAGCCTCTGTATCTTTCCCATCGTAAGACTTCCAGAATTGGACGCAATATACCAAGCGTGATCGAACGAGGGACTTGCAGAGCTGCAGCAAAACCTCGCGGCTCTGAAACTTGGTCCCCTGTTAATGAAAGCCAAAAAACCATATGCTTTCTTAACAACCCTATCCGCTTGTGTGGTGACGTTCAGCGATCTATGTATTTGCACACCCAGATCCCTCTGGTCCTCCACACTGCCAAGAATCATGTCTTTAATCATTTCCGCAGCATTCAAGTTCGACCTACCAAAATGCATCACCTCGCATTTATCCAGGTTGTACTCCATCTGCTATTTCCCAAGCCAGCTCTGTAACCTGCCTATGTCATGGTGCAGCCTGCAGTTGCCCTTTATACTATCGAAGACACCTGCAAACTTTGTGCCATTTCCCCAAAATCTATTGAAAATGTTCAAACCAGTTCAAATCACCAATCAAAGACCTAAATTATTCAAATCCCGACGACAAGCCCCCAAACTGTGACAACACAGAGTAAACCCCCACTGCAAACCTACTCATTCCAACCAGCATCACACCAAAGATTAGTCCAATGCAGTAATCTGTAAAACTTCAAGAGGCAAATAACTATTTAAAGTTAACATTAGCAAGTTCACTTCATAAAGTACAACAGAGAATAAATAACAAACAAGTATTTGCAACTCATTCCTCTAAACTATCTTTTCCTTTCTCTTCAATAATTTTATTCCCATAAATATCCCGTAAGATTTCCCAAAAAGTTCAAACTTCAGAACCAGGCATCTGTCGAAACTTCCTTTTCAATTTTCTTCTGTAGATCCTCTTCTTCTTTGCGATATCTGATGCACGGATTATTGATAGATAATGATACTTTTAAGAGAGCTGCATTTCGGGCAATCTGTAAATGCTGGTGATTTGTTAATTCTCCCGAGCTATTCAATTTTTCTCGGTCTAAACTCCAAAGCATCGATTCGTTCCATTGACCTTAACATTGTCAATATACTAAACTTAAACTTGATTGGAGATTGGCATTAATTTAAACGGATTGGTCGAATTTGAATGTGCTCTTTTACCCTGGCAACACAGCCAGTGCCAGATGTTCTGAACCAAGAATTGCACAGTGTTTTTTTTAAACACACAGTTTCCTTCTCTAAGTCCTTGCTTTCTTTCAACTTTCTTAAAGTTACAGTATCGCTTAACACCTTCCCCATTAGCACCTTTTCTCCTGCAACATTATTTGAAATCATATCCACTCTGCTGCCCAAGAACATCCTGTGGAACAATGCCCACTCTGTTCTCCAAAATCCCAACGTTTCTCTACGAACAACTGCCTGTGAAGCAATCCCCGCTCTGTTGCCCTTACAACACCCTGGCACCCCATCCAAAATCTGTTGCCTTGACAAAGTCCTGTGACCCCGTCCCCACTATGTTCACCAAACAACAGCTTGTCAACCCATCTGTTTTTCCAGCAATTACCTAATAATCCATCATGGCTCTGGCAATGGCTGGTTATCCATCCCGCGCTGTTTCGCTAATAACTGCCAGTGAGCCGATCCCAACTCTATGCTTTGCGCAACAACCCGTGCACCAATCGCCATCCAGTTTCCCTAGCAGCGTCCTTTGAAACCATCCCCACGCTGTTCCACTAGCAATGGCTGGTGGTCCTCTTCCTACCCTGTACTCCTCAGAACTAACTGTGGCCACGTCCACAACATGTCCTCCTAGCAACTGCTTGTGAAGGCTCCTCATTCTGTTCACGTCATAACAGTCTGTATCCCCATCCCTGCACTATTTCCCTCAAAACAGTCTGTGAAGTTATCCGACTATGTTTCCAAGCAACAACCTGTGAGTCCATCCACACTCTGTTTAATGAGTAGCCGCGTTTGACCATGACCTCGTGCTGTTTCCTGAGCAACGGCCTCTGAACCCATAACTACTCTGCCCTCTGAGCAACAGCTTGTGAATGCATACCCTCTCAGCGCCTCTTGCAACAACATCCCAGGCCTGTTTCCATAGCAAGACCTTTGAAGCCATATCCACGCTGTCTACGGCATCGGCCAGTGAGCCCTTCGCCTTCGTGTGTCTCGAAAAACCACATTTGATTCCATTCCCATATTTTTCTCCTCGCCATTGCCTTTGAACCCTTCCCCAATCTGTTTGCGAAGGAACAGCCTGTGAACACTCGATTCTGTTATCAACAGTTTGTGAAAACATTCTCACTCTGTTCTCTGAGCCTTGAATCCCTTGTCACAAAGGTTGGTCATCCCATCCCCTCTCTTTTCTTCTCACAACCGTTTGTGAACCCATCCCAAATGTGCTCTCCAAGAAAATGCTTGTGATTCAATCACCACACCGTTCACCTCACATCAGTTTGTGACACCATTCCCTGGTAACAGCCAGTGATGGTAATCGCCAATTGATTTTCCATCCAATGGACGGTGAAATGATCGCCACTGTTTTACACTAGCAATGGCCTGTGAACTCGCTTGACTCGGTTTTCCAAGCAAAAGTGCTTGAAACAATTCCCACTGTTTCCATAGGATAGGTCTGCGACCCCATCCCCAGCCTGTTCTTCCAGAAATTGCCTGGAAACCCATTGAAATCTACTCTCCTAGAAACTGACTGGAAACCATCACCACGCTGTTCTAAGTAGGAACTAACTGTGAACCCATCGCCAATCTCTCTCTTCGCAACAACTTGTGAACCATTCTGAACTCATTCCCCATGAAATGTCCTTGGAACCAATCCAGACATTCTTTCCATAGCAACGGTAATTGACGTCCCTCCCCACTCATTGTCCTTTGAACTGCCCATGAACCCCTTCCCCCATGTTCTCCTAGCACCAGTCGCTGACCTAACCGAATCTCTGTTACTCGAGCAAACGTCTGTGACGCCAACGCAACTGTATTATCAGAGCAACAGCCTGAAAAGTCCGTCTCGTCCCTGTTTCTCTGCCACTAGACTGTGAACCTGACCCCACCCGATTCTCCGAGAAACAGTCAATGAAGTCGTCCACACTCTAGCAAAAACCTGTAATCCATTCACAGGCTGTTCTCCTGACAACGGCCAGTGAACCCATGTCCTCACTGTTCGCCTCATATTAGCCTGTGAACATATCCCTATTCTTTTCTATGGTAACTGCCTGTGACGCCATCCCAACGCTGCTCTTCTAGCAATAGCCTGGGTACCCATCCCCAATCTGTTACCTGAGGAACAACCTGTGACTCCATCCCCCTCAATCTCCCACCTACAGTCTACGAAAACCTCCTCACCCTGCTCCACGTGCAATGGTCTTTGAACCAATCCACACTCTGGTACTCCTGCAACTGCCTGTGAAATCATCCCCATTCTATTCTCCTCGCAATTGTCTTCCCCACTCTGTTCTAAGTAGTAACAGTTTCTGACCCTATACCCTGCTCTGTTCCATAGCCAGAGGTTGAAAAGGAAAGTCCATCTCGACACTGTTTTCCTATCAGTGGACCGTGAACCTATCACCAGTCAATATATTAACCCATCCACACTCTCGCAACAACCTGGGATACATCCACACTCTGTTCTCCTGGCAACGACCTATGAACCCAATCTCCACTCCGTTCCCCTAGGAATGCCCGTGAAAACAATCCCATTGTGTTCCATTCGGAATTGGCCTGTGAAGTCAACACGCTTTGTTCCTCTAAGAGTATTCTGGTACCCCATCCTCACTCAGTTCTCCGAAAAACTGCACGTGAACCCATCCACACTCCGTTCCCTGGGGAACAGCCTGTGAACCCTTCACCGCTCAGTTATCCCAACAACATCCGATGAACCCAACCCCGGTCTGTTCCCAAAGGAACATTTCTGATGAAGGGGTCAGCCCCAAAATGTCGATTTACCAGCTCCTCGGATGTTGCCCGATCTGCTGTGGTTTTCCAGCGACACACTATCAACTCTGATCTCCAGCATCTGCAGACTTCACTGCCCAGAGGAAAGTGCTGTGAGCATATCCTCAGTATTTTCTTCTGGCAACAGTCTGTGGACACGCAACTGCTCTGCCGCCCATGCAACAGCTGGTGAACTCATGCCCAATCTATTCATGTCGCCATGGCTGTGTTTCCATCACCACGTTGTGCTCCGAGCAATAGGCTATGACACTGCCCCCATTCTTTCCTCCGGCAGCTACTTGTGACTCTATCCCCATTCTGCTCTCTTACCTCTGTGCTCTGCACTCAGCTCCACTCTTGTATTCTCAGAAATCGCCTGTGAACTCAGGCCCGCGCTGATTTGCTAATAACAGCCAGTGAGACCACCCTCAATCTGTTCTACGATCAATGACCCATGAACGGTCCCAAATCTGATCATCAGCAATGGCCTGGAAACCAATCGTCACACTTTTCAGCGCCCCGCAACCTGTGAAACCATCTGCACTCTGTTTCCATACGACCTCTCTATCACTCCCTACACTGTTTCTATAATAATGGCCGGTGATCCCAACCTCTCTCTGTTCACGTACCACCTGCCTCTCATTCCCACCCTATAAACTCTTCGCAAGTTGTTCTCCTCACAACCACCTACTAACCTTTGCCAACACTGATTTCCGAGCAACTCCTCATGAATACATCCTCCCTTTCTTCTGCTCGCAATGTGCTGGGAGCCCAGACTGACTCTTCTCCTTTTGTTCTGGCCAGTAAACTCAGTCTCAATCAGTTTTCCTACCAGCTGCTTCTGAAACGTTCCCCACTCTGTACTGCTATTAACTGCCAATAAACCAACCTCTGTGTTCGCCAATCAACGGACTGTGACTCTACCCCCACTCTGTTCTCATAGGAAACTATCTGTGGAACCATGTCCTCTCTGTTCTCCAAGCAAAAGCTTGCGAACCAATCCCTGCTCTGCCCCCCAGGCTTGTGACACCCAACCCCACTGTGTTTCCCGACCAACAGCCTGTGTAGATCATTCCCATTTTCACAGTAACGGCCAGTGAACCCATCACCCCTCTGTTCACAAAGCAATAGCATATTATCCGCATGTGCACTGCACTCTAAGTCACAACGGCCGGTGGCACCATCGACACTCTGTTCTCCCGTCAACGACCACTGCGTGCATTCACACCCTAATCTCCTAGCAACTGTCTGTGAACTCTTTCTCATTCAGTTCGCCAAGAAATAACCTGTGAATACATCCTCATTGTGTCCTCCGAGCAATGGCGTGGGCAACTATTCCAATTCTGTCCTCCCACCAAAAGTATGTGACCGCTCTCAAGCTCCGTTCACCTCCCATCTTCCTGTGAATTCCATCAGCACTCTGTTTTCCGAGCAATTGTCTGTGAACCCCTTTCCGCTGAGTTGTCCTTGCCCCGACAGCTGAAGCAATCACAAATCTGTTGCCCGAGCAACAGCCTATGGCCCCATCCCCATTCTATTAAACTAGCAACAGACTGAAAAGTCCACCCCCATTCTGTTTTCCTACCAGTGACTGTGAACCCATCCCCACTCGGTTCTCGTTGAAACTCTGGAAGTCAGCGTGCCATCCACCTGCACTCTGTCCTCCTAACAACGGCCTGTAAACCCATTCTCACTCTGTTCACTGAGCATTTGTCTGTGGCCTTATCCACACTCGCTTCTTCCATAATAACCTTTCACTCCATCCCTACGCTGTTCTTGTCGAAACTGCCTTTGAACCCATCCCCACTCTTTTTTTTCCACGCAAGGGCCTGTGTACCATCCACATTCGGTTCGAATTAGCAACATCTGTGATGACATCCGCACCCGTTTCTCCTCGCAACTGCGTGTGCACCGAACGCCGTTCTGATCTCCGAACACCTAACTGTCAATCCCTCTCCTTTCAGTTTGCAAACCCATGAACGCATCGGCTTTCTGTTTTCCAAGAAACAGCTTGTGACTACATCCCCACATTGTCCTCCAAGCACTGCTACATGACCCCATTCTAACTCTGTACTTTTAGCAGCGGAATTTGATCCTGTCCTCACTCTGTTACCCTCCCAACAGCCTCTGGATTCCAACTCCACTCTGGTGTGCTAAAAGCGGACCGTTAATCCATCGTCAATCGGTTCTTGGCCCAGCAACCTTCAATCCGTCCACACGCTGTTTTGCTAACAACAGCCTTCACTTCATCCCTGCACTGTTCTCCAAACAATCTCCCGTGGATCCATCCCAACACAGTTACCCGAGCAAAGTTCAATAAATCCATTCCCACCCTGTTTCCCGAACAATGGTGTGTGACCCCATCCCTATTCTACTCTCCTGAAAGCTCTCTGTGAAACCATCACCACCCTGTTCTCCTCGCAATGGCCCATGAACCCATCCCCACTATATTCTACAAAGAATCCCATGTGAACATATCACTTTTTATTTCATCCTGGCAACAGCCTGAGACCACTGAGCTGCAATGTTTCTTTTCAACAGCCAGTGAGCTGATTTCCAATCCATTCCATTAACAACGGCACGTGTGTTCGTCAGAACTCTGTTCTCCTGGCAATAGCCTGCTGCGCCGCCAACACTCTTTTCACCTGGCAACGGCCTGTGAACATATTCCCACGCTAATACCCCAGAAATGATCGATAAACTAATCCCCACTCTCTTCTAATCTTAATGCTCTGTGGCTACAATCCCGAATTATACTCCTAGCAATAGCCTGTGACACCATCGCCTCTGTTTTCCGAGCAATTACCTCTGCTCCCACCACTAATCTGCTCACTTGGCACTCTCGTGTTAGACCATTCTAACGCTGTTCCCCTTACAAAATCTTGTGAGCCCATCCAAACACTGTTCTCCTGTCAATGCCAGGTACACCCATAACTACGGAAGGTAACCGAGTGTGCGGTAATCTGGGAGAGGGAAATTATGACTTAGAGAATGTGCAAGAGGGAGGGACAGTGAGGACAATGGGCAATTTATCATGGCCAATTCAGTCTAATCTGCATGTCTTTGGACTGCAGAAGGAAACTGAATCATTTGAACGAAAAACCCACAGACACTGATAGATTGTGCAAACTTCACATAGCGGCTCGCCCGATGTTGGAAATGAACCCAACTCCTTGGTGGTCTGAGGCAGCAATGCTGACCACAGATCCACAATGCTCCTCCTTTTGGTTCTAACATATTATTGTGTGTGACTATAAAAACCTGCCTTATTGTTCCTTTCACTGAACCTGATCCAGTCTGAGGCCTTTTTTCATTTACCATGTCTTCAAACTGATGACAATTGAAATCTGTTGTGATCACTGGAGGAGTGGAATTTGAAAATGAAACAGTGACACTCTGAGTCAGAACAGAGAAGAAATTCACAAATTGGGAATTCAGTCAGTTGATAATTCTCCTTCGGAGAAATTTGTGTTGGTCGGAATTTTAAATTCTATCGAAGCTGAGTTCATTTGTTTATTGAGATGCAGGTGATTAAGGGACAATGATGTATTGACAGAATACTGCATCGGGGAGCACAACGTGATGAGCCATGACCATATTTACTCGTAGAGTCGTTTCAAAGGATTGAATTTGATGCCCCTCACTCCCATGTTCTGATGTTCCAATTAGCCCCAAAAACCTGCTAAACAGGATTTCGGTCGACAAGACAATAGATGTCACCGGTTAGATATTGTTTGGAAAATGTGTTTAGAAAATCCAGGCTGAGGTACGAGTCGGACCACACCTACAATATCATGAACAGCGTGAGTGCCCAAAGGAAAGATATTCTTCCATTGGAGGAGGGTCAGAGAATTTTCACTCGACTAATCATGGGAATGAAGGGATTTTCTGATGACAAGAGTTGGAATATATCAAGTTTGAACACATTGACATTTGAAAGAATGGTCTACAAACTTGATGAAAGATCCAAGGTTCTGAAGGGATTTGAGAAAATATATGCTGGGGAGGTAGAATATCGAACAGGAAAGCACATCAATAGGCCATTTCGTTCACCATAACTTTACCGACCATGATGTCATTCCAAACAAATCCCATCTGCCTGCACATGGTCTACACCACTCTATTGTCTGCCCGTTCACGTTTCTATCTAAGTGCCACTTCAAAATGCTGCTCAGATGTCCGCTTCAACCACCTTACGGGTTGCTTCGCCCCACTTTAGACAAAAAGATCTTTATTGAGTCATTCCGTTTAAGATTTCTCACTCTCATCGTAAACTGATGAGTCCTATAATATTACATTTCCACATTGGCAAAGAAATTCCGATTATCCACATTATCCACAACTCTTGTGATGCTATAAACCTGTATAAGGTCGACCTTCCAACTCCGACACTCAAGCAAAACATTCAACTACGTCCAAACTTTCCTTATCGTAACACATTCTCATCGAGGCAACAGGTCAACTCTTTTGCATCCTCTCTAAAGCCTCCACATCCTTACTATAGAGGGGCGATGAGAATTGCACACAACATTGCTAAAGTGGCCGATGTGAAGTTTTATTAGGTCACAACATGACGTACAAATGTCTTGACTCAACGTTGCGAGCGAGAAAGGGAAGCGTGCCATACTGATTCCTTATTATCTATCCTGCTGTGTTTTTATTTTCGGAGAGCTATGATTTTCCATAACCCCACTGTATATGAATGTTCCTTAGGGTCTGGTCATTTGCAGTGAAATTTTCTCTTCCTTTTGACTTCCCAAAATGCATCACCTCACATTTCTGCCGATGAAATTGAATTTTCCATTTCTCTGTCCAGCATTCCATTTGATCAACATATTGCTGTAAACTTCAACATATATTCTCACTGCCCACTATTTCCATCAAAATCACTAATTAGAACATGCCTTTCCAAATGTCGACGGCAAAATTACCAGTCAGGTTCTGGAAATTTCCATCTTACTTACTAATGAAAATAACAAGTAGCAATTAGAGCACTGATCTGTGCGAATCACGACTGGCCACAGACCTCCAATCAGAAATGCACCACTCCACATTCCTTACCCTCAAAAATTAACCTTTCCACTTCCTTTGTTTCCTTGTGCAAAAAACATGTAACCGGGACATAAAATCCCAGAAAGAGATGGAGACGAAGTGTAATTTCTTTTTTTCAGATGGTAAGGAATCTGTGGTAATTCCTCACTGCCAAGGGCTGTCGAGGCTGGGACATTAACTATATTTAAGAAGGGGTGGCGTTTATTCAGGAAGCAATGAGGGAGGAGGTATACTCTTGGTAGCTGTGGGACTCAGTGGATTTGTATTAGATGTCTGTGGTTAGTTGGTCACCGGAGATGGTGATGGATCGTTCAGGAAAGGAAGGGTGATGGGCGAGATTGGTCAGGTGAACCCTGATCTCTTGTTACTAGCCCACTGACTTCCACAGCTGCTTAAGTTACGCCTCCTCCCAACGGACCTCCCTTACTCCCAATTCCTCCGGCTCTGCCGCATCTGTTCCCAGGATGACTAATTTTACCTCAGAATTTCCCAGATAACCTCTTTCTTTTGAGATAGTAACTTCAATTTCCACAGGATTAACGATGCGCTCCAGTGCAGCTTCTCGACGTCAAGCACCACTGCCATTGAACCCCACCCCTGCAAATGCAACAAGGTCAGTATCCCCGCTCCTCAGCTTCCACACCAGCAACCTCCACATACATTGCATCATTTTCCGTGACTTCCTACACCTCCAAACGGACCCCTCCACCAAATATATATGTTCCTCGTTGTTCCAATCAGCGTCCCAAATAGATTTTCCCTTTCTTGACTCTCTTGTCACGTGCACGCCCCCCATCAGCGCGCACACTACTCCTGACACCTTGCCCTGCCACTGCAGGAATTGGAAAACATGTCCCCACGCCATTCGTTTCATCTCAATCCAAACGCAACACAAGGATCCTGTCACCTCCTTCAAAAATTTATCTATACCTCTACCAATATCATCTGCAGCAAGCGTTGCATCCGATGTGGGCTGCTCTACATCGGGGAGAAAGGATGCCTTCTTGCAGATCGTTCCAGAGAACATCTCTGTGGCACTCACACGCACCAACCTCACCAACCCATTGCTGAATATTTCAACACCCCCTCCCACTCTGTCAAGGACACACAGGTCCTGGGCCTCCTCCACTGCCAAACCGACACCAACCGACGCCTGGAGAGGAACATCTCATATTCCGCCTTGGGACCCTGCATCCACACCGGCTAAATATGGATTTCAACGGCTTCGTCATTTCCCCACACCCACACGTTATCCGAGTCCCAAGCGGCCCACTCGGTACCGCCCTCTTCATCTTTATCCTCCAATTCCTGCTCTGACCAACAACCTTCTCCCTCACCTTCATCCACCTATCCCTTTCTTAGCCACCTTGTCCCCAATACCACCCTCTCATTTTCATCTCTCAGCATCCGGCCCACAAGCCTCATTCCTGATAATGGGCTACTGCTAGAAACATAGATTCTCCTGTTCCTCGAATGCTGCCTGAACTGCTTTGCTTCCCAGGCAACACACTCGCGACTCTGACCTGCAGCATCTGCAGTCCTCACTTTCTCCTGTGTTCTCTAAAAGACCTCTTCACTATCTGTTACTCCCTCAGTTTTAATGTCATCTGGAAACTTGCTAGTCAGGCAACTTATATCTTTCTCCAAAAGAAGCATGTACATCAAAAATAAGTGGTCCCAGCACCAATCCTTGTCGGACATTATTAGTCACAGTTCTCCATTCTAAGTAAGCGATTCCACTATTCGTTTCTGTCTCATGTTTCCAAGCCATTTCTCTATCCATTGAGCTAATGCACGCTTGACCCCACGCGAAGTGTCCTTGTCCACCAGGGAATGACATCAAGCGCCATACTGAAGTCCACGTACATGAAATTTGCAGCTCTTCCCTCGACATCAACTTTGTCACTTCCTCAAAGAATTCTATTAAGATTGTAAGACATGACATCCTCTGCAAAATATCATGTCGCCTCACATTGATAAGCCTATTTTCCTCCAAATGGTAATAGATCCTACCTTTGACAACCGTCATTCTCCTCTCCCCGGGTGGGTAACGATGCAATGTACTCATTAAGAATCACATGCATTTCCACTGACTCCAAATATAACAAATTTGCTTCGCCCTTGTTGGGCCAATCCTTACTCTAGTTGCACGCTTTTTCCTTTCATGAGTAAAAGGGATATAGATTTTCATTAAACGTGCATGTCTCATGGCCCCATTTAGCCTTCTTAATTCACCGTTTCAGGTTGGTCATACATTCCCGATATTTTTACAAACCTTCGTCTGTCTTCAATCGCCTAAACCCTGCACGTTTCCTTTTTCCTCTTAGCTAACGCAACAATTTCAATTATCATCCATTGTTCCCTAATCTGGTCATTTCTATCCCTCATTTTCACAGTAACCCATCTCTCCTGAACTGGGATCAACCTCGCTTGAAAAGAACTCTCACATATCAAATACGGAATTACCTTCAAACGGCTTCTCCCAATTTATCTTCTCCATCTCCTCCCGAGTTTTAGTATTATTGGATACCTCCCAATTTAGCAGCTTCATTTTGGTCCACACTGGTCTTTGTCCATAAGTATTGTAATATTGTAAATCTTACGGCATTGTAACCAATATTCCCAAAGTAATTCTCGACTGAAACTTCAAACACGTGGCCAGACTCTTTCCCCAAACCCAGGTTCATTGCAGCCCCTTCGCAAGTTGGACTAGTTACATACTGTGATAGAGAACACAATTGGATGCTCCTTACAAATTCATCTCCATCCATACCTCTACCGCTACGTAAATATCAACCAATCTGGAAAACTAAGATCTCCTATCGCCACCACGCTGTTGCTCCGACATCATGTCATAATCAGTTGACATATGCTTCTCCATCCCGTTTACCTCCTTTTACTTCCCGCCTGAAGCATCGATATCTGAGGATATTTAGATGCCAAAAATAACTTTTCGTCAACCAAGTCTCAGGAATCGCAATCGCATTTAAGAAGGTTAAGTAGGCATTTGGCCTGCTTGTTGTAATTACACAGATCTTCGGTCATAGTAATTGGGACATCATGTCCAAGTCGGACATGCCAATGGTGAGGCTTCTCCTGTAGTACTGTGACAAGTATTGCTTACCGTGTTATATTGAGGATATTTTAGGTTGTGGAGGGTTCAGAAGAGATTTAGAAGGCTGTTTCCATGAAATTTACGCTTGATTTAAATCCAATAAAAAAAACTCAGTTTCAGTGTGCAGGGTCAGCAGTATGCATCTTTCTGCAAAGTTTGCTTTGTGAAAAAAATGGCTTCCACAGACATGTCTGATAAATCTGGTAAAATTTTCTTCCATAATCCCACAGCACTTTTTGGGCAGAACAGATTGGAGCGGTCAGCAAAATGTGGTATATATTCAGAGCCGGGTGACTTTCAGAGGTGGAGGTTAGAGATCGGATAGATCATCCTCAGGTTCAGAAAGGAAAGGGACAAAAGGCTGCACGGACTGGGATCATCATCGGGGGTTTCATCGGGAAGGGGAAATCGGGGCACCTGTGAGTGCGCTGGAGAGGTGGGTGACAACAGTGAACTGAACCAAACATGGGATTGTGTGTAGATTTACTTCGATTTCTCGTCCAGAAGTTTCAAATGCAAGGGAAAGCTGCAAGTCGCTCAAATTCGATACTGGCTCAATGGTGCGAATTTGGAGCGGATGGGGATATGAGTGTATGCCCAGTAGCTAAAGTTTTTGAAATTTTGTGCACAAACTAAAGTATGTGACTCCTGTTTTTTGGAGGTTATCAGGTTATCTATTGTGACCCATTTAATCATAGTTAGTGAAAGAAAGAAAATAAAGAATGTCGCGAAAGGCAGAGAGATCAGGCTGAGCCATTCACGGAAGGAGGCTGAACCGGTCTCTCTTCAGGACCTTCTGGTTTTCCTCCGGCGTTTCACACTCTTTTGCATTGCATCGCGTGTGTCCTTTTGTGCCTCCAACTGACCTTGCCTGAAGTACAGATGACCAGCACGTCAAGGCACAGACCTTTTCACCAAGGCTCCAATTGGTCCCGGTCATAAGTATTTGGCTTGGCGTACATGTGAAAATAAACTTTGAAGTGTTTTGATGAAAAGATGCAGGTATTTTCCAATTGTTCAACATTATTGTCGCTGCGTCGTCAGTCGGTAGGATTGTTTTCTTTAATCTACTCAAACATCTGCTATTATTAGACTACATTTATAAAAATCTATGCAATGTAATTCTATCAGTGCAAGTTGCAGACTATTAAATGTCCCAGGACGCAAGGAACTGGTTCAACAAAAACAGAACATTCCCTTTACAGCATTTGTCTTTTTCTTCGACAAATCAGTCATTCTTCAGCTCTTTATTCAGCCGCTTTCTAACACCTAGGTGCCACCAAGTTTGCAAAAAAGTATTGACTATTCACTCCTCTCCCACGTGAGTGAGGCGATCAACGCGAACAGGCATCAGCGATTAAGGAACACAAATTTTCGAGCAGTGCCCACCCACATTATGGTTTGAGAATCGAGGGATAACCCTATTTGAAGCCATAGGTTGTGAAATTCCGCAGGGTCTTCCACTGTGATTACTGTATCTTATGTAGGTCTGAATTGCCCTTCCTTACCTTGTCTCTAACCGGTTATGGCTGGACAACTAATGGGACGAGAAGAGTGGAGTGTAATGTTGCCTGCTTGGCAACAGCGACTACCCGCTCGTTTCCTTTCGAGATTGCGTGAGTCGAAAATTTTAATAACCGCCAGGCTTATTGGACAAACCAGCATTACAAAAAGGATGCCACTTGGAGGTTAAATTCAGTGAGTTCCCACAAGTCTCCGTTATCGTGGGTCACATCAAAAATACCACGACAGCCAGTGTATATTCACAGAATTTCTCCTTGCTAGCATGTAAGCATACTGATCACCAGGTTATCGACAAGTGTACATTCAGAACGCATCGCCCACACAGTGGTTATATTTCCACAGTTAAAGCAAAGGCTCGTCATTCGTCCCCAGGAGTCATAGCTGATTTGTCCCCAGTCGTAAAAGTACAGGACTGAGGCCTGCCTGTCCCCATATCCAGGGTCCCCTTGTGAAAGGGTTGCTCAGCAGTGCTCCCTGGGTGGTCATCGTAGGTTTCTTCCAGCCCCAGTGGATACCTTGTTCCCAATCAAGCGTCTAATGCATAGTCGACAGTATGCGGGATCGCGAGGGCACTGGACATAATCACTTTTACCGATAAGTCGCGTCGTGGTTCAGTCGAGCTGTGGCCATCCCAATAGAAAATCACTGCTCGCCCCATTTGCGATTGGAAATTCCAGGACTCGTTCATATTGTTTGTTTGGATCATGTCAGTGACAGCACAAGGAAGAAACATCGGGTGAAACGAAAGTGAATCAGCTTCTCGATTATTTTCCAAATGCGGGCTGTATGACACCTCCCTTCGTGAGGGACCACCTATTTCAGTTTAATAACACAAACCATTCGGATTCAGGCCACTCCCAGAACTCTGCTGACTTGACAACTGTATCATCCTTTGGACATATTGAGCAAATTGGGCCATTTTGATCATGCACTCAGTATCTCGCTCTGATGACTCTGATTACCCGAATGGCGGCTGGTTTAGAATAGCTCAGCCGGCACATTCCCATGATATTCGCCATGAAGACTGGATGCTTTAGTTTCAAAAGAAGGAAAGGTTTGTAATGAGGGAGGGTACTGGGGAAAATTAGGTGATCTTAACGGATCATTGTGTATCCTGGAATAAAGTCCCCATTCCTCACTCCTATCTGTGTCATCACCATCCTCAAATAGCGGCAGGAAGCCAGCCATAGGCTTGGTATTCCTAAAGAGCATAATGTCTTTGTGTTTAGTCAACAGTGAGGTGCTGAAAAGCACAGAAGGTTAAGCAGCATCTGAGGAGCAGGAGAATCGACGTTTTGGGGAAAAAAAGCCCTTCATCAGGAAAGAGACGGGGAGGGAGGGGCTGGGGTGAAGCTAGCTGAAATGGGGAAAGCAATGATATGTCGGAGCGGCGGGTGGAGTTGCACAGGTGTGAAGTAAGATAGACAGATGGAACGTGTCATGAGGAAGGTGCTGGGGTCAGGTGGGGAAATGGGGAAATGAGGAAACTGATGAAATTCATATTGATGTTATGTTGCTGGAGCACCCCAAGACAGAAGATAAGGCGTTCTTCCTCCAGGCGTCGCGTGGTGAGGGATTGACGATGGAGGAGGCCTACGGTCTGCATGTCCCCTACAGAGTGCAAAGGGGAGTTGAACTGTTGGGCAGGGGGTGGTCAGATTGATTGATGCAGATATCCCAGAGGTGTGATCTGAAGCCCTCTAAATGTCGCGTTCTGTCTCCCCAGTGTGGAGGAGACCATATCGGGAGCAACAGAGTAGAAAAGACATGTGTGGAAGCGTAGATGAAACATTGATGAATGTGGCAGATTCGTTTGGGCGTAGAAGGAGATGAGTGGGAAGGTGTAGTCGCAGGTTTTGCAACTCCTGCGGTGGCAAAGGAAGATATTGAAAGGGGTGGGTGGGTTTTTATGTGGGTGCGATTCTGACAATGTTGTGGAGGTAACAGTCTTTATGGAAAACAGATGTGTTTGTGGTGGAAATTATATCTTTAGTGGTGCGGTCCTTTTGCAGATGGCAAAAATGTTCTAGGATGATGGGAAGTCTAAGGAGATTAGTGGTGAGAAGCTGAGTGGTTGGAGGGAGGGTCTCGAGGGTGGAGGTGCGGGATGTTGTTGAGATGCACTGGAGGGATTCATCCCCAACGTGAGTGCGAAGATTGCTTTCTTGAAAGAAAGAGGCCATCTGGTATGTTCTGTAGTGGAACGTGTCCCCCTGGGAGCAGATGCGGTGGAGGAAGAGCAGTTGGGAATAAAAGATAGCATTTGTGCAGGAGGCAGGGTAGGAGGACTTTTACTCCAGTTAGCTCCGCGTGTCAGTCGGTTTGTGGAAAATGTCAGTGTTTGTTTCGTCACCGTCGGTAGAGATGGTGAGGTCCAGGAAAGGGAGAGTGGTATCTGAGATTATCCAGATGAATTGAAAGTGTTGTGGAATGTGTTGGTGAATTTAATGAACATTCAACCTCCTCATGGGTTGACGAGGTGGCGCCGACGCAGTCATCAATGTAGCGGAGCATAATGTAGAGAGTGGTGATGGTGTAACCACGAGAGATGGTATATTCCAATGGCCGACCGAGGCAGGCATCGCTGGGGCCCTTGCGGTTCCCATGGCTCCCTCTTTCATCTGAATGAAGTGGGATTCGAATGAGAAATGTTTGAGGATAAGGACCACTTCAGCGAAGGGAATAACGTTTGGGAGTGTACTGTTGGGGACATCGGGAGGGGAATAACAGAAGGAATGGAGGCCTTGGCCATGACGGATGGTCGTGTATAGTGACTGGATGTCCATGGTGAAGATGCGGTATTGGGGGTCAGGGACACTGAAGTCTTGGAGTAGGTCGAGGGCATGGGTGGAGTCGCGAATACATGTTGTGTGTTCTCTGACTGGGGTTGGTTAGAACACTATCGAGGCATATGGACATGAATTTGGAGGTGCACGCAAAGGCTGAGATGATAGGTGCTGGGGTACCAGGGCTTGTGGATCTTAGGATGGAGGAGGAATTTGGCGGTGCGGAGTTCACAAACTGTGAGCTTGGAAGCTGTGGGTGGGAGAACCTCTGAGGTGATCGGTTTGTGTATTGTTTGGGAGATAATGGTTTGGTGATGGGGGGTGAGGTCGTGGACGATGGGGCAGTAGGAGGAGGTGTCTTTCAATTCAAAACCTTCTTCACTAGTGTACAGATCAGTGCGCTAAACTACTACTGCAGCCCGCTAGTCCAGTGGTTCGAAGGTGAGTTTGGTGTTGGAGTAGTGGGAGTGGACGGTTGCATGTTGTGAAGATAAGATGTTGGAGTGGGGGAGTGGGATGGACAGAGTTAAGCAGTGAATATCTCAGTGGCAGTTGGATATAAAGAGTTTGCGGCCGGGTAACGGACTGTCACGTTGTGTCTAGGTAGATGAAGTGTGTTGGAGACAGACCAGTTTGTGCTCGGCAGATGGGCGGGAGTGTTGATTGAAAAAATGAGCTCGGAGTCGGAGACAGCGGAAGAAGTGTTCGATGTCACAACATGTATTGAATTCATTGATGCATGAATGGAGTTGGATGTAGATAACTGGAGTGGGGGTGGTAGAGGGGGTCCAGTTGCGCCACCATTTGTCTTATTGATGATTACCCACGGTTTCTATGGTGCGGGGGGGGGGTGTAATACTGAGATCTCTGCTTGGGGCGTTGTTGGTGTGCGTTGAATTGGGTATGTGGGGTTTAAAGTGGTTGTGACGATGGCAGCTGCGGGGATGGATGTGGTGAAGCCCATGGTGTAGGTGATGCTGCTGGTGACATAGTGGTTGCAGAAGATTTGAAGCTTGTGTTGGTCTCCACAGCAGCGGATCTTGTAGCCATTGCAGTACAGTTGTCTGGCCCTTGTATAGATTGTGGTGGCAACTGTGTGGCCCTCATGGTGATCATGGCCTGGGGTGTCTGGTTCTCGTGCTAATCTGGGCAGAGTTTGTCTGGCCATCCTAGCGATCATGGCAGCGGTTGTCTGGCGCTCATCAGATAACAGCCGAGGTTGTCTGGCCTTCGTAACATTTGCAGTCGTGGTTCTGTGGCCCTCATCACGATCACGTAAGCAGTCGTCTGTCCCGCATAACAATAGCGGTGACAGTTCTCCTACCCTCGTAGTGGTTATCGTGGCGATTTCTGGCCCTCGTTGTGGTCACAGCAGTGGTTTTCTGTCCCTCATTGTGATCATAATGGCATTTATCTGGCCCTCATCCCGATCGTGGTTTCAATTCTGTGGCTCTCGTAGTGATGACGGTGGCACCTGTCTGGCTCTCGGAATGATGATGGCAACAGTTTTCTGGCCCTCATAGCGATTGTGGGGGCGTTTGCCTGCCCGCATAGCGACAATGGCAGAGGTCACCACTGTCAACACCACTGTCCCCAGAACACCTGGATGATCATCACTTCCCAAATGTCATCACTCCTGGTCTCCCAATACGAAGCCCACCCCCGTTAAAGTCTCCGCCCCCTCGCAGATCCAGCCCCATTCCAGGATCTGGCCCCTAGCTCTGCCA